>NW_026712391.1:2353451-3023451 GCF_030504385.1 Musca domestica | reverse complement strand
CAGTGGTGAGCGATTAAAAACGCGAAAATCCTAAAAGTACCGACTACTGGTACACTTACCCTATGTGATAATTTTTTAGAAAGTGTTAAAATGTGCGTGAGGTACCAGGACACATGACACATAAAATAATGAAAATGGTTACCCTTTGTGGGTAAGGTACTAGAAGGGATTTGTAGATATACATCATCTTCACAAGAGATATAGTTGTGAATTTTGAATTTCCTATGTGTGAAATTTGAAGGGAGCTGGATGCTTATTTTGCTTATTTTGCTTGCTTTGAGCGTTTTGCTTTTAAAAATCTTGAAACCTATGTGGGGGAGGTACCAGAAGATCTCTGCCCTCTTTATGACAGATCTTGTTTTAATGGAAATATTGAGATGTACCAAGTCTGAATAGAATCGGATGTTAATTTCGCACTTTATGAGCTTCATGGTATTGACAATTTTCATCCTTTAGTACCAGAAGAAGTGGATCGATATATTCCAATCTCACGCAAGATCTTGTGTTAATATAAATGTGTGTGTAATTTGAAGACAATCGGACACTTACATCACATTTTTATAAGATCTATAATTATTCGAAATTTGTACTCTTTGTGAGGAGGTACTTGATGGAGCGAACCGATATTGTCCATTTTCGCACCTAACCTGGCACTGATGCAAAAAGAAGGGGGAACAATGTATCAAACATATACCTTGGCGTAATCAAAAATTCTAACTTATACAGTAATTATCGGTTCAGATTTAGACATATCACCGATTTTCCTTTAATTTACATAGTTTTTGGTCAATCTCATTCAAATTTATGGGAGATTCCCAGCCAGATGATATGGTATGCTGCTATGGTATGTCCCCAGCCAGATGGTATGGTGGTCTCAGAATATTTTGGCAAAAATATGTTTAGATTCTGGATTAGCCCCTATATTAGTTTAGACACTCTTTGGGCAGAAATCTGATTGATTATGAACCCATTTCTATGTATCATTGATTTAGCTTAAACTTATACTGTTCTGGACCGATATCTCTCAAATGGTGGGGGAAATTCCAACTGGAGGTGATCCAAAAGTCTTTTTATACCCTCCACCATACTCATCGAAATAATCATTTTAGACCCAACAAAGTATATATATTCTTGATGCACAGGTCTCTCTTTTATCTGCAGGCAAGTTCGAAGATGGGCTATATCGGTCCACGATATCGTATAGCCCCCATATAACGGAACCCGCGATATTCGGTATTTTGATGATTTTAGCCACATTTTTCAGCGGAATTATCCGAAATTGTACACAAGAGGTTCTTTGTGACAGAGAATTCTCTATATAGGGTAACGATATCGTATAGCACCCATATAACGGTACCCCCGATATTCGGTATTTTGATGATGTTAGCCACATTTTTCAATGGAATTGTCTTAAAATCCACACAAGGAGTTCCTTGTGAATACTAAACTCTCTGAGAGAGAATTGTCTATATAGGTCTACGATATCGTATATTCCCCATATAACTGTACCCGCCGATATTCGGTATTTTGATGATGTTAGCCACATTTTTCAACGGAATTGTCTTAAATTGTCCACACAAGTAGTTCCTTGTGAGTACTTTACTCCCAGAGAAAGAATTGTCTATATAGGTCCACAATATCGTATATCCCCCATATAACGATACCCCGCTATATTCGGTATTTTGATGATTTTAGCCACTACTTCCAATGGAATTATGTGAAAATCCAAATAAAGACTTTTTTGTGAGTACTTCACACCCAGACATGGATTTGTCTTTATAGGTCGACAATATCGTATATCCCCCCATATATCGGCACCTTCCTGTATTAGATATTTTAAAGATTTTAAAAGAATTTTAAATGGATTTTATTTTTTTTTTAATTTTCTAATTCGTTCCAAATGGTGGAGGGTATTCAAAGTTCGGCCCGGCCGAACTTACTGCTTTTTTACTTGTTATTTTTCAGTCCCAAATATTTTATGGAGCCCTTTATATATTCTCATAATCAAATACAAAGGGACTAAAATATTTCACTCTATACTTCGCATAAGTTAGAGATAGAAACTTGAAATTTGATAGAGAACTTTGGATTACATCTGAAATCATTTGTACAAAAAATGTGGTGTGTCCCGCATAAAGGTATATCCCGATTTCAATAATACGTTTCAGGATGTTTCAGGACGTTTGGAGACGATTAAGAAATTTGCAAAATTATATTGAAATAAAAAATAAATTTTCCTGGTATTATTAAAGTCTGTTGAGGTTTGGACATAGCTTCCATATATATTTTCCGCCGATTTTGTGTATTTTATGCACCAAACACGCTATGTATGTCCAATTTCAATGAAATTTGGAATATCTTAAAACCTGTAACTTTTGAGACAACAAAATACTCCAAAATTTAGTTGTAAATGAACATAATTAGAATTCTGCATATTTTTTTTTTATTTTAGTACCAGGCATTAAATTAATTTTTATTTATTTGTTTTTGCATTAACCACAATTTATTTTTAAGCATTTCTGTGATTTTTTGTTTTTCTTCTCGTCCAACACGGAAGAGCCTAAGAAGAGTCATTAATGTTTCCACTTTTTAGAATCTTTCATGACATTATTATGACACCAGAAGTCAGTCCGGAACTTTGCTCAATTTCCAGTTTTCACATAGTTTGTTTATATTTTCGTTTCTTTTTTTATTTATTTTTTTCGGTTGTTGTTGCTTTCGTTATCGCTTCGGGCCGCATATTTCAAAATATTGCCATTATAAATCATTGGCATTTTGGTGCTAAACAAATATTAGCCATTTCTGAGTGTCTGTCCATTTGTCCCCTGACAAATGGTACTTCATTCATGCCTTGGTTTTTGTCATGAGACGATTGAAAGAAAATGAAAAGATATTTGCTTTGGGGCGTTAGTTATTAGGATTTTGATTTCCTCATACCAATGGGGCTTATTAGAATTTTGGAGATTTATTCGCAGTTAATTAGGCAAATCATGCTTTGGAATACAGAACGGTGAAAAGTTCTAATGAAAGATCGTTGGGAAGATTTTGGACAAAAAAGCTAAAAACAACATGTCGATATTGTTTGATTTGTACAAGAAGATAAGAGTGAAAGTATCCCCCGTTAGCCGAAAGATATACAGGGTGAGATAAAAAAACTGCAACAAAGTCAAACGTCATATTTTTTAATTTTTTTTTTAAATTATAGTAAATGAAAGCAAAAAATGTCGGAAATGTTGTCAAATTTTAGAATGAGTTTTGGTTCGAATTGTTCCCCTTTGGCACGAATTATGGCCTTCAAACGGCCCATGAAACCGAAACACGCTGCCCGAATGTTGTTCTGCGGTATTTTGGTCCATTCTCGGCAAAGCGCTTGCTTGAGGTGATCGACACTTTGAAATTTTTTAGTGCCAACCTTGTTTTCCAGAACACTCCAGACACAATAGTCCAATGGATTGGTATCCGGAGATTTTGGTGGCCATTGTGCGCTGGAAATAAAGCGAAGAAACTCATTTTGTATCCATTCTTGGGTGGCGCGTGATGAGTGCGATGGTGCTGAGTCCTGTTGCAATGTCCAATGTCTGCGGACAAATTGTTTGCATTCCCAAGGCCTTAATACACCCTTCAAAATATTTACGCGATAATATTTGGCATTTATTCTGATGCCACGAGCGGAGATTAATACGAGCAGAGAACAACCATCGGCTGTTATGGCGGCCCACACCATCTCCATGGCCGGCGCTCGAGTTCTGGTGGCCAACCGAAGGGGCACATTTTCCGCTGACCTAATTGGCAAGTGAACACGATCATTTTGGATGTTTACAAACTGCTGGACAACGAATGTTTTCTCATCGGAGAAAACCAAATTCGGCAGTTCACCACTTTCGGCCAAGCGAAGCAACTCTTTAGCTCTTTTGAGTCTATTTTCTTTCCGTTGCGGTGAAAGTTTTTGCACTTTACAGAATTTCAATGGCTTTATCCAGAGCTAATTTTTCAATAACTGCCGAATGGCATATTGCGATGTGTTCAACTCACGATCTAAATACGAGCCGTTGTAGTGGCCATGCGGGTTGCGATCAAGTCGATTTTTTACTTTTCGAACCATTTCTGCTGATGTCACTGTTTCCTTCCGTCCACTTCCTTGACGTCGGGCTATGCTACGAGACACGAAAGATTTATTCGCATTCTGGACTTATATACAGCGTGAGATGAAAAAACTGCAACCAACTTCAGACTGCTGTCATTTCTAAGCCACTCTCCCGACAGCTGTTAAAATTTTTCCAGTGACACTTCATTATATTGTTTACAAGCGTAGAAAAGCATTTTGGTGAAAATTTTCCAGAAAAAAAGTTATTCGTGATGGAAATCACACTATCACCCTTGAATTCCATCACGAATAACTTTTTTTCTGGAAAATTTTCACCAAAATGCTTTTCTACGCTTGTAAACAATATAATGAAGTGTCACTGGAAAAATTTTAACAGCTGTCGGGCGAGTGGCTTAGAAATGACAGCAGTCTGAAGTTGGTTGCAGTTTTTTCATCTCACGCTGTATATAAGTCCAGAATATCGTATAGCCCACATACAACGGCATCAGCCCGATATTCGATATTTTGATGATTTTAGGAAATTGTTTTAAATTTCATATTTAGAGTGCGTAATGGGTACTACAGCCTATGACAACAAATTATATATGCAGACCCAGGTCTTCCTATAGCCTCCATAAAATGGTACCTCCCAATATTCGATATTTTAATGATTTTAGCGACTTTATTCAGCGGCATTGTTTCAAATTTCGAATTTGAAGTTCGAAATGGGTACTACAGCCTATGACAGAAGATTGTCGGTGCAGGTCCAGGTCTTCGTATAGACCCCATATATCAGTACCTTCCTATATTCGGTATTTTGTCGATTTTATGTAAAATATTCACCGAAATTGTTTGAAAATTCGTATTTGAAGTTTCTAATAGGTACTACAGCCCATGACAGAAAATTGTCTTTGCATGTCTAGGTCTTCGTATAGACCCGATACAACGGTACCTCCCTATATTCGGTATTTTGACGATTTTGTGTACATTGTTCAACGGATTTTTTTTCAAGTTTCGTATTTAAATATTGTAATAGCTTATGACAAAAGTTTCCTATGCAGGTCCACGTCTTCGTATAGACCGCAATATAACGGCTTTGTTCGGTATTTTTAAGATTTTAACAGAATTTTCAACGGATTTTAATTTTTTGGAAAATGTTCAAATTCGTTCCAAATGGTGGAGAGAATTCAAAGTTCGTCCCTTTTTACTTATTGTATATTGCATGGGTTCAAAATACACTTCTGTGTACGCCCTGGATAAGGGTATAAGATGATGGCGAAATTTTTAGTAAGGTTAGTAAAAACTCGATTTTGTTATTGTCATATTTAAAAAAAAACTTGATTATTTTCGGAAGAAGCCTTTCTAATGGATATTAATATTTCAATTATGAAAATTAAACTTGTCTCACCTATTATATTGATAAAAACACATTAATAAAACTGATTTATGAGTTTCCTGTGACACTAATAAATCGAAAATGTCACCAAAATAGCTTCTGCTTAATGCTTTTGTGAAAGTGTTAAGCATTCATTTGAGAATAGTTTCGAAAACAAAAATAAACATAATGACTCAGATTTTAAGAAAAATAAATTGCAAAAATATATTATCCGTTTAAGATGAAAAATGAATATTTTTATTTTTGCATAAATGTGCGGGAACACATTGCAATGGAATATCTGTGAAAAGTTTGCATTTAACTTATGGGACCAAGCTCTTTTCATGATTTATGATGCGCTGATGACAGCGCATAATAAATTGAGTTACTCAGGTCATACATATTTTTCTCATTCTTGTTTTTTTTTTTTTTAAGAACAACATTTTATATACCCTCAGTTCCCATTCACTTTAGTTGATTCGAAACATTGCAATCCAAGATCAAAGATTTTTGAAATAAAATCTTTGGTACTTGGTGAGTCAATCCCGAATGCCATGTGGTTTGTTTGTTGGTTGGTTTGGTTAAAAACAGGATCTACGGATCTGCATATTGAAATGAAATATTATTCTAGTCTCTTTGCAGAAATTAATTTGAATTCATGACAAAAACCAAAAATGTGCACAGATGAAATACTATTTCAAGAAGCTCATGTATAATGCATATTATTGTTAATAAATGTGCTACATTTAATAGTTGTTAAATTCTCTCGGAATTTCTAATACAAAATCCGGGTGCTGTTTTGACTTATTAATTACTAATAATGATAAATTGCTACTTATTGGAGACGATCAATTTAAATATATCTTTTAATGAATTATACAGTTGTGCGGGCTTTTAAAAATCTCAGCAATATAATTGAATCTGTTTTAGGCGATAATAGACTCGGTCTAAAAATGAAATAAATCGGCCTAATACCTTTGATACTTTACACAAAAATCGTTGTCATACTAATCACCATTTTGTACGTATTGTTAAAATCTTAAAAATATCGAATATAGCCGTTATATTGGGGTCTATACGAAGACGTGGACCTGCATAGCCAACATTTATCATAAGCCCTTACCATATTCAAATACGGAACTTAAAAAAAAAATTGTAAAATAGTATCAGTCGGTTTTGCTGACCCCCAGCCTTCAGTTATGATTATTATTCAAACTGCTGACCCTTTGTGGGGGAGGTACCAGAAGGAAGGGTCCAATCTTATCCATCTTTATAACAGATCTTGTTTTGTGGGAAATATTGAGATGTACTAAGTCTGGAACGGAATCGGACGTTCATTTCCCGTTTTATGAGCTTCATGAATATTCAAAATTTTGACTCTTTGTGGGGGACGTACCGGAAGGAGTGGACCGATATATCCCATCTTCACACTAGATCTCGGGCTAATAAAAATATTGTGATGTGTATAGTTTGAAGAGAATCCGATGCTTATTTTAGATGATTGTTCTGTTTATTCAAAACTTTGACCCTCGGTGGGGCAGGTACCAGAAGAAATGGTCCGATATTTAACATCTTTATAACAAATCCTGTGCTGATAGAAATATTTAGATGTATCAAGTCTGAATGTAATCGGATGTTAATTTTCCATTTTATGAGCTTCATGAATATTCAAAATTTTGACCCTTTGTGGGAGAGGTACCGGAAGGAGTGGACCAATATATTCCATCTTCACACTAGACCTTTGGCTAATAAAAATATTGTCATGTGTGTGATTTAAAGAGAACCGGATGATTATTTCGGATTTTATGATCGTTTTGGTTATTAAAAACTTTGACCCTTTGTGGGGGAGGTACCAGAAGGAATGGTCCGATCTCTACCTTCTTTATAACAGATCTTGTGCTGAAAGAAATATTAAGATGTACCAAGTCTGAATGGCATCGGATGTTAATTTCCCGTTTTATGAACTTCATGAATATTCAAAATTTTAACCCTTTGTGGGAGAGGTACCGGAAGGAGTGGACCAATATATTCCATCTTCACACTAGACCTTTGGCTAATAAAAATATTGTCATGTGTGTGATTTGAAGAGAACCGGATGATTATTTCGGATTTTATGATCGTTTTGGTTATTAAAAACTTTGACCCGTTGTGGGGGAGGTACCAGAAGGAATGGTCCGATCTCTACCATATTTATAACAGATCTTGTGGTGAAAGAAATATTAAGATGTACCAAGTCTGAATGGCGTCGGATGTTAATTTCCCGTTTTATGAGCTTCATGAATATTCAAAATGTTAACCCTTTGTGGGGGAGGTACCAGAAGGAGTGGATCGATTTCACATCAGACCTTGGTTTAGTGAAAATATTTTGATGTGTGTAATTCGAAGACTATTGGAAACTTACATCACATTTTATTAGAGTTATAATTATTCAAAACCACCAGCTAGACAGACAGACGGACGGTCGGACGGACATCGTTAGATCGACTCCAAATGTCTTGAAACGGATGGTTCAAAGAGACCTAGGGTCTAAACCCATTATTTTGATGAGGCACGTTTTACTCGCTGAATAATGTAGCTAAAACCATCAAAACCACCGAATATAAGAAGGTACCATAATATGGAGGCTATACGAAGGCCAGCATCTGCATAAACAATTTTCTGCCACAGGCTGTAGTTCCCACCCTAAATTCGAAATTTGAAACAATTCCGGTGAATAATGTCACCGAAATCATCAAAATACAGAATATTGGGAGATCCCATTATATGGAGGCTATACGAAGACGTGGGCCTGCAAAATCAATTTTTGTCATGGGCTGTAGTGCCAAATACGAATTCTAAATTCGATATTTGAAACAACTCCGGTGTATAATGTCCCGAAAGTCTTCAAAATATCGAATATCGAGGGGTACCGTTGTATGTGGGCTATACGGTATCGTGGACCTACATAGACATTTCTCTTTCAGAGGGTAAAGTGCTTGGAAAGAACTTCTATTATGTATTTTCAGACAATTTCATTGAAAAATGTAGATAAAGTCATAAAAATACCAAAAACGGGGGTTTTTGGGGGATATACGATATAGTGGACTTATATAGACAGTACTCTTTTAAGGGGTAAAGTTCTCATAAAGCACTCCTTTTGTGGATTTTCAGACAAAATGGGGGTGGTTCGTACCACTATATGGGGCCTATACGATATCGTAGACCGATGTAGCCTATCCTCGAACTTGACCTGCATACATACAACAGATTGATCTGTGCAAAATGTTAGCTTCCTATCTTTATGCGTTTGACTCAAGCGAGATTACAACAGACGGACGGACGGACAGGGCTAAATCGTCTTAGAATTTTATGCTGATCAAGAATATATATACTTTGTAGGGTCTACACTATTATTTCGATGAGTTATGAATGGAATAACTAACTTAATATATCCTCCATACTATGTATTGTGGAGGGTATAAAAGGGACTACTTCTCGTATATTACCCACAAGGGGTCCAAATAACTCATATATTCATTAATATTTTGTTCGTTTTGTAGGCGATTTTTATATAGTATTTCACAGCCTCAGGAAGTTTTATATCTGAGCTATATTGCATTGATATATAAAACAACTTAAAGTTTCGAAATTCTGCTCTTGGGTTATATTTATGAAATTCATGGATATTTTTACCTCAATGTGGGTAGCTAAACTATATTTTAGAAATTACAAATTTTCCTATATTTTTCGATATTTATCCTCATCATAAGCAAAATTTCAAAATTTCTAAAAACAAAATTTCCGTTTCCTTCCCGTCACTGATGTGTCTTAGGAAAATGGCGCACACACATTTAAAACTGCTTTAAGATCCACATACGTTTTCGCACTCATAAAATCCATTCATTTAAATGTTTTTAAAGGAATTTATGAACAACGGTATTTTTTTTTTCTTGTCAATTTGCAATTCAAATCAACAGCATTGACGCAAACTGCTACATATCTGGATATAAATATGTATGTATGTACAGGTGTGTTGTAGTTTATTGATAACAAAACAAAATTCACTGATACATATTCAAATATTTGTCCATCACCATTAATTTGTTTTTACTGCCGTTGTTTATTACCGATGGTAGTTTTTCAACAACATTTTGCCAAAACTTGTCGCATGCCAAGGGGGAGAGAGAGATGAATATTATGCTATGCCATTTAGTTTTGGAATCTATTCAATGAATTAATAGCCGAAATCAATGCTTTGCTTGTAGTTCATTTAGGCAGGAATTTAATAGTTTAATATTTTCAAGTTAAATTTGAATTAAAGGAAATAGATATGAAGTGAGATTAAAACAAGTAAAATAAAATCAGTCGGTTTTCCCGATTTTGAGCTATGATTATTAAAGCTGTTGACCCTTTGTATCTGAACTTAGACTGATAAAATATTAAAAGTACCAGATTTGAACTATATCGACTGCTTCCTATACTTTATATGAGATATGTGCACATTTTTGGAAAATGTAGAAATATGCGTGAAATGACAGATAGTATTCCATTTTTATACTTCATCTAATACAGATAAAAATATAGGTACATATATGGTATGTGCAAAATTTGAAGGAAATCGAAATTTTATGCGAAATCATAAATTTCGATAAATTATATATTCATATCCGATATCGGCTTAAAAAATATTTATATATAGCAAGTTGTAAGGAATCGTCGACTTGTTTCGCTTTTTGTGAGTGACCGATCTTGCGTTAGCAAAAATATTTTTATGTGTAAAATTTGAAAAGTGATTGTTGCTTATTCCGCTTTCTTTGGGCTTTTTGTTTTTTTGAATATCATGAACCATATGTGGTGTGATCTCTACCATGTTTACAACAGATTTTATGTTGAAATTCAAAATTTTGACCCATTGTGGGGGAGTTACCGGAATAAGTGGATCAATATATTCCATCTTCACAGCATATCTTGTGTTAGTAGAAATAATGGGATGTGTGAAATATGAAGACAATAGGATCCTTATTTCGGATTTTATTATCGTATTGGTTGTTCAAAACGTTGACTTTTTGTGGGGGAGTTACCAGAAGAAATGGACTGATCTTTACCACCTTTATAACAGATCTTGAGTTGATAGAAATATTAAGATGTGCCATGTCTGAATAGAATCGGATATTAATTTCACGTTTTATGAGCTTCATAGATATTAAAATTTTACAAGGTACCAGAAGGAGTGGACCGATATATCTACATCCACAACAGATCTTGTGTTAATAAGAATATTTCATAAGAGCTATAATTATTCAAAAATTTAATTCTTTGTGGGGAAGGTACTTGATGGAGTGGTCCGATATTATCCATTTTTGCACTTGACCTAGCACTGGTGCAAATATTAGGATTTCAATGTTTGCATAAACTGGAATGAACCTTTCTCTTTCTCTGAGGTAAACTATTTTTTGTGAAAATTTCGACCTTTTGTGGGAGAGACACAGAAGGAGTAGAGTATTGCCATCACCGAACTCGATCTAAATTTGAACAAAATATTACGATTTACCAAGTTTGGGCCAAATCAGATACTCCCTTCGAAAGTTTTTTTGCACACCTTAGATTGACTGTAAATGTCATGAAACGAATTTTGTCCAAAGAGACCTAGGGTCTAAAACCGATATTTCGATGAGGTACGTTTTGCCGTATCAAATGGATGAGGGTATAATTACTTGACTTAGGAATTTTGGATTTCGAAAATGTTTCTACCTCTGAGGCAGAATCATTTCTATATAGTTTGTAATAACAGAAGTGACGCAGACACCTCGAATACTGGAATATCGGCGTTTACAGATTTACATTTTACTTGTTTCTTTAAATGTCCACGACACCGATTTGAAAACTTTGCCTAAAATCTCACGATGACTGACGTGACATTATCTTCAGGCATGAAATTTTTATTGAAAAATGATTACGGAATTGTAAATTTTTCCTCAAAAATTCACGATTATAGACATGGAGTTTATCCACCGAAATATTTTGTAAATTAAACTGAATAATTCAACTATTTTGGATTATGATTATTCTTTTTTTAAATCCACAATTAGAGAAAAATGCATGATTACAGGGTTCAACTTTCTTTCAATAAACACCACAATTATAGAGGAGATAGTTTTCTTTGAAAATACTTAATAACACATGTGTTTTGTTTTCTTAAAATTCTTAAAATATAGAAATGTAGACGTGATTACCCCAAAATTCACAAAAAAAAAACTGACGATAACCTAGAATAAAAATCCACTGTCCTTTGAGTGCTCCTATAAAAAATGTGTTGAAAAAATTCTCCTGTTTTTTTCACGGTCTACGATCCTTTGGTAGCCCCCTAAAATAAATCTAAAAACTACACAATAACTGAAGGTCCACTAAATAAACATTTTTAAAAAGTAGAGTCCTTTGACGTCCTTTTAAAATAGTTTTTCAAATGCACGGCTTTTAAATTTTTTTTTTTAATCTAAAAAACCTTAACCATCCCTAAAACTATTGTTAAAAAGTCTTTCGTTCTTTGACAACAAACTAAAAAAAATACGTAAAAATCAATTTTCTTTTGATGGCCTTCGAAAGTATATCTTTTCATGACTCCTAAGCATATTTTAAAATAAACTTCTGACATTTTATGCCCCGCTAAAATTACTTTTAAAAAAGGCAGAGTCCTTTGAAACATATTCCAAAAACTCCACGGCTCATTGATGGCCCACTTCATAAAAACTTATTCAAAATCTATGGTTATTTGACGACCCCCTACAAACTAATTAAAAATAATACTCCCTTCACGGACGGCCTTTAAAATCTATGATATTTTTATAGTCCCCCAAAGGGTTTGGAAAAACCGCTAGTCCTGCTTTTTATTATTTTTTATCCAACGGACCCAAAAAACTGTCCGCAAAATGCTTGGTCCTCTAGCGGCCCACTTACAAATATTTAGAAGTTCTACTTATATTTTTGAAAATTTCCATTCCTTTGGCGTAGCGGAAACTATTTAAAAAACCCCCTGCCCTTTGACCCAAAGATATTTTTTTGGCAAATACACTGAATTACACAAAATTAGTTTTGAAATCTGTCGTTTATTGGCTACTCTTTAAAATTATCTCTATCATCTAGAATCCTTCGACGGTCCATCAAAAATAAAGTTTTTTTCATTGTTGCTTTGATTCAATAGATGGCGTTGGTGCTGGTAGACAATCACATCACGACATATCATTATGTAATAATTTAACAGACCACACGTTTTATAGGAATTTCGAAGATTTGAAGCGATTCAATTGCAGATATTGAAAATGCTTTGGAATTGGTTTCAGAATAGGTGATAGATATGGATCACTTCGGATACTTTTCTTTCGGTTTACCGCCATTGTTTGGCGACTTCAAAATAACATATTTCTGTAATCTGCGTTTTTGTTATGTCGTCTACTACATGATAGAAAAAAGGCATGTCGTTGCTTCATAAAAACAGTTAAACAACGTATTCTACAGTCTAAGGAGGGTGGACGATTTTTTCTACTTGCCTAAAAATAAATTTTCCATGTTAAATCCACACAAATTTCCAGAAATGTTTTTCTTTTCTCGGAAGCACTACATTCCACAACTCAACCCTTGTGAGCAAATTTTAGCTGCTTTATTTTGAATAGGCTAACTATAGACCGGTGGTTCAAGTCTATTCTAAAACCGTTACTTCCGACATTTTTTTTCGCATTTTTTGCTAGTTGCAATAGCTCTCCCTCCGCAATTTTGTCCAAATACATTTCTGACAAAAATTGGTAGAAAAATTTAATTCTGAATCACAGTGACCCGGAAGTCTATTGACCAAATTTTATTAACCCAGAAACCACAAAAAATATATCGATCTAAAAATGATCTATATTTTAGGAAGTTGATATTTATTCATCAAGTTTGTGTGTCAAGTCTTTTGTTTTAATTTCAGCAAAATCACAAAATCAAATAATAAATTCGTCATTGTTTGTCACACAATTCTATTTCAAATGAACTGATAACATGAACAATGCAATAAATTGGTTCAACACATTGTGATGCAAATTCGATATCGAAAATGAGATGCAAAACTGCAAATTAAAAAAAAAAAACTTTCTTCCAAAAACTTAGTTCGGGCATTTGGGTGCGATCAAATTTTAAGTGCAGCTATTTGCATTATCACATATTGGGTGCGGCCATCATTCGTGGATTTAATGAGAATTTATTGAATTGTCAAATGACTATGTTGATGCTGCAGCCAGCTTGTCAGGATGTCTTAGAGACTGGTTTCAACGATTTTAATAGATTTATTAAATAAGTGTCAATTATAAATTGGGGATTTGCAACAATTGCCATCGAACTGGTTATTAAGAAGAAAAAAAAACTACATTTCAAACATTTTGAAATGAATTGGAAATTTTCGAAAAAAAAAACGATTACTGGCCAAAGAGGATACCAAAATGTTAATACAATATTTCCGGCTAATCAATCTTTAAGACAAAGAATTTAAAATAGTTAATTAAAATATCGTTTATATCCAAAAAAAGACCATCTATCAAGTGCAGGTGTGTGCGAGATGTGTCAAGTCTTTTAATGTCAGACAATAACACCTAATTTTGAAAGACATGACGCGATGAGATAAGGTGTATCAATCAGAAAATCGGTGTGTGTGTTTATGTGTATTAATGAAATTGAAATTAAACAAATACAAAGTTTATCTCAAGTTCAAAGCGAAACATTGCTCATCTTGTGATGAATCAGAGCGCTGAAATCTGGTCTGGTTTTGTCACACCTGTAGGTTGTTCAATAATTGTTTTTATTTTTGACTACAATTCCACAATTTATGTTTAATTTTATTATATTACCAGCCGTATTTGTCTTATTCTAATTTGGCTGATGGATGGTGATGATATGGTACCATTTTTATTGTCATTCGTAAAATTCCCCAAAAAACTTAAAGTAGAACGTGGGTCGTTGTCGGTAAAATGTTTTAGCAGAAACATGTTCTGGTTTCTCCTCTCATGTTCTAAAAGCATTATAAAATCCAGCGTGTCCGAGTTTTAATGTTTCCAATTAGTACCTCTAATTGCCATTTGTTTCAATTCACACACTCACTCACACATGAAATTAATTTATTTTGTCGATATCGCCCAAGTGGTATTTCCGCGTGACAATTTTTTAGACAGACAGCCAGGCAGCTTGAAAGCAAAGAAATTTGGTTGACAGCAAAAACGTCTTAGGTGGAATGTGTTGCTTGTTTCCACAAGAGGTGAACAGAACAATGCACGAATAATTGGTTTTGCATGTTTGCATTGATATACGAGGTTTGTATAAGAAGTAACGGAAATTTTGTATTTCGGATAACATTCCTTGAGGATTTTTAGGTTCCTTGCGGTTTGGGACCCCCACTAGACCCACCCAACCATGGACTACGAATCCTACTTTTCCTTCCTCACACAGCCTGTACTATTTGTCGTTAGAGTTATTGCATTTGGACGTTCTTGATCGGGTGTCGTCGTCGCTGTTTTTATTCGAAGGTTGATTTCTAAATACTTAATAATGACTGATTTCTACGTTAGAGGATATCTGGCCAGATTGGTTTTGATACCTTGGTACCACAGTGGTTCGCTGTACCACTTCGTTTTGGTTTTCTCTCAGAAGAGTAGTTCTAAAATGACAAAGAAGAAGCTTTAAAAAGTCGGTCAGTCAAGGTCTGTTGACTGCGACCCCATCCTTGCCAATTAATCGGCTTTCTCAGTCCTTCAACATTTTGTTGACCAGGTAGGTACTTCGCAAAGCCGGAGAGAAGTATGTAGATTTCCCAGTACCGTTCTACACCTCAGGACTGCAACTGAATTGATTATAGAAGATTCCAAAAATTTAAGAGCAACTAGACTATCCACATAAGTAATCGGCAGTTCAGCTATTTCATCCTCCATAGTTTTAATCAAATCTGAACTCGAATTACTTACGGTGCCTCTGCATGGGAGGGAGCTCTTGAGGGAGTCTTTCAACCTCTTCTTCCTTTAGTCAGCTATATAGTGTGGAGAATTGCTACTCTGGTCAGCTGCCGGATGCTTACCCTTAGGTTTCGCATTTTGTGCTATAGTATGTGGAGTCTTTCTAATATTTGACAACAAAAACCTCTTACACGTAGACGCAGACAGTTTACTTTAACGAGATTCTGGTTTTTCTTTTGTTCTGCAAAACCGGTTTGCCGACTTCGTGCTCTGCAAAACCGTAGCTTACCGAGTTGTGTTGCGAGCAGCCCTATCTTCCAGAAGGAGAATCCTTTCTACAATGAGTTTGTTTATGGATAAATTCTTCGAATTTCTTAATCAATTTTAACTTGGTCTTCATATATGAAATTTCCTTCTTGGTATGCTAATTCTAATCCCTGTCCTCGAATTTGCGGGCATACAAAATGGCATTTTTGTAAATTTTCACATACCTTACCTCCATAGCCGTCAGTGGATGCTAATTCATCTTTCGACTTTTAAGCATCCTCGACATTAACAGCACTCTGTGTCGAAAGTTTAGATTTATCGGATATTGCCTATAAGGGACCCACTGGAATAGAGATCTTCCCCAACTTGGTTGTCCATACATTCTGCCTCAACTTCCTGTTGACTCACGTCAGTCTTCGTTGTCTTGGCATTATCTTTCAGGTTGACGTCGGATTATTTGTCGTCGGGGAGTTCCGTTAGGTTGGAGGTTGATTTATCAGGACTGCGCTTAAAAGCTTTAAAGGGGTTGAGGAAATGTTTAAAAAAATCCACTCTTAAAAACCTTAAAAGAGTTGAAAAAAATCTTAAAAAAATCAAAAAAAAAAATCTTTAAAAAATATTCGCTAAAGGCCTCAAAGGAGTTAAAAAAAATCTTTACAAAAATTAAAAAAAAAATCTTTAAACAATCCACACTTAAAAACTTCAAATGAGTTGAAAAAAATATTAAAAAAAACGTCTATGCTTAAAGGCCTAAACGGAGTTGAAATAAATTCTTCAAAAAATTGAAAAAACATCTTTAAAAAATCCATGCATAAAGCCTTAAAGAAGTTATAAAAAGTCTTTAAAAATCCACACTTAAAGACCTCAAATGAGTTGAAAAAATTATTTAAAAATACGCTTAAAGGCCTAAACGGAGTTGAAAAAAATTCTTCAAAAAATTGAAAAAATTCTTTAAAAAATCCACGCATAAAGCCTTAAAAGAGTTGAAACTTTAAAAATTTTAAAAAATTTCTTTTAAAATTGAAAAAAAAATTAAAAAATTTAAAAAATCCAAGCGTAAAGCCTTAAAGGAGTAGAAAAAAATATTTAAAAATAAGCCTAAAAGGAGGTGAAAAAAATTCTTCAAAAAATTGAAAAAAAAATCTTTAAAAAATCCACGCATAAAGGAGTTGAAAAAAAATCTTTAAAAATTGAAAAAAATTCTTTAAAAAAATGAAAAAAGTTCTTTAAAAATTTAAAAAAAAATCTTTAAAAAATTTAAAAAAGTTCTTTAAAAAATCCACGCATAAAACCTTAAAGGAGTAGAAAAAAATTCTTTAAAAAATCCACGCATAAAACCTTAAAGGAGTAGAAAAAATTCTTTAAAAAATCCACGCATAAAACCTTAAAGGAGTAGAAAAAAATTCTTTAAAAAATCCACGCATAAAACCTTAAAGGAGTAGAAAAAAATTCTTTAAAAAATCCACGCATAAAACCTTAAAGGAGTAGAAAAAAAATTCTTTAAAAAATCCACGCATAAAACCTTAAAGGAGTAGAAAAAAATTCTTTAAAAAATCCACGCATAAAACCTTAAAGGAGTAGAAAAAAATTCTTTAAAAAATCCACGCATAAAACCTAAAAAAATCCACGCTTGAAGGCTCAAAGGAGTTGGAAAACAATTCTTTAAAAAATTGAAAAAAATAAATCTTTAAAAAATCCATGTTTAAAGGCCTCAAAGGAGTTGAAAAAATTTCTTTAAAAATTGAAAAAAAAATCTTTAAAAAATCCACGCTTAAAGCCCTCAAAGGAGTTGAAAGAAATTCTTCAAAATATCCACGTTTAACGGCCTCAAAGGGGTTGAGAAATTGCTCTAAAAATCCTCGCTTATAGACCTCAAAGGAGTTGAAATAAATTCTTTAAAAAAATCCACGCTTAAGGGTCTTACATGAGCTTAAAAATTTCAAAAAAAAATCCACCTTATAAAAAGGAAATATTTTTTGGAACTTAAAATTTGTCAGAGACTCAGGGTATATATGTATGTCTTCAAAACTGACTTATTCTTTCGAACTCGTAAGGCTAAAAAACATATTAAAAAATATTGCTATCTTAAATATCGCATATCGGTGCTAAAAGTTTATTAGTTCAATTTTTTTTTTTGTGTCTTTCAAATTGTCTCTAATCAAGTGGGACATGGTCAATTGATTGACGTCTATTTTGAGACATTAATTTGCCTTAAATCTTCACGGTTATTAATTTTTGGATGAAAACGAGTCGAATTGCCTAGATCACAATTTAATGGATTTTGAACATTATTTCTTACACATTCCTTTCGAACATGTATCTAAGACCTTCTTTCAAAAAAAAAAAAAAAACTTAAATTATAATCATAATTTATTGATTTACACTTCCTATTACATAATGATTAATATGTTATTATTAAACATTAATTATGTAATGAAATATTCACTTCCAACACGCTGCCAACAAATGATGATCTCTGTGATTTATTTGGCTTTCAAATTAAACAATAATAAATTGCCCCCCTGCACCCATATCTCTTGTTAAACAAGCAGCAATTCAACATTTGTGGTTGTGGTTTTTCAGCTGAGAACTTTTGGTTTTGGCCGGTACTAAACGTGAGGTCAACATAAAGAACCGTTAATTTCAGTTTGGGATCACTTAAGATTTTATGATCTAATTAATAATAAACAGCCATTGTTGTTGTTGGCTATGGTGTTTGATGTGGTCGCAAAACAAGCCGCCCTAATGGTTTCATGTTTGTTTAAATGTCGAGCGGTTGTTGTCCTGCTAAATTATTATTTATTTATTTAAATATATGGATGATAACCACTATAGGTGTGGTTCGAATTTTCAAATATTCTCAGAAAAATCCAGTTCTAGTGACGTGTATCTTCCTTTGTTTTGAGAAAAAAATGAACATAAAAATCCATTTACTTTTCTGCTCTATCGATATAGAACACAAAACTAGCTGCCTAACCCAATAGCTACTAGTCACCGAAAGATATTTGTATGAATTTTTTGTCGTAAATTAAATCAAAATTTTTAGTGGAAGGTCAAAGCGCAAACGGTCAACGACACGCACACAAAGTGCCAAGAAATGCCTGGGAAGATCGCTGAAAAAGGGTGGGGAAGAAGAAAACCTTTTTTCAACAGCAGCAGTAGCAAATAAATCAAAAAAGAATAACCAATTTTTTAGGTGATAGCCCTAAAATATTCACATTGTCCAAAGTTAATAGTTGTTATTTTGTAAATAAATGTTGGAAATAAACACACACTCAGAAAAATAAGTTATTAAACAGTTTCGAATTGGTAGGAGATGAAAGGCCGTCTGATGGCGCCCTTTAGCTAATCTAGCATAAAAAGTGATTATTATTTTTTTTCACTTCCATAGCTTGGCGATTATAACGCTTTAACTTATTGTGTGAGTTCTTCCGCGTATTATTTACTTTAGTCGTCTGCGAAGTGATAAATTGTAGTAAATCACATGAAAGGGAAAATATTAAAAAAAAATCATAAAAAATAATAATAGGGGTTGAGTAGATACAAAATTATAATCTTCGAAATGAGTTATTTGAATTAAGTTGTTAGTAAATTTGAATGTTTACTTTTTGATATTGGCTTTTAGAATCTTTGAACAAAACATTTCGAATTATGTCGTGGATTTTGTAATAAAATTGATAGGAGCAAATCTTTTCCAACTTTCAAGATCATTTCGATTTTATATTTAAACCTATTCTAAATTTAAACTGAAAAAGTCCGTTGTGGTTTCTTGAAAAAATTTTAGTGCCAAAATAACAGTTAATTACATATTTTTTCGAGGTGGTATCAATGACCAAAATATTCAAATTCATACCCTCAGCATATGGTTCGACCTAAGTTTGCATATTTGGAAATCTTTAAACTTTTGAAAAAAGGTACCAAAAAAATTTACCTTTTTGATATCTGATCTTATTTTCAGAAATATTGAAATGTAAGAAGCGATTAGAAAAAATTTCACATTCATTTTAAAAATTATGAAATTTTGTGTGAAAGCTGTCAAAAAAGTGTCATCTTGAACTAAAGAGTTGCTTCGATTGGCCGAAAGTGGTGAACTGCCGAATTTGGTTTTCTCCGATGAGAAAACATTCGTTGTTCAGCAGTTTGTAAGTAAACAAAATGATCGTGTTTACTTGTCAAAGGGGTCAGCCCAAAATGTGCACCTTCGTTTGGCCAACAGAACTCAAACGCCGGCTATGGTGATGGTGTGGGCCGCCATGGTCGCTCTCCGTTCGTGTTAATCGACCGTGGCATCAGAATAAATGCCGAATATTATCTCGAAAATAATCTGGAGGGTGTATTAAAAATTTGGGCACGCATACACTTTGCCCGCAGACCTTGGACCAACAGGACTCAACACCATCGCACTCAGCACGCGCCACCCAATAATGGTTACAAAATTAAGTTTTTCGCTTCATTTCCAGCGCACAATGGCTATTGTGTCTGGAGTATTTTGGAAAGCAAGGTTGGCACTAAAAGATATCAAAGTGTCGATCACCTCAAGCAAGCGCTTCACCGGTCAATGGTCAATGGTTCAATGGTCCAAAATACCGCAGAGCAACATTCGGGCAGCGTGTGACGTTTCATTGGACGTTTGAAGGCCATAATTTGTTCCAAACGTGACCAATTCGAACAAAACTAAACTTTTTATAAAATTTTCGATTTCCGACATTTTTTTGCTTTTATTCAATAAAATTAAAAAAAAAAGTAAAAAATATGGCGTTTGACTTTGTTGCAGTTTTTTTTTATCTCACCCTGAATATTCTTCATCAGCGTAAAATTCTAAGACGATTCAGCTCTGCCCGTATGTGTAATCATGCTAGGGTCGAAACGAATTAAAATAGGAAGATGAACTTTTGCATAGATCAGTCTTTTGCCTGCATGCAGGTCAATTTTGATGGTCTATATCGCTCCAAGATATCGTATAGTTCCCATATAAGGGTGCCACCAAATATTCGGTATTTTGATGATTGTAGCCACATTTTTTAATGGAATTGTATAAAATTTCGTATTTTAAGTTTGTAATGGGTACTACAGCCTACATGTTTAAAAATTGCGCATGCAGGTCCACGTCCCCCATATGACGGCACCTCCCTTTATTCGGCATTTTGATGATATTAAAAACATTATTCACTGAAATTGTTTAAAATTTTGTATTTAAAGTTCGTACAGCGGATGACAAAAAATGTATTATGCAGCCCTCATGTGACGGATTCGAGTGGTATTTTTCGGTGGAATTTTTTGGAAATTTTTCAAGTTTAATGGTTGAGGGTTTTTAATGTTCGGCACAGCCGAACTTATCTGCTTTTTAACTTGTTTTAAGTTATCTTGGTGTATAGGCATAAGAAAAAACCGGATTAATGGAAATTCGTACTTTATAGGTGCGGAATAGTGATAAGGAAGGCTTTTTATATATTTATAATAAAAAGAGAATGAAAAGTGTACTAAGAGGTACCAAATAATAAAATGATCACTCTTGGTGGAAGGTGAGATTTTTTTTTGGAAAATTCGGACCTTAAGGGATGCGAAAAATCTTTTTAAAAAAGTCTGTGGTATCTGTTTTTGAGAAAAGAAGCTGGATTTGAATATATTTAAACTGAATGGTACTAAATTTGGTTATGAGCTGAAATCCTGAAAATTTATATTAAGGTCACTATTGGTATCTGAGGTTGAGATTTGGAGGTTGGTTTGGAAATATCTACTTTTGTTGTTCGAAAAGTACTAATTGTACTAAATTTGGTATGTGATGAAGGGATAAAGCCGAAACTGTGAAATTTTATATTGCGATAACTGTTGGTGTCTAGGATTGATATATTTAACGGCTTCCCAAATAAGTACTAAATTTATACGGAAAGTACTACGTTTTACTAAATACGCTGTTGGGTGAGGGGGTACAGCTAGAATCCCGAAATTTGATATTGAGGTTCTGTTGGTATATGGAATTGAGATATAAATGTTGTTTGGACATACATACTATAATTGTTCGAAAAGTACTAAATGGTACTAACTTTCCATCACTGTTGGTGTCTAGGATGCAGAAGTGTAGATTGTTTTGGACATGTACACTAAATGTTATAAAAGTTGGGATTGGTTAAAAAGAGAAACTGCTAAAACCTTTAGAACTATATTCTAAAAATTCGCACGTGGAGTAAAACAGTTTTAAGGGAAAGCGAAGCTTTTTTAAACAGACTACTTAAAAACAATTCTCCAAGTTTCGAGCAAAGTTATAGCAAAAATGTCAATGTATATTAATCGTACATTTCAAATACGTGGCTATATTAATTTTATATTTAGATACATAAACAATACTTGGTTAAAAATACGATTGATGTTTCGAATATTATACAATCTCAATCAACGGAACATCAATCCTATTATAGCCCCTCTTAGTACAGTCTTCCTTAAAGTTAATTAAATGTGAAAAGTGCCATAACAAGACTGATCACATTCCTGTTTATAATTTCTTTCAAAATAAATCACTGATTAATTAGTTAATTGAATACATTTTAATAAAGTGTTTTATCAAACGTTAAGTTCGGCTGCTTCTGGTTATAATATTTATGTCACTCCATGCGGTTGTTTATAGTTGTCGTACAGACATCCAGTATTTATTTTTTCTTTTGTATAATTAAAAAAAAAATAAAATGAGATTGAAGGTTATCTATGAGACGATAGAACGAAACATGATCGCAGGGTAGTTTAAGCATCATCGGCAGCAGCAGCAGCAGCAGCAGCAGAAACAGCATAGGGTGTTATCAGGTTTTCAATTTATTTAACAGTTTTGTTATCTAAAAGCCTGTTTGTATTTGTATATTTTCGATTGCCGGCATTGATTGCTGCCAAAACAATATGTCAAGAATTAGTAAGTTCGCTTCGCAGTCTAAAAATAAAAAAAAATTGATTATGACATTCGTTTACTTCCGATCGCAAAATGTATGTATGTATCCTCATGTGTGTAATTAGCAGACATTGCAACATGTATATGGGCTGTAATCATTACCTTTGTCCAGTTGGTTGGATGTCGTGTTGTGCGTTAATGCCCCCCATCCATGGTGGCTGGAATGCACATTTTTTTTTTTTTTGCTGACAATAATGTATGTGTTGTACGCTGCCATAATTCAGGACTCTAGATTACATCTTGTGGCAACGACGATGACTCAGTCAGTGTTAATCAAAGTTTATGCATGGCATGCATGCATTCATGCCCGCACATCTTCATTTCGTGTTAAATCCATTCAAGGTTATTGTGCGGGGAATGTTCACCGTGGAACAGTGGGGGAGAAGGTGTAAAGGAAACAATGCAGGAAATATTCAAAATTAAAATGTTGAATTTTATAAAATTATAGGACTAACAAATTTAAAAAGAATTGCTAAAGGGAAAATTTGGTGGTTCTCAAAAATAATTGGGAAAGACTATAATTTGTAAAATCGTGAATTTGTTAGAAATATATTTATAGGGATATCAGACCTATACTATGGATTGATTTAATAATTAATTTTAGTGAACTATTAGGGTCAGAATTGGGGATATTTATAAATAAAGGGAAATGGAATTAGGAGATTTTTTGAAGAAGGTTTTTTTGAGGGACTATTGTGGACTTATGAAGAATATTTTTAGATGAATTCTAAGGCCAACATTATCAGTTTTCAGAAAAATATTGGAAAGACTTCATAAAGATTTTTTAGAACAGTGTTGGCTTTGTTTTTCCTGGATACCATAGTATTTTGTTGTTGCAAAATGGTCCGGCTTAATCCCTTTATTGTTGTTTTTATAAAAACAACGTTTGTTTATTAGTGGAGAATGTTTACCAGGGGGTAAGGCAGGGAATACCTAGGTTTCCTCATCAGTTCCCTTATTTTTTGCCTTTTTTGAAATATATTTAAAAGGCGTAAATGGTGTTCTTTAAGAAAAGATTTTTAAAGAAGTATCAAAGCTAAAACTCATAAATTTTGTGAGCTTATTTTCGGGGACTATTTGAGCTGAAATAATTTATTTTTAAGGGATTCATAGAAAGCTAAAATCGGAAATTTGTTTTATTGTTTCTGGGGATCTAATTGGATGTAAGTCTTGAATATTCAGGGCTTAAATCAGATTTGTTTTTATATTTTCGGGGTAATGATATGGCTCTGATTTTGGATTATATTGAGACTATTTTAAGAGGTCTGTCAATATTTTTACATAATAATTAGCCAAGAGACAATTTTATACTCTAAGGATTTTTATCTACCGAATCTTCCTTAATACGAAATTTGAAACAATTTCGTGGGAAAATGTGACTAGGATTATGAAAATGCCAAAATTCGGTAGGTATCTTTACATATGTGCTATAGGAAAACGTAGACCTAAATATTCAATATTCTGCCACCGGTTCTAGCTCCATTATGACCTACAAATACCAATTATTAGACAAATCCGTGGAAAAAGGTGGCATAAATCATCAATTTACTGAATATCCGATTATGTGGGGGCTATACGAAAACGTGGATCTAAATATATTATTTTCCGCCACCGGAGATAAAACCAATTGCGAACAACAAATACCAATTTTTGGACAAATCCGTGAAAAAATGTGGCAAAAATTAAACAAAAAATACCGAATATCGGGAGGATATGGGGGCTACACCAAAACGTGGATCTATATATACTATGTTCCGCCAACGGAGCTAGAACCGATTGTGAATTACAAATACCAATTTTTAGACAAATCCGTGAAAAAAATGTTGCAAAAATCAAAAATCATTTCGAACAATTATAGTACGCATTCTCAAATCCACTTTTTTTTCTCAAAACTATATACCAACAGTGGCCTTCATATCAAGTTTCAGAATTCCTAATATTCAATACAAAATTGATTACTCTACTGTTTGTCAAGTTATAATACCCATGTGCAAAACTACCTCTTTCTCTCAACCCAAGACACCAACAGTGTCTTCAGAATTGCATGTCTATCCCAACACTCCACCGCGCATTTGCACTTTTCGTACACTAATAGCACTTATTTCCAAAACCACCTCCTTCTCTCAACTACGGACACCAACAGTGACATTCATATAAAATGTCAAGATTTCATCTCTAGTACCAAATTTAGTAGCATTTAGTTTTTTCGTACAGATAAAGTACGCATAGCCCACTCAATCTCCAAATCTCAACCTCAGATACCAACAGTGACCTTATTATCTATATCGAATTTTAGGATTTCAGCTCTATTCCTTCATCCAAAGCCAAATATGGTACTTTTTATTACTTTTCGAACACTTACAGTACTCAATTCCAAAATCACCTCCATATCTCATTTCCACATACCAATATACAGCTCAATACCAAAATTTGAGGATTCCAACTCTATCGGGTGAAGGCACCCAATAAATTAAGTACACTTTGTACTTTTTGTACAAATATAGGACGGATTTTCAAATCATCGCCTAATCTCAATCACAGATACCATCGGTAATATAAATATCATATTTCAGAATTTTATCTCTATCCCTTCATTCAATATCAAATCAGTAGTTTTCGTACAATTATAGTACACAAACCACCTCCATATCTCAATTCTAGATACTAATAGAGTATTAAAGGATTCCAGCCATATCACTTTACTCAATATCAAATTATGTACCACTTTGTACTTTTCAAACAACTATAGTACGCATTTCTAAACTCACCTCCAAATCTCAAGCTTGGATACCAAAAGTTATCTAAATAACAAATTTCAGAATTATATCTCTACCCCTTTACCCAATATAAAATTTAATACCATTTAGTACTATTTGTACAATTATAGTACATATTTCCAAAACAACCTCCATATGTCCAGGCTACACATGTACAGCGACTCTAATACCAAATATCACATTTCAAGCACTATATGTTTACCCAATACCAAATTGTACCAAAGCATTTTTCGTGCACTTGCAGTACACATTTCCAAAACAACCGCAGACAACACAGATACAATCATTAATCTAAAAATCATATTCCAGGATTTTAGCTCCATTCTTTCACTCTATACCAAAAATATTACCATTCAGTACTTTGCGTACTATTATGGTACACATTTCCAATAACACCTCCATATGTCTAGGCTACACGTGAACTGGGACCATAATACCATATTTCACATTTCAAGCATTATCTGTTTACCCAATACCAAATTGTAACAACTTTAGTACTATTTGGTACTCTTCGTAAAATTATAGTACACACTTTCAAAACCAGCTCTTTATGAAAAATCTACCACCCACAGGGACCCCAATACATAAAATTCAAAATTCCAACTTCATCCATTCACCTAACCGACACTGAGTACAAAATGTAGTACCATTTAGTACAATTCGCAACAATAGTACACATTTCCAAAATAAATTTAATATATAATACTCACATTCCAACCTTGTTGCTCATACCAAATTTTAGGTATTTAGCTCTATCCGTTCACATAATACCACATGGTACCATTTTAGAAGTTTAGTAACATTTAAGAACTTTTCTGAGATCTTGATTTTCGAATTCCCAAAATTTAGTATATCAATCTTGCACTCCATCCGTGACTCTCATTTCAAATTTCAGAATTCTAGCTTATTCCATTTGTCCAATAAAAATTATTAGATTTTTAGTACATTTCAGAACTTTTCGTACCTTTTAGTGCAAGCCTTAGCCTCCTACAATATTTCAAGATCCTAGCTTCATTTAAAGTTAATTAATTAACTAAAAAAAAAAATAATTAACTCTTTGCCTTACAAGTGCTTTTATTTCTTTCTACATTTCGCCCACTGTGCCTGAACCAAAATGAACCCAGCGGCAGTAATTGAAAGTTAATTGACCCCAAGCATAGCTATGAATGTGTAGGGCTGTTGAAATGTCCATGGAACATTTTACATTCCTTGTACGCTGATAATAATAATACATTTCAATTCAACGAATTGTCATACCTTTTATCCTTGAAATTGCCAGCGGTTGATTGGTTGCTCCTGCCCCCGTCGGCTCTTGGTGAATGTTGGCGGTGAATGATGCATAAAATTCTTGGGCATGAATAGCTCTGTTGTTCAGGGATTTTTCTAGAGATACTGTTTTATTTCAGTAATTAATTTTGCCGAGTCAATTTACAAATTTGTTTACATAAAATAAACAACAGTTTCAATATTCTTCAGCTGGAAGTTTTGAGAATGCATTCGTTGATGTAGAGTTTTGAGAGGCTCGTTTGCTTTTTTTCCCCAGCGAGATTCATGATTGCAACGTCATCGAATTTATCTGTTAAGCAGTCAGGGGTAAAATTATTAAAAAACGGATTTCCTATAACGAAGAGAAGATGCGGTAAATTCCAATCTTGGGCTGTCATGTTGTTTCTTTATTTATAAGCCATGTGATGATGTGTAATAATTATACTATTAAAATTTTGTTAATACTTTTGTAATAAGTTATTATTTTGTAAATACTATAATTAGTAAGAGTTAGAGCTCATGTTTGTTAAATTTTGCTAAATTCATGCGGAACTATTAGATCATAGGGTTTAGTTGTAATATTAGCTTTTTCTAAATATATATTTTAGCAGGAAATTGGAATGAATGAAATATAAAAATTCTTAAAAGAAGAAAAAAAGAATAAATTATTTTCATAAAAAATTCTGAACCAGTACTTTTGTGGAGATGTTCCGTGTATTAATTTTTCAATTATTAAAAAAATTAGAAATTATTTTCAAGCTAAATACAGATTGCGGATTTTTGAAGAAATGTTCTGAATAATGCATTGTTTTCTGTTTTTTATACCCTACGCCACATTGTGGTAAGGGCATTATGTCTTTGTGCATTTGTTTGTAACATGTAGATGGAAGCGAGATAGAACCTTTTGAGAATCTTCATAGAATCCCTTTCTGAGTCGATTTATGCATGCCAGTCCGTCCGTCCATGTATTTTTGTGAACAAAATGCAGGTCGAATTTATATCCGACTGAGATGAAATTTTCCAAACAATATTTGTTTGGACCAAGGACGAACCCTATTGAAATTGGTGAGAATCAGTAAGAATCGTTTCAAATTTAGATATAGCTCCCACATAGATATCTTCAACCGATTTCGGTTTAATTGTGTACCAAATGACCTGAATTTCGACATTGCCCACGGAATTCAGTCTAGAAGCAAGTACATTAAATTTGGTTAAAATCGGTACAGATATAGCTAGAGCTCCCGTATATATGTTTCATTCGATTTGGGGTTTTAAGTCCCTTACATGTGTTATATGCATTCCACAAAAATGATCTTTGGTACCAGATATCAGATACAGTATAGAAATAAGTGCCTAAAATGTTGTCAAGATCGGTTCAGATTTGGATATAGCTTCTACAGGGTGAGTTAAAAAACTGAAAAAAAAAACAAAGTCAAACGCCATAATTTTTACATTTTTTTTTGTAATTTTATTGAATGAAAGCAAATGGTTTCGGAAATAGCATCAAATTTTAGAATAAGTTTAGATTAGTTCGAATTGGCCACCTTTGGGACGAATTATGGCCTTCAAACGGCCAATGACACCATCACACGCTGCCCGAATGTTGCTTTGCGGTATTTTGGTCCATTACTGGCGAAGCGCTTGCTTGAGGTGATCAACACTTTGGTATTTTTTAGTGCCAACCTTGCTTTCCAAAATACTCCAGACACAATAGTCCAACGGATTGGTATCCGGAGATTTGGTGGCCATAGTGCGCTGGAAATGAAGCGAGAAACCTCATTTTGTAACCATTTTTAGGTGGCGCGTGCTGAGTCCTGTTGGAATGTCCAAGGTCTGCGGCCAAAATGTTGCGTGCCCAAGGCTTTAATACACCCTCCTGAATATTTTCGCGATAATATTCGGCATTTATTCTGATGCCAAGGTCGATTAATACGGACGGAGAGCGACCATCGGCAGTTATGGCGGCTCACACCATCACCATGGTTGACGCTTGAGTTCTAGTGGCCAACCGAAGGAACACATTTTAAGCTGACCTCTTTGGCAAATAAATACGATCATTTTGTTTGTTTACAAACTGCTGGACGACAAATGTTTCCTCATCGGAGACGGAGAAAACCAAATTCGGCAGTTCACCACTTTTGGCCAAGCGAAGCAACTCTTTAGCTCTTTTGAGTCTATTTTCTTTCTTTGCGGTGTAAGTTCTTGCACTTTTTGGAATTTCAATGGCTAATGGCTTTACCCCGAGCTCAGTTTTGAATATTTGCCGAATGGAATATTGCGATATGTACAGCTCACGAGCCATTTTCGGCCATTGCGACGCGGGTCTCGATCAAGTCGCTTCTTTACTTTTCGAACCATTTCTGCTGATGTTGCTGTTTTCTCCCGTCCACTTCCTTGACGTTGGGCTACGCTACCAGTATCACGGTAACGAGGGATGGTACGAAACACAATAGACTTATTACCATTTAAATCCTGTAGTGCTCTAACGATAGCCACTTGTGGTTTTCCAGCCAAATATAAAAAATCACGCTATCACGCTTGAATTTCATCACGGAATGCCTGTCAAGTAATCAACAGTAAACTTCCGATGTTTTTTGTTGTAATTATTACATTAGGGGCCAATCGTAAAAATTTTAGTATTCTCCAAAAGGAGGATCACTTTTCGCCAACTGTGTGTCTTTTGGACGAGCTCAGTTTCAGGATATTTAGTGGTAAAATTCTAAATGTTCTCTGTCTGTGTGACTGGATATGGCTCACAATAAATCCCGAAGGGTATATCCAATGATAATATTCTCAAAATATGACAAGATGCCAACATTTTAAAGAATAATCTTTTAGCGACTTCATAGGCAGAAATCCAGGAATCTATATCTATAAAAGAGGAAAATGTTTGTATGTTTGTTTGTTTGTTTGTTTGTTTGTAATTTATGGACTCGAAAACCGCTGAATAGATTTTCCTGAAAATTTCCATATATACTGCAACATTGTCTGAAAGTAACATAGGCTATACACATTTTTGAATTTCCACTTGGAACTGGAGATATAGCATCAGAATCGGAGGTACCTCCCAAAAATTTAGATTTTATATGCACATATCTATTGATTGGTTGCAGATACAGTCTCCAAATTTGGAATACGTAACGGAATTTGGAACAAAAATAAGTTTGCCAAATTATATTGTAATCGGTTCAGATTTGGATATAGCTCCCATATATATTTTCGGCCGATTTCAAGCATTTGATGCACCAAACACAATATGAATGTTCGATTCCAATGAAATTTGGAATGTGTGACGGGATTTAATCCGAAAATAAATTTGTCAAATTATATTGAAATCGGTTCAGATTTGGATATAGCTCCCATATATATTTTCGGCCGATTTCAAGCATTTGATGCACCAAACACGCTATGTATACCCAATTTCAATGAAATTTGAAACGTGTGATAGATTTTATCTAAAAAATTGATTTCCCAAATTATATTGAAATCGGTTCAGATTTGGATATAGCTCCCATATACATTTTCGGCCGATTTCATGTATTTGGTGGACCAAACACGACATGTATTTCCAATTGTAATGAAATTTAAAATAAGTAACGGAATTGGGAGCCAAAATGAATTTGTCAAATTAAATTGAAATCGGTTCAGATTTGGATATAGCTCCCATATATATTTTCGACCGATTTCATGTATTTGATGCACCAGACACGCTATGTATCTCTAATTTCAATGAAATTTGGAATGTGTAGCGGAAATTAAAACAAATATACATTTGTCAAATTATATTAAAATCGATTCAGATTTGGATATAGCTCTCATATATATTTTCGACCGATTTCATGTATTTTATGCACCATAGACGATATGTATGTTCGATTCCAAAGAAATTTGGAATATGTAACGGGATTTTGATTAGAAAATAAATTAGTCAAATTATATTAAAATCGGTTCAGATTTGGATATAGCTCCCATACATATTTTCCGCCGATTTCACATATTTGATGCACAAAACACGATACGTATTTCCGATTCCAACGGAATTCGGCATGAGTGGCTAAATTTGGTACAAAAATAAATTTGACAAATTATATTCAAATACGCTCAGATGTGATTATAGCTCCCAAATATATACTCAGCCGATTTCACATATTTGATGCACCCAAAGCGAGAGAGACAAAATCTGGCACCAGCAAAAATTGCCAAATTATATTGAAATCAGTTGAGGTTTGGATATAGCTAACATACATATATATTTCGGCCGATTTCATACATATTATGCACCAAACACGATATATATGACCGATTCCAATGAAATTCAGAATGTGTGGTGGAATTTGGTTATAATAATAAATGTGATAAATTAATTGGAAATTAGTTAAGATTTGGATATAGCTCCCATATATATATTCTCGGCCGATTTCACATATTTGACGCACCAATTTCAATGAAATATGAAAGGTTTGGCGGAATTTAGGGTAAAAGTAATTTTTTTTAAATTATATTTAAATCGGATCAGATTGACCCACAACGCCTTAGGCTAACACTAAAAAACAACACAACAATTTATTTGAAATACGCTTATTACGGCGAAGTATGTTGCTATCCCGAATTCACTAATTGCGATAGAAAAACCACTCTACTTAAAAAAATTGCAGTTTCCTGCACGCTTGGTATTTGCTATGAAATAAATAAATCCAAAGGACAAACCCTTCGTGTATGCATGTCATGTTACTGCTTTTGTAATGATTTTGTTTATTAACGCATTAAAATAGTGCAATATTTTTTTTTAATTTTTAAATTTGCTTTTCTTTATCCAACATATATTCGTAAATAAAATTTTGAATGCATATACAATCAAAAGGGGTAGCGAAGCGCACCGGGTTCGGCTAGTGGTTATATATTTTTGGTAAAAATAAAATGAACTCCGATATGGATAAGCCGGCTTTATAGAATTACACTTTTTTGTCTGACGTTTTTGGAAAAAAAAAACAATTCAAAATCCATGATGGACATAACCCAAAATGTCAATTTTCTAAATTCAATTGTTGACATTAACAAATATTGACTGATATAAACAAACTATAAAAACAAAACAAATGTCGTGACTGACACTTAATTAAAACAATAATTAAAACTCCTTGCCATAAAACAGGCAATTTAAGTTACAATTTGCAAAATTATTTAATTTGGGAAAGAATGCTAATAATCGAATATTATTATTATTACTACTTCTAATACTAGGCATTTGATATGCCCGCATTGCCGCGGAGTAAATGTCAAATGGTTCAGACACGAAACATAAGTCACGTGCGACTCTTCACTTTTTCTCTTTTCGGTGATTCATAAAACGAAAATCGTTTGTTTATTTGAAACGGTGCCGATTTGTAAACAAACATCCGACACTCTTTGGCAAAGCGAGTTGGAGTGCCCTTTACGCTTTAAAAGGTTTGGTAGTTTAATTGCTTTTTAGCTGTTTAGATGGTAGTATTTCGCAGAACGACCTTGGTAATTTTGCATCATTTACTTTATTTGGTTGGTCTTTTTCTCCTCCGAAAGATAAATGAAATTATGGATTTTTGTTTTTTTTTCGTAGTTTCATAGAAATCGATACTCCACTTGTGTTGATGTTTATAATTAATTATCGTAGATTGAGCATTGCGGGTTGGTTTGGCTTTTTTGTAAATGTGAGTCTTTGTTTTTGTTATTAGATATTTATATCATTATCAAGAGCGAGATATTTGGTAATATCGGATAATTATTTGTTATTGGATTTCGATTATTAATGAAGACACCTTAAGTTTTTTGTGATATGTTGCACAATGAGATGATGTGGACATTAAAGAAATTACCACGGTGTTAATTGAAGTCTATAGTTTAGTAGCAGGAGGTCTATTAAATCCAAATTTTCGAATGTTCTCTGTTATGATTATTCAAATGTTTGACAATATATAGAGTAGGTTCCGAGGGAATCGGCCAATATTGTCCATTTCGTATCGTAAATATATATGATATAAATATTGCGGCGTGTCAGGTTTGGACTATATATTGGTTACTTCCTTCACTTTATATGAGATATGTGACAATTTTGCTGAGACCTGTAGGAATGTCCAAGGTCTGCGGGCAAATGTTTTGCCGGGCAAGGGTATATTACACCCTCCAGAATATTTTCGCGATAATATTCGGCATTTATTCTGATGCTTCGGTCGATTAATACGAGCGGTCGATTAATATAACGCACAATAATATTGAAACGAAAATAGATTTACAAAAATTGTTAAAAGTATTTTTTTTTCAAAGACTATGTTTTCGAAATTATAGATTTTCAGGGATTTCCCAGCTAAACATAAGTAAAAAAACAAAGGAAGAATATACTTTTTTTCACTTTCAGGTGTTCCCAGTCAAAATATAAAATGTGAATTTTTAAAATGGGTTTTTAAAATCGTAGTTTTTTTAAGGAAATTATTGTGAGATTTGAACCCTAAATATAAATCGTAAGATTTTAATTTTAAAGAACATAATTTGAACTATTCTGAAAAAAATTGGATTTTTATTGATCGATGATTTTTGAAGAAAATTATTTATTTTTTATTTTAGGCAGGAGGATCTGCCTAAAATTCTGCAAATTAAAATAACTTCATGGACTTCAAATATCGCAGATTTTTATGCACATTTTTAAAATCGCTGGATTTAATTTTTTTTTTCAAAATTGTACAAAAATCGAGTTGGAGTACCCTTTTTTCACATTGTAAAAAATCTGAAATTTGTAGTTTTTTAAGGAATTCTTTGAAAAAAATTGTTTTAATGGATATTATTTCCAGGACCTCTTGAACGAAATTTTTGATTTTTTTAAGAAAATTGTTTCGAAAGTCTAAGATTTTTTTAGGGAAATTATTTTCATGAACTTCTACCCAAGATCCAGAATGTTTAAAGAAAATTATTTCAAGGACCAACTGACCAAGAATCCTTTTAAAAAAATATTAACTTTTTTTCAGAAAATTATTTTATGAAAATAGTGAATTTTTGGTGAACTTCGAACCCATTTTTTAAGCTTTTCATTTGTTAAAAATAACTCTTTTAAGCAATTCGTATACTAAAAATTATATATTTTTTAAGGACCTCATAGACCCAGATCATTAATTTTAAGAAATATTTTTGGGATCTTCCTACCGAAGGTCGGATTGTTTTGAGAACATTTCTATAAAAAATAATTTTTATTTTCATATGGTTACCATAAACATAATCCAAATGAGAGAGATTATATAACTTAATTAAACCAACTAATTTTTCTACCTTTGAAATAAATCAAATAAATATGCTACACGCGCCACATTTTTATTGATTCTCCAATCCTGTGTTTACATTATATTTCTTTGTTCACTTAACTTATTTAAAGAATTATAATTTATTTTTTCAATTAACAAAGACTCTCTTATTTTAATTGACATAAAAAAGCCTTTAATTTGTAAAAAATCTTGATGCCACGTTTCTTAAAGACTTTAATGTTCTTAAAGTAGACCAAACGTTCATTTTTATGAATCCAATGTATCCGTTACTTAAAATCGGTTTTGGCAATAAAATGAGGCTAAGGCCGATGATGATTTAATGGCTTTGCATTCGAAAGCAAACAATCATTAAACATTGTAATCTCTGTGGCATTTTTATTGGCAGGGTAATAAAAATGTTGTATTGGCTGTAAAGATATCTAACACAGATATTTTAACATCAAGTTGACAATTTCTATTTTGTTACTTGAAATGAATTTGAAATTGGATAAGAGATGTTATGCTCGTACTGTGTCCCACAATAATAAGCTGAATGGTGGTGAAAACCATTTTAAAGAAAAAAGAAAACACATAGATGACATTCCAAGCCACGTAAAAAATAAACTTTAAAAGCCGAAATATTATTATTCTTAAAACATAAATAATAAAGGAATTATTAAGGTTTTTTATTTTTAAGGTTTCCTGGCCAACGATTATGGATTTTTCCAAGGGCCTCCTGACAAAACATTTTGAACTTATTACCCATTATTAATTTATAGAAAAAATGGGTTTCTTAATTTCCGATGGGCTTTGAAAATAATCCACCGCTACCTTTGGTCGTGTAGCGGTTGAGGGTATGTATATGAACCGAAAAACCCATTCTGAGGGTTTAATACCTCAGCCATATGACTAGAGAGGGTATATATCATTTGATGGACCAAATCCGTTTCAGGACATTTGGAGTCGATCTAGCGATGTCCATCCGACTGTCTGGTTGGTGCGTACAATAACTCTTGAAGGGATTTGGTACAAACTTGGTACATCGTAATATTAATACCAAACTTAGATTGAGTTTGGAGATGGAAAGTATTGGTCCACTCCTTCTGGTACCTCCCCCACAAAATGTAAACATATTTCGCTGCACAGAAAGAGAAAGGATCATCCGATTTCAGTTCTAAGTCAGGTGCGAAAACGGAAAATATCGATAAACTACAGCAAGTACCTCCTTAAAGTTTTGAATGACCTTACGATCATAATATCCGAAATAAGCATCTGGTTATCTTCATATTTCAGACATCCAAATTTTTCTACCAATACAATATCTGCTGTGAAGATGGGATATATCGGTCTACTACTTCTGGTACCTCCCGCACAAAGGGTCAACATTTTGAATATCCATGAAAGTTCACGAAAGTGGTGAACTGCCGCATTTGGTTTTCTTCGATGAGAAAACATTAATTGTCCAGCAGTTTGTAAACAAACAAAATGATCATGTTTACTTGCCAAAGCGGTCAGTTGAAAATGTGCACCTTCGGTTGGCCACCAGAAAGAAATCAAGCGCCGGCCATGGTGATGGTGGAGACCGCCATAACATCAGATGGTCGCTCTCCGCTCGTATTAATCGACCGTGGCATCAGAATAAATGCGAAATATTATAGCGAAATATGCAGGAGGGTGTATTAAAGCCGTGGGCACGCGTCACCCAAGAATGATTACAAAATGAGTTTCCTCGCTTCATTTCCAGCGCACAATGGCCACCAAAATCTTGGAATACCAACCCGTTGGACTTTTGTGTCTGGAGTATTTTGGAAAGCAAGGTTGGCACTAAAAAATACCAAAGTGTCGATCACCTAAAGCAAGCGTTTCACCGGGAATGGGCCAAAATAACGCAGAGAAACATTCGGACAATTTGTGACGGTTTCATTGGCAGTCTGAAGGTCCTGATTCGTGGCAAAGGTGGCCAATTCGAACAAATCTAAACTTATTCTAAAATTTGATGCTATATCCGACATTTTTTGCTTTCATTCAATAAAATTTAAAAAAAAGCTGTAAGTTCGGCCGGGCCGAACAATTTTCAATAAAATCCGCTAAAAATCCTGTTAAAATCTTAAAAATACCGAATGTAGCCGTATATTAGGGTCTATACCGGACCGGCATAGGTAACTTTTGTGATAAGCATTCAAATGCGAATCTTGAAAAAAATATGTTTACAATCTAGCTAAAACCAAAATACCGAAAATAGAGAAGTAGCATGGAGATTATATAACTTGGACCTGCACAGACAATTTTCTGGCATAGGCTATAGTATCCATTACGAACTTCAAATACAAAATTTGAAATAATTCCGGTACATAATGTCGCTAAAATCATCAAAATATCGAATATCACGGGTACCGTTATATGGGGGCTATACGAAGACTTGGACCTGCACTGACAATTTTCTGTCATAGGCTGTAGTATCCATTACGAACTTCAAATATCAAATTTGAAACAATTCTGGTGAAAAATGTCCCTAAAATCATCAAAATACCGAATATCGGGAGGTACCGTTATATGGGGGCTCTACGAAGACGTGGACCTGTGCAGACAATTTTCTGTTTTAGGCTGTAGTATCCATTACGAACTTCAAAAACCAAATTTGAAACTATTCAGGTGAAAGATGTCGCTAAAATCATCAAAATACCGAATATCGGGAGGTAAAGTTATATGGGGGCTATACCAAGACGTGGACCTACATGACCCATTATCAATACCAAAAGTCATGCAGACAAAAGATACATTTAAGAAAAATTTTATCAATTTACTTCAATTCGTTCGGAAGCTAGAGTGATTTCTACAAACGAACAGACGGACGGACATCGCTAAATCAACATAGAATTTTATGCTGATCAAGAATATATATACTTTGTGGGGTCTAAAATGTGTATTTCCAGGTGTTACAAACGGAATGATAAACTTTATATATGCTCCATACTATGGGTATAAAAATTTAATGTATGACATTTGACTTTGTTGCAGTTTTTATTTTTTATCTCACCCTGTATCTCATATAAAGTGAACGAAGTAACCAATATAGGCCAAACCTGGCACGTAGGTCCCATGCGAAATGATTGACCCATTCCTTCGGAACCTACTCCATAGAAGGTCAACAAATCATAACATAAGTCAAAATATACTTAAATAATAGAACATTGGTGGAGGCTATACATCTGTCGAAAAACCTACTGACACTTTTTGACTTGTTTATATAGAGCTTGAGGGTATATATAAACTGACAGATATTTTCTACCTTATTTTTTAAATCAGTTTTCAATTCAAAAAAAAAAAATCAATTAAAAATCAATTTTGATCAATTAGCGTACAAAGTTTTGAGATTCTATTCCATTCTTTAATGTTTTTTACTATTTTTTGCTATTATTTATTCAATTAAAATTGATCTAATTGTGTGTGCCGCTGTACATAAATAAACGTGACCCATATTTCACGGATTACATTTCAATTGTGAGCATGACTCAGTAACTTACGCCTTCAAATGATCTACAATTTTAAATCGATTCAGGTTTTTGCTATTTGTTCCCTGTCGTATTTGATATGATTCTCGTCTATGAATGTAGTTGATTTTTTTTCATTACGTATTCAAGAAAATAAATTAATATTCATTTTGTATCAATTGTCCCCCGGCCAAGTGAACGTTTAAATTCACACGATTCTCATTGTAATGTTGGGGGGATAGCTGCCGCTGATGGCGTTAAGTTTATGGTCGAGCATTTCTTCGTCTTTAAAAGAATAAATTCTGGCTTGAAAATAATTGTCTTGTCTTGCTTGCCTTGTCGCATAAATTCGAATTGTTATTGAGTTGTTATAAACATTGTAGATAGTAAATACAAAATCATGATGAAATGCACAAGACACCCTGGGTAAATCCAAAAGAAATCTCTTTTTATGGCCAACACAAACAGACCAGCATTTCTGTTAATGCAGTTTGAAATAAATTCAAACAAGATGCATATTCTCCTTGCTCATAATACCCGAGAATATCACACATTTTTTCTTTGTCATAAAAATATTTATTAAATAAACAACAATAGCCACAATATTCTGCGGAATTTGCTTATGTTTAATTTGTTAGTACAAACAAGGCGGATTTGTTTAAACAAAGTGTGCGGGCACAACACAGCAGAAATAGATTAAATTTGGTAAAAAGCCAGATAATAAAAAAAGTGCTAACCAAATATTTTAATTCATTATCGATTGGAATATCCAAAAAAAAAGACTTTCTAATCACATTAAATTTTGCAAAAAAAAAAAAATAAATAAATAAATAAAATAAAAAAATCGCAAATTTTTAATGCTGGTATTAAAAAATGTTTTGCTTATGTAGATTATGTCAGATCAACATTTAATGATTTCGCTCGAATCATTGGGGAAAGGAAAAAAATCATTAAATATGTATCATATCTATATAGGGTTGTGTGTATGTAATACGTTTGGTGTGTTTGCGGAAATGATATCTGCACAAAAGAAGTTATCAAATACACCGCTTTCACAATTTGTATACCCTCCACCATGGCATGGAGGGTATATTAAGTTTGTCATTGCATTTGTAATACCTGGAAATATACATTTTAGACCCCACAAAAAATATATATTCCTGATCAGCACAAAATTCTATGCCGATTTAGCAATTCCCGTCCGTTTGTCCGTTTATCCGTCGGTCTGTCTGTGGAAATCACTCTAGCTTTCGAGCGAAATTAAGTAAGTTGATAAAAATTTACTCAAATGTGTATTATGTCTGCAGGATTTTCGGTATTGAAAATGGGCCATATAGGTCCACGTCTTCGTATAGCCCTCATATAACGGTACCTCCCGATATTCGGTATTTTGATGATTTTAGCAACATTATTTACCGGAATTGTTTCAAAATTGGTAGTTGAAGTTTGTAATGGATACTACAGACTATGCCAAAAAATTGTGTGTGCAGGTCCACGTTTTATAACCCCCATGGTACCTCTCTATATTCGGTATTTTGATAATTTTAGCTATATTATAAACTGATTTTATAATTTTTAACGGATTTTATATTTTTTTTTTTGAAAATTGCCAAATTTGTATCAAATGGTGGAGAGTATTCAAAGATCGGCCCGGCCGAACTTACAGCTTTTTTACTTGTAATACCCTACGATACGCTGGGGAACAGGGTAATACGTCTTTGGGCATTTGTTCGTAACATGCTGAAGGTAACGAAGTAGAACCATAATTCCTATTGATGATCTTCATAGATTTGCATTCTGAGTCGATTTATGCATGTCCATCCATCTGTCTATGTATTTTTTATTACATTAAAATGCGATTTTTCACAAATCATTTGTTTGGCCCAAGGATGAACCCTATTGAAATTGGTGAGAATCGGTCCAAATTTAGAAAAAGTTCACGCATATATCTTCATCAATTGTGTGCGATCTGTGTAATATTTGTCCAAATTGGATGTATTTCGACACATCCGACCTAGAAGCAAGTACTTCCAATTTGGTGAAAATCGGTTGTGATATCGCTATAGCTCCCATACATACATATGTTTTATACGATTTGGTGTTTAAGTCCCTTACATTCATAATATGCACTCTACAATAATGATATTTGGTATCACATAAAAGATACAGACCAGAAATACCACTCTAAAATTTTATAAAGATCGGTTCAGATTTGGACATAGTTCCCATACTTTTTAAAGATCCGTTCAGATGTGGATAGAGCTCCCATACAATCCTAATACGATTTCACGATTTTATGCACCAAATAGTTAATATCAGCCCAAATGGAGTGGATTTTGCAACATACGACCAAATTCAACCTAGAAGCATGTACTTCAAATTTGGTGAAAATCGGCTGCAATATGGCTGTAGCACCGATTTGGTGTTTAAGCCCTTACCTTACTTAATTTTGCACTCTACAGCAATGATATTTGGAACCAGATTTTATCGAGATCGATTCAGTTTTGAATAAAGCTTAACTATATATCTTAATCCGATTTTACGGTTACTATGCACCAAACATGTAACTTCAGACCAAATATGATGGCATTTTTCCACATCCTGAAAATCTGTTCCCATATAGCTATTGCTCCGATATGTATTTTTAAATATAATTCGATGTTATATAATGCACTCCATAGTAATGTTATTTGGTACGACAGCCGCAAATGTCCCTTTCAAATTTGGTGGAAATCAAATCAGGGTTGGATGTACCTCCCATATATCAGTTTTCTCTGTATATATTAGCAATATACAGTAATAGCAGTAATATACTAGCAATTGCCCAGATACCAACAGAGACTTCAATATCAAACTATGGAATTTCAGCTCCGTCCCTTCACTCAATACCCAACTTACTACTTTTCAAACAATTATAGTACACGTTTCCAAAACCACCTCTATATATTACTCCCATATACCAACTCAGACCACAATATCGAATTTCGGGATTCTAGCTGTATTCCTTCACCCAATTTCCAATTTAGTACCACTTAGTACTTTTCGTAAAATTATAGTACACATTACCAAAAACACCTCCATATCTTAAACAGCACCAACAATGGACATACACAAAACTTGAGGATTTCAGCTCTATACCCTCACCTAATACCAAGTGCAGTACAGAATTATACACAATTTCCAAAACACATTCATATCCTAACCATAGACAACAAACAGTGACATTTAAATTAAGTTTCAGGATATCAACTCTATCCCTTCACCCAATACCAACGTTAGGAACACTCAGTACTTTTAGTATAATTAGAGGGTGAGATAAAAAAACTGCAACGCCATTATTTTTACATTTTTTTTAAATTTCATTGAATGGAAGCAACAAATGTCGGAAATAGCATCACATTTTAGAATAAGATTTGTTCGAATTGGTCACCTTTGGCACGAATTATGGCCTTCAAACGGCCAATGAAACCGTCAAACGCTGTCCAAATGTTGCTCTGCGGTATTTTGGTCCATTCCCAGCGAAGCGCTCGCTTGAAGTGAGCGCAACTTTGGTATTTTTTAGTGCCAACCTTGCTTCCCAAAATACCAGAGACTCCAGACACAATAGTCCAACGGATTGGTAACCGGAGATTTTGGTGGCCATTGTGCGCTGGAAATGAAGCGAGGAACCTCATCTTTTAACATTTTTGCGTGGCGCGTGCTGAGTGCGATTGTGTTGATTCCTGTTGGAATGTTCACGGTCTGCGACCAAAATGTTTGCTTGCCCAAGGCTTTAATACCCTCTCCAGAATATATTCGTGATAATATTCGGCATTTATTCGATTAATACGAGCGGAGAGCGACCATCGGCTGTTATGGCGGCCCACACCATCACCATGGCAGGCACATTTTCAGCTGACCTATTTGGCAAGTAAACACCGTCATTTTGATTGTTTACGAATTGCTGGACAACAAATGTTTTCAAACGAATGTTTCAAAATCAAATTCGACAGTTCACCACTTTCGGCCAAGCTAAGCAACTCTTAGCTCATTTGAGTCTATTTTCTTTCCGTTGCGGTGTAAGTTGTTGCACTTTTTGGAATTTCAATGAATCAGAAGAGCTCATTTTTAAATATTTGCCGAATGGAATATTGCGATATGTTCAGCTCACGAGCCATATTCGGCCACTGTGACACGTGTTTCGATAAGTCTCTTATTTACTTTTCGAACCATTTCTGCTGATGTTGCTGTTTTCTTCCGTCCATTTTCTTGACGTCGGGCTACGCTACCAGTATCACGGTAACGAGCGATGGTACAAGACAAAAAAGATTTTTCACATTTAAATGCTGGAGTGCTCTAACAATAGGCACTTGTCTTTTTCCAGCCAAATATAAAGAAATCACACTATCACGCTTAAATTCCATTACGACTAACTTTTTTCTGGAAAATTCTCATAAAATGCTATTGTACGCTTGTAAACATTTTTTCATCTCACCCTGTATTTGGGCCTTGATTCTTAGTCAGTCAACCTATTAATTCACTACCCTTCCATATACAAATAGATACAATTGTCACATAAATTTATAAATAATATTAAAGGGACAGTATTTTTGAATATTGGGCACTTAAAATATGTTCAATTATGTTTAATAATCCATGTCAAAAAGCGTAGAGGTTTCTCAAAAATTTATTTCGATTTTTCGGTTCTGTTTGAAATAATGATGTATGCCTTACTTTACATTTCCCCATAGTTTAAGTAATATAGATGATCTCCAAAAACGATTGAAACAAAACCTGATTTACATCCAATGGAATTTTGAACCACCAAGCGGAAATTTGTAACACGAAGTCAAGTGAGTCATTATTTTTCTCACAAAACTGGCTTTTGATTCATTCAGATAAAAGATTTTTCATTAAAATTTTCAAATTAAAAAAATAAATGTTTGTAACTAAGTGTTTTTTTTACATCACTCGAAAAGTGCAACGATCCCGGACTTTTTGAAAGTACCGCCTACCCATTTTTTGAGTTTAAAATGAAATTTCCTTATAAAATGCGTGTCTCAAACCCACCGCTGAAATATTAACGAGAAAAAAATGAAATTCCTTTAAAACATTTGTTTGTTTGTGTTTGTCGTTTTCGATTACGAATTTTTAACAAATTTAAAACAAAGACAAATTGCTTTCGCAAATAATTGTCAATAAATAATACTTTTGTGGTAATTGATTTACGGACTCTGACCACTACACCTGCATTCCTTTTTGAAGACCAGTTTCTGTTTTTTTTGTCATGCGACCAATGAAATCTGCAGTCGTGACTAATAACGGCAAAGATATTTGGATTGTAAATAGAGACAAATAATTGAATTCATAGAGACGCAGTTAAAGAAATAGAATTTTGAATATTGAATAATTGTTGGAGTGGTCATGGTTTCTCTCCTAGTTATTTTCACTTTTTGTTTTAGTAAAATTATTTAAAAATGTGTATTTAGTTCTTGGGAAGATGAAGAGACAACAACAGGGTAACTACCCAGCAATAAGGCACATTACAAAATAATGGGTAGGTCGAAATGACTATATACAAAACTATGTATAATGTGTTGAAGTCAAGAGAAGTAAGTACTTACCAAACTGTATACATCGGCCTAGTCATTTCTGTCTGCCCGATTATCTCCCTATATATTTGTCAAATTTAAATCGACCTTTTTTCAACTATTTTTTTTTTTTTTGAAAATACCGCGATTTTAAAGAATTATTTTCAAGGACTTTCTTACCAAATATCTATAGATTTTTCTCAACATTTCAAAAAGGACAACATTGGTAAGGTTTTTAATTTTTTTTTTTTCAATAAATCATGGATTTTCTTTAAGAAGATATTTTAGCTTTCGTGGACATCGGGGGATCACAAAAAATCAAGGATTTTTTTTTTGACATTTTAAGACTATTTTTGGGATTTTTATTTAAAATGTCGTGGATTTTTTAATAAAAACCCAATATCGTAGATTTTTTTTTTTCAAATGTCCAAAAATCGATTTTCTTGTCTAAAATCGTCCATTTTTATTATATATATAATTTTTTTTATTTCCTGAACAAGAATATACTTTTTTAATTCTTTTCGGACAAAAAGAATATTTTTAGAAGATCTTCATGCATAATTGTCATGGAATTTCTAAGAATGTGTTTCAAGGACCTTCTCGGGATTAATTAAGAATAATGTTCAAAGGTAAAGCTCTAGATATTTCAAGAATGCTTTTACGAGTTCTTCCTAAAAAAAAAAGTTTTTCAAGGATCTCCCGACCCATAGATTAAGATTTTTCCACATTTTATGATGATATTCCTGGACAACAACGTGAATTAAGAAAAAAGAAAAATTCAAGGACATCGTGACAGAAAATCTTTCCTTTTTAACAATATTCTTACAAGATCTTTACGGGAAACAATCGTGAATTTTATAAGGAGACTTTTCTAAAATTCCTCCTTTGGAAGTTTATCTTGGAGAAAATTCGGGGATTTTAAGATATTCAAGGACTTCTGACAAAGAGTTGGATTTTTGAAATATTTACTGAATTAAAATTGCTGATTTTTAAAAAACATTTTAGGGAAATTCCTACCGAAAATTTGGACTTTTTAAGAATTTATTTGAGGTCTCCCAGACAAATGTCTTGTATTTTTCAAGAATATTTTTTAAAATGACGTCCTGGACAAAAAATCTACAGAAAGTTTTTCCAAGGACCTCCTCCCCAAAGCCCTTACATTTATAAAACAATATATTTGGGTTTCCTTTACAAAAAACTGAGGATTTATAAAAGGACTACTGTCCAAAATTGCGGATTTTTGGCGCTGGTTAAAAATCGTAAATCTTTTGAAAAAAAAAAAAAATTCAAATTTTCAAAATTTTTAGATTTTTAAAATAAAAAGTTTAGGATTTTTCTTGGACAAAAATAGAGGAATTATAAAAATTCAAGGACTTCGACCAAAATTGGGAATTTTTTAGATTTTCCTAGAGTATCTTTCTGGATAAAAATTGCGGATTTTTAAGAAAAATTCTCAAATATTAATGAGGTCTACCGGACAAGTATGCTAAATTTTTTAGGAATATTTTTTGAATTACACCCTTTGTGAATTTTTTTAGGAACAATTTGAAAATTTTTAGATTTTCAAAATAAAAATTTTAGGATTTTTCTTGGACAAAAATAGAGGATTTATAAAAATTCAAGGACATCTGATCAAAATTGGGGATTTTTTAGATTTTCCTAGAATATCTTTCTGGATAAAAATTGCGGATTTTTAAGAAAAATTCTTAAATATTAATGAGGTCTACCGGACAAGTATGCTAAATTTTTTAGGAATGTTTTTTGAATTACACACTTTGTGATTTTTTTTAAAAAATATTTCAAAATTTTTAGATTTTTAAAATAAAAAGTTTAGGATTTTTCTTGGACAAAAATAGAGGATTTATAAAAATTCAAGGAATTCTGGGGGATTTTTTAGATTTTCCTAGAATATCTTTCTGAATAAAAAATTGCGGATTTTTAAGAAAAATTCTCAAAGAACTCTTAACCAAAGAACTAAGATTTTTAAGGAATATATTTACAAGGTTTCTCGGGTAAATATGTTGGATTATTTTTAGAATATTTTTGGCTTGTAGTCCTGTGCAAAAATCGCTTATTTTTTCGAAAAATTTTTCAAGGACCTCTTGACATAAATCCTTAGAAACAATTTTTTTGGTTTTTTGCTCGGACAAAAATTAAGGATTTAAAAATGTTTTCCAAATTTTTACAATGTCTTCCCAGATAAAAATTTCAGATTTTTGAGAAAAGAAACATAATATTTTGGTGAGGCTTTGAGAGATACAATCATAGTTGAGAACATATTCCGAGGGTCTTCCTGAACGAAGAAATGGAGATTTTTAGGAAAATGTTTGGTGACCCAAAATCATGAATTTTCATGGACCTGACCAAAAACATTTGCTTATTCGTCCTTTTCAAGTACTTTTTTCTTGAAGTCATTTATTTTTTAAAGATTTATTTTCTACCCCCTGAGTTTTAGGTAGATCGGCATTTTTTTTGAAGTTTAATTCTTTCAAGGTCGTCTGGCAAAAATTATGGAAAACCATACAGTGGGCCAAAATATTGGAAAAGAACGTCTGTAAAAGTTCTAAATTTCATCTTTACAGTAAGCATTCTGAGATATTAGCCTTCCAGGATTTATAAAAATTCAATTGTGGATTTAATTTTTTTTTAGAATATCTTTCTGTGTACTTTTTATTATTTTCTGGAGAAAGTCTTTTCTTGGAAGCTATTATCGACCAAGGATTTCAATTTTTTTTAAGCATTCTGAGATATTAGCCTTTCAGAATTTATAAAAATTCAATTGTGGATTTAATTTTTTTTAGAATATCTTTCTGTGTACTTTTTATTATTATTGGAAGCTATTATCGACCAAGGATTTCAATTTTTTTTTTTTGAGAAGATAATTATTATTTTTGTCGTATTTTCTTATGTACTGTATTTTTGTCAAATCCCAGTTGTAGTGGGTACTGTATTTTTATCAAATCCCAGTCCGTAAAAGTCCCACATATCATCTTCATAGTAATCACTCTAAGATATTGGCCTTTCAGCCCATATATACTTAAAAAAAATTTAATAAAATACCCCTACATACCAAATTACAGTCAACTCATCTCCAAAATGTTGCCAATTACGTTGTAAAAATTCTGAAAATCTCTTAAATCAACAAATTGTGTGTCACGACACAAATAGTCCCCTCTAACTTGGACTTCCCCACAACCAAGGTTTGTCGCAGTAGTGTGTCATAACTAAAGAAAACGATTAACGCCAACTCCAAATAACATCTATAAAATCGATTAATTTCAATAGTATCACAATAACAACAAAACATCTGAATAATAATTAAAACGATTTGAAGTTCATTGGACTTTTACATTTATCGCCGAAGTGGGGTGTTAAAATTGTCATTTTTAAATATTTTATTATTCTCACAATAAATTTTATGTGTCATTGTCATTGAAAGGTCGAGATGACGATGCTGATGATTTGTTGCATATTTTGTGTAATATTCATGGTGTTGTTGTTACTGGCGTTATTGTTAGTTTTCCATATTACAAATGAGAAACTTGTTTTCTATGTAGAATTGATGCTCGACAGACAGACAGAGTGTTTCACTGGAAAAGCCAGGCATATTGTCAAACGGCCAGCTGAGTAGGCATCATCAGCGCCATCTCCCACCGGCGACCACAACCGAATAACATGGCTAAGCGAACATTGCATTTCTGTGTGTAGTTATTGTGTGTGTGTGTGTGCGTGTGTGTTACTCTGAACATCATTTCTCACCATTTGAATAAATGGGTTATTTTGTTGTTGGTACATGAAATCGGAATCCCGTCTATGTCAATAACTCGAACATTGTCATATAAATGTCAGTGATATTTGTCATGACTCCACGCTCGCCGGCATCACATGATTCCATTATTAATTCGCTGACATTTGAACTGGACATTATTGTTATGTTGTTTTGTTGTAATTCGATATCTCGATTTGTGATTCCTGTACTCTTTAGTTGTGGGCAGGAGTGAGTGTGTGATTAATCGAATGTAGAAAGTTGGTTGATTGATACTGTCACAGGGGCGGCATAATTAACACATCAACCTGTTGCTAAATTTGAAAGTCGGGCGGGGCGGACTGTATGGTACCCTACACCACTACCGGGCCGAACTTTTAATACCCTCCACCATTTGGTAGGAACTTGAACCATTAAAAAAAATCGTCGAATAAATGCCGGCTAAATTAAACCGTTATATGGAGGATATACGAAGGATATGTGTAGGTATTATTTTGGTCTCTGGCCGATTTCCAAAACTTTACCGATTTCAAACTTTAAATACGCAATTTGAATCAGTTCCGGTGAATAATATCGCTTGTGTCGCTGAAATCAGCAAAAAATACCGAATATAGGAAGGCTAATATAGACAATTTCCTTTCGGACCTAAATAAATATGATATAAATATTGCGACGTGCCAGGTTTATGAGAGATAAAACTATTGAAAATTGTGACCCTTTGTGGGTGAGGTACCAGAAGAAATGGTTCGATTTCTACCACCTTTATAACAGATCTTGTGTTGATGGAAATATGGATATGTACCAAGTCTGATTGGAATCGGATGTGAATTTCGCGTTTTATGAGCTACATATATTCATAATGTTGACCCTTTGTGGAGGAGGTACCAGAGTGAATATAATGATATATCCCATCTTCATAGCAGATCTTGTGTTAATAGAAATAATGGGATGTGTGAAATATGAAAAGAACCGGATGCTTATTCCGGATTTTAAAATTGTTTCGTTTATTCAAAATGTTGACCCTTTGTGGGGGAGGTACCACAACAAATGGTCCGATCTCTATCCTTTTTATAACAGATCTTGTGATGATGAAAAAATTGAGATGTACCAAGCCTGAATGGAATCTGATATTCATTTTGTTATTTATGAGATTCATTGATATTCAAAATTGTGTCCCTTGGTACTAGAGGCAATGGACCAATATGTCACATCTTCACAGCAAATCTTGTGTTAGTAGAAGTAAAGGGATGTGTGAAATATGAAGAGAACCGGATGCTTATTTCGGATTTAATAATCATTTTGGATATTCAAAACTTTGACTCTTTGTGGGGAGGTACAGAAGAAATGGTCCGATGTCTGCCATACTTATAACAGATCTTAAATTTTGCGTTTTATGAGCTTCATGAATGTCCAAATTGTTGACCCTTTGGGGGGGAGGTACCGGAAGGAGTGGTGCGATTCGCACCAGAACTTGTGTTAATATTTTTTTTTTTTAAATTTTGAACTTTTGGGGTTAGGAGTTACCAGAAAGAGGGGACCGATATTGCCCATCCCCAAACTCGATAATAATATTACGATGTACCCAGTTTAGACCAAATCGGATACACCCTTCAAGAGTTATCGTGAGCACCAATCCGCAGACAGACAGGCGGACAGACATCGCTAGATCGACTGCAAATTTTCTGAAACGTATTTTGTCTAAAGAGACTGTTATTTCGATGATGGAGGGTTTTGAAGTATATACCCATAGTTACCCATAGTTACTTTTGAGGATCTTCATAGAATCACTTTCTGAGTCGATTTATGGACGTCAGTCAGTCCTTCTGTCCATGTATTATTGTGAACAAAATGCAGGTCACATTTATTATCCGATTAAGATGAAATTTTCCAAACAATATTTTCAACCGATTTTGGGTTAATTGTGCACCAAGTGATTAATATCAGTCCAAATGACCTGAATTTTTGGTACATCCGACCGAACTCAGTCTAGAAGTAAGTACATCAAATCGGTTGGGATATAGCTATAGCTCCCATATATGTTTCATCCGATTTGGTGTTTAAGTCACTCACACAAGAATGATATTTGGTACCAGACTTCAGATACAGCCCAGAAATACCTCTGCAAAATTGTATCAAGATCTGTTCTGATTTGGATGTATTTCCCATATATATCATCAACCGATTTCGGATTATTTGAGCACCAAATGGTCAATATCAGTCCAAATGACCTGAATTTTGGTACATCCCACCGAAGTCAATCTTGAAGTAAGTACATCAAAGAAAATCGGTTGGGATATAGCTATAGCTCCCATATACATGTTTCATACGATTTGGTGTTTAAGTCCCTAACATATGTAATATGCATTCGACAACAATGATATTTAATACCAGATACCTTGTAGAGCTCGGAAATACCTTTGCCAAATTTTATCGAGATCGGCTTAGATTTGGATATATATCCTTAATCCGATTTCAGGTTTATTGTGGCATAAATGGCTTATATCAGCCCAAATGAAGTGAGTTTCGGGACGTAGGCTAACATTTGGTGGAACTCTGCTCCGATAAATATATCTTTTTAATATAATCCTTCTCAAAGCGATATCTCGCACTCTACGAGTATAGCAATGTTATCTGGTATAAAAGACAAAAATGTCGAGACATTTAGTGAAAATCGATTCAGATTTGGATATGCCCCCCATATATTAGTTCTCTCTGAAACCAAATTTTAAATTTAAATTTGATCTAAGGGCAAATGTTGATAGGTGATCTAATCTACTTCAAATAAATAATTTTGTTACGGGAACTCGCCCGACTTTTGACTTTTTCTTACTTGTTTTGAGTTGTATCTGGCTTGCTACGGTCCCCTTAAAGGGGGTTTTTAACAAAAAAGGCCCTATGGTTGACTCGTTCGAGGTTCAAATCTTATATCAAAATAATTCTTCCATTTTTATCTGTAATATTGCCAAAGACACTATATATCTATAATGCACGGATTCCGGGGAATCTTAATCCAAAAGTGTGGAAGAGGGAGGAACTTGCCCTTGCCTTGTTGGAAGATTGTATTAGAAATATTATGAAATGTTTCAAAAATATTATAAAGTTTTTTTTTTCATTTACATATTAAAATTAAACATTTATTTATATATTTTTATATTTTTGGGTATAAGGTCATCCAAAAAGAGATTCGTTAACAAAGCCACGAATTTCAATTAAAATAAGATGTAATTTTTAGTAGGTCGCAAAACAGCTGGCAGCCTGCTCCTGATATTGGACAACAAGTACAAGTACAAAAGCAGAAGCAGTAGCAACAACAACAGCGACCAGACACAAGGATTGAATTTCGTTTTCATTTTCAATATATTTTAAAACAGCTTGAAATGTGTCCACGTATGAACGCAACTAACTGTGTGTAGATGACATTATAATTATTTATGTGTGTGTGTGTACCAAATATATGCCTCAGTACATTCGCCTGGATGTGGGCGACAATGCGTAAATTATATTTAAATGAGATCGAACATGTATGTGTTGTATGGTATGGTACGGTCATTAGCAACGAGACAACAACGGCAACAACAAAAACTAAAAACAATGCGACGAACAAAACAAACTGAGGTCATTTAAGTATATCTTCGAAATACATTCATTCATTCATACCAACACCACTGCTACCATTCAAGCGTTAAATCGATCGATTTTTTGGATTTATTTTATTTTTATGATTTTTTCCTCTCTTTGTTGTTTTTTTTTTTTTTTTTTTTTTTGATGCAAAAAGGAATGTGATGAAATTAACTTGTTTTCCCCGATGTCGTGACAAATCGCAGTGTTGTTTTTTCCGACTTTTTTTCGAGAGTGACATATTTATCACCCCAGTACGAAAATGATACAGTGGTGGTGGTGGTTAAGATTCGTTCGGTTTTTTAGATCAATGATTTTTGCCAGCCCATGCCCATATTTTGTCCACGCATGACCTTCACGTTTAAAATAAATTATAAAAAAAATATTCAGAATTTCTGTTTTCTTTTCTCTATTGTTAAATATTTTTCTATAATTAAATTATGTTTATGGCATAATTTAAATTGCACGACAAAAATTGTTATGTTTGTAGAAAACTACAGTTAAAGGTTATTTAATCGTCGATAGATTTTGAATATTCAACAATTTCGACTATGAAATGATACACATCAACTTTTAAATTAATTGGTCCAGTCAGTGATGATCGTTAATAGAATCGAAGTGAATACATAATTTGTGAAACTATAAATTGAAATGTGATTTGTTTTTGGAAAAAAATAAACAGGATCAAATTTTAGTTATGTCATGTCATTTATTCCATTTGCAGATCGATTTTAAAGAAAGCTAAAGCTAATAAAATTGCCATAAAAATGTTGTTTCATTTGAAACAACCCTAGAACGCAATTTTCTAGAAATATTTAAAAAAACTAACGGTAAGACAGGAATTATGTCGCATTGATTTGCCATATTTAAATTTATGTAATTGGGTCAAACTTTATTTGAATATGCTGTCCTAAAGATATATAATAGATGGAAGATTCAAGATCATAGGGATCTAAATGGCCGCTCTGTCTCGATGTGGTGTACGATAAGTTTCGAGTAAAGAGCTAAGTTCGGCGGAACTTTTAATACCCTTCACAATTTTGAAGGGATTGAAAAAATGTTCAAAAAATTCCGTCGACGTGGTCCCCATATACAAGTTTTTGATATAGATTGTAGTACTAATTACGAACTTTAAATATGAAATTTGAAAAGATTCCGGTAAGAAATGTCGCTGAAATCATCCAAATAGCGAATATCGGGAGGATTCGGTGTATGGGGTTACACGATATCGTGGATAAATCTATTTCAGAGGCTAAATCACTAAGAAGGAACTTCTTGTGTGGGTTTTCGGTCAATTCCATTGAAAAATGTGGCTAAAATCATCAAAATAACGAATATCGGGAGGTAAAGTTATATGGGGAATATACGATATCGTTGACTCTATATGTGGTCCCGTTATATGTCTGCTATACATAGACAATTTTTCGTCATAGGTTGTAATACTCATTAAGAGCTTCAAATGCGAAATTTAAAACCATTCTGGCGAATAATGTTCTTAAAATCATCAAAATACCGAATATCAGGAGGTATTGTTATATGGAGGCTATACAAATATGTGTTCCTGAATACGAGTTTTTTTTTGTCATAGGCTGTAGTATCCATTACGAAATTTATATATGATATTTAAAATAATTTAGGAAAACATGTTTAGTGACATATCGGGGAGCGTAACGTTGTATGGGGACTATTCGATATCGTGGACTTATATGGACAATTCTCTTCCAAGGGCTAGAATTTCAGACAATTGAAAAATGTGGCTTAAATCATAAAAATACCGAATATTGGAGGATACCGTTATATGGTGGCTATACGATATTGTGGACCGATATTTCCCATCTTCAGACTTGACCTGCTTGCAGTGTTAAAAGTCTTTCGGGTCGACTTTATAACACCATATACAATTATGCATATTTAGTAGAGCCAATCGAAACAAATAATTTCGAATTTGTATTATGGCTTTAGAGCAGTTATAATTTGAAAACTAAACGCATTAATATATCGGAGGTACATCCTGAATCGGAATCGATGTCCACTAAATTTGACGGAGTCATTTTATTTTTCGACTTTGAAAAGGCTTAAATTAAAACATGTAAATCGGAGCTATGGCTATATCTGGACCAATTTTCACTGAAATCTATTTGCACTTTAAGTGATCTGTATAAAATTTAGCGGATGAATCTCAATGCTGTATCTAAAAACTGTTTTGGAGCGCATTTGACGGGTGTGAATGATATAAATAAATAATCGGGTGAAACGTATGTATGGGACCCAGAGCTGTATATGAACCGATTTCCAACATATAAATAATTATATATTTACCTCTCAGCTCAATTTCGTTGAATGTGCCAAATTCCATAAGGACTTCACTTCGCATGTTTAATTTTTTTTTCACAATTGTATTTGTTAATTAATCACAATCATTTATCAAACTTATTAAATGAATTATGATTCTGATGCATTGGTATTGGACTGGCAATTGTTTTAAATATTTTGACACTCGACATTTTACAAAACAAAAGGAAAGATGCCAGCAATTAACGAGTATCAGTATTTATGAATGACTTTAAATCCCTACTGCACAAAAAATATAAAAAATAATAATCTGAAGGTCTTTCACTATACACAAGTATTTAAATGCCTGCATTCTGATCATCGAAAGTGTGAATATCAATATTAATGAATGCGTATTAAAAAAAAAACAATTCCTTATTTTACAAAAGTACTTTGACTTGCATGGAATCACAACGCCTAAAATTAATGACTTGTGTCAATGGCATGCAATGATATTATATATACACATTTTTAAATATATGTAAAGTGTATAAGTGGTTTTTTTTAAAAATATAATTGTTTTTATTTTTGTACACTGCCTAAATTGTAATAAAAAATATAAACCAACAGAAACAAGTTAAAAAGCAATAACTTCGACCGGGCTGAACTTTGAATACCCTCCACCATTTGGAACGAATTTGGAAATTTTCAAAAATAGAATCCTTAAAACATTCTGTTAAAATTTTAAAAATACCAAATATAGCCGTTATATTGCGGTCTATACGACGTGGGCCTACATAGGCATTGTATGTCATAAGCCATTACCATATTCAAATTCGAAACTTGAAATAAACGGTGAATAATGTAGCTAAAATCATCAAAATATCGTATATAGGGAGGTACCGTTATATCGGAGCTGTGCGAAGACCTGGACCTGCATAGACAATTTTCTTTCACAGACTGTGGCAACCATTACGAACTACAAATACCACATCCCAAACAATTTCGGTGGGTATTGTACCTAAAATCGTCAAAATACCGAATATTGGGATGTACCGTGATATATGGGAGCTATATGAAGACGTGGACCTGCACAGTAAATTTTCTGTCTTATGGTGTAGTATCCATTTCGAATTTCAAATATTAAATTTGAATCAATTCCGGTGAATAATGTCGCTAAAATTATCAAAATACAGAAAATAGGGAGGTACCGTTATATGGGGGCTATACGAAAACGTGGACCTACATGGCTCATTTTCAATACCAAAAGTCCTGCAGATATCGTACAAATTTGAGTAAAATGTTATCAACCTACTTCATTTCGTTCGGAAGCTGGAGTGATTTCCACAGATGGACGGACATTGATAAATCGACATAAATTTTATGATGATCAAGAATATATAGACTTTGTGGGGTCTAAAATGTATATTTCGAGGTGTTACAAACGGAATGACAAACTTAACATACCCTCCATACTATGGTGGAGGGTATAAAAGGTATGAATATATATAAAAATTAATGTCATTGTTTTTAAATTCAAAAAAAAAAAAAAAAAAAAAAAAAAAACAAGTAAAAAAACATTAAGTTCGGCCGGGCCAAACTTTTAATACCCTCCACCTTAGGGTAAAGGAAACATTAGAAGAAATGTTGCAAAAACCATTAAAATGCCGAATATCGGGAGGTACCGTTATATGGGGACTATACCAGAACGTGGACCGATATATTTCATTTTCAATACCAACCATCCTAGACATAATACCAATTGCTCTGCTAAATTTTGGCGCTCTACGTCAAATAATGTGGGCTGTATCGTGATTTCAACAGACAGACAGACAGACGGACAGACAGACATCGTTAAATCGACATAGAATTTTATGCTGATTATGAATATATATAGTTTATGGGGTCTAAGACGAATATTTAAGGATGTTACAAACGGAATGACAAAGTTAATATACCCTCCTTTCCAAGGTAGAGGGTATAAAAATGATTAAGGCATCGAAAGTTCCATGTAGGAATTCAAAATAACAACTATTAAAGATCTCCGAACAAAAACTAACAATGTCTTCCAGTTCCAAAATATAGGATTGTAGAAAAATTCAATAGGGTCTCGGATGATAGATTTCATTTCTTTCGCATATATTAGAATTTAGATTATAGCTGTTATTTTCACCCAATTTTTTAAAATTCTTCAAAATCGTTATGACTCTTATAGTATCCCAAATTGTTAAATACTAACGAAACTGTACGTTAGTACTTCAGAAAGAATAATTTAAAAACTCACGGTTTTAGCTTCTCAAAAACATTTAAAAAAATCGACAACAAAAATGTTTAATGGTCCTATACGATTGTTAAAACTCTTCGATTGTGGCCCTTAAAAATACTGAACTTAAAGGATTATCCATATTTTACTTACGAAAAAAATTCCATCATTAGATAGTCTCACGGAATTTTTGTTATTGAATATATTTGATTACATTGTACTCCTATGTGTTTTGCAGGCCTTCAAGATATATTTTATGTATTCTGATACCCTCTTAAAAATTTGTTTAAATTTTCACGATAATACTCAAAGACCTGCCAAAATACATTGATATTACACGTTTGGTACACAATAAAAGGCAAATCGGACGAAGATATATATGGGAGCTATATCTAAATTTTGACCGATTATCTCCAACTTCAACAGGGTTCGTCCTTGGGCCAAATAAATGATTTGTGCAAAATTTCATCTGGATAGGGCAATAAATGCAAAATGTTCTTTGTTTACAAAAATACATGGACAAACGGACGGACATGCATAAATCGACTCAGAACCTGATTCTATTACGAACTTCAAATACGAAATTTGAAATAATTCCGGTAAATAATGTCGCTAAAATCATGAAAATACGGAATATCGGGAGGTACCGTTATATGGGGGCTATACGAAGACGTGGACCTGCATGCGAAATTTTTTGCCCTAGGTTGTAGTACTCATTACGAACTTTAAATACGAAATTTGTTACAATTCCGGTGAATGTCGCAAAAATCCTAAAAAGATCGAGTATCGGGAAGTACCATCATTTGGGGGCTATACGAAAACGTGGACTGACATGACCCATTTGTGAACTTAACCTGCCTACTGGTAAACTAAGCATGTACTCAAAATTTTAGACTTCTATTTCAATTCGTTCGAAAGATAGCGTGATTACAACAGAAAGACGGACATTGCTAGATCGTCTTAGAATTTTACGCTGATCCAGAATATATATACCTTGGAGTGTCTATTTTGAATATTTCGATGAGTTACAAACAGAATGACAAAGCTAATGTACCCTCCATAGAATGGTGGAGGGTATAAAAAATTCCGTGCTCGTTCCCGAATACGAGATAAGTTGGCATTGCATTCTTATGCCGCTGAGAGTTCCTCAAAAATATTGTTAAGGAAATTCTAAAACCAAAAAAAAAAAAAATATAAAATATTTTGAGTTTCGGGTATTTCGAAGATGAAGGGTTTGTGACAATGTTGAAAACATTAGAGATAAAGATTTGATATTTTAAACATTTCTGAGGGTTCGTCATTGAATATAGGGGATCCAACTGATTTTATATATTGTGATTTTGCACAATCTCTGCTTAAATAATTGCTAATATATGCCTTACACGGAATTCAATTTTTATGTTGTTGGTTTTAATTAAAATTATTCTCTTGGAAATATTTTTAATGTGGCAAAAATAAAATATTTATCTATTTCAATTTCAGCGGATTTCCTGGATTACAAACACACACATGCCAACTGTTTAAAATTTCGTAAATAGGCGATTAGCTGTAAAAAAGATGGTATTTCGGTATTAATTTCACACGCACACTTAGCCACAAAGAGGATTGATTGGCGATTTTGAAGCCATGTTGGCTATGGGGGGTAGATTTGCTCGAAGGCACAACATGTGTGTGTGTGTAGATGAATGTGAGTGTGTGCGTGTGTTCTTATCGAATAGAATTTAATTTTAATTCCGCCAATTTTGATGAAACAGGAAAATCTAGATGATCAAATATGCATGTATTTGCCAAAAAAAAAAAAATGAAATAATAAAAAATCTTCTTTTCAAATGATTCAACACAGGTTAAGTCTTCAGGTTGGAAACAAGATTTTTTTTTTCGAAAATTAAAAACCAAGAAATTCTGGTTATTTTTTGAGAAAATTAATATCACATAGATAGAAACCCGATCGACCAAATTTGATGGCTAAGCATAACCACGAAGACATCAACACACACACACACTCACTCACGAAGAAAAGGGGTGATTTTCTCACAGCCAAAAAAGAAAGAGAATTTGCCAAAATTAGAATTCTTCAATACTGACTGACTGGCTTTTTTAAGCAAATGTTTTTAGCTTTTGGCCAAGATTGCTGTTGTTGTTGTTATTGTGTTGGCTGTGGTTAAGAGATTGTGGTTGAAACGTGAGTAAGTGGTTTTGTTTTCGAGAGAGTAGAAATTTAAAAAAGAGTACAACAACACACACCCAAACTGACTGCATGGAACTCATCTCCATTAACCATAACCAAATATCTGCTCGTTTGCTGTTATTATTGTTGTTCTTGCTGTTGGTATCTCTGTCAGATGCTGGCAATATTGTGTGAGCAGATTTGTGTGCCCGGTCGAGGGGATTGCTGAGGTGTTAGGTAGTTGTTGGCTTACTCTCCTTCAGTGACGTCACAACGCATCTCCAAACCAAGAAACGCTTGCGCACCGACGTTGTTTATATTCGAAAGCTTTTGCCGTATCATCTTCAGTTCTCATAGGTCGATCAAAACGGTACGGTCTCAAGCTTAGCAACTTATCCTCTATTTGAAATAAATTGTAAATTTTGAATTTTATAAAAATATCCAAAACAGTATATAACAAAAGACTATTGCCAAAAAAAAAACTTTAAATGAAATATAAAGAATAAAACAAATGAACAGAATATTCTAAAAACAAAAAATTACAAAAGGACCCACAAAGGAATATTTTTTGTTATTGTTGTTGTAATATAAAAATGCCAAAAAAGAACACTGCAAAGAACTAAAAAGCATGTTATTTAGATGAAATCAAATATATAATATTAAGTGCTGTAGAAAAAAAGTGTTGACAAAATTTTTTAATTTTTTTGTTTTTCTTTGGTTCTTTTTTTATTTCAAGATTTATTTACTGGATCACTAGAACGTAAACATAAATATTTTTTATTTTAAATACCTGTGATTTACCACGTGTATAATTGCTGAAGTATGGCGCGTGCAGTTTTTTGCATGGTGAGTGTTAACTGAAAAAAAAATTATAAATAATAAAAATGAAAATAATTAATTTAAAAAGTAAAGATTTGAAGAAGATCAATTCGAGCTTGCAAAGTATTTTAAAAAAGTGCCCAATAAATTTGAAGGAATAAGGATTATTCTCAAAAGTGTTTACTTTAAAATAAGAATACCCTTCAAGGGAAATTTTAGTTGAAAAAAGAATTTCGGGGATTCTAAGAAAAATTTAGTTCTGAAAAAATCCGAAATGGGAAATTTGTATTTTATGATCCATTTTTTTTTTTTGGGAATTATCATAAAATAAATATTTTTCCAATAATCCAATTGCCTCTATGTTTCTTCAATAGAGAAAAATAGCCAAAAATTAAAAAATTTCCAAAAATTAAAGACGAAAAAATTCCCCTGTTGGAATTATTTTTAATGTAGGAAAATATTTTATCTTTCATTCTAAAATAGTCAAATCAGACCATTCCAAAATTTAAAGACATTTGTAATAGTATAACAAAACAGAAAATTCACATCGAGGGAAAAATTTTGCACATGGGACAGATTTTATGGCGAATACAATTTATATATGCTTCCGAAAATTGAAGAAATGAAAGAAAAAATTCCCCATAGGAGATATATTTTTCCCATGGGATGTATGGAAAGGAAATTTTTGAATAAGGGAATATTTTTTATATTTTACAACAATAATAATTCGCCTTGTCCTAATATATCGAATACAAGCTTCTAAAACAGATCCAAATATAACGGAAAATTAAAAAAAAAAAATCCCTTTAAAGGGAATTTTCATTTTTTTTATTAATTTTTTAATATGGAATGAAATACTAAAAAAGATTCCGAAACCAAAAATTTCCTTCAAGGGAATTTTTGGATATGAGAAATTTGTTGTATTTTGCTCCAAAATAGTTCGCCCTGTCTAAACATATCGAATACAAGCTTCTAAAAAACAAATATTTGGAAAAATTAAAAAATTCCAGAAATGCTGAAACAAAAATTTCCCTTGTGAGGGAATTTTGTTAAAAAATTGGACTTTTCCCAAATTTGATTTTTTCAATATTTTTTACCAAAATAGATTCTATTAACCCTATTTATTAAAGTTGAATGAAATATTTCCAAAGATGCCGAAACCAAAATTTCCATTTAAGGGAATTTTTTTTCTGAAATGGGAAATTTTCGGGTTTTGTTTCCAAAATTTTTCATTGAAAATTTTGTTCTAAAATGTAATAATTTTGAGATCTAAGGAAATGTGCCCTATAGGTCCACCATATGCGAGTGTAAATAGCCAAAACCTCCTCAACCAAAATTTTTTTCATTGAGGGATACCTGCCTTTTCTTTTCCTGCTGTGAAGAAACTTATCGCCAAGAAATTGTCGTTGTGAAAATTGTCATTGGAATCGAAATAAAAATCCAACTCCCAAAACCCTTTCTTAAAATTGTCCCACTCTAAAATATCCCCTTTTGAAGCCCTTAACCCAAAACCTTGGTATACCATTGGAAATCCTGATTAATCCATTTCCGACCCTGTCTGTCCTATACCCAATTGTGTCCCCGTAGACCCTTATCCCCTACCTTCTTTTCCCTAACCTTAAGCTATTTGGTGTTTATGAAAGATTCAATGACTTTTGACCACGATTTTTATTGGAGTGATTTTTTTTTTAAATGGATGTGAAGAAGATTCTACGGATCCTGAGAGGAAATTTTTATGGAGGTGTCTTTTGGAATTCAGGCTCAAAAAATGTGTGGCATTTGTGGTTTCAAATGAATTTTTTATTTTTGAAAACGAATGTCTTCTATGATCTTCAAAATTCAGCATCAAGCTTTTGTACGGCCATATGCCCTACAGCAAAACTTTTGGTTCGAATTAATTTCAATTCGTTGTCAAAGGTTAATTCCGGAATTGCAGATTTTGCAATATTGTTTCAATAACTCAATAATAATTCAATTCAAATTCAGAAAATATTGAGACTGAAAATTGAATTTAGACTCAAAATGGGTGGCATTTAGACCTGGCATTTGTGGTTTCAAATCCACTTACACAGATTTTGAAAAAGAGGGTCTTCCACACTGGGCATTCAGCTCTTGTAGGCCGGAACTTGAGCCTTCAATCAATTCCGCTTCAGTTTTGAATGCTAATTCCAAAATTGCAAATTCTGCAAATTCAATAACGAACACATTTGATTTGTGTTATTGAGAATTATACTGCTCTAATTGTGTTTGTAAATATCCGGGATATTAAATTCTCACCTCCAAGAGAGTTACTCTCTCGCTCTCTCGTGACAAAAAATCCCCATAATTCATACGAAAACAAATTAAGAATCTAGTCAGGCGTTTTCTATTTGGAAGAATATATTTATTCTAATTTCAATTTCAGTATCAGTTCAATTGTTTTTGTTTTCGTTTTTTTTTTTGTCCAAAATTTGCAATGTCTAATGGACAGTTTAAAAATGCAACACATACACACCACGCTTAGAGCCGGCCCAATGTTTTGAGTTTATCGAAAAAAATTCAAATTCAAAAAAGTAGCTTATTTTGAGAGCAAGTATTTGCCAGGTTAATTAGCAAATTGAATAAAAAAATTCAAAACTGACGTGTGTACACATGTATATGCCTAGCTAGAAATCAGCTGCTGCTGCTGCTGAAGAAGAAGATGATGATTTCAAACACAACAACCAAGCCCCGAAAAGACAGCAATAACAGAAAAGGCTAAAGCCCACACCAAAGCAATGAGTCTGTAAATTGGTTAATTATGTTTTTGTTTTCGGATGGTTGTAATCCAACTCCAGCAACACATGATGACTTTACGGATTTGAGTGTGTGTGTATGTGTGTGCGATGTCAGGAACACTTCTTGGGTTCCCTTGGCTAACAAGAACACATACGCACACTCACATCACACACCACAAGTCATACGGCTTCCGTTGCTGCAAAACAAGTATTTTTTTCAATTTTTTTACTTTGCATATTTCTCAAGGTCATTCACCGGTTTTAGCAAGTACTGCTTTAATTTCTGAATATTCGGGAGATGGCATTGTCTGGCTCTTCAAATAAATAAACAAGCTAACAAAAAAAAAAAAAAAAAAACAAACTAGACACACTTGATCACTTATGGCAAACAAATATTTGGGATACGTAATAATATTTGAACGCCCAAATAATATTGGCTTATGCGAAATTGATTATTTCCTCAAGAGCTTAACGTTTTTTTTTTTTTTTTTTTTTTCAAAATTATTTTATTGAAATAATATCATTAAAAATATATCACGTTTCAAATACAATACAATTTTTGCCGGGAGGTGAAGCATTAAAATGCATTGTGTTGGCGTTAACAATACCAAAGGGAAAGGCGTTGACGATGACCGGCAAATATGTGTATTTTGAAAAGAAATGGCCATAAATTGAGAAGAAAAAAAAAAAAACGAAACATATTATGTTAATCTGTGTTCCCAATTCGAAAAAAGCCAAAAGGTGCTTTGTCAGCCACCCAAAAGAAAGAGTTTCACTTTTTTTCTCGGCCAAAATGTTTCGAAAACAAAAGCGAAATTTCTGCAACTAGTCTATCTTTTCTATCTTTCGCCAGCACACGATTATAATAATGATGATGTTGATGACTAGAAGAAATCCGCCGCAAACAGATGATGTCATTTTACGTTATTTTTTTATGGCTGATTGGTTGACTCCTCGGGTCTTTGGCTATACGGTATTTATGACAATGTTTGAGTTGTTCGAACCGTACAGCTAAAATGCTGTAGCGGTGCTTTGCTCTAAGCCAAAACGAGATTTAAATAATTTTATTTAAAAAACACAGCAACCACAACAAAAAAAATCTTAGAACACAACATTGTTGTTGTTGTTTGGCTAAAATTCTCTCAAACAAATCCCACACAGACACACACAGAGACATGCAGGCAAAGCAACCATCCGAAATGTTCTGGGATGATCGGTGAATAAGGATGTTTGAAAACCCCCCAAAAAAGAAAGATAATTGTTTCATTTTAACAGTTATATGGGCCATAAACATGTCATTAAAGTTATATAGGAAATTTTGTTTATTTCCAATAAACCGTTAGAAATGCAGGTGCAATGAAATTTGGCCAAGAAGAAAAAAAAAAAAAAAACAGCGAATTGAGAATTGGGCTTAACTAACCAGTTTGAAATTTGCTTCGTTCTGGAAAGAAACTGGGGCAAATGAAGAGATATGAATAAATTTGAATTCAAATAGATCCAAAGTAAAGTACACACGTTTCAAGTAACCGGTATTCGGTTAAAGCTTTAGTGGAAAAATGGATGGAAATTTTAAATAAATTGTAGCTAAGAGCTAAATAGATCTGTAATTTATAACACAATTAATAATAAGCGCCACATATCAAAAAAGAAAAAAAACATATACGCTGCAAGTAACCGGTAATCGATTTCGAATTAATTTGTGACCGGTTTGAAAATAGCTTTATTTTGAGAGAAACCGGAGCAAATAATGAGATATGAGTAAATTTGAATGCTTACAATCTCATGAAACGAAAAATGGCATGTACCCCTTTTCGAGTAACCGGTATTCGCTAACAGCTTTATAGGAAAAATTGATGGAAATATTACATAAATTGTAGTTAATAGTTAAATATGGCAGATAATAGCTAATTAAATAAAAAATTGCACAAATTCGTTTCGAATAACCGGTATTCGAATTCCGGTTTTCAGTAACCGATTTAAAATTTGGTTAATTCTGGAAAACAATTTGGGAAAGTGAATGGAAGTAGTCCAATTTGAACTCTTCAAATCCATTAAATAAGAAAAAGAGCGCTTCTACGACGAGTAACCGGTATTCAGTTACATCCATTTTCGAAAAATGCATGTGAATTATTAGTTTGTAGTTAATTATAGCAGATAATAGCTAAATAAGTGAAAAAAAAAAACATATTTTTGTGTCAAGTAACCGTACTCGATTTAAATGTTTCAGTAACCATTTCGAAATTGTGGTTAATTCTGGAAAGAAATTGGGATAAATTGAAAGAAATGCGGGCATTTGAACTCTTTAAATTAAAGAAAAAAAAATAAAATCCAATTAAAGTATGGATTGAAGTAACCGAAATATTGGAAATTTATTTTAAGTAACCGGTATTCGCTTCTTATTTATCTATACAGTAGAATAAAAACAGCCTTTTAATATTTATTTCGAGTTTACTTCAAATAAAACAGAACTCATTTTTTGGCGATACCTACACAAAACCCTCCTAAAAAGGGTTTCAGGTAACCGGTATTCGTTTCTTCATTATTTTTTCTAAAGCATTTCAATCATTCTAATTTCAATTTAAATAGGAATATTCATTACAGTTTCTAAAACACTATTTTTCTTATGAATTGTTTAATCCTTTCTCCTGTTCTTCATATAAATCAGTAGTCGGTTACTCGATTACCAAATGGGTAAATGTTTGGCGTCTTTGCCAATATATTTTGTAAATTAAATCCTAAATGGAGGGAACTTCTTTTCTGTCTGAACTGGCCTAATTAAAGCTATGCTATGCTTCATAGTTTTGGGAGTGCTCCGGGACCAACGAGTATTCGAAAAGAAATAAGGAATACATTGTTTCATTTCGTAAACAGTTGACACACGGTTCATTCTACAAAGCTAATACAGGTATGGCCCACAGACAAAGTATGCAGAAACTTCCCCAAATACCCATTAGAAGAGCGCGAACATATAATGAAATACCGGTTTTACATTTTTTCAAAAATAATGAAAAACATTAATTTTTTGTTGGTCTCCGTTTTAAGTAACCATTACCTAAATATTTGCCAAATGGTTATCGGGTTATTTAGGTCCTCAATTAAACAATTTTCTCTTTTCCAAACAACCATCCAACACCAAACACCCTACTCAAATCCAGGGAGTCATTTAAATAGAAATATTTTCTAATTTCATTATACTCCTAACGAGTAATCGAATAACCATTTCCCCCATTTCTAAGCAAGGATGAATGGATTTTGGAAAAAAATTAAAAAAAAACAGGTTCACTGAACTCTCGTTCACTTCTAATTGAGAGTTGCTTATAAAAATTAACTCAATATACGACATAATATACAAACATTATAGGGAACCCAAAACTAATCTAATGGGCGATAAGTAATCGAGTAGTCGGTACAGGAAAGACAAAGCAGTTGGCAGTAAAAGAAAGTAATTTTTGGTAAAAGTTATATGAAATGTTGCATTAGAATAGTTTTCAATAAATTTCTGAGCATTTGGGAACCGGTTATCGGTTAGCAAGTAACCTCTTGGCTAACAATTAACCGGTTACCAAGTACCCGTTGAAAAAGATCGTTGCTCAGGAATCCAATGAACTCCACCATTTTTTCCTTCCTATATTCTCCATATGTGCCCCCTCGGAGGGTTTTGGTTTCCAGTATTGAATAATATTTGGTATTCTTGTGTTTCATTTGTCATTTTACTGTGTTTGAATGATTTCAAAACCTTGTTTCTTTTTTTGTTCCCAGAAACCTATTATAAATCAAATCGAGCCATGGGGGTTTCCATACTTTCTTCTTTGTCTGCGTTTCAACACCTATTCCCAAGTGTTATTTGGGTTAACTTTTTTTGTGTTTTTTTTTTTTTGCATTTTTTGTAATAACAGAACTTTGTCTGTTTGGCATACCAATTGGCCAATTCGTGTCTGAGTGAATGTCTATTTTTGTTATGGCCAAAAGAACACTTCCAGAATGGTGGCAAAATTAAATTTAATTGGCCCTTAAGTAGAACATTTCGAGCAGCCACAAAAAAAAAATAACCAAACCAAAAGATAACAAATGCCAACAGAACCGAACCGAACCTGGCTAAATTAGATGGACGTGTTGAGATAGATGTGGGACGCAATACCAAGGAAGTTAGAAGAGTTATTGACTCTTTTAATTGTTGTTTTTTTTTTTGTGGTGGGGGTTTTTCGTGCGAGTGGGGGTTTAACTAACACTTGGCGTGCTGAGTGCTAATTCCCCACAAAATTCCCAAATAATTTTTAATCAAGCCATAAATATCTGGGCGGATGTTACAAATTCTCAAAATTGTCTAAGATGGCTTTAAATTATGGCCAAAAGAAACTTGCGGGTTTTCACCACTCTTTTATTTTATTTTTTTTTTTTTGCCAAAATGAAACAAAAATATTTATTTTGGTTGGGGTGACATCACAGCCAAATATTTCAAGTTGTCACTAACATTTTCTTCGGCTGCTGCTGATGGCGGGCAGATGGATGCTAATGATGTTGGTGATCTTGTTTTGTTTTTGTTTTGGACTGGCATAGCTGTTTTTGTTTTGTAGCCAAGCCAAATGCGGATGTGACTGCAAACAATCGATGTTTTGTTTGGCTCGTCCATAAACCGGAATGTCGATATAAAACTTGGCGAGGCCTAATTTAATTAATGCTAATCAATTCGATTTTTTTTTTTTCAAATCAAAAAAAAAAAAATATGATTTTAATATCAAATCAAAATCCAAAGAAATACATGCCATTGTGGATCCTGTGTTGGTTGGCCATAATCAAAAGAAATTTCCGTTTTTTTGCTTTTTTGGAAAACATACAACAACTGCTTTTTTGAGGGATTTCCAATGCAAGTACCAAAATTGTTGTGGCCTTCACAGCGCTCTTTTTTGCGATTTTTGGTTAGGGCTGGTTTTTTTTTTCGATTTTTGGTAAAACAGCTCTGGAACAAGTTTACCAAAAATCCATGTAGGAAGCCTTAATTTACCGGGGTAGGGGAGGGTATAAAATTAAATTTTAACTGCATTGCAAACCAGTTGCGTTTTTTATCTTTTTCTTCTTCTGCTGTAAAAGTAACTGCATTCTCTTTGTGCATTACGAGAGTGGTGTGAGAGTGTGTGTGTATGATGCATGTTTTTGAGTGAAGCTTTTGAAAAAAAGATGCACTCAGAATCCAAATGGAGCCTCCATGACATTCACGTTCATTCACCACCACAGACATTCCACCAGCCATGTCATGAGGCAGTTGGCCAGTTGACCTTGTTGCCATAAAGTCAATATTTTATGGCAATGCGTAAGGTTTGTCTGTCTTCACAATTCTGTGGCCGCATAATTCAATAATTCTTTTTGAGAGAGGGAGAGGGAGGGGAGGTGAACCTTCTTTTTTTTCTGACGTTGTTAGTTAGTTAATATTGACTAGTTTTATTTGGTCAATTATGTATTCAACTAGTTATGATAATGTTATTGGTTTCAAATATTTTTTTTCATTTTTTTTTTTTTGTGAAGAAAAATGTGCAAAATAATCTGAGGCTGCCTTCATTATGCTAGATTTAGATGATATCATAAACATGTTATCTTCATGAAAAAAACCAGCCGATTGGCAAAATTTATTTAAATGTCATCTCTCAAAAATTCCATTCCATTCTCTGGTATCTTGACTTAAGTAATCCACTTGACATCTGCTTCAAAGAAAACCCATAAAACCCTCTCCCCCCACCAAATGAATGCAACGCATAATGAGTTTGTTGTATTCGATTATTGGAAGCATGTGCCACTTAAGGCGGCAGATGATTATTTGGGAGATAAAACTTACAAATCGCTGAAGATGATGATGACGCTGATGAATTTGCACAAAAACCCATAAAACTTACAAAGCATTTGAATGGCTGGCTGGCTGGCTGTCAACCCTAAAACAAAAAACCTATAAAATTTTAATAACAAACGAACGTTAAACAATTTAAAAACTTATAAAATTAGCAATGAATATGTCTCTATGTTTGTGGTGGTATTTTTTCTATATAAAAAGAAATAATTTTTATTACTTTCAAATTTGCATGACAAATAGTCGTGGCCAACGTTGCATATGGTTTTTATTTGAAAATATCAAAAACATCCATGAAATCAGTATCGGAAACGGCTACTAACTTTGAAAACTAAGCCATTGTCAGCAGCGGTGATTATCACATAATTATATTTATTGATTGTTTTTTTTTTTTCTTTCTAAGAAATAAAATAAATGAAACAATATGATTAATGAATTTTGCTAATATTGCAAAATATTGGCTTTGTTTTGCACAATATTGCCATATCGAAGGACCATTTTGTGAAATATTTGCTGTTTCAATGGCCCAACATTCAGATAAGGCTTTCCAAAACAATAAATAATGACAAACTCCAAAATTTTCTCCCTAAATATTTTAAATTCTCTAAAAAATCAAAAATATGTATTAATTGAATATTTTATTTATTAAAACATTGTTTCCAAATACATATATAGACAAGGGCCAGGCAGAAGCAGATATTGTTTCCAAATATATACAGACCTGGGTCTGGGCATGCCTTTAGTGAGCGTAATTCTCTTCTCGCTCACAATAAGAACCAATGAAAAACAATCCCATCAGAGAGTCACCAAATTGGGAGAAGGTAAAAGTGCGACTCTCTGCCCGGTCCTGATATAAATTGGGATCAGCAATATATTTTCTCTTATTTCGAGAACTCCCTTCAAAGGAAACTATATTTTCCAGCCAAATTCTGCACGTATGAATTTTATCTCCCCGAAAAATCTATTTACTCTCATGATTTTTGTCGTTCTTGTTTAAGCCTGCGTTGGGCAGAAACTTCTCTCCCTTTCCATTATTTTTTGTAACTGTGTGTCTGAATGGATAAATGAGTGTTTATGTATGTGAAGAAAGATATATGGGTGATGGGCCAGAAATGTGTGATGTTGTTTACTTTTGAGTTCTTTTTCCTTCTCATTTCTGTGATTGTGTGAATGTTAATGGAATTCCTTTAAAAGAGTGTGTATGGATGAGAACAGAGGTAAAAATATGTGTCATGTGAGAGGTTGCCCAAACCTGGTTTTTGCAAGGAAATTAAGCCGGGATTTTATTCCCGATCACAATACGAATATTTTGAGAGTATTTTTTCCTCTCTCGATAGGCATTGTATCGTTAATGCAATGCTAAAATGACAAATCGTGACACCGATTTAGTATATCCATCCCCATTGGGCAGAGAGTCACATTTCTCTCTTCCCCCAATCTTTCAATTCGTTATTGTGTGTAATGTGAAGGAGGGAAAGGGATGTGTCATGTGAGAGAGATTATGCCATTTGTCCAACATTGGTTTATACCAGTCTCTAAAGAGGTAAGAGTGCATTGAGAGAACGTTATTCGTCAAAAACTGGTTAAGACCTGAATTAGCTTACAATTTTAAAGACCACCTCCAATTTGAGATTAACACACTGTACTCGTTTCGACCAGCTTCGGTCAGATTAGCACATGCACTTTAGCACTCTCTTTCTCTCTCGCTCTCTGGGGATCATACCATGTGAAATACTTGGTTATTTTCCATTTGAGGCATTTTACTTCAGACTTTCTTCTTTGTTTCGGAGAAGATCCCATTTTCACATTTATCTCCTCTCTTTAATTTTTACTGAAAAATTTACCAAAGGGAGAATTTTTAGTTCCTCACGAGAAGTGGAGAATTCATTATATACTGATACCTCTATTTCTAACCATGAGTGCTCATATAGCATGTTTTTGGCAAGAGATTTGGAGATTTTGGCCCAGGTAATACATTTTTGTCTCGGAATATCAAAGATCTAGTTAATTTTCTGCCAAAATTTCGAAAATTACCAGGTTTCTTTCGCATAGCTTTGAGTGGTTTCTGAATCACCAGATGTTAAACAATTATCCAATTATCAATTCAGGGGACCTAACAATGTCGATGGCTGTTTTTACCTTTAGAGCTCTCTTATCTCAAAACAAACACCATTACTCACTAAAGTCTGAGAACACTCATGGCAAACAAGAAATGCAAAGATAGTTTTGATAGAGGAGATTATTAAGAGAGAGAGAGAGAGAGAGAGAGAGAGAGAGAGATAGCGGGAGAGACTATCACTTTTATTTGTGATTCAATAGACTGTGTGGCTCTAATATTCCCTCCGAATAATTTCTTATCACATGTACTCTTAAATTTGCTCTCTTCTTGGTTATCACTGCTCAAAAAGCAGTTATGAGCAACTACGAACGAAAGAGTATAAATAAAGCACACATATTCTTTCTCTCTTTTTTAATTTCCCGTTGAGTTGGCACCGCTACCAATGCATATATTGTGAGTAAGGCTGCTCTTAAGGGGTTTGTTTTTTTAAGTAGGCATAAAATAACCTATTTTACATACGCAATAGTACTATCACGATTATTATTGTTATTATTCAAGGACATTCCCACGCAAACAGATGAATAGAACATAACAATTGTCAGATGCTGGGAACCTGCAACTCCCCTTTAAAAGCCTAAGATAGTATAACTCAAAGCTAACATATGTGACATTCAATGTCAAAACGAGCACACCCAATTCTATTTTCAAATTAATTTACATGCCTTTCACATCACAGCATAATCAATCACCGAGAGGTGTTGCAAACAATCATCCATCCATCCATCCACCACTAATGTGTGGGCAGAAGAGAGAGAGAGAGGTTATATTTCTTCCCATTCTTTGCACGTACGAAATATTTCTTTTGTCAAAACTGAGCTAATGCCTTCTTTTTAAATAAAGCAACAACAACAACAAGTTGTTTTGGCTCCATTCGAGTCATCAGCCATCCATCGATCAGATTTAGATTTTACATTCGTTGTGGCCAAATGTCATGCGTTTATAACAACTCTGGCTGGCACGCATGTGAACAAGACTTGTAACCACTTTTTTTGCCGGAGCGTTTACTTGTTACTTACAGTTGAGATTTCCAAACATTTGTCTATGTCAAAAACGTCAAGTGATTTTGAGGTGATTAGTTTTTTTTTCGCCTTCTTCTTCTTTTTTTGCTTAAATACATACTTGCCAAACAATGTATGTGTACATGTACCTAGAGTGAGTGACTTAAGGAGATGCTGCTTGACCTATGGCTTGGCCAGGGGAGCAAGAAAAACGTGATGGGTCTTTAAACACATTTCAAATTCGTGTTTATTATTTGGCGGGGTGTAATATTGGAATTCTTATACAACGTGTATGAGAATTTGTTAAGGCTGTCTATCAAAAATTTGCCACTCTTGGAATCGTGTTTCACATACTTGGCTCACACAGAACAAAAAACTAAATAACATTTAAACTTGTTATCTAGGCAATTTGACATTATGCCTTAAATTCTTAAGTCAAAAGAAGAAGAAAATGGAGATAAAAAATCAAAACCAACAAAAATCTCTTTTGACATTTTCAGAGGTCATATCAGATGTTTTTTTTTGATGCCTTAATCTAGGCAGTTAGCCAGCCAGCCTAACGGTTTTGTGTATTATCTTAGCTGTTTATTTTTCTTTATTGATTGCAATTAAAAACATATTTACTTTTGACACACAAGCGCACACAACGGCTTCCGCATTAATTTGTGAGGTCTAATGCCGAATTATTTTTTATATGCTTTTGTTTTGGACCTGGGGAAAAGCCATTATTAAAACCATTTATTCATCTAACCTTAACCCCATACATTCCACGCTAAATTCATTGCGTTGCGTTTGCGCAGATTCACCACGCACACACACACATGCTACGTACGTATATACGTGTCAAAGACATATAACTGCTTTTAATTGCAACAAAATAACCAGTCAAGACTCCTAACACGCCCTTTGCCAACAAACGAAACAATCGGATGGTGTCTTGTTACGGCTAGCCACGAGACACAAGAGACAAATCATCACTAAGAAGCTATCAAAAAGCAAAATAGAAAAAAATACCCAACAACAACACCACCAACAAACACCCAATGTGACTTGTTTAGTCTGTCAGTCAGTTGTTTAAGCCTGGCATTTAAACATCAAAAAATAATAAAAAAAAACCAACAACAACAAAATACACGTTAGTATGTGCGAAGACACTTGGGCCATGTAGCCAAGAGCTGGCTAGCTGTGCGCTAACTTAGTATTGTTTGACACTTGATTAATGAAATAAAGCTGTCAAAGAAACTAAAAAAAACACCACCACCACACACCAAAATATTGAATTTTGAATATTGCTGAAACAAATGGCCCTCATCAATAAATTCTTATTGTTTTCCGTTAGTTTGGTTTATTCGATCACGGAGAATATCAATCGAGCTTTGGTCATTTGTTTGGTGGAAATTAGTTTCAAGGTTTTTTGGATTTACATGGGCCATGGAAAATTTTTGATTTCAATATTTAATAATTTCGCTGGAAGTAGGCAATGCATAGACGACCGTTCATGAAAAGAGCGCCCGTGGGCACTTTGTGAGAGTAAGCATGCAGTTTTTGGAATTGATCTCTCCTGTCGGCACCAGCTGAGAGTAAAAAACTCAATCTCACCGCAGGAAGATCCATAGAAGGTCTAATGTCCAAAGAAGAAACATAGAAGATCTTCGGGAATACCTTATGCCAATAGAAGACCAGTAGAAGATATTCTAAAGAATTGAAGAAGGTCTTCAGCCCACAGAAAATCTGTCAAGTTGTTCAGACCTGTAATATCTTTGTGTCTACAGAAGGCGCGTAGAGGATCACCTGTCCACATAAGGCATGTAGAAGTAATTACGTCCTAAGAAGATATGTAAAAGTCCCCCAGTCCACCGAAGACTTGGAAAAGATATTCTGTCAGCAGAAGGCCTGTATAAAGTCTTCTGACTACAGAAGACTTGTGGAAAGTTCAGAGACTATAGAAACCCTTTAAAATAGCCATAAGGACATCTACGGGTATACCTTCTGTCAATAGAAGACCTGTAGAATATATTCTAAAGAATTGAAGAAGGTCTTCTGCCCACAGAAAGTCTGTCAAGCTATTCAGACCTGTAATATCTTCCTGTCTTCCTGCAGTGTAGAGGATCTCCTACCCATAGATGACATGTAGAAGTAATTACGTCCTCAGACGATTTGTAAAAGGCACTCTTGTCCATAGAAGACCTGAAAATTATATTCTGTCAAGAGAAGACCTATATAAAGTCTTCTGACTACAGAAGACCCAGAGGCTATAGAAGACCTATTAAATTGCCATAAGAATATATTTATACGGGGACCTATATTTCTAGAACGTCTTTTAATTACAGAGGACAGAAGAAGGGTTTCTGTCCCATAGAAGGTCCTTTGTCTTGGTCTTCTATCCCCTGAAGGTCAATAAAAAGTCCATGAATTGTCTTATATGGTTCGAAATTTGGGCTGTACCTGAATCATGGTACATGGATATAGCAAATCAGTTGGATAAGATGTTCTGCCGACAGATGGCCTGTCAAAAGTCTTCTGACCACAGGGGATCTCTAGAAGATCCTCTGCCAGCAGAAAAATTGTTGGAGATTTCCAAGCCATATAAGACCTGTAAAAGAGCAGTTTATATAAAGACATATTCATACCGGAGACTTTATTTAAAGAAGGTATAATATTTATAGAATATCAAATACGTGGTTCTGTCTAAAGAAGATCAAGAGAAGGTCTGCTGCCCAGAGAAGATATGTATGAGGTATTCTAGCCACTCAAGTGGTGTAGAGCGTCTTCTATCAATTAAACCATCATAAATTTCCTCATACATTACGAAGGGTGTATGGTGTTGAATTGTGGTCTCAGCTGTATCCAATCAGTTGTCTTATACCTGAAAGCATGCACCAGTTTTATGTATTTTTGCTTAACTAAATTGCATTTAATTATCCTCCTCCAAAATACATCAAAGCTAACATTTTTTAAGGATTTTTTAAAGGATTTTAAAGGTATGAAATTTATCATCTGTCTCAAATCAGCTGATTTGTGCCTGAAAGTATGCAGCATTTTTTAAATTGAATCTACTTGCTTATCCATTTAAAAACCAACCATATTTTTACCACAATTCTTAAGGATTATATTATTCGAATGCATTTTTTATCCAGGATTTTGAATGAAACTTGAATGCTCAGCTGTCTTTAGCCAGAAAGTATGCACCAATTTTTATTTATTTAGTCATAGTGCCTTTCATTGAGTTTCAGTTTAAAGCCCCCCAACTTTATCTCTGTCACAATTCATCAAAATTAAATAATTTTAATGGATTTTTTTCTTTTGGCTTGCAAGCCTTGACTTGATGATCAAAGCATCATTGACTTGCAATAATAATTGCTTTTCAAAAGCCTTTTGAATGTTTTTTTTTTCATCTTTTTGGAAATTGTTGCTTAGTTTGCAAGGGGAGCTGTTGTTGCAAGATACCTCTCAAAAAATTTTGCTTTTGCAAATGCCATTTACGCAAATGCGTTTTTACGTTTGAGAAACACAGCCAAACGCCAAGCAATGGCAAAAGACAACAAAATTTACAAATTTGCATAATGTTCATTAAAATCCATGCAGGTCTAATGATGTTCGCAGAGAAAAGACATCAAAAATGAAAATCGAGTGCATTTTGACATTTAGAAGGTAAAGAGACCTGCAAACACTCAGAAACACACACTTGCAGATCTTGCATATATTTGAACCGGATCTACAAACAATTTTTAATTGCTTCGATAACAGAAAGCAAAATAACTAGAAGCCACAACAAAATCCAAAAAAAAAAAAAAAAAAACAAATCAGATAACAAAAAAATACATTTTGGAAATAAAAACACAATGAGAGAAGTGGGGAGAAAAAAAAAAACAGAACAATAATTTGTCATTTCAAATTGACATTGTGTTGGTTGTTAACACAACATCGCAAACAAAGTATTTCCTCTTTTTGGCCAAGTGACTTTTTTTTGGGAATCTGCCTGGCTGAAAATGATGTCAAGCCAGGTGAACGATGATATTATTTTTTTTCGAATTTAAAATTAAAATAAAATAAATTTCATAAATTATGGGTAATATCTTGGAAACCAAGTTAAACCACTTCGACTTCGCCTCCGTTCTTGTTTTAATTTATTGTTATGCAAATTAGCCAAGCTTAGAAAACGCCAACTAGTTCTAGAAATTCTAGTTGTGAAGAGAGCAAAAAAATTCCAGATTTTTTTTATGTTTTTCGTGTGTGACAATATTCAAAAAGGGAGAAACAAAAAATATTCAAAATTATATAAAATAATTATTTAGAAATTATTTGTATGTATTTTTTTTAATAATTTATTGATGCAGGTTCCTGTTTTCATAATTTTAATGGCAAAAAAAAACAAAAAAAAATTAAAATATTTGTGAATCTCTGTGGTATGTTTAGGAAATAAATTATTCAAAACGCTCTTTGATCTTTACAAATTTTGAAAAAAAATTAAAATTGGAATTTATTCCATGAGGTCCAAAACTGTAATGAACATTATTTTCAAAAAAAAAATTAAAACCGTTATAATCTTAAAAATGTCGCTAAAATCATCAACATACCAAATATCGGGAGGTACCGTTATATGGGGGCTATACCAATGTGGACCTGCACAGACAATTTTCTGTCTTAGGCTGTGATATCCATTTCGAACTTCAAATACAAAATTTGAAACAATTCCGATGAATAATGCTGTTAAAATCATCAAAATACCGAATATCGGGAGGTACCGTTATATGGGGGCTATACCAAAACGTCGACCTATATGGCCCATTTTCAATACCAAAAGTCCTACAGACATTATATACATTTGAGTAAAATTTTGTCAATCTACTTTATTCCGTTCGGAAGCTAGAGTGATTTCCACAGAGGGACATATGGATGGACATCGCTAAATCGACGGACATCGCAGAATTTTCTGCTGATCAGGAATATATGTATACACTTTGTGGGTTCTAAAATGTATATTTCGAGGTGTTACAAACGGAATGACAAACTTAATATACCCTCCATACTATGGTGGAGGGTATAAAAAATTAATAAATAAAATAAAAAATTAAAAAAATGTGTTGAAATGTAGCAATTGTCTCATAGGTCTTCTCCATGTCTCCTGTAGACATTAGACCTTCTGAGAAAAATTTTCGAATTACTCTCCCTCTCTCTGTATTTACATTGTATGTCTTAAAAAATTGTTTAACTGAATCGAATTCTTGTTTTTGTTCTCATCACGGTCGCCATTTGGTTTAACGGTGTTATACAAGACATTCTATGCACTTCTACTTTTAGGCAAACACCAGCTAGTGAGATCAAATCATTTTTTCATATATTGCCACATAGTCTGAGAGGTCTTCTCCAGGTCTTCTATATGCAGTATATCTTCCAGAGATAAATTGAGAGTTACTTTTGGAGTTACTCTCCCTCTCTCTATATTTACATTGTACGTCTTAAAACAATGCTTTATTAAATCGAAAATTTGTTGCTATTCTCATCTGGTGCCTACGGGAGCCCGGTGATATACCAGACATTCTATGTATTGCCTACTTTGCCACATAGTCTGAGAAGTCTTCTCCATGTCTTCTATAGACATTAGATCTTTCAGAGATCTTCTGAGAAAATTTTTCGAATTAATCTCCCTCTCTCTATATATACATTGTATGTAATATAACATTGTTCAACTGAAGGGAATTTTTGTTTTTATTCTCATCTTGGCTTAACGCTGATATACAAGACATTCTATGCATTGCCTACTTTTATGCGAACAACAGCCGGTGAGATCAAATAATTTTTTTACCGCAAATCTTCAAATTACAATTTTTCCATAAATCTTAAGTGATATCTCTTATTTATTTTCCCTAAACAAAAATTCAATTTGTTTACGATTTTATTTTTTTATTTTATATATCCAAATTTATTTATATATTTTTTATGTCTTTTCCATTTCCAGGCCATCGCTTGCATTTTAGTGCAATGCGCAATATCTGTCAAATTAGATTCAGAAAATCGTCGTCTCATTCTTGACATTAAAGATCAAAAGACGACCAATAAGCAATATTATTCTTCCAACTTCGATACCAGTAAGTACAACCAGTTCTTTTTCTCAAACATCACAACATCCCTATGAAAAAAAAATCAAATTCAAATTCAAATAACCCCCAACCCCTAATCCTATCCTCCTCATATATACATATATAAAATCATGTACAGAAAAAATTTGTATTAATTTTCCTTTAGAAAACCAACAACAACAAAAATGTAGAAAAATAAATTCCTTTTGTAGTAGTTGTATCATTCTCCTCCCTTCCTCTAACCACAATTTTAGTTTGATGTTTTGTTTTATATTTTTTTCTGTAGAAAATTCATTTCATTAACCTTCCCTTTACCACCTAACTATCATGGATCCCACTAAAACCAATAAATAACATCTCCAAAATTAATCTGCATTTAATCGTGCAGATATTATTAACCAAATATTTTGATTTTTAAACATTTTTGGCAGCAGTAAAAAAATACTATTTTTAGTAGTTCATATTTTTTTTGGCGTAAAACTGTAATTTTGTGAATATCCCCATTTACAATTTTATTTGGTAGTTAGTATCCTTTTTTAGTTTTTGTAATTCCAATACTAAATGGTTTGAGCGAATATCCCCGCTCAGCTCAAATAGCTTAAATTCCAGTAGTTTTGTTGTATCCTTTGGTATTTTGTTTGTTGTTTCATGTAGTCCACCCAGAATTGTCTACATAACCCTGATATCCCCCCTCAAAAAAATTTTCAAAATCTAAAATAATAAATTGTTTTCATTTCCTTATCAATATTTATCTCTAAAACAAAACAACTCTGTAGCTTTACTACTAAAACTCTAGCGGCAAGCAACAAATATTTTTTTTAGATGCCAGCCAACAGCAAACAAAAGAAAATAAATTAAAAGCCAAAAAACAAAATTATGCCAAGCAACCGAAATAAAAACAAACTGAAAATCAGCCACAAGTACGCAAGCGCCAGCCATTTAAATGCAGTAGTAATCAAAACTCAGTTATCGTCCATCTCTACAACCAAAAACCAAAATCAAAACCAATAAAACAGATCGCCACAGATCGTTTCGACTTGTAAATATTATTCCTCTCTCTCTCTACTCCCCACCACCACAACCACCTCCACCACCACCACAAACAAACAAACCCACCCACCACCACTCAAAACAAAAAACAATATACCAAAAAAAAAAAACAACAACTAAGCAAACAAGCAATCCAAACCAAAAATTGCTAGTTAATACCAAACACTTTTTTATGCTCTCTACTCCTATTCCTCCACCTACTCCTATTCCTACTCCTCCACCACCACCACCAACTTATCCTATACCTAATACCTGTCTTTTTTCCTTATCTCTATTGTATGTATCTTCTTTGTATAATATGTAACCTGTATGTTGTCAATGGAAGTTCTAAGTAGTACTCGTACATAAACAAAGCTTCGCATACTCATCCCTTATTCCCCTTTCCCCTCCCCAAAAAAACAAAACACCTCTCCAAAACACCTCCTTACTACCTACAGTTTAACCCATCTAAAAAACACCTCCCTCCTCCCCCACAAAACCAACGAAGAAGCATTTCCTCAACGAAAAACCCCTCCGAAAAAAGAAGAGTAATTTTCCCCCCAAAAAACCTCCTCCCCCACCACCCGAAAACAGATATCCTGTGCTTTTCCTTATGCGAGCAGTGTCAGTGTTGTTGTACTTTTTTTCTTCCTCCAGATCATAAAATTTCCTCATTTTCTCAAATCATAGCTGAGGCTAGGGCTGTTAGGTTTATATCCAGTTTATATAGGATTTTTTTCTCTCTTACTCTGTTTGATACTCATTGACCTTACCCTTACCTTAAAAACAATACAAAAACCAAAACCAACCTCTTAACTTAACTACCCAACCAAAAGACGCCTACCGTTACGGATATGACATCGGCAAGACCGGCAATTTCCATCACGAGACCCGCGGTCCTGATGGTGTCACCTACGGCTGTTACGGTCACATCGATCCCTACAAAGTATTGCGCGCCACTCACTATGTAGCCGATGCCCATGGCTATCGCACAGTCACACCCATGGAACCTGTCGTCACCTATCCACCCACCAACGATCCCAATGTCAAGAGCACCGGTGTGTTGCTGCAATGGGATGAATTGTATTTCCCCATTGGTTGTGGTAAATTCGAAGGTGGTGTACGCCCCAATATCCCGTTGATCTTTGTCGATAATGTAAGATGGCCGTCGCGGTGCCAAAGAATTAGAAATTTTAACCCCTCATCATGTATTGTAGAAACCCGTTGCTCCCGGATTCTCGAGCTCATCGAATTTGGTATTCAAGGGTTCCGATCAGAAGAGTCCCCAAATCCATAGATACGGTGCCGGCAAGGGCACAGGATTATTGGATGATGGTGCCTCCCGTTTGCAATCGTCGTCGAACCAGGTTGTGTCGGCACTGAAGCCTGGCAGCTACAATACCGGAAATTACAGTGAGAGATTTTGAAAAAAAGCGAAAAAAGCAACGTAGAATGGAGCTAGAACATGGTTTGTTTGTGTGTTACAGATGGCGGTGGTGCACCAGCTGCAGTGCCATATGTTCATGTGACTGGCGCCCAAGGAGGACATGGTGGAGCCGGTGGCAATGGAGGCAATGGTGGCTTCGGAGGTAATGGCGGCTTTGGACCCAACGGTCCAAATGGTCCCAAGGGTCCAAATGGTCCCAAAGGCCCCTTCGGTCCTCCTGGCCCACCTGGTCCACCAGGTCCTCCCGGCCCAACTGGCTTTGGAAAAGGATCGGGATCGGGAACCCCAGGAAAACTTGGTCAAGGCGCAGGATTCGGCGGCTCATATTCAGGCGGTAACCTAGAAGGACAGGCATCGACCGGTTTTCCTGGGGCCATCGGATACACCCAAGGTTAGCATACATACAAGTCAATAAATCAAACAAAACGGAGCTTGGACTACATCTAGATAAAGAAAAGAAAAAGATAAATGAACGAACGAAATCATACACATTGTACATAGTAAGCCGAAGTTAGCCGAACGGACCCTTAGGCCTTTTATATCTTATTTTATATAACTACTACTATGTTTAAGAATAAAAAAAAAATGCTTTCAAGCTTGCCGCGGCACCTGGATCATATAAGAACTAACTAACAAATGTGCATTTGAAACCAAACAAAAGCAACAAAAAAATTCTACCGAAGCACCATACTTTCAGTTCTAAAACCTACCCCAAACCAAATATATAAACATACTATATTCATTTCTCTTCCCGATACCCAAACCTGTCCTTTTTTTTATCCACCACAATTTCCACATGCACACACACACACCACTACCCACACTAACCTAAGCACCAAAACGAAATCTAACCGCTGCCGGATCCACTGGCTATATCTCTGCCTACCAACCTACCTATGTCTTGCTGGACCATGTAACCAATAGCAATATTAAGGCTATTAAAATATACTCTTGTATGTATCTCTCTCTTATATATATGATGTGTAACAATGTGTGTATGTATCCAAGCTCCGGTTCAAAATAATTTTTATTTTGTCTTCTATTTTAGATAGGAACTAAGCTATTTTTATTTTGTATTTTTTAAAGAGTTTGTCTTTTATTTTCAGCTTGAGAACAGAATTTGTAAAAAGAAAAAACAGTAACTGTAAAATTGTTGACGACGCACAGACCACAAAAAAAAAAAAACAGAACCTAGGACCGTAATAGCACCTTAGGGGACCACATAACTCTAGCAGAGATTATATCGTTTAGGGTCACTTTTCCAGGCACTGCAATTTTTTTTTGTTATTTTTGCTCAAGCACACTCTTGCATAAGAATATTTACTCTCTATATCTCTTTCTCTCTCTTCCTAAATACATATATATTCTCACATTTTTTATATAATTCTATAAATGCCTATATATGCCGATGGTTTTAATGTTATTGGGACTCTATTCACTTTCCCCCTTGTTTTTTTATTGTCTTGAGGTCAATTTTCGTTTTCTTCAATACATGGGAATCATGTGTTATATTCTTCTTTTTTATAAAAATATATATTTTATATAAAGCACCGAGTCCCCCTGAATGCACAACCACCACAACAACAACAAAAAGAAAATAAAAAACAAAATCATAAGCTTCTTCTCACCTGTTCTCAGTACACAAACACACACACACATGCCTATGCACACTACACTAGACAACTATTGCCCACAATTACACTCAACTCACATTACTCTTGAACTTCTTAATTACTGTTTTATACCTCTCTCTCTCTCTCTCTCTCTCTCTTATTTTCTATTTTTTTCTCTCTGGAGTATCAAATTTGTTCTCCAGCTCTTGGTAAATTAACCCTGCACTTTATTTCACCCTCCATGCTCCATTCTCTCCTCACCCCACCGGAAAGCCTGCCTTAAGGGCTTTTACTAACCCATACCCCTGGAAACGGGAAACTGTCTTTATTTTTTTTTGGATGGTTTACTTTTTTTTTTTTGGTCAAGCTTATGGTGTTGGGCTTATGCTTTTTTGGCTTACTGTAGGTAATGGGTAACCAATAACCAGTATTCAGTATTTTTAGTTTAATCGACAATAATGACGTTTAATTTTTTTCTTGTGTAACCATAACCTACTTAGTTTCGTACTTAGTTTAGTCCAATAGTAAATAAATTCTTGTAATTGTATTTGTAGCCGTAAAGTAGTCGAGTAACCGAATAACCATTACCAATTTCTGGCAATTGAACTAATTGTTTTTCTTTTTTGTTTTTCCATTGTCCGACTTCTTTTTTGCTTAACCCAATTTAGATAATGGTAAATATGAAGATGGAAGATATAAAGGTAAGTTGAACTTAAGACCCACTCCCCACCAATGGACCTGGATGATAATTATTTGTAAAATTTTTGCTTTTTCCAGGCATTCAAGAGGGTAAATATTATCATGATAATTCTGGTAAATATGTTCACATTGAAGGACCAACTGGACCACCTGCACCACCATATGTGCACGTAACTGGCCCCAATGGAGGTTATGGCGGTAATGGCGGCAAGGGCGGTGAAGGCGGACGCGGTGATGGCGGCGGCAAAGGCCCCGGCGGTCCAGGCGGACCTAAGGGACCCGGCGGCCCTAAAGGACCTGGTGGACCAAAGGGTAAAATAAAATGACTTTACATTCGCCAATAACACCACAACTAACTTTTCTTTGTTCTCTTTCGAAAAGGACCTCCCGGACCACCTGGACCCCCAGGCCCACCCGGACCTGATGGACCAACCAAACCAGGACCCGGTGGCCCATACGGACCTCCCGGCCCACCCGGACCACTAGGCCCAACCAGACCAGGACCACCCGGCCCACCAGGACCCCCAGGCCCAACCAGACCTGGCCCACCAGGACCTCCAGGCCCCACCAGACCTGGCCCACCAGGACCACCAGGCCCATACAGACCCGGCCCACCCGGTCCCACCCGTCCCGGCCCACCAGGACCTCCCGGAAAACAACCCCCACCACCACCCAACGGCGGTGACAGAGGCTATCTACCACCCAAAAAAGATGATCCCAGGGAATCGACATACCAGAACAATGGCTACTTGCCACCAAAGGGTAACAATCCACCAACTAGTAATAAGTTCGAATCATACTCTCTAAGCATCAATCCACCAACACCACCAGCCTCGGTCAACAAACCGACCGCTTTTGTGTCCAATTATACGGTGAACAGTAATGATGGTGCACAAAAGAAGGTCACAACCACATCCACCACATATACCACTACCACCAATAGCAATAGTAATAGTAATAGCAATACCAATACCAATACCTATACCAATAGTAATAAGTCAAATCAATACAATAGCAACAACAACAATCAAAAGAATCAAAATAATTATGATGAGAAAACGTTTGATCAAGTACTAACCTATATTCCCCCTTCTTCTTCCACTCCCACTCCCACATCCTCCTACCACAACCAACAACAACAACACAAAATCACGACTACCACTACCACAACGAACCAAAACGCCAACAACAACAATAACAACAACAAAAACACCTACAATATTATTGGCAACTCAAAGGTCCCGGACGTCGCAACTGAAAAGGACAAGTACTTTAAGACCCATACAACTACAACGACGACGACAACAACAACAAATCAAAATGGTAATAATAACAACTACAAAATACCAACAACAGGTTTGAATATTGACAAGACCACAACAACCACATACGGCACGAATACTAACAAGGACCGTGACAGTAAGGTGACCGTGACAACAAGCACTAACAACTACAATAGCAACAACAACAACAAAGTTACCAGTGGCTATTTGCCGCCACAAACGGCTGGCTATGAAAAGGTGGTTAGCACCACCTCAGGTGGCGGTGGAGGCGGCGGAGGCGCTAGTGGTTTTGGTGGTGGCAACAAAATCACCACCACAACCACCACGACCACCTCCGGCAATACCTTTGGCGGTCAACCCTTCCAAAAGGTAACCGAAAAAGTCACCGGTAACTATGTTAGCAACAATGCCTTCATAAATCGCACACCCGAACAAAAGTTCCAAACACAAACCCAAACCCAGACCTACACGCCCACGGTGACCGTTAGCAAGACACCATCCACACAGACACAGGTAACCCAAAACAAACAGACCATCACCAAGACCACAACCACCAAGACACAACAGACAGGTACCGCATATCAGCAACAGCCACAGAATGTAACATTCCATCCCACTCTTTCCCAGACAACAACAACAACAACTGCGAACAATTGTGCCTGCCAAGCTGACAAGGCTCATTCATCGACATCCTTCAACTCCAATAGCAATCCAAGCAGTTCCTCCTTTAACTCCTTCAACGCCAATCAATTCCAACAACAATTCACGACCGGAAGCGGCTTTGCTGGTCAGGCTCACTTTGGCAACATAATGAACTCGATGGCTTTTCTGCAACAAATTCCCGTTGTGCCTCAAGTGCCCGGTTATCCGGCCTTCTATGCGCCCGACAAAATTCCCAAGGGTGCCATTATTGCATTTATGCCCGTAGTCATTTTGCCCGAAGCGGCCTATGCCAATTGCCAAGAGAATTTGAACAATAAGCAACAGCAACAACAACATGCATTTGATCCCTTGCCCCTGGGTGTACAACCTGCCCCCTTCCCCTACGGTTCTAGTTTGAATTCGATATTCCCCGGTGGCGGTAGTGGCCGCAAAGATCAGTGTATGTGTCCCTGTTCGTGTACACAAAATATACCCGATCACAGTCACAAGAAACGTGAAACCGATACCAATACCGACACCGCTGCCGCACCGGAAGACGAAGCTACAACCGTAGAAGAAGCTGCTGGTTCAAATGCCGAAGCGAGCAATGTTGTCAAGGAGGTAGAAGAAGTCCCGGCCTTAGTTGTTGAAAAGGATCTGAAACAATCGGACGAGGTACAATCTGTAACAAACAACGGCGACGACCAGAGAGTTGCAACAGAGACAAAAACTAACGATACGACAGAAAGCGAAACGACCAATTAAATCTAGCGCTAGCATAGCTGCTGAAGACGATAACACACGACGTTTGAGTAAGGATTTCCCCCCCCAACGAACTCCCATCCCAATCCCGTCCTGTTCCCGTTTTCCTGTCCAGTATCCCACTCCCATGGCCCAGATGTGTCTCGCCCTAAATGCAACCAATCCCAGCCCGTACAGATCCTGTATCCCCCACATCCTGATCCTGTTCCTGATCCTCCCATTCCTACCTCCTCCCACAATCCCAGAGTTCCTGTTCTACTAACTCGAATGCAAACACATTTGTTTAATTTTTAATTTTTTTTTGTTTTTAACATTAAATCGCTCGCTCGCTTTGTAAAAAATGTTCTCTCTCTCCACACGACCTTTTTTATTTTGTTTAATTGTCATTTATTATTTTTTTATTATTATTATATGCTTGTAATTATTATTATATTATTATAATTTGTTACTAAATCTAATAAGTATTCGAAGAAATGAAAATGCAAACAAACATCGACCAGCATTGCAAAAAAAAAAACAACTACCATTTCACCACCTACCAACTACCACGCCCCCGGTCAGTATCGATGCGACAACGCCATCATCAAAACGAAGGAGATTAAGCTATCGCTCTAAGTCTATCTACCCTATCTACCTAATATCGTATTTAGAAATGTGAAATGTTGTTCATTATTGTCTACGTAATTGTATTTTAAAATAATTTTTATTTTTGTTTTATTATCATTACCATTTTTTTTTTAATTTCTAGTTAATAGTTTTTATTTAATTCAAAAGAAAAACAACAAAAATCCCCCAAAAAAAAGAGAATCTACTTCATTAATAATGAAATCGCAACGTATTTTTTTTTTTGTTAATTTAATAGTAGAAGAGGATGAAGAAGAAATTCGCATTTCTTCGAACGACGAAAAACTTGAAAATGCAAAAAAATAAAATTGTTCAAAAAATGAAAAACAATGTAAAAATGAAATTGGTGTTTTTATTTGGGGGGAAGGGGGAATGGAGATTTATGTTTCATGTTTCATGGAGCATAGTAACAATAAGCCTAGTTGATTAAATAAATGGTGTGGGCCGCCATAACAGCCGTCGGTCGCTCTCCGCTTCCTTTAATCGACCGTGGTATCAGAATAAATGCCGAATATTATCGCGAAAATATTCTGGAGGGTGTATTAAAGCCTTGCGCACGTAAACATTTTGGCCGCAGACCTTGGACATTCCAACAGGACTCAGCACCATCGCACTCAACACGCGCCACCCAAGAATGGTTTCAAAATGAGCTTCCTCGCTTCATTTCCAGCGCACTATTGTGTCTGGAGTATTTCGGAGAGCAAGGCTGGCACTAAAAAATAATTTCATCCCCTTAATATTATGTGATAATCTTCCCCAACAATAGGCCTCTACTCTGACCCTAACTCCATGCAACATTTAGCGAAAATCGTACCATAATTGATCTGATTACAAATTAACATGGACAGACGGACGGAGGCCACGCATAGCTGGATCGACTCAACTTGGGGAGTTAGGAAGATCGATACACGAAATATTCTCACAAATTTTTGGCAAATCAAACTTATAATGCCCTCGGGGCATAGGTTTAGGGTATAATAGCACACAGTGTTAATAATACCGAAATTATATAAAATACGAAACTGGGATTTAGGTACCATAGGCTGAGGTACTGCTGTCAACAAAGTTAAATAATACGTTTAAATTTGTTTTTATATAATTCCATATTTGTGAAAATATTCGGACATTCCGCCTAATACGGAGATGAACGAAGAAACCAACACTCAATAAGAACTTATTTAAACTTTATTGGATCTCCAATCCATATTTATTTTATGTGGAATATAATGACTGATGAATCAGCTCGTGATAGTTCCTTCCTTTGTTAACTGAAATACCAATTCATAAAGAACTATCAGATCAGCAATCACGAAAAGGTTCTCACTTGATGCCGACATATTAACTGGCCATTGGATTATACATTTTACTTCTAAATGGAACAGCTACTGTGCGTACTACCTACTGTACGAGAAACAAGCAAAAAAACAATCGGTCGGGCCGAACTTCTAATACCCAAAGAAAACCAGTAAAGAAAGTCTTAAAGTCGGGCGGGACCGACTTTATGATACCCTACACCACTTTGCTTATTTAGTAGAGCTGTGCATAACAATTAAAAGTTTTTATGGGAGAATTCAATCATACACGCTATGATTATAATTATAATTTAAAGTTCAAAGGACTAAATATGCCGAAGCATTTGTATCTTTTAAATTCGGAATTGTATTGCCCATTTGACGCACAATTAATTTGAAATCGGATAAAGATATATATGGGAGCTACATCCAAATCTGAACCGATCTCGATAAAATTTAGCAAAGATATTTCTGAGCTGTATTTTATATATTTCCCCAAATATTGTTGTTGCAGAGTGCATATTACGGCGGCGGTGGACAAAAATAACAAATCGGATGAACAATATATATTTGAGCTATGGCTATATCTGAACCGATTGAATTGATGAATCGATCAAATTTGGCATACGTATTTTCAGGCCTAATTTGGGTGTATATGCAAAATTCCATACAATTCGGGCTGATATTACACGTTTGGTGCACAATAAAAGGCAAATCGGACGAAGATATATATGGGAGCTATATCTAAATCTTTACCGTTTATCTCCAATTTCAATAGGGTTCGTCCTTGGGCCAAACAAATGATCTGTGCAAAATTTCATCTGGATCGGGCAATAAATGCGACCTGTACTTTGTTTACAAAAATACATGGACAGACGGACGGACGGACATGCATAAATCGACTCAGAATGTGATTCTATGCAGATCATCAAAAAGAACTATGGGTCTATCTCGTTTCCTTTTGCCTGTTACAAACAAATGCACAAAGACATAATACCCTGACCACCCCGTGGTGTAGGATATAAAAATTGGTATATAAAAACATCTGGATTCAAACGTGTTGCACTTTAAACTACAAATACCGGTAAGACTGTTGGGATAAAGCAGTTAAACCCTACCATAAAGTGGATGATGAGTACCATACCAAAACGGAAACCTATAGAGACCACTTTATACTACATGTATTGTTATCTACAGGGTGAGATAAGAAAACTGCAACAAAGTCAACGCCACAAGTTTTACATTTTTTTAATTTTATTGAATAAAAAAAAAAAATCGGAAATACCATAACATTTTGGAATGAGTTTAGATTTGTTCGAATTGGTCACCTTTGACACGAATTATGGCCTTCTAATGGCCAATGAAACCGTCACACGCTGCAGGAATGTTGCTCTGCGGTATTTAGGCCCATTCCCGGCGAAGCGCTTGCTTGAGGTGATTGATACTTTGATATTTGTTAGTGCCAACCTTGCTTTCCAAAATACTCCAGACACAATAGTCCAACGGATTGGTATCCGATTTTGGTGGCTACTGTGCGCTGGAAATGAAGCGAGATACCTCATTTTGTAACCATTCTTGGGTGGCGCATGCTGAGTGTGATGGTGCTGAGTCCTGTTGGAATGTCCAAGGTCTGTGGCCAAAATGTTTGCGTGCTCAAAGCTTTAATACAGCCTCCAGAATATTTTCGCTATAATATTCGGTATTTATTCTGATGCCACGGTCGATTAATACTAGCGGAAAGCGACCATCGGCTGTTCTTGTGGCACTTGAGTTTTGGTGGCGAACCGAAGGTGCACATTTTCAGCTGACCTCTTTGGCAAGAAAACACGATCATTTTGGTTGTTTACAAACTGCTGGACAACGAATGTTTTCTCATCGGAGAAAACCAAATTCGGCAGTTCTTCACTTTTGGTCAAGCGAAGCAACTCTTTAGCTCTTTTGAGTCTATTTTCTTTCCGTTGCGGGGTAAGTTCTTGCAATTTTTTCGATGGCTTTACCACGAGCTAATTTTTCAATATTTGCCGAATGGAATATTGCGATATGTTCAGTTCACGAGCCATTTTTCGGCCACTGCGATGCGGATTTCGATCAAGTCTCTTCTTTACTTTTCGAACCATTTCTGCTGATGTTGCTGTTTTCTTCCATCTACTTCCTTGACGCCGGGCTACGCTACCAGTATCACTATAACGAGCGATGGTACGAGACACAAAAGATTTATTCAGATTTAAATGCTAGAGTGCTCTAACGATAGCCACTTGTGGTTTTCCAGTCAAATATAAAGAAATCACACTTTCACGCCTGAATTCCATCACGAATATATATTAAGGGTATATTAAGTTTGTCCTTCCGTTTGTAACACATCGAAATATACCTTTTAGACCCCACAAAGTATGTATATTCTTGATCAGCATAAAATTCTAAGTCGATTTAGCGATGTCCGTCCGTCTGTGGAAATCACTCTAGCTTCCGAACGAAATGAAGTAGGTTGATAACATTTTACTCAAAGGTGTATTATGTCTGCAGGACTTTTGATATTGAAAATGGATCATGTAGGTCTAGGTTTTGGTGGAGCCCCCATACAACGTTACCTCCAGATATTCGGTATTTGGATGATTTTAGCGACATTATTTACCGGAATTGTTTCAAAATTGGTACTTAGAGTTCGTAGTAGATACTACGACTTAGGACAGAAAATGGGTCATCGTCTTCGTATAGCCCCCATATAACTGTACCTCCCGATATTCGGTATTTTGATGATTTTAGCGACATTATTTGCCGGTATTTGTTTCAAATTTGGTGTTTGAAGTTCGAAATGGATACTACAGCCTATGACTGAAGATTGTCTGTGCAGGTTCACATCTTCTTATAGCCCCCATATGACGGTACGTCCCGATATTCGAAATTTTGATGATTTTAGCGACATTTTTCAACGGAATTGTTTCAATTTTGGTATTTGAAGTTCGTAATGGATAGTACAGTCTAAGACAGAAAATTGTCTGTACAGGTCCACGTCTTCTTATAGCATATGACGGTACCTCCCGATATTCGATTTTTTTTAAGTTTCGCATTTGTCGCATGTCGTCGTTTAGACCCTAATTTAAAAGAATTTTTAACATATTTAATTGATTTTGAGAATTGCCAGATTCGTTCCAAATGGTGGAGAGTATTCAAAGTTCGGCCCGGCCGAACTTACAGCTTTTTTACTTGTTGAGTATAAACTTTCTCCTCTATAGCAAACTATAACTGCTCTAATAGGTGGTATGATTTACTTGAAATAAATTCTTTTGTTACGTGAGCTCTACTAAATATTCATAGCGATGTAGGCTATAATATAGTCGGCCCCGCCCGACTTTTGACTTTTCCTTACTTGTTTTTTTTATTGTATTTTACACAAAAAATGTATTTCCTCCTTGATAATCTACCCAACTCCCCGAAATGTTTTATAAAAGTCACTTTTGTGTATGTCCCTAGAAGGTACTATAATTCCGACAACTAACTATACCTTCTCTTTATCTAACTCTAACTCATTTTCAAGTTTTTCATTTCTCTAACTTTAAATTACATATTTGGAAATCCATTAACTTTTCGAACATGTTCCTATAACAATCAGTAATTTGTTGAGTATAAAACGCTTATCCGCATATTTTCTCAAGAATATTATTTTTTTTTCCTCACAACCAGCCACAATGGCATTTCGTATTAAAATTGTTTTATCCAGCTTGAAGAAACAACTACATTTTGGTATTGGCCACAGGCATTTTGGGTCGCAGCCGTGCAGTCATTGAAAAATGTCCTGGTGTCCTTGAAGGAAGACGTTTTTTGTTTGGTGGCATGTCCCCCTTATGTGTTGGCATGTTGTTGCTGTCGTCTCTGCTGAAGGCTGCACGAATTTAATTCGTTTAAGGCTGATAAAAATGGTATCCGCATTAAAAAAACGCCATCCACCCCGCCAAAAAACGAAATGGAAATTAAATGGTGTTTCGCATTTTAAAAAAAGGGTTCAATTTATTTTCGTCTCTGAAATAAATTGAAAATTTATAAAGCATTAAAAAGACATACATAAAAAAGTAATATTGTCATTGGTTGTGGTGTTGTAAGCGTGCAATGGATGCTGCAAAGCGTTTGATATTTTCATTTGAGTATAATTTCCTTTGGATTTTATTTCAAGGATGACCTTTATAAAATGGTTGGCAATGGAATTATTTTACGTCAGCCATTAAATCGTAGAAAATCAAATCGATTAATGACAACCCTATTTTGGCTTTAAATCATACGCGCCTAAAAATATGCTTTACACTTTAACAAAGTACATTGGAAGAAATGCTGATAAACAAGTTTATTGAGCGTTTTTAATATCCCCTTGAATATCAAGCGGTGGAGAATGGTATAAAAAAACAAAATATTATTTGGTAAAGCAAGCATGTTATCAAATAACTTGTTGACTTTGATGATGTCAAGTATAAAGAGCCATCAAATGATGGCAAAGGAAATCAGGAAAGTAAAAAATCTTACAAGAAGAGTTTGAATTACTGAGAAACAAAAATACAGTTGATTGCGTTTACAAATTTGGCTGTGGCGTTTAAATATTGATTCTCGCCTAAACATGGCATATATGGCTCCACAAAAATATGGAAATATGAATAAAAATTGAAATCTTGTATTATTTACAGGGTGAGACATGGTAGAAGAATATAGGTAGATGCATCAACGCTTAGGAACATTGATATGCCAAATTTTTTAAAACGTTTTATCAAAAATAAGTATATTTTCAAATGTTTTCTTATATGACGCGAATCGGTGGTTGTTACAATATGAATTTTTCAACAATATTTACAAATTTCAATAAATTTTCATTCAACTTTTTCATTTCCAAAATCAGTTTGACAGTTCATTGTTCCAGCAGCTGTGTCGATGAGACTACCTGTATTCTTCTACCATGGGGTGAGATGAAAAAATTGGAACCAACTTCAGACTGTTGTCATTTCTAAGCCGCTCCTCCGAAAGCTGCTAAAATTATTCTAGTGACAGATCATTATATTGTTTACAAGCGTACAAAAGTATTTTGGTGAGAAGTTTTCCAGAGAAAAAGTTATTCGTGATGGAATTCAAGCGTGATAGGGTGATTTCTTTATATTTGGCTATCTTTAGAGCATTCCAGCATTTAAATGTGAATGAATCTTTTGTGTCTCGTACCATAGCTCGTTATCGAATACCTGATACTGGTAGCGTTGCCCGACGCCTAGAAAGTGGACGGTAGTAAGCGGCAACATCAGCAGAAATGGTTCGAAAAGTAAAGAAGCGACTTGAACGAAACCCACGTCGCAGTGGCCGAAAAATGGCTCGTGAGCTGAACATATCGCAATATTCCATTCAGCCTTGAAATTCCAAACAACTGCAAGAACTTACATCGCAACAGAAAGAAAATAGACTCAAAATAGCTACAGAATTGCTTGGCCGAAGGTGGTGAACTGCCGAATTTGGTTTTCTCCGATGAGAAAACATTCGTTGTCCAGTAAAGGACAGCTGAAAATGTGCACCTTCGGTTGACTACCAGAACTCAAGCGCCGGCCTTGGCGATGGTGTGGGCCGCCATAACAGCCGATGGTCGCTCTCCGCTCGTATTAATCGACCGTGGCATCAGAGTAAATGGCAAATATTATCGCGAAAATAATCTGGAGGGTGTATTAAAGCCTTGAAAATGATCTGGAGGGTGTTTTAAAGCCTTGGGCACGCAAAGATTTTGGCCGCAGACATTGGACATTCCAACAGGACCATCAGCACGCGCCGTCAAAGAATGATTACAAAATGAGGTTCCCGGCCTTGGCGATGGTGTGGGCCGTCATAACAGCCGATGGTCGCTCTCCGCTCGTATTAATCGACCGTGGCATCAGAGTAAATGGCAAATATTATCGCGAAAATAATCTGGAGGGTGTATTAAAGCCTTGAAAATGATCTGGAGGGTGTTTTAAAGCCTTGGGCACGCAAAGATTTTGGCCGCAGACATTGGACATTCCAACAGGACCATCAGCACGCGCCGTCAAAGAATGATTACAAAATGAGGTTCCTCGCTTCATTTCCAGCGCACAATGACCACCAAAATCTCCGGATACCAATCCGATGGACTAGTGTGTCTGGAGTATTTTGGAAAGCAAGGTTGGCACTAAAAAATATCAAAATGTCGATCACCTGAAGCAAGCGCTTTGCCGGGAATGGGACAAAATACCGCAGGGCAACATTCGGGCAGCGTGTGACGGTTTCATTGGCCGTTTGAAGGACATAATTCGTGCCAAAGGTGACCAATTCGAACAAATCTAAACTTATTCTAAAATTTCATGACAGTTTTCACTTTCATTCAATAAAATTAAAAAAAAAAATTAAAAATTATGGCGTTTGACTTTGTGGCAATTTTTTTTATCTCACCCTGCATATGGTGAGCAATAACCGTTAAATCGGATAAAGATGTATATTGAAGCTATATAAAAATCTGAACCTATCCCAATAGAAGTTGGCAGAGGTATTTTCGAGCAGTATCTGATGGCCGGTATCAAATATCATTGTTGTGGAGTGCATATTACGCTTGTGAGGGTCTTTAACGTCAAATCGGATGAAACATATATGTGGGAGCTAAAACTGTATCTGAACCGCTTTTCACCAAATTTGATGTACTTACTTCTTGACTAAGTTCGGTTGGATGTGCCAAAGTTTAGGTCATTTGGACTGGTATTGGCCCTTTGGTGCACAATAAACCTGATACCGGGTAAAGGTTTATATGGGAGCCATATCCAAATCTGAACCGATCTTGACAACATTTAAGGCACTTATATCTGAGCTGTATTTGATGTCCGGTATCGATTATTATTATTGTGGAGTGCATATTACGCAAGTGAGCATATAAAAAGCCCCAAATCAGATGATAAATATGTATGGGAGCTATAGTTATATCAGAACCGATTTTCCCGAAATTTGATGACCATGCTTCTAGACAGAATTCGGTCGGATGTGCCAAAAATTAAGGTCATTTGGGCTGACATGGGTTATTTGGTGCACAAATAAACCGAAATCGGTTAAAGATATATCTAAATTTGAACCGATTCTCACCAATTTTAAAAGCGGTTCGTCCTTCACCCAAACTAACATTGTTTGGAAAATTTCATCTCAATCGACCAATAAATGTGACTTGCATTTTGTTCACAAAAAAAACATAAACAGACGGACTGACATCCATAAATCGACTTAGAAAGTGATTCTATGAAGATCCTCAAAAGTAACTATGGGTCCATTTCGCTTCCTTCTTTACAAACATTAACATAATACCCTTTCCATTATGTGATGTAGGGTGTAAAAAAACCTTAATGATCCGTCGCATATGGCTACTATATATACACATATATACTTATAGAAATGTTCACACAATAAGGGTAGCCGGTGTATGACCACTTCTATTGTCGTTTATAAAAAAACAAACAGTTTATATATCTGTAGAGGCCTGTTAATTAAATCATAAATCTAGAGAACATTGTAGGAGATATTTGTCCATAAGGGTAATTTACTCAGTCTTCTATTTTATTATACCCTCCACTATAGCATGGAGGGTATATTAAGTTTGTCATTACGTTTGTAACACCTCGAAATACACATTTTAGACCCCACAAAGTATATATATTCTTGATCAGCATAAAATTCTATGTCGATTTAGCGATGTCCGTCCGTTTGTCCGCCTGTCCGTCTGTGGAAATCACTCTAGTTCCGAACGAAATGAAGATAGATGATAAAAATTTACTCAAATGTGTATTATGTCTGCAGGACTTTTGGAATTGAAAATGGGCCATGTAGGTCCACGTTTTGGTATAGCCCCCATATAACGGTACCTCCCCATATTCGGTAATTTGATGATTTTTGCGACAATATTCATCGGAATTGTTTCAAATTTGGTATTTAAAGTTAGAAATGGATGCTACAGCCTATGACGGAAAATTGTCTGTGTAGGTCTACGTCTTCGTATATCCCCCATATAACGGTACCTCTCGATATTCGGTATTTTAATGATTTTGGGGACATGTTTCACCAGAATTGTTTCCAATTTGGTATTCAAAGTTCGTAATGGATACTACAGCCTATGACAGAAAATTGTCTGTGCAGGTCCACATCTTCGTACAGCCCCCATATAACGATACCTCCCGATATTCCATATTTTAATTTTATCGATATTATAACCGATTTTTTTAAGTTTCTCATTTGAATATTGTCACGGCTTATGACAAAAGTTACCTATGCAGGTCCATATATAACAGCTATAGACCCTAATATAACAGCTACATTCGGTATTTTTAAGATTTTAACAGATTTTTTAACGAATTTTATTGTTTTTGAGAATTGTCAATTTCGTTCGTAAGTTCGGCCTGGGCCAGCTTTTTTACTTGTTTATTATAGTTTCAACATAGCGGATTGGTAGGGAGGTCTCCTTAATAAAGTATTATTCAAAATTTGAATTTTTTAATTTTTGTAGTTATTCAAAGTATTTTTGTTACACTAAAGAATATGGCTGGCATTAATTTTCATCTTCAAAAATGATAAAAATCAACACATCTTCAAAAATATTCCAAGAAAAAAAGCACCATAAAACAGTTTCTATGGCACTCACATTTTCAAAATTTCTGTAACTGACACATAATTCCTCTTTCTCTCTGAGCTTTTGAAGTAGATATTTTGCAAACTTAATTTCCTACTTAATTTTTCAATGTTATCGATGTCATCAATAAAGATTGTCTTGTGTCGCCTCCAGCATTCCCCAGAGGAGGAGACAACATCAAATGCTGCAGTCAAAGCATTTGCCAGCAATTTATGGCAAGGAAACGGAAATCGATAATATCTTAATTTTGCTTGACTCCACTCACTCTCGGCGGGGGTGGGAGAGTGAATAAACAAACAAAGAGTCCCCAACTTGGTAAGCAATAGACTCGTTTGCACGGAAATGTCTTCCGTACATTTGTTTATCGAACTGGTAGGGGTGGTTGGGCTGGGTGTTATGTTAAACAATATTCTCTGTGTTTTGATTTGCCCGCAAAGAGCTGTGTGGAAAGGTCACAAAGCTTCGTTTGCCACCAGTGTAAACATGAACACCTTTTAATGACATCGCTTGGAAAATCCAATTTTGATTATTTTACATGTGCGCCGGTTGGTTGGGGTGTGGCTCCATTTGGTAAATTTGTGGGCAAAGCGATTAAAACTGTAGCCCATTTAGATGGCAACGGAAAGGAAATAAGTTCGACGACATGCTGGAGGGAAAATGTAGCAGCAAAAATAAATAAACAAAATTAAGGCAGACTTAGTTTTCCATAAAATTCCGTCTTTATACCCTAGTGTGCATTTGTCTGTAACATGGTGGATGAGGATCTTCATAGAATCACTTTCTGGGTCGATTTATGCATGTCAGTCCGTCTGTCCGTCCGTCCATGTATTTTTGTGAACAAAATGCAGGTCGCATTTACTATCCGATTGAGAGGAAATTTTCCAAACAATATTTGTTTGGCCCAAGAACGGTTCAAATTTAGATATAGCTCCCATATATATCTTCAACCGGTTTCGGGTTAATTGAGCACCAAATAGCCAAAATGAATATACATCTGACCGAATTAAGTCTAGAAGCAAGTACATCAATATTGGGGAAAGTCGGAAAGTTCGATTTAAGTCCCTCACACTCGCAATATGCACTCCACATGAAGGATATTTGGTATCAGATAACCTATGGAGCTCAAAAATGGCTTTGTCAAATTTTATCGAGATCGGATCAGATTTGGATATAGCTCCCACATATATCTCCAACCGATTTCGAGACAATTGTGCACCAAATGGCCAATATTAGTCCAAATAACTAGAATATTGGCACATCCGAGCGAATTCTGTTTAGAAGCAATCACATCAATTTTGGAGAAAATCGGTTCAGATATAGCTATAGCACCCATATATATGTTTCATCCGATTTGGTGTATAGGTCCCTCACATTTGTAATATGCACCCCACAAGAATGATTAGTTCGAATGTACCTCTGCCAAATTTTATCGAGATCGGCTCAGATTTTTATATAACTTCATCCAATCGAAGTCATATCATGCAATATACAGAGTGAAATAAAAACTGCAAAAAAGTCAAACGTCTTAATTTTTACATTTTTTTTTAATTTTATTGAATGAAAGCAAAAAATGTCGGAAATGGCATCAAATTTTAGAATAATTTTAGATTTGTTCGAATTGGTCACCTTTGACACGAATTATGGCCTTCAAACGGCCAATGACACCATCAAACGCTGGCCGAATGTTGCTCTGCGGTATTTTGGCCCATTACCGGTGAAGCGCTTGCTTGAGGTGATCGACACTTCGGTATTTTTTACTGCTAACCGTGCTTTCCAAAATACTCCAGACACAATAGTCTAACGGATTGGTATCTAGAGATTTTGGTGGCCATTGTGCGCTGGAAATGAAGCGAGAAACCTCATTTTGTAACCATTACTGGGTGGCGCGTGCTGATTGCGATGGTGCTGAGTCCTGTTGGAATGTTGAAGGTCTGCGGCCAAAATGTTTGCGTGTCCAAGGCTTTAATACACCCTCCATAATATTTTCGCGATAATATTCGGAATTTATTCTGATGGCACGGTATGGCGGCCCACACCATAACCACGGCCGGCGCTTGAGTTCTGGTGGCCAATTGAAGGTGCAAGTTTTCAGCTGACCTCTTTGGCAAGTAAACACGATAATTTTGTTTGTTTACACACTGGTGGACAACGAATGTTTTCGCATCGTAGAAAACCAAATTCGGCATTTCACCACTTTCGGCCAAGCGAAGCAACTCTTTAGCTCTTTTGAGTCTGTTTTCTTTCCGTTGCGGTGTAAGTTCTTGCACTTTTTAGAATTTCAATGGCTTTACTTCGATATATTTGCCAAATGAATATTGCGATATGTTCAGCACACGAGCCATTTTTCGGCCACTGCGACGCGGGTTTCGATCAAGTCGCTTCTTTACTTTTCGAACCATTTCTGCTGTTGTTTTCTGTTTTCTTCCGTCCACTTTCTTGACGTCGGGCTACGCTACCAGTAGAACGCTAGCGGTAATGAGCGATGGTACGAGACACAAACAATTTATTCACATTTAAATGCTGGAGTGCTCTAACGATAGCCACTTGTGGTCTTCCAGCCAAATATAAAGAAATCACAATATCACTCTTGAATTCCATCACGAATGACTTTTTTTTGCAAAGTTCTCACCAAAATGCGTTTGTACGCTTGTAAACAATATAATGAGCTGTCACTGGAATAATTTTAACACCTGTCGGGCGAGTGGTTTGGAAATGACACCAGTCTGAAGCTGTTTTCAGTTTTTCATCTCACCATGTATATCCTTTATCCGATTTCTGGTTATTGTGCAAATAATGGCTACCATCAGCCCAAATTGAGTGCATTTATATTTTTTATTTACATATAATCCTTCCCGAAGTGATATCATATAATCTATATCAATTTTATTTGGTATAAAAGTTAAAAATTTCTCCGTCAAATTTAGTGAAATTCGATTCACAATTGGATATGTCTTTCATATATTATTAGTTCCCTCTGAAACCAAACTATAACTGCTCTAACGACAAATGTTGATAGGTGATATGATCTACTTAAAATAAATTATTTTGTTAGGGGAGCTCTACTAAATATACATGGCGGTATAGGGTATCATATAGTCGGCCCCACCCCGCTTCCTTACTTTTAGTTTTAATGTGGATACCTCTAAATACCTTAAAGTCCTTGAAAAATATTTTTCATAAAAAATATACCATTTTTTGGACATGAAGTTTTTTTAATAAAAAATTACACTTAATACTTTTAGAAGGAGGTTGTTATAAGTATCCAGATATAGTATCCAGAAATTCTTCCTTTTCTTTAAAAAAAAGTCTTAAAATTGCACGATATTGCCAGAAGGTCCTCACGTACGTTTTTTGACATCCTTGTAAATCCTTACAAATATTCAAAAAATCCGCAATTTTTGGATAAGAAATCTTAAAAATATGCTTCAAATTAAATTTTTTTTTTCAGGAAGTCCTTAACAGATTCTTAGAAATCCACTATGTATCTTCAGGAAGTCTTTAAAAAAATATTCTTCAAAAATTCACTTTTTGAAGATGAAGTACTTGGAAATTAAAAATGGGTCACAAAAATAAAAAAAAAGAAGACAATCAAGTCCTTTAAAAGCCTATTAACATTTTTATTTAAAAATCATATTTTTAACATGAATGCCTTGAAATAATCGGAAAATTTTCCAAATATTCTTAAATTCATGACTCAAGTAAAACATTTCCCCTAACCATAATTTTCCCCACAACTGTTAGCATTCCCCAAAAACACCAGACCCATCCACAAGCAGCTGTAGTTTTGTGGATTACTTTTTTTTTTTTTTTGTTATTGGTAAATATTTACTTTTGGCAAACAGTTGGCAATTATGTGATATTTTTAAACGGCCAAACAAACGCGGCAACATCTCGACTCTCAAAGAAGTGCCGCCAATGGCAAAGAGTTACAATTTTACTTGTTTTTTTTTTCGGCTTGGCGGGAAGTGATGCCGCTCAAATAAGCCCTTAGGTGTTTTTTTTTTTTTTTTTTGTGACTTATGGCGGGCTCAAAAGTATCGCCCCAAACTCAATTACTCAGCAAAGACCTCGATGTGATCCGGACACACACATAAATTATTATTTGTTCAATTATTATTATCGTTTAAAGTTGTCACTGTCACTTTCAATTGAATTACGTTATGTTATGGGGGTATTATGTGTGGAGGGAGTAATGTATGTATGTATGTATCTGTCATGGGGTTTGTGAATTAAAAGCCAGTGATTGAATAAATTGAATTTAATTTGCTTAACAGGTGCATCTGATAGCTAAGGATAATGAATTTAGATGTGTCAATGCTAATTTTATGATACTATTTGACATTTTCAAATATAATTGACAAATAAATTAAAAGTATACTTATTAATGGTCTAAAAAATTAAAGTAGTTGAAGTAAGAAAAAAAGGTAACTTAAAGGAGAAAGTTATTATAATTTCGAATGTTTATAACAAGGAAATTAAGAATTGAAATTGGGAGAATTTAGCAATAAGTAAAAATTAATAAAAAATCTCCTAACAAATTGATTTTTGAAAATCTGAGAGGCGACACAGTTAGTGAATGAACACAGTTATGAACAGACCTCTGAAAAATCCCTCTAATTTGCACAAAGAGTGAAAATCAATTTGGGAGAAAACGCTCCAGAAAAAAAACAAGAAAAATAGCAGATAAGTTCGGCCAGGCCGAAGGCCATTTCGAAGGAAACTTTAAATTCCGAAATGAAAACCGAAGACGTTGACCTGCATGCTAATTTTTTTGTCATAGGCCGTAGTGCCCATTACGAACTTCAAATTCGACATTTGTTACAATTACTGTGAATAATGTCGCAAAAATCATGAAAATACGGAGTATCGGGAGGTACCGTTATATGGGGGCTATCCGAAGATCTGAACCTGCATACAAAAACTTTTGCCATAGGTTTTAGTACCCTTTGGGATCTTCCGGTACGAAATTTGAAACGATGCCGGTGATTAATGTTGTTGAAATCATCGAAATACCGAATATCGGGAGGTATCGTTATATGGCGGATATACGCAGACTTGGATGTGCATACAAAAAGTTTTGCCATAGGCTGTAGTACCATTGGGAACTTCAAATACGAAATTTTTAATAATTCCAGTAAATAATGTCGTTAAAATCATGAAAATACGGAGGTACAGTTGTATGGGGGCTATACGAAGATATGAACCTGCATACAAATGTTTTGCCATAGGTTGTAGTACCCTTTAGGATCTTCCATTTTAAAGAATTACTCTAACAAAACATTTTATGACCAACTATCAACCATAACCTCAATAGGAGAGAAGAAAGCAATGATTCAGAGGCCCCTCTCCTCTCAATAAGCATTTTAGACACATACAGGGTGAGATGAAAAAACTGTAACCAACTTCAGACTGCTGTCAGTCGTACATCAAATTTTGTGTCTCGTACCATCGATTGTTACCGTGATATTGGAAGCGTAGTCAGTAGCGACGTCAAGGAAGTGGACAGAAGAAAACAAGAACATCAGAAATGGAATAGCGTCGCAGTGGCCGAAAAATGACTCGTGAGCTGAACATATCGCAATATTCCATTCGGCATATATATGAGTTCGGGTAAAAGCCATTGAAATTCCAAAAAGTGTAAGAACTTACACCGCAACAGAAAGAAAATAGTTTCAAAAGAGCTAAAGAGTTGCTTCGCTTGGCCGAAAGTGGTGAACTGCCGAATTTGGTTTTCTCCGATGAGAAAGCATTCGTTGTCCTGCAGTTTGTAAACAAACAAAATGATCGTGTTTACTTGCCAAAGAGGTCAGCTGAAAATGTGCACCTTCGGTTGGCCAACAGAACTTAAGCGCCGACCATGGCGATGGTGTGGATCAGCCGATGGTCGCTCTCTGCTCGTATTAATCGACCGTGGCATCAGAATAAATGCCGAATATTATCGCGAAAAAATTCTGGAGGGTGTATTAAGGGGTGTATGGGCACGCAAACATTTTGCCGCAGACCTTGGTCATTCCAACAAGACTCAACATCATCTCACTCAGCCACTCAAGAATGCTTACAAAATGAGGTATCTCGCTTCATTTCCAGCGCACAATGGGCACCAAAATCTCCGGATACCAATCCGTTGGACTATTGTGTCGGGAGTATTGTGGAAAGCAAGGTTGGCACTAAAAAATACCAAAGTGTCGATCACCTCAAGCAAGCGCTTCGCCGCGAATGGGCCAAATTACCGCAGAGCAACATTCGGGCAGCATGTGACCGTTTGAAGGTTATAATTCGTGCCAAAGATGACCAATTCGAACAAATCTAAACTTATTCTAAAATTTAATACTATTTCCGATAGTTTTTGTTTTCATTCAATGAAATTTAAAAAAAAAAAATGTAAGAATAATTACGTTTGACTTTGTTTTTTTTTCTCACCCATACTGGAAAGTGGTCCTGAGCTTACATATTTCCCCGTTTTTTCTCTAAACCTGAGAAAATTTGATTTACAGACAATTTGGTAGTAAATACAAAATATCGATCTGGGCAAATATAGGTTTGTTATACCAAAGAGTGGGACTATACTAATCAATTTTTGCAAAGAGGTTTACATCCACAAAAAAACTACAAATTTTAACTTAGTAATTTTAAATGACTGAAACCAACTACATATCTTAAATTGGACAGTAACTTTGTATAGTCCCATGTCAAAATGTGAACCAATATAATTAATCCTCGAACTTGACCTGTTAATGACAAAAAATAGGAGTTAAATTTTACTTTTGTGTTCTTATATCTAACATTTTCTATTTCACTAAAAATTTCTAAACACAATAATTTTTCGGTCAATTCAATTCAACAGAACTTAATATTATTGGTTGTCTATAGGATCTTTACTAGTTTTCTAATAGAGATCATTTGACTTTCTAAAGGAGTTCTCTTGATCCTCTAGAGGAAGTCCTGTTTTTTATAGAAAGCCCAATGTGTTTCCCTTTATACAAATCTATCAGCCTTGTGTTGTATTGTTCATTTATTGGGAAATTTATGGATATTCAATAATAATATCCATTGATTGAAGAATATTATTTTATAAGGATTCTGATTTGATTGGGCGCCATTATTTTCCCATATTTATTTGAAGCGATATTGAGACTAGTGCATGTATTTCTCAAAGGGTGTGATAAAAACTAAACACAGTGGCTTGAGAAATAACAATGAATCCTCTTTAGTAAAAGTTGCAAACAAACATGTCATACAGCAATTGCATAATACCCCGTTGTTAATGTCATTTACAAATTATTAAACATCATTTAAAGTGAATCAAATTAAATTATTACGAATATTTACTTTGTCAAGCAAAACAAATTTTGGATAATTTTTTTGTTATTAAATATTGAAATTTGTTTTTGAAAACTCAGCGTATTATTTTTAATCTTTATTGGGTGTGGTGTGAAAACAATCGTGTCCAAATATTGATGTGACACCTTTGGTGTTAACATCAGTTACGTCAGTTGCTGTTATTGAACCGAACATGTCAATAAGAAAATAAGTTTGGGTATGCTGGGAATTTTTTGTGAAGCAGCAGGCAAGAGAGTTTAACTCTAATTCTGAGTTATTCATTGGAAAATTAAACTTTTCGAAACAAATTTACTAAAAAAAAAAAAACAACCAAAAAAAACCTACAATTTCATGAGTAACTACAACTAGACAAACAAATTAAATGTTCATTGTCGGCCGACCGACCACTCATCCGGAAAGTACAAAATATAAATACAACCTGACTCTGGGAATCTGTATTATTGTTCTTCCAAACGTCTCCAACTTCGGATGTGCAGTTTTTGTCGGAATTGTTCTTCAAATATTTGACGCTCAGTGGTATTCATAGAGTGTTGCTGTTGGTGTTGTCATTTATTTTCATTGTTGCGGTTGGAATACTTATAAATTTTCTTATTGTTAAACAAAATTTAATTATTTTTGAAAACGTAAAACAAAGAAAAAAAAAACACAGCAACATGAATAGCAAATTACTTAAAGTTCTGGTTAGTATGTGTTCTACTTGGTGAAAAAACAACAAAAAAACATTACAACAAAAACACTAAGATAAAAAGCAAATCAGTGTAATGATATAAAAAGTGATTTATAATGTTTCGAGAAGACACAACATGCTGTGAAGTACGAAGAGAAAAAAAAAATTATATTTGGCTTGATTTCCACTCCAACGCGAATAATTGGAATATTTAAATGAGGTGTAAAAAATAATCAAACTGTTTTGAAGTTTTTTAAAGATTTTTTAATATTTCTCGAATGAAATGAACTTTTTTTATAAAATCGATTACAAAGTTCTCTTTAAAATATTGTAAAGAAGAGCTAATTGTATTTCCATTGGGATTCAAACGCTAAAATCGAAAAGCTGGACAAATTTTGGAGCCAAAAAAAAAGGCATGCTATGTGGTGGGTCTTTGTAATATTCCAGAATAATATGTGAACCTTGAAAATCGAGTTTATATTATCTCGATTTAAATAAAATAAATTAAAAAGTTTTGCCGACAGATGTATACCCTCAGTAAATATTCGCTTATTTAAACATATTTCGACTTTAAGAGTAGGTGTCGATCGGACCTAAATAAATATGATATAAATATTCCGACACGCCAGGTTTGGACTATAGTGGTTAATTTCTTCTCTTTGTATGAGATATGTGATAATTTTTAAAAAATGTTAAAATGTGCGTGTGCGTTCCAGATATAGTCGACCAAAGTATTTCATTTTCATAATTCATCTAATACAGATAAAAATATTGGAAATCAGAACATTTATATCCAATTTTATGCCAAATCATAAATTCCATAATCATCTCAGGTTTCAGGTTGAGAGAAAAATTTGGATATAGCAAGTTGTAGAGCATCGCTGACTTGTTTCACAAGTTAAGACAGAAACAAGTAAAAAAGCCATAAGTTCAAACGGTCCGAACTTTAAATACCCTCCACCACTTGAAAAGAATTTGGAAATTTTCAAAAACAAAACAATTAAAAAGCTATAAGTTCGGCAGGGCGGAACTTTAAATACCCTCCACCACTTGGAAAGAATTTGTCACTCAGAAAAAAATAATAATAAAATCCGTTAAAAATTATGTTCAAATCATAAAAATACCGAATATAGCCGTTATATTAGGGTCTATACGACGACATGCACTAGCATCATCTAAATCATCAAAGTACCGAATATAGGGAGGCATTATTATATGGGGCTATACCAAAACGAGGGCCTGCACAAACAATTTTCTGTCACAGGCTGTAGTATCCATTACCAGCTTCAAATAACAAATTTGAAACAATTCCAGTGAATTATGTCGCTAAAATACCTAATATCGGGAGGAACCGTTATATGGTGGCTATACGAAGACGTGGACCTGAACAGACAAATTCTTGTTTTGGGCTGTAGTATCCATTACGAACTTCAAATACCAAATTTCAAACAATTCCGGTGAATAATGTCGCTAAAATCATCAAAATACCGAATATCGGGAGGTACCGTTTTGTGGGGGCTATACGAAGATGTGGACCTGTACAGACAAATTTCTGTCTTAGGCTGTAATGTCCATTTCAAACTTCAAATACCAAATTTAAAATAATTCTAATGAATAATGTCGCTAAAATCATCAAAGTACCGAATATCGGGAGTTATCGTGGACCTGCAAAAACAATCTTCTGTCATAGGCTGTAGCATTCATTACGAACGTCAAATACCAAATTTGAAACAATTCCGGTTAATAATGTCGCTTAAATCATCAAAATACCGAATATCGGGAGGTACCGCTATATGGGGGCTATAAGAAGACAGAACAGACTGAACAGACAAATTCTTGTTTTAGACTGTAGTATCCATTACGAACTTCAATTACCAAATTTCAAACAATTCCTGTGAATAATGTCGCTAATATCATCAAAATACTGAATATCGGGAGGTGCCGTTATATGGGGGCTGTACCAAAACGAGGGCCTACACATAGGCTGTAATATCCATTACCAACTTCAAATACCAAATTTGGAGAAGTTTCGGTGAATATTGTCGCTAAAATCATCAAAGTACCGAATATCGGGAGGTACAGCTATATGGGGGCTATACGATGACGTGCACATTCACAGACAATTTTCTGTCTTGGGCTGTAGTATCCATTACGAACTTCAAATATCAATTTTGACACAATTCCGGTGAATATTGTCGCTAAAATCATCAAAGTACCGAATATCGAGAGGTACCGTTATATGGGGCCTATACTAAGACGTGGGCCTGCAGAGACAATCTTCTACCAAATTTGAAACAATTTCGTTGAGTGATGTCACTAACATCATCAAAACACCGAATATCGGGAGATACCGTTATATGGGGGCTATAAGAAGGCGTGGACCTGCAAAAACCGGATTATACATTTTCATTCTGTTCAGTAAAATATATATTTTTTGTTTTTTGAAAATGTCGACCTCTCTTGGGGGAGGAACCTGAAAGAGTGAACCGATATTGCCCATCTCCGAACTCGATCTAAGTTTCATAATAATATTACGATGTACCAAGATTGGACCAAATCGGATACTCCCTGCGTACCAGTCAAAGAGACAAACGGACGGACATCGCTAGATCGACTCCAAATATCCTGTAAAACCTTTAGTTTGATGGGGACTTTTTGGCCGTATCAAATGATATATACCCTCTGTAGCCATATGGCTGAGGGTATAAGAAACATAAACCGACGGATGGACATGCATAATTCGACTCAGATAATAATTATAGACACATATATAAATTTTAACATTTTATGGGAGAAGGAGTGGGCCGGTAAGGTACCAGAAGGGGTGGGTCGATATCTATAATCTTCGTATCAGATCTTGTGCTAGTATTGTATTGCATACCGGAATGGTTATTCAAACTCCGATCCGTTGTACGAAAGGTGCTAGCAGGAGTAGTTCTATCTTCTATACGGCCTTCATACCAGATCTTGTATTTGTAGAAATATTGAGACGTGCGTATTTTGAAGACAATCGGACTCTTATTTCACTTTATTGTACCCTCCACCATAGTATGGAGGGTAAATTATGTTTGTCATTCCGTTTGTAACGCCTCGAAATATATATTTTAGACCCCACAAAGCATATATATTCTTGATTAGGATAAAATTTTATGTCGACTTAGCTATGTCCGTCCGTCTCTCCGTCTTTGGAAATAACTCTAGCTTCCGAACGAAATAAAGTAAGTTGATAAAAAATTACTCAATTGTGTATTATGTCTGCAGGACTTTTGATATTGAAAATGAGCCATGTAGGTCCACGTTTTGGTATAGCCCCCACATAACGGTGACTCCCGATATTCGGTATGTTGATGATTTAGGCGACAATATTCATCAGAATTCTTTCAAATTTGGTATTTGATGTTCGTAATTGGTGCTACAGCCTATGACAGGAGATAGTTTGTGCAGGGTCACGTCTTCGTATGGCCCCCGTATAACAATAACTCTCGATATTTGGTTTTTTGATGATTTTAGCGAAATTCAAATTTGGTATTTGAAGTTCATAATGGATACTTCAGCCGAAGACAGAAAATTGTCTGTGCAGGTACACGTCCTCGTATAGCCCCCATATAACGGCACCTCCAGCTATTCGGTATTTTGTTGATTTTAGCGACATTCTTCATCGAAATTGTTTCGAATTTGTTATTTGAAGTTCGTAATGGATACTTCAGCCAAAGACAGAAAATTGTCTGTGCAGGTCCACGTCTTCGTATGGCCCCCGTATAACCTCCCGATATTTGGTATTTTGATGATTTTAGCGACAATATTCACCGGAATTGTTTCTAATTTGGTACTTTAAGTTCATAATGGATACTTCAGCCGAAGACAGAAAATTGTCTGTGCTGGTCCACGTCCTCGTATAGCCCCCATATAACGGCACCTCCAGATATTCGGTATTTTGTTGATTTTAGAGACATTCTTCATCGGAATTGTTTCGAATTTGTTATTTGAAGTTCATAATGGATACTTCAGCCAAAGACAAAAATTGTCTGTGCGGGTCCACGCCATCGTATAGCCCTAATATAATGGCACCTCCCGATATACGGTATTTTGATGATTTTAGCGGCATTATTCACCGATTTTTTTCTAAGTTTCGCTTTGAATATTGTAATGGCTTATGACAAAAGTCACCTATACAGGTCCATGCCGTCGCATTGATCCTGATGTAACAGCTAAATTCGGTATTTCCAAGATTTTAACATAATTTCCAAAAGGTCGAGGGTATTCAAAGTTCGGCCCGGCCGAACATGTTCTGTCTAAGTATGAAAATAATATAATGATATGCCAGATGACAAATGTTTGATTACCTACAAAAAATTGATTTGGTAACGTGATATTAAAAAATTACAGAATTTGGGAAATAATTATATTTAGGTATACTGCTCGACGCTATTCCAAAATTTGATCAAACTATAAAAATTAGGATGTACAAATTGAGTTCAAAATCAAATTTGTTAGATTTAAATCAAATATATGTTTAATCTTTAAATAAACTACAGTTCTCAAATCGATTTACATCGACTTACGTGTTTTAAAATACATTAACAACTTAAATATTAAAATATTTTTGTTTAAAAAATTTTCCAGTTCCTCTTCACTTTGATGCATTTATCGCGAGCCATTGAAAATGCCAATAATGCAGACACATCCAATGATTTGCAGACATCGGCCACTTCTGCCAAACGTAAGTCTTAACTTCTTATTATGCTACCAGTCCAGCCTCATAATAATAATCCATTTCATTAACAGTTCTCAATCTAGGAGGTTTATTAGGAGGAGGAAATGCTTATTATCCCAGCAATACCCGGCCAAATTACTATCCATCCAACAATGGCTTTTATCCATCGACAGGTTATTACCCCTCAAATGGGGGATTTTATCCCAGCACGGGATATTATCCAACCACCGGTGGTAATTATCCCACAAATGGTTATTATCCCACAAACAGCTACCCTAACTCAGGTTACCCCAGCTCTGGATGGAATAATGCCGGTAGCTATTATCCCACCAATACCTACTATCCCAGTGGCACAGGAACCAACATTCTACCCGGCAACGGTGGTTATGGCGGCTATGGAGGTAATGGAGGTTTACGCCAATACAGCGGTTATTGGAATCCCAATTATCATGGTCGTCGGAATCTTGGCTATGGCTATTATAAAAACACCGATCGCTATGGCCTGCCAAAGCTTAAGAGCAAAGCTCAATATACTAGCCGCCAAGACGCCGATTGTATGCCACACTCATACAGAGGCTATGATTGAGTGGGGGACGCATAAAATAGAATTGGTGTGGGAAATTTTTGTAGGCAATCGTTGTTGTTTTTGTACATATCAAATATAATGCTTTATTGGTATTTATGGAAGTGTTTGTGTTGTGTGTGTATGTATGTGTATTTTGTGTTTTACTAAAAAACAAAAAAATGTTAGTTGTGCGTGTCTAAATACTTATTTCTGTCTGCTGTTGCTTTTTTTCTTTGTTTTATATCAATGTATGTCTTGCTAACGTTTTTTGTTTTTATTTTTTCATTTTCATTTTATTTTGTTCTCAGCTCAAGATTTATATGAACAATTTAAGGTTCATTAAATTGTCATGGATTTGACATCATCAGCGGAGGTTTCAATACATACCAAAACAATATGAAATTTTGTGTAATTTAAACAATTTAAAATGTCATCTATACGAAATTTAATCCCAAATTGTACCATCTGTCTGTTCGACGACTAAAGTTTTTCGATTTGCAATAAGTTATTTCAAGTTGTAATTTGCAACGGGAAAAGCTTCATTCCAAGGAAAACAGGCCTTGACTATACATTTCAAATGCTGAGATGTGGCATACGTCAATGTTAAATTACAAACGCCAAAAAGTATGCAACAATAATACTACCAGCAGATGGTAATGACATAATTCACTTGACATGTTTCAGGGTTGCCATCTCAATCAAAATGGTAAACACTGGTCACAATTTTCGCATTCGATAAAATCGGACCTATTTCAAATCGACCTATTTCACAATGTCGAAATTAAATTCGATTTATTAATTAATTCGAATTAAAGAAATCAAAAATCGAAACCAATAAAAAAGCACCTAAGTTCGACAAGGCCGGACTTTCAATATTCTCCACACATTTAGAAAGAACTTCGAACGTGTAAAAAAATTCCGTTGAAAAATGCCGCTAAAATGTAAAAAATTCCGAATAGCAGGTTCCACCGCCTCTGTACGAGACTATACGAAAACGTGGACCTTAACATCCGGGTAACTGCCAGAGATGGAGGTGCTTATTACGAACTCCAAACCAAAACCAAATTTAATGTAATTCTGTTGAAAACTGTAGCTAAAATCATCAAAACGCCAAATATTGGGAAGTACCGTGGCCACTGCGAACTCCAAAAAATTTCAAATTCCGAATTTAAAATTATTTTGGTGAAATTATTCATCAAATTAACGATTATAGGGAGGTACAGTTTTTTGTGATCTATACGAAAATGTGTATCTGTATAGGCAATTTTCTATCAGCAGTACCCATTATAAAATTCCAAATTTGAAACAATTCCGGTAAAAAGTGTTACACATATAATAAAAACACAGAATATCAGGAGAAGAATACACAAAACCATGAACATCTACTGGTAAATATCTGCCAGAGAAGGTTGTACCTATTCGAATTTCAAATATTAAATTTGAGATAGTTCTGTACAAAAATTTGGCTTTTATCATAAAACTACCGAATATTTGGAGGTAACATTATATTGTACAGAGGTGTGGATCTGTACAGGAAATTGTATGTCATAGTAGGCTGTACCCATTACGAACTCTAAATACCAAATTTTAAACATTTCCCGTGAAAACAGTGACGTAAATCATACCGAATATACGGAGGTACATTTTTTTAGGATCTATACTAAAACATGGGCCCATATGTACAGTTCTCTGCAACGATGTTTGCTACATACTGGGAATACAACTCCCAATTTAGACCGAATTCGGTTCCGAATTGTGACTAAAACATTTAACAAATCTGTCGGGGCCTACACAATAACGTGGAACTATATAGCCCATTCTTAATACCAAAAGTCCTGTAGACCTGAAACACATTAATCTACTTCATTTCGTTCGGCAGTTTGGAGTACCAACTAGTCCGTCCGTCAGTCTGTCTGGCGGGTGCGTACGATAACTCTCGAAGGGAGTATCCGATTTGATCCAAACTTGGTACACCGTAATATTATTGTGAAACTTATATCGAGTTCGGAGATGGGCAGTATCGGTCCACTCCTTCTGGCACCTCCCCCACAAAATGTCAAAATTTTCAAAAAATAATTTTCTGTACAGAAAGAGAAAGGATAATCAGAGTTTGCTCCAACTTTGCAAATCCTCATATTTTTATGAGAGCAAGGTCAGGTGCGAAAATGGACAATATCGGTTCACTCTATCCAGTACTTCCCCCACAAAGGGTCAAAATTTCGAATAATAATAACTCTTATAAAAATGTGATGCAAGAATCCGAATGTCTTGAAATTACACAGATAACAAAATTTTTATTAACCCAAGCTCTGTTGTGAAGATGGAATATATCGGTCCATTCAGACTTGGCACATATCAATACTTCCGTCAACACAAGATCTGTAATAAAGATGGTAAAGATCGGACCATTCCTTTTCCATTCCATAAAATGCGAAATTAACATTCGATTGCATTTAGGCTTAACACATCTCAATATTTGTATCTGTTATTAAGATGGTGGAGATCGGATTATTCCTTCTGGTACCTCCCCCACAAAGTCTCAAAGTGTTAAATTACCAAAAAGATCATAAAATCCGAAATAAGCATCCGAGTCTCTTCATATTACACACGTCCTATAATTTTAACTGACTCAGGGTATGGTGTAAAGATGGTATATATCGGTCCACTTCTTCTGGTACCTGTCACAATTTTCTGTATCACATTTATCTGTATCAATGAAGGTCATGCATTCAGACATGACACATCTCATTATTTTTATCAACACAAAATCTCTTATAAAGATGGTTGAGATCGGACCATTTCTTCTGGTATCTCCCCCACATAGAGTCCAAAATTAAAAAAAAAAAAAAACAAAATGCTCAAAGAATCCAACTCTCTTTAAAGGTCAATTGCCAGGGTCGATCTGGTTAAAGATTTTAAATGCTAACGCATTTTAAAGGTATTTTAAATCTGCTGTTTAAATATAGCTGAAATCTGAACAAAAATATTTAAATAATAGTCCGATTCGATAGTAGATTTATTTATCTCTTGCATTTAATGCAAACTGCCATCTATACTTGACAAACAAAACAAATTCACATTAATTAACCTGGCAACTTGACGACGATTAGTGTGTTATTTAATGCCTGAAAGTAGGCAGTGAATATGGAATATTCAATACTGCAAAATGACACCTTCTAAGCCTGGATTTTAAGCGATAGTATTGCCAACGTTAAAATATATTGTAAAACCTAGGAAAATACTGAAAATGTACCAGATGTCACTAAGCAAACCTGGCTTAATAAAGTCAGAATTAAAGGCATTGCCATCAAGGAAAACAGTTTTCTCACAACATTTTTAATTTATATAATAAAAATAACATATTTTTTAAATTTTACTGAACGAAAGCAAAAAATTTCGGAAATAGCTTACAATTTTAGAATAAGTTCAGATTTGTTCAAATTGGTCAACTTTGGTACGAATTATGGCCCTCAAACAGCCAATGAAACCGTCACATGCTGACGAATGTTGCTCTGCGGTATTTTGGCCTATTCCCGGCGAAGCGCTTGCTTGAGGTGATCGACACTTTGGTATTTTTTAGTGCCAATCTTGCTTTCCAAAATACTCCAGACACAATAGTCCTCATTTTGTAACCATTCTCGGGTGGCGCGCGCTGAGTGCGATGGTGCTGAGTCTTATTGGAATGTCCAAGGTCTGCGGCCAAAATGTTTGCGTGCCCAAGGCTTTAATACCCCCTCCAGAATATTTTCGAGATAATATTCAGCATTTATTCTGATGCCACGGTTGATTAATACGAGTGGAGAGTGTTGTGGCGGCCCACACCATCATCATGGCCGGCGCAGTTCAGCATTTTCGGCCAAGCGAAGCAACTCTTTAGCTCTTTTGAATGCTGGAGTGCTCTAACGATAGCCATTTTTGGTTTTCCAGCAACACTATCACACTTGAATTCCGATAACTTCTCTTCTGGAAAATTCTCACCAAAATGCTTTGTACGAGTGACTTAGAAATGACAGCAGTCTGAAGTTGGTTGCAGTTTTCTCATCTCATCCTGTAAAACGTATCTTTGCACTGGCACCTAAGTTACATATTTCAAAAACATATGTCATTAATTTAATGTAAATTCAAAGGAATATATTCTACATATATGCCTTTGATACACACATATATGCTTATCAATGTATTCCTACTAACACATTACTCTTTTTACATATCCTACCGATTCCATTTAATTTAAAAAGAAACTAACAATGTTAAGTAATTTGTCGTTTTTTCTTATTTCTTTTAAGGTTATCTTTCAAGAAAACTCAACTTGGGCTGATCTGCAAAGGACACATTTGTCGACAACCTAACATACATACGCTGTCGTCTTTGAAAACTTCTTTTTACACCTTACAATGTATTTCAATCTGTTACATGCACACTATTACATTTCTAAGAGAAAACAAATAAAAAACAAATCACATTTGTTAATCCATCACATATCGTAAAAAGAACGTACCTTGTTGTTGTTTTTGGTATTCATTTGCATAATAAATAGACACACATACACTCACACTAATTTATGAACATCGATTGGATTATGCGAATTTAAGTCGTTTTCGTCATTATCACCATTGGGGGAGGTAATTACTTGTACATCAAATGCTGGCATATTTGTTTTTTTTTTCTTTTTTTTTTGAGGGAAAGAGTGTGGATTGGGCTCAGACGATTGGTGATTTATAAACAGATGTAGGTGTAATGTTTGTCTGCGGTGCACATTGTGCACCCCCTTTCTCGTTTTTCCCTCTTTAATCTGTAAAATCGTTAAATACCAAGTCATTTAAAAGCTAAAAATCAGGAGTGATTGCTTAACGGGGACTATTTAAAAAATGAGTTAGGCGAAAGCAGGAAGACCTTCAAAATAAACTAAGTGGAATGTTTTTAATCCTCAAAATGGCTATATATAAAATTTTAAAAAAAGTCGGACGGGTCCGACTATAACATATCATACACCTCCATGCATATTTATCAGATCTACCCAGACTATCAATTATGGCTTTCGAATAGTTATAATTTTGATTAGTTCCTTCCTAATAAAGGGTATTTTTTAAGCCCGATAGAACTTGAAATTGTAAAAAATAACACAAAAAATTAAATTTTAAACAATTTTTTTTAATCGAAAGAAGTGCATTCTGGACGTCCAATTTTTGGCCACTTTTTCGAGCACTGCTGGCCGTATGTCACGAATAACACGAACAATACTGGCCTCCAAGGCGTCAATTGTTGCCGGTTTATCAGCATAAACCAGTGACTTCACGTAGCCCCACAGGAAATAATCGAGAAGTGTTAAATCGCACGACCTTGGAGGCCAATTGACAGGTCTACTTCTCGAAATCAACTTATCGCCAAATTTTGATGTCAATAAGTCTATGGTTGCGTTCGCCGTATGGCATGTAGCGCCATCCTGTTGAAACCACATCTCCTCCGGATCAATGTCATCCATAACTTTTAAACAAAAAATCTTGATCATGATGCGGTAACGATCTCCATTGACCGTAACGCGAGCACCGGCCTCATTTTTGAAGAAATAAGGTCCGATGATGCCAGCGGCGTGAAAACCACATCATACGGTGAATTTTTCTGGATGTAATGGAGTCTGTAGGGTCTCTTGTGGATTGGTCTCACTCCATATGCGGCAATTTTGCTTATTAACAAACCCGTTAAGCCAAAAATGCGCCTCATCGCAGGGTGAGATGAAAAAACTACAACCACCTTCAGACTGCTGTCATTTCTAAACCATTCGTCCGACAGCTATAAGCATTATTCCAGTGACAGCTTACAAGCGTACAAAAGCATTTTGGTGAGAATTTTCCCGAAAAAAAGTTTTTCGTGATGGAATTTAAGCGTGATAGTGTGATTTCTTTATATTTGGCTGGAAAACCACAAGTGGTTATCATTAGAGCACTCCAGCATTTAAATGTGAATAAATCTTTTGTGTCTCGTACCATCGCTCGTTACCGTGATACTGGTAGCGTAACGGATGAAAACAGCAACATCAGCAGAAACGGTTCGAAAAGTAAAGAAGCGACTTGATCGAAACCCGCGTCGCAGTGGCCGAGAAGTGGCTCGAGAGCTTAACATATCGCAATTTTCCATAGACATTGAAATTCCAAAAAGTTCAAGAACTTCCACCGCAACAGAAAGAAAATAGATTCAAAGGAGCTAAAAAGTTACTTCGCTTGGTCGAAAGTGGTGAACTGCTGCAATAATTTTTTTCCGATGAGAAAACATTCGTTGTCCAGCAGTTTGTAAACAAACAAAATGATCGTGTTTACTTGCCAAAGAGGTCAGCTGAAAATGTGCATCTTCGGTTGGCCACCAGAACTCAAGCGCCGGCCATGGTGAAGGGCCCCATAACAGGCGATGGTCGCTCTCCGCTCGTATTAAACGACCGTGGCGTATAATAAATGCCAAATATTATGCGAAAATATTCTGGTGGGTGTATTAAAGCCCTGTCCACGCAAACATTTTGGCCGCAGTCCTTGGACATTTCAACAGGACTCAGCACCATCGCCCTCAGCACTGGCAACCTAAGAATGGTAACAAAGTGAGGTATCTCGCTTCATTTCCAGCACACAATGGCCACCATAATCTCCGGATACCAATCCATAGGACTTTTGTGTCTGGAGTATTTTGAAAAGAAAGGATGGCACTAAAAAATACCAAGGTGTCGCCGGGAATGGGCCAAAATACCGCAGAACAACATTCGGTCAGCGTGTGAAGGTTCCATTGGCCGTTTTAAGGCCATAATTCGTGCCAAAGGTGATCAATTCGAACAAATCTAAACATATTCTAAAATTTGATGCTATTTCTGACATTTTTTGCTTTCATGCAATAAAATTTAAAAAAAATGTAAAATGTTTCGGCACCGGAGCTAGAACGCATTATGACCTACAAACACCAATTTTTAGACAAATCCGTGAAAAATTTGGCGAAAATGATCAAGATCGGTAAATCGACGTAGAATTTTATGCTGATCATGAATATATATACTTTATGGGATCTAAGTTCGGCCGGGACGAGCCTTTAATACAATTCGCCATTTAGAAGAAACTTGAAAAATATCAATAAAATTCCGTCGAAAAAATATGGTTAAAATGAAAACTGTCATATGAGGACTAAACGAAGACGAAGACCTGCAGAAGTAATTGTCATAGGCTGTAGTATTAATTCCGAACTTCAATATGAAATTTGAAATAATTCCGGTCTAAAATGTCGATAAAACCATAAAAAACAAGTAAGCAAAGGCTATAGTCGTGCGGGGCCGACCATGTGATACCCTACAACACTACAATATTTTAGAAGCCCCCTTATGTCCAAATCCATTTTGGAAGATTTCGCTTTTGAAATTATGTCACGGAGCACTGCCCAGATATTACCATTAGCATTTTGACCAGGGACATTTGCCCAATATTTACGCACTCCGTCGTGCTGTTAGTTGTTGTTGTCCATTTTATAGTTCTGCCCAGCTCTAAGCTTTAGTCCCTTGCTAACTTCCGCTTTGATTGGTCTATAGTTGCGACCTGTAGAGCAACTGCAAAATGAGGAATTTTTTCAGTTTTTGGTCCATTTCTACCCCTAAATATTATGCTATTCTGACCCAGCCATACCTCCATTCTAAATTTCGTAAAGATCGGACCATAATTGCGACCTGTAGAGTGATTACAAGTTAACATGGACAGACGGACGGACGGACATACATAGCTAGATCGACTCAGCTCGGCGAGATAGGAAGATCCATATATACTTTCCAATGTGGGAAACCAATATTTCGTGTTATTTTAAATAATATTTCAAACTTATAATATAAACTTATAATACTCTTAATTATAATACCCCCAACACATATTTTTGTAGGGTATAAAAACGAGTAAAAGGAGGTATGGAGGCGCTATACGAAGACGTTGGTCTGCATATGTAATTGTTTGTTATGGGCTGTAGTAGCCATTAAAGTATTCAAATACGAAATTTTAAACCATTCCGGTCTATAATGTCGCTAAAATCATCAAAATACCGAATATTGGGAGGTGTCGTAATGTTGTTATGGAGATATACGGAAACCTGGACCGACATGGTCCATTTACGGATTTAACTGGCAAAATACACATAGTATGGTGGAGGGTATAACAATGAGCATATTCAACAGAAAATTAATATTTTTCCCCATTGCTTGATCGGAAATAAATATAAAATCTGGATTGATATAACTTTAGCAAATTTTTATTAAATCAATCTTCTTCACATTTTTTTTTGGAAATTTCCCACCAAAATCATTCGCTCATTTTTCCATACATTTCTGACACTTTTATTATTCAAATCATTAGCTGGAATATTCAATTAATACAATCACTTGATAATCGGACATATCATGTCATTTATATCTTTAACTCTTAATATCCAGATAGAAATGTGATTTATGATTTATACCGAATACCGATCGCCACAGAACATAGAAAAACAGTGTCAGGTGCGAATTTGCTGGTGATAACACATTGATTACTTTGCATTTCTATTAATTATCAGCATTTAAGCCATTTCCGTCTAGTGACAACAGAGCAGAATAGAAGAGAACAGGACAGAATGGAACTGAACCCACTCCCTTAATTGAATCTAATCTATAACAATTATCATTCATATTTACAGTGTCTGACAAAACAAAGCAACAACAAAGAAGGCAAACAAAAACAAAACATTGAGATTCAATAACGTCACAGCGTAGATTGAATGGGTGTGACCCGGTCGGGTGCAATATAATTTTAATGGTGGTGGCCAATAAAAGGAAGGGTGTTGTTAATAAACGTAAACAAGTTGTGATGTTGGTCGGGTTTTGTTATTCTTTTTTGTTTTTTTTTTTTTGGTTGCAAAGTAACTGTGGAAGCTAATGGAGTTGAAAAGAATAAATAGAGTTAATATTTCCTGCTGATGATAAAATAAATAAGCAAAAAACTTATTTTAATATTCATAACTAAACAAACAGGATAGGCCAAAAGAAGGACCTCTGACCAAATTACATAATTATGAAATATCTAAAATTTGAAATTTTCTGTTATATGGGACTATAGCATTATAGAATTAAGAAGGTAACGAAGGTTGATGCCAATATTTTTATATCCTCCACCATAGTATGGAGGGTATATTACGATTGTCATTCCGTTTGTAACAACTCGAAATATACATTTTAGACCCCACAAAGTATACATATTCTTGATCAAAATGAAGTAGATTGATAAAAAATGGGTATGTGGGTAAAATGGGTATTTGGTATAGCCCCAACATAATGGTACCTCCCTATTTTCGGTATTTTGGTGATTTAAGAGACATATTTCACCGGAAATGTTTCAAATTTGGTATTTGATGTTCGAAATGAATACTACAGCCTATGACAGAAAATTGACTGTGCAGGTCCACGTTTTGGTATGGCACCCATATAATAGTACCTCCCTATAGACGGTATTTTGATGATTGTAACTACGTTATCAACCGATTTTTTTCCAAGTTTCGCATTTGAATATTGTAATGGCTTATGACAAAAGTTGCCTATGCAGGTCCACGTCTCGTATAGACCCTAATTTGGTATTTTTAATATTTTACAATATAATTGTTAATAATATAATTGATGGTATTTAGGAAAGATTAAGACTTTGACGTGTTCCAGAACCTATAGTAGAATTTTGTGACAAATAATTACGTAGAATATTGTCACTTGATACGATCCCGTTTAAAGGGAGTTTTAACCATATTTTTAAAAAAAAGGACCAAAAAGACCATCCTTGAAAATAAACTTTTAAAACGCCGGAACATGTGTCTTTTATCATACACTCAGCCATATGGCTACAGAGGGTATATACAATTTGATACGGTCAAAACGTGCCTAGTCGAAATAACGGTTTTAGAACCTAGGTCTCTTAGGACCAAATCCATTTCAGGATATTTGGAGTCGATCTAGCGATGTCCGTCCGTCCGTCCGTCCATCTGTCTGGCTGCCTGGTGTGCACGATAACTCTCGAAGGGAGTATTCGATTTGGTCCAAACTTGGTACATCGTAATATTTTTGTCAAACTTTGATCGAGTTCGATCGGTCCGCTCCTTCTGGTACCTTCCCCACAAAATGTCGAAATTTTCAAAGAAAATATTTAATTGCACAGGAAGAGAAAGGATAATCTGATTTTGCTCCAACTTTGCAAATCCTAATATTTCCGTCAGTGCTAGGTCACACTCCTTCTGGTACACTCCTTCTGGTACATCGCCCACAAATGGTCAAAATTTTGAATAATTACAACTCTCATAAAAGTTCGATTGTCTTCAAATTTCACACATCCTAATATTTATATTATCTCAAGGTCTGGTGTTAAGATAGACAATATCGGTCCACTCCTTTTGGTACCTCCACCACAAAAGTTCGAAATTTTCAATTTTTTTTTTGCTCAGAAAGAGAATGGACAATCCGATTTTTCTCCAACTTGCATATCCTAATATTTGCATCAGTGCTAGGTCAGGTGTGGAAATGGACCATATCGCTCCACTCCATTACAACTCTAATAAAATTTGATATAATGAAATGGAATATATCGGTCTACTCCTTCTGGCACCTCCTCCACAAAATGTATAAATTTTCAAAGAAAATATTTAATTGTACAGAAAGAGAAAGGATAATCCGATTTTGCTCCAACTTTGCAAATCTTAATATTTCCATCAGTGCTAGGTCAGGTGCGAAAATGGACAATATTGGTCCACTTCTTCTGGTACCTCCCCCACAAACGGTTAAAAATTTTGAATAATTACAACTCATATAAAATGTGATGTAAGAGTCCGATTGTCTTCAAATTTCACATATCTCTATAATTTTACTAACCCAAGGTCGAGTTCGGAGATGGACACTATCGGTCCACTCCTTCTGGTACCTCCCACACAAAATGTCAGAATTTTCAAGGGAGATAATTTATTGCACAGAATGAAAAAGAATAATCCGATTTTGCTCCAACTTTGCGAATCTGAATTATTTCATCAGTGCTAAGTCAGGTGCGAAAAAGGGACATATCGGTCCACTCCATCAAATACCTCCCTACAAACGGCTAAAAATTTTGAATAATTACAACTCTTATAAAATGTGACGTAAGAGTCCGATTGTCCTCAAATTTCACACATCCCAATAATTTTATTAACCCAAGGTTTATTGTTAAGATGGAATACATGGGCCCACTCCTTCTGGTACCTCCGCAATAAAAGGTCGAAATTTTCAAAAAAAAAAAAAAAAAAAAATTAATATATTAACATCTGATTCCAGTTAGACTTGTCACATCTGAATATTTCCATCAACACAGGATCTGTTATAAAAACGGTAGAGATCGGTCCATTCCTACTGGTACCTCCCCTACAGAGCGTCAACATTTTGAATATTCATGAAGGTCATAAAATGCGAAATAAGCATCAGTTTCTCTTTATACTTCACACATCCCATTATATCTACTAACACCAGATCTGTTGTGAAGATGGGATATATCGGTCCACTCCTTCTGGTACCTCCCCCACAAAGGTGAAAATTTTTGAAAATCCATGAAACTCATAAAATGCGATATTTACATCCAATTTCATTCAAAATTTGGTACATCTCAATATTTTCATCAACATAAGATCTGTTATAAATATGGTAGAGATCGGACCATTCCTTCTGCATCCAGCTCCCTTCATATTTCACATATACAAACATTTGAGCTAACACAAGATATATATCTGGGTTCTCTTCTGGTACCTCACCCACAACGGGACAACATTTTCAATACTTTTATCTGTTATAAATTGCGAAACAAGCCAGCGATTCTCCATAACTTGCTATATCTAAATATTTCTCTCAATAAGAAACCTGAGATGAAAATGGAATTTATGATTCGCATAAAATTAGATGTAAATGTTCGATTTTCTTGTAATTTTTTATCTGTATAAGATGAAGCAGGAAAATGGAATACTTCGGATACTATATTGGGTAAATCACACACATTTTAAGATTTTCAAACAAATTATCACACTTCACTTATAAAGTGAAGGAAGAAGTCGATATAGTCTAAAGCTGCCACCTCGCAATATTTATATCATATTTATTTAGGTCCAACAATATTGGGCCATTCCTTCGAAATCTACTCCATAGTTGACCCTGAAATAATAATAACAGAATTCGAAATATATTTAAATCGGATATTGGCTGAGGCTATACATCAGCCAGAAAAACCTGGTGATACTTTTTATTTTTAATTTAATTATTATTTTTTATTATTATTTTTATTTCCAACCTTGTAATAGTTTCAATAAAAATTTAAAATTTAAAATTTAAATTTCTTTCTTTAATTGTACAATATTAACAGAGATGCCGACAGATATTCTCTTTACAGCTATGATTTGACTTAGCTTGCATGCCCACAATCCATACTTGAATGACTCATTTATGATCGTTTGAACTATTAATTGTTTTGTTATTGGTTGTGTAAAATTCAGATTTCACAGTTAATTTTTTTCCCAAAACTCGTTGTGGCTATCGCCAGGGGCTTACAACGATGTAATTTATTATTACATAAATAATTTTAATTGCTTTGCTCTTAATTATTTATTTTTTGTTCAAGGTCTGATTTTCTTTTAGCAATTCACCATAAAATTTTAATAAATGATGTTTTTTGTTATTAAAACTTGCCTATTTTCTAGTTAATTGTTCTGGCCAGTCACTATGACTGGCTTATTGTTTTTAATTTACAAGTTATGTTGTATATTATGGATTTTGTATATCAGGTGAATGAACTCATCATTAAAACGACCTTCGTAAGAATTTGGGAGCTGAATGAAAACAGTAGTTAAAACTTTCGATAATTGCCTTAAAAAAGACTACTTTCGAAAAGTTAAATCGATTTTTGTATTCATCTTTTCGAAACCAGGTCAATTATAATTAAAAATTTTTTTGAATTATAGTTTTCCACTTTTTGTTGGGTATTATTTTACCTATTTTTTACTTTTGGGTAAAATCGTCGACTTTGATTTTAAAAATTGAAAATATATTACCAAAATTCAAATTTGCTTTATTTTGCCACAGGCAAAAGTCGACTTCGAGTTTTAGTCATTTCAGTACCAAAAGTCAATTAATCGATCAATTTAAAATTGTCTTACGTATCTTCAAATACAAAGTGGTATTCCGATTTTCAAGGCAAATGCACACGGGGGAAACCCTGGGAAATTGACACTTTGTTTCAAAGAGGGTGCACTGATGTATTCTAGTTACGCACTTGATCCAATATAGATAGGACACGTTAAAAAGTATTAATCGGTTTTGCCGATGGCTGAGGGTAGCCAATATTCGATTATTTAAATATATTTTAACTTCTGTTATGATAATTCAAATTGTTGACCCTCTATGAAGTAGGTTCCGAAGGAATGGGGTAATATTTTCCATTTCGTATTGGACCTAAATAGATATGATATAAATATTGCGACGTGCCAGGCTTGGACTATTATCGGTTACTTCCTTCACTTTATATGTGACTGAAGTATACTATTTTCATGCTTCATCTAATGCACATAAAAATATTGATGTAGGCAAAATTACAAGCAAATCGATTACGTAATATTCAATTTTATGCGAAATCCTAAATTAAATATTCATCTCAAGTTTGTTTGTCAAAATCTTGAACCCTATGTGGGGGAGGTACCAGAAGAAATTGTCCATTTTCGCACCTGACCTAGCACTGATACAAATATTAGGATTTGCAAAGTTGGAGCAAAATAGGATTATCATTTCTCTTTCTGTGCAGTAAAATATTTTTCTTTTTTTTTTAAAAATCCACCTTTTGTGGGGGATTGTGACCCGTTGTGGGTAAGGTATCAGAAGGGGTTCGCAGATATATATCATCTTCACAACAGATCTTTTGTCCTTGTGAAATTTAAGGAGATTAGGATGACTATTTCGCTTTCTTTGAGCGTTTTGTTTGTCAAAATCTTGAACCCTATGTGGGGGAGGTACCAGAAGAAATTGTCCATTTTCGCACCTGAAATATTAAGATTTGCAAAGTTGGAGCAAAATAGGATTATCATTTCTCTTTCTGTACAGTAAAATATATTTTTTTTTGTGAAAATTTCCACCTTTTGTGGGGGAGGTACAAGAAGGAGTGCACCCCATGGTACAATAAGGAGGTAGAACAGCTTCGCAAGACTACAGAAATACATCCCTGAACCCGCTAACGTGAAAAAAGAATTAAATGTCTTGATTGTCTTTCAAAAATCTAAACTGTTTGATATTTCAAATACATTGCAAAAATGCGGAATATCATCAATGCGCATCCCACAAACAATTAATACGCACACAAAATTGACAGAAGTTGGGCACACTTAGAAAAGAATTGTAATCAGCAGATAGCTCTACCATACATTTTTGTTGTACCATGATTGTACCCTAAAATTACGGATTTCAACGTATTTTTCAAAAAAAAAAAAAAAAAAAAAAAAAAAAAAAAAATAGATAGATAGATACCCTACACCATTATCCGTATTTAGTAGAGCCCCCGAAAGAAATTATACTGGGAATTTAGTTGAAGTGGATCATACCAACTATGAACCTTATTTGAATGTGTATCATGGCTTTAGAGTAGTCGGAATATGAGAATTATGTCCAATTCTGAATGGATTTTCAACAGATTTGGCAGAGGCTTTTGTACAAAAAAAAAATATTTATTGGAGCAATAGATATACCGGACAGAATTTCACCAAATGGAAAAATTCGGTTGAATATGAAAAAATCTATCCAATTTCGGCTGATATTACATATATGGTGGACAAGAACCGTTAAATCGGATGAAGTTGTATATCAAGGGAATATAAAAGTCTGAACCAATCTCGATCAAATTTGGTAGAGGCATTTTGGAGCTCTATTTGATATCATATATCATTTGCTGTGAGGAGCAGGACTTTAGCACCAAATCGGATGAAACATATATATGGAAGCTATAGCTATATCTGAACCTCACCAAAATTTGAATTACTTGGGCCGAATTTCGTCGGTAGCGACATTTGGACTGATATTAGCCATTTGGTGCGCAATAAATCTGATTTTGTGTGAAGATATACATGGGAACTATTAATTTTACTCAAATGTATAATATGTCTGCAGGACTTTTGGTATTGAAAATGGGCCACGTAGGTCCACGTTTTGGTATAGCTCCCATATAACGGAACATACCTATATTCGGTATTTTAATGATTTTTGCGCCAATATTCATCGGAATTTGGTATTTGAAATTTGAAATGAATACTACAGCCTATGACAGAAAATTGTCTGTGCAGGTCCACGTCTTCGTATAGCCCCCATATAACGGTACCCCACGATATTCGGTATTTTTATTATTTTAGCGATACTTTTCACCGAAATTATTTCAAATTTGGTATTTGAAGTTCGCAATGGATACTACAGCCTATGACAGAAAGTTGTCTGTACAGGTCCACGTCTTCGTATACCACAATATAAAGGTACCTTCCGATATTCAATATTTTGATGATTTTAGCGACATTATTCACCTGAATTCTTTCAAATTCGGTATTTGATGTTCACAGTGGATACTACAGCCTATGACAGAAAATTATTCATCGATTTTTTGCATTTGAATATTGTAATGGCTTCTGACAAAAGTTACCTATGCAAGTCCAAGTCGTCGTATAGACCCTATTGTAACAGCTACATTCGGTATTTTTAAAATTTTAACAGAATTTTTAACGGATTTTATTGTTTTTGAAAATTACCAAATTAGTTCCAAATGGTGGAGGGTATTTAAAGTTTGGCCAGGCCGAACTTGCATTTTTTACTGTTTTTTTTTTTATTTTTTTGTAAATTTTCATTGACTCACTCAAATTGAAAACATCGAAAAAATCCCATATCTATTTGATTCTTCTGACATGCCAAAAAACACACACATATCAAGGAAATCATAAATTTGAATAGGCCGTTTCTCTTCGTTCATTTTCATTAACAATATTCTCCTCGATGGCTTCCTAACGAAAACACAACATTTACACTTTGATATCGTGTAATCGTTTTCCATATTTTAATGTATGTACACATAAAATATCGCAATAAACAAATTCCATGTTTTCCATTTTATTTAATATAAGAACCGACAGCATGGCCAATAAATTGAGACGTTTTATATCTGCCGATTAAATATATAAACAAAATAAATCGAAAAGCAAAAAACAAATAAATAAATGCGGTCATATAAATAGATGGCGCACAATTAAAGGGATCCATTCGAGTGGGGAGAACAAATAGAAATAAAGATGCCTTCTTCTTTTGTTGTTGTTGTTGTTGTTTTTTTAATAGGCAAACAAGAAGCTTCCCAATGCAATTTTAATCCGATTTAATTATGTATTTTTCATATTAACACCAAATAGGTGGTGTGGGTGTGTGTGTGTGGATGTGTGCTGTTGCCATTGATAGAGAAAGCAAGGTCTCCCGACTTCATTCAGAAGATAAAGATCAAAACCCATAAACCGCCACCTGCCATCATCCTCTTGGCAAACTCTGGAATCCGGAATGAGAAAATAATGCGAGATATGAAAAAAAAATAACTGCCATGCCAGATAATGAGACTGGGAAGGTACAGTTGCTAACGCACCTCTACTGCTCGATGATAATAAAATAGGTAAGTAGCGAGAAAAACAAGTACTCATAGACATACATACATATCTACATACAAACGGATTCCAACGCTTGTAGTTGCCAATGCAAATGTCTAGTGTAAACATTTGTGTTTTCTGCTTGTAATACCGAACACTGTTCTACAAAAAACATTAGATTAACAGATTTAATTCGAATTTGAGATCATAAGTACATTTTCCATTTAGCATTTATTGTCCCGTACGTTGTATTTTGTTGCTTAGTGTTTTATCTGCTGATACGATTTTCCGTGAAAATGTTTTATGTTCTCCCTTTTACTACTGATTTGTAAACAATTTATTGTTTTGACGGGAGCAGATATATCACAGTGACATGCGGCAGCTGACTTGACTATAAAATTTGAATAGATAGAAATATTTTTATACCCTGCACCATAGTATGGAGGGAATATTATGTTTGTCATTCCGTATGTAACACCTCGAACTATACATTTTGGATCAGCATGTGATCAGCATAAAATTCTATGCAGATTTAGCGATGCCCGTCCGTCTGTGGAAATCTCTCTAGCTTCCGAATGAAAGGAAGCAGGTTGATAAAATTTTACTCAATGGTATATTATGCCTGCAGGACTTTTGGTATTAAACATGGGTCATGTGGACCTACGTTTTGGTATAGCCCCCACATAAAGGTACCTCCCTATTTTCGGTATTTTGGTGATTTAAACGATTTTATTCACCGGAATTGTTTCATATTTCGTATTTGAAGTTCGTAATGGATACTACAGCCTATGACAGAAAATTATCTGTGCAGGTCCACGCCTTCGTATAGGTCCCCCATATGACGGTAACTCCCGATATTCGGTAGTTTGATGATATTAGCTACATTGTTCACTGGAATTGTTTTAAATTTGGCACTTGAAGTTCGTAATGGATACTACAATCTATGACAAAAAATTGTCTGTGCAGGTCCACGCCTTCGTATAGCACCCACATTAAGGTACCTCCCTATTTTCGGTATTTTGGTGATTTAAACGTCATTATTCACCGGAAATGTTTCAAATTTGGTATTTAGAGTTCATAATGGATACTATAGCCTATGACAGAAAATTGTCTGTGCAGGTCTACGCCTTCGTATATCCCCCATATAACGAACATCCCGATATTCGATATTTTGTTGATTTTAGCGACATTATTCACCGGAATCATTTTAAATTTGGCATTTGAAGTTTGTAATGAATACTTCAGCCTATGACAAAAAATTGTCCGTGCAGGTCCACGTTATGGTATAGCCCCCATAAAACGGTACCTCCCTATATTCGAGATTTTGGTGATTTTAGCTACATTAGTCACCGAGTTTATTTCGCATTTGACTATTGTAATAGCTTGTGACAAAAGTTGGCTATGCAGGTCAATTTCGTCGTATAGACCCTAATGTAACAGCTACATTCGGTATTTTTAAAATTTTAACGAAATTTTTGACAGATTTTATTTTTTTGAAAATTGCCAAATGCGTTCCAAATGGTGGATGTTCGACCGGGCTGAACTAACAGCTTTTTAATAGTTTTATATATTTCTGTTTTTCAAAATATAAGATATTGAATATTTTCCAAAATTTTTATTTGTTATATGTTTGTAACTTCGACAATACTATGGTATATTATTTTTTTTTTATTGAACCACTGTGCAACACAAAAAAAAAAAAATAATTACAGAAAAAACCTAGTAGATTGTCAAGGTGAAGCTAAAAATAGGAGGCACGTGTGCGGCGTTTTGCAAGCCTTCATCGATAAATAACCTGAGTTGAGGGGACAAATTTCCCCTTTTCCATATATATTTTTTAAATTATTATGCTCGAATTTTAACCGTGAAAGAAGTCATCAAGTGGGTCTATTTGGTCCTTTTTTCAAAATGTAGTTAAAACTCCATTAAGGTCAAAATATCATACAAATTTATTTGTCATAAAATTCTACTATAGATCCTAGAAGACATCAAATAAGCGCAAGGAGTCCATAAATATTTTAAACACATTTGGGAACTATATCCAACTCTGAATCGATTCTCAACAGATTTGACTGAAGCTTTTGCACCTTTAGCGCGAAATAACATTGCTGTATAGTGTATGATGTGACTTCGATAATGATTATATTAAGAAATATCTATTGGAGCAATGGATATACCGGACCGAGTTTCGCTAAATGGAAAAATTGGGTTCAATATGAAAAAAATCTATCTAATTTGGGCTGATATTATATATATGGTGAACAATAACCGTAAAAGTATATACAAATCTGAATCGATCTGGATAAAATTTGGCAGAGGTATTTTGGAGCAGCATCTCATGGCGAGTATCTAATATTATTGTTGTGGAGTGCATAATTGGCATGTGAGAGACTTTAACACCAAATCGGATGAAACATATGTATGGTAGCTACAGCTTTATCGGAACCAATTTTCACCAAAATTTGAATTACTTGCTTCTGAGTTGAATTCCGTCGGAAGTGCCAAAATGTATTTAATTTGGGCTGATATTAGCCCTTTGGTGTACAATAAACCTGAAATCGGATAAAAATATGTATGGGAGCTCTATCCAAATCTGAACCGATCTTAGCAAAACACTTAGACACTTATTTCTGAACGGTATCTGATATCTGGTACCAAAGATCATTGTAGTGGCGTGCATATTACGCGTGTTAGGAACTTAAAACCTTAAATCGGAGGAAACATATATATGCGAACTATAGCTATATCTGAACCGTTTTTTATCACAATTACAGTACTTGTTTCTAGGATAAATTCTGTCTGAATTGCCAAGATTCAGTTAATTTGGACTGATCTGATCTCGATAAAATTTTGCAGAGGTATTTTTGGGATGTGGAATGCATATTACGCATGTAAGGGACTTAAAACAATAAATCGGATGAAACATATATATGGGAACTATAGCTATATCTGAACCGTTTTTCACTAAATTTGATGTACTTGCTTCTAGCCTAATTTTGTGCCGATTCTCACAAATTTCAATAGGGTTCGTCCTTGAGCCAAACAAATATTGTCTGAAAAAAATCATATCAATCGGATGCAACCTCCATTTTGAAAGTGATTCTAACTGTGGGTCTATCTCGCTTCTTTCTCCATGTTACAAACAAATGCACAATACATAATACCCTTACCACTATGTAGGTGTAGCAAAATATATTTTCCCAGTCCACTCTCTTTATAAGAGTAACCTTTTACTATCTTATCCTGGTGTCAAATATCTGGTGATTTTGATATATAGAGCATAAAATTTTGAGTTTCAAATTTTGTGCTTGTCAGGAAAATGCATAAATCTTTTTTGGATCTTCGACAATATTTTTATTTGGTTACCTTTAATTTAATGTTGAACAATTTAAACAATTAGTTTCCATGCTGCCTAAATCTTGTTACCATTTAAAACGTTTAAATGGAATTTCATTCAGAAAATATCAATGGGACATTCATTCAATAAAATAACGGAAGTAGTAATAACCTGAAAAGGGTAGAGAAAAAATCAAATTAGAAAATTTTATCAATTAAATATGAATATTCTATAATTTGCGTACGGAATACCAAATTACCGATGTTGTGGAATTCACTGTTCACAAGATAAGTTTTACATGTGGGTGTGTGTATCATGCTTTCGTCACGTTTGTTTTGTAGCTGTCAATTTGTGCTGTAATGATTCTATCTCTCTTATAAATACGCAGAAAAAAGTGAAATAAATTAAATGTTGACAGGTAAACAATAAAAACTTCACTGTAAACACTTAAGCTGATAACACTGGGCAACATTATTTTTTCAGGTGAAATGATGAGAGTAAATAAATAACGATTGAACTTAAATTTGTTTTCTATTGGATTTTTATGATAATTTCGACTTCAAATATTTCTACATTCTTAGTGTTACCCTGTGTAATGTAAATCCAATAAAATGGACTGAATTCAGGCGGATGATAATTTCATTGCTGCTAACAGTTGAATTTTTCAATTTATTAACTTAATAAATTTGTCATAATTAATTTACGCTTGAAGAATAATTGGAGAAAAAATCATAATGAGCTTCAACTGGACGCAATGAAAAAATGGAAATGGGTATTTGACCGGTACCTTTAATATCTGTAATGATTGCTTTAATGGGTTTTAAATTGATTAAAAAAACGAGTAAGGAAAGGGCAACAGTCCGGCTGAGCCGACTATATGATACCCACACCACTACAGGGTGAGATGAAAAAACTGCAACCAAATTCAGACTGCTGTTTTTTCTAAGCCACTCGTCCGACAGCTGTTAAAATTATTCCAGTGACAGCTCATTATATTGTTTACAATCGTATAAAAGGATTTTTGTGAGAATTTTCCAAAAAAAAAAAAAAATTATTCGTGATGGAATTCAAGCGTGATAGTGTGATTTCTTTATATTTGGCTAAAAACCACAAGTGGCTATCGTTAGAGCACTCCAGCATTTAAATCTGAATAAATCTTTTGTGTCTCGTACCATCGCTCGTTACCGTGACGTAGCCCGACGTAAAGGAAGTGAACGAAAGAAAACAGCAACATCAGCAGAAATGGTTCGAAAAGTAAAGACGAGACTTGATCGAAACCCACGTCGCAGTGACCGAAAAATGGCTCATGAGCTGAACATATGGCAATATTCCATTCGGTAAATATTGAAAAACGAGCTCGGGGTGAAGCCATTGAAATCCCAAAAAGTGCAATAATTTACAACGCAACAGAAAGAAAATTGGCTCGAAAGAGCTAAAGAGTTGCTTCGCTTGGCCGAAAGTGGTGAAATGCCGAATTTGGTTTTCTCCGATGAGAAAACATTCGTTGTCCAGCAGTTTGTAAACAAACAAAATGATCGTGTTTACTTGCCAAAGAGGTCAGCTGAAAATGTGCACCTTCGGTTGGCCACCAGAACTCAAACGCCTGCCATGGTGATGGTGTGGGTCCCCATAACAGTCGATGGTAGCTCTCCGAAAATATTCTGGAGGGTGTGTTAAAGCCTTGGGCACGCAAACATTTTGGCCGCGACATTCAAACAGGACTCAGCACCAACACACTCAGCACGCGCCACCCAATAATAGTTACAAAATGAGGTTCTCACTTCATTTCCAGCGCACAATGGCCACCGAAATCTCCGGATACCAATCCGTTGGACTATTGTGTCTTGAGTATTTTGGAGAGCAAAGGTGGCACTAAAAAATACCATAGCGTCAATCACTTTAAGCAAGCGCTTCGCCGGGAATGGGTCAAAATACCGCAGAGCAACATTCGGGCAGCGTCTGACGGTATAATTGGCCGTTCGGAGGCCATAATTCGTGCCCAAGGTGACCAATTCATTCAATAAAATGTAAAAAAAAAAATTAATGGCGTTTTTTTATCTGACCCTGTATATATGCTACCTGCATTTAAATTTGAACCGATTCTCACCAATATCAAAAGGGTACATCCTTGCGCCAAACAAATTTGTTTCAGGACATTTGGGGCATCCATCCATCAGCCTGGTTGATCGAATATATATTCTTCAAACTTTGATCGGGTTTCAGTATCGTCTATATCGGACTTCTAATTCAAACAACCCAAATATTTTCGATTTGGTTAAAATTTCGCGCATCGGGAAATAATACACAGATCTTCGTCGAACTATTTAATATTTCTATTAATACGAAGTCCGGTGTGACGTTGGGATATAATGGATCAAAGTTTCTGGTACCTCTCCACAAACATTCAAAATTTTGGGAAAAAAATTATATTAAGCGCATGAATTCCATGATTCAGTCCATACTGCTCACATAGTAAATTTTTCTATGACTAGCAATGCAGTGGCAAATACGCCTACTAATATTTTGCAGAGTTATGGGAAAAGCTACAAAAAAACTGGTCTTGTGAACTTAGAACGCCTTTCTTCTTTTGTTCATCTTTCAAAATAAAAGTCATTAATAAAAGCTATTTTCAAATGAAATTTTTGTTTCCGGACTACAACACCACGATTGTAACATGAATGACAGAAAACTGGATAATTGCCGTTGTTATGTTCAATTGAAATGCCAATTAATACAAACTAAATACCGAGACAGACACCTGTTAATTTTCTAAGTAAACAGTAGTAAATTGTCGATTATTATTGGGTCGACGTAGCAGACAGCAACCATATCATTGCGTAGTATTGAAATAGTTTTTCAGTTTATTACAAAGTTTTCTTGTAATAATTATACCCTACACCACAAGGTGGTCAGGGTATTATGTCTTTGTGCATTTGTTTGTAACAGGCAAAAGGAAACGAGATAGACATATAGATAGTTCCGTTTGATGATCTGCATAGAATCACATTCTGAGTCGATTTATGCATGTCCGTCCGTCCGTCCGTCCAAGTATTTTTGTAAACAAAGTACAGTTCGCATTTATTGCCCTATCCAGATGAAATTGTGCACAAATCATTTGTTTGGCCCAAGGACGAACCCTATTGAAATTGGAGATAATCGGTAAAAAATTAGATATAGCTCCCATATATATCTTCGTCCGATTTGCCTTTTATTGTGCGCCAAACGTGTAAAATCAGTCCGATGAAATTTTGCACGTATGATCAGATTGGACCTGAAAATAAGTATGCCAAATTTGATCGAAATCGGTTCAGATATAGCTATAGCTCCCATATATATTGTTCATCCTATTTGTTATTTTTGTCCTCCGCAGCCGTAAAATGCACTCTGCAACAAAATATTTGGGGAAATATATCAAATACAGCTCAGAAATACCTTTGCAAATTTTATCGAGATCGGTTCAGATTTGCATATAGCTTCCATATATATATCGGTCCACGATATCGTATAAGCCCCATATAGCGGTACCCCCCGATATTCTGTATGTTGATGATTTTAGCCACATTTTCTAATAGAATAGTCAGAAAATCCACACGAGGTGTTTTTTGTGGGCACTTTACCCCCTGAAAGAGAATTGTCTGTATAGGTCTACGATATCGTATATCCCCCATATAACGGTAGCCCCGATATTCGGTATTTCGATGATTTTAGTCGCATTTTTCTACGGAATTGTCTAAAATTCTACACAAGGGGTTCCTTTTGAGCACATTACCCCCTGAAAGGGAATTGTTTATATAGGTCCAAAATATCGTATATGCCCCATATAACGGTATTCCCCGATATTCGGGATTTTGAGGATTTTAGCCACATTTTCCAATGGAATTGTCTGAAAATCCGCACAACGAATTTCTTGTAAGTACTTTATTCATTCAAAGAGAATTATCTATATAGGTCCACGATATCATATTGTCCACATATAATAGTACCCCCCATATTCGGTATTTTGATGATTTTAGCCACATTTTTCAACGCAATTGTCTGAAATTCTACACAAGGGGTTCTTTATGAACACTTTACCTCCTGACTGGGAGTTTTCTATATAGGTCCATGATATCGTATATCCCCCATATAACGGTACCCTCCGATATTCGGTATTTTGATGATTTTAGCCACATTTTTAAACGGTATTGTCTTAAATTCTATACAAAGAGTTCTTTGTGAGTACTTTATCCCTAGGCATAGATTTGTCTATATAAGTCCATAATATCGTTTATCCCCCCATATATCGGCACCTTCCGAGATTTTAACAGAATTTTTAATGGATTTTATTTCTATTTTGTGAAAATGCCATAATTCGTTTCAAATGGTGGAGGGTATTCAAAGTTCGGTCCGGCCGAACTTACTGCTTTTTTACTTGTTTTATCTCACGCTGTATATCTGATCAGATATTCACAAAAATTAAAGTAATATAGGCTGATTTCAGTCAGATGATTTAGGCTGATATTAATCATTTGTTGCAAAAATAAACGTGAAATCGTAGAAAGACATATATTTGGTAGCTATATCCAAATCTGAACCGATACTGATGCAACTTGAGAGAGGTATTTTTAAGCTGTATCCCATATCTGGTATCAAATATTATTGTTGTGGAGTACATATAACGAAATTGAGGGTTAAACCCCAAATCGGATGAAACATATATATCTGAACTGATTTTCACCAAATTTAAAGCATAATAAAGACGAATATTACAAATATGGTGGTGCACAATGAAATTGAAATTGGACAAAAATACATATTGAATGCCAATCTAAATTTGAACCGATTATCATCAGTTTCTTTACTGGTTTAGGTAATGAGATTTGTTAGCTGACTATCCAATTTTGAGGCGTTAAAAATAATCATTTTGAATTGACATACATAACCCCTTTTGGTGCAGACCAACCTGTTGATTCGACCACCACCATCATACGTCCCTCGTACCGATTTTGGCTAACTAACCACATTGAGGTGTATGCCAATTAAAGATGCGTTCAAATGTATTTTAATGTCGAAAACTCATTACATGGGCTTTATATGAGTTTTTGGAAATCATAAAATAGCTAAAGATGGTGTTACAGTCAAACATTGTTAAAAAGTTTTCCATGAAAATGTAACCTTTCAAAAATATATTTTCTGGGGCAAATGAGGATAAAAAAATTATTTTTAAAACGAAATCCACACTTGTTTCGTCTCCTTTGTCTATCATATCTGTATTCGACTGTACCTATCCTTTGTGTGTTTGCATTCAATTACTTGAACGGATGCTCGTGTTCACGTGCATGTGTTCGAAGACACCACAACGCCATAGGCCCAAAATGTTTGTTGTAATGTTGTAATTTCCACTGCGATTGCTTGCGGTGCTATCCTCGCAGAATTGTCTTTGCTTGACTTTCTCAAGTTTATTTACATATTTTCCCTTCTTCCCCACCTGTGGTCGTGTCTCTTTCTCATTTTCCACCTTGCTTCTTAATTACAAACGGAGCTAGGTGGGTACCTATACATATTGGCAAATTACGCACTGATAATTGTACTATATCGCCCGCTCTTCGATATGCTGCCGCCAATAGCGATAACGAGTCAAGCGACGAACATCTCTCCACCACAGCCAAGAATGAATGAATGAATGCAGTGCCTGCGGTAGAATGTTTTCATTATTTCCATTTTCTCGCTGTTCGTTCTCCAGAGGCCTGTGTGGCACTCAACGATGTTGGTTAGTTGTTTATTGGCATTTTTGGTAAGCAGTCAGTCGCGCTAGTAAAACACACTGCTCGGTATTTAACAGAAAAAAAAAAAAACAAAAACGAAAAAACGGTTCAAAGGCAACATTTAAACAAAACGCTGGACAACAAATTGCAAGAAAGTTATGCGTTGTGAAAAAATAATCAAATGATTTGTGATTACCAAAAATAATAGGAGGAGGAGAAAAAATTTTGAAATTTTATGACCAAAATACCGCAAGCGACTAGTGCATGCGTCGGTGGAGATTGACGTTTAATGATGAGTTTATGAGGTTTTTTTTTCTCTTCCCATTTCTTTGTTCTTGTTTACGAGATCTCCCCGCGTTGTAGTGCAAATATGTGTTCCTACCACCAAATAATAAAAAAAGAAAACAAAAATTGAATTAAATTAAATACCAAAAAAATTTAAATTTTTTACTTGAAAAAAATTTCCATGATTTTTGGCCACTTTTATGCCGTACAAATTAAAAATCGGAAATTAAAATCGCTTTTATGAGCCAATAAGGAATTTGGAATTTGAATAAAAGAATTTTTATAAGATAAATCAAAAATTCCACCAAATCGATCTTTTTAATGACCAATTTTTATGGCCTAAACAAGTTTTTAGTGTAAAGTGTTATTTATAAAGTGAAATTCCTTGGCCACAATTAATTCGGATATTTTTTGGCATTAAAAGGAGGTATGTATGTTTTGTGGAAATTTTTGTTTTGATGCAATAGAGCCATAATATTTATTGATTTTATTTAAACACTTAAATGCGATTTATTTCGATAAACTAAACTGAAAGTTTTTGGTGGGACCATTCACGACTTCAAAGAGATCATTTTTGTTTTGTATTGAAAGTATGCAATTTGGATGAAAAAAAATAAACGCAAATTTATGGCCCATTTGATATTGCGGAATTTTATCATAAAGATTTAACAGTGACGACTCTTGGCCATAGATTTCAAAAAGGCTATATATTTAAGAAGACTAATTAAAATCAAGAAAGAATTTAAAGTTTCTATACAATTCGATCAAATGATAGAAACAAGACTTATTTTTTAACCTCCATCATAAAAAATCTTAAGTTATTCTGAAAAGTAATTTACTTATAATCCCTAACATTTGGGGCTTTGGCTTTTTGACATAACATAAACAAATACTGAACTGTAGCCTATACATGGGCTGCGGAGAACCGTTGTGACCATTTTTGGTCACTATCCAACGGCTCGATTTAAAAAAAAAAACACTAAGGAATGCTCAAAAGTCGGGAGGTGCCGACTATATGATACCATACACCACTATGCATATATAGTAGAATTTTCGTAAAAGAAAGGTCTATATTGGGCATTTCTGAGCTCTATGAGATATCTGGTACAAAATATGATTATGGTAGAGTGCATATTCCGAAAGTTGGAGATTTTAACACCAAATCGGATAAAACATATATATGGGAGCTATATCTTAACCGATTTCCACCAAATGTAAAGTACTTATTTCTATACCAAATTCTGTCTGAAGTGCCCAAATTCACACCATTTGGACTGATATTAGCCATTTGGTGCCAAGAAACCTAAAATCGAATGAAGATACATATGGGAGCTATATCCAAATCTGAACCGAACTTGATAAAATTTGATCTATGAATTGCTGGGCTGTATCTGATATCTAGTGCTAAATATCAGTCTTGTGGTATATGCACTCCACGAATGTAAGGGACTTAAACACCAAAATCGGATGAAACATATATGTGGGAGCTATAGCTAAATTTGAACCGATTTTTACCAAATTTGAAGCACATGCTTGTAGGCTGAATTTGGTCGGATGTAGAAAAGTAAACATCATTTGGACTGATATTAGCAATTTGGTGCGCAAGAAACCTAAAATAGGACCGATTTTCACCAATTTCAATAAGGTTCGTTCTTGAGCCAAACAAATGTTATTTAGAAAATTTCATCTCAATCGAATAATAAATGCGACCTGCATTTTGTTTACAAAAATACATGGACAGACAGACGGACGGACATACATAAATCGACTCAAAATGTGATTCTGTGCTGATCACAAAAAAGAACTATGGGTCTATCTCGTTTCCTTCTCCATGTTACAAACAAATGCACAAAGAAAAATACCCTCACCACTATATGGTGTTGGGTATAAAAAAGTCATATTTATTGTAAGAAAAACTCTTTGATTTGTATTTCCGCATCGAGGCTTAACTTTTTTTTTTTTGAAAAAAATTCCAGAGGTATGGTTTTAAACCCTGATTCCGAGAGAGTAGTTTTTCTTGGGGTCCAAGTCCCGGTTTAGACTCGGACCTACTATAACGAAAGGTTATTTGAATGGTTATGAAAAGGCCTATCGCACAAATGATCACAGTGGTTATTCAAAACAGCACGAGAGTTGTATCTGTAGATTATTGATTGATGGACCCGAATTTTTCGAAAAATACCTCAAAACATTTCCAAAATGCTACAATATTTCTTATTATCTTTCTGAGATTCAGAGATATGGGTCTTTGATCCCGGACTAGCCGATTATGCTCAGTACATTGAATTGATGTTTTCAGAATAAGCAAGTAAAAAAATATTAAGTTCGGCCTGGCGAGACTTTTAATACCCTCCACCTTAGAGTAAAGGAAACATTAGAACCCATTATGACCAATAAACACCAATTTTTAGACAAATCCGTGAAAGAATGTGGCGAAAATCATCCAAATACCGAATATCGGGAGCTATCATTATAGGGGGCTATACCAAAGCCTGGATCTATACATGCAATGTTTCGGCACCGAAGCTAGAACCTATTATGGCCAACAAATACCAATTTTTAGACAAATCCATGAAAAAATGTGGCAAAAATCATAAAAATACTGAATATTGGGAGGTACCGTTATATGGGGACTATACCAAAACGTGGACCGACATATCCCATTTTCAATACCAACCATCCTAAACACAATACAAATTGTTCTGCTAAATGCTGACGGCCTACGTCAAATAATGTGGGCTGTATCGTGATTTCAACAGACAGACCGACTGACAGACAGATAGACGGACATCGTTAAATCGACTTAGAATTTTATGCTGATTATGAATATATATACTTTATGGGGTCTACGACGAATATTTTTACACCCTCCACCTTGGAAAGGTTCGTTACTTCGCATAGCCGGTGTTGGATATACCAAGAAGATAAAATATCAAGCCCCAGCCGAAGGACAGCTAATTAAAACAATATGAAAATTCGGAAAACTTTGGTTCGGTTAACCGAAGAAACAAATCTCAAGCCCCCTTAAAAAAGGGATCAAATCTAGAAAAAAATTAATCTCAAGCCCCGGTGGAAGGCTAGCTACATAAAACAGCATAAAATTTAGAAAAATTCAGCAGAATGGGATAGTCTGGGTTCAAAGACACATATAACTGGATCCAGGAAAAAAATGGCATAATTGTAACATTTCGGAAAGGTTTAGAGTGTAATTTATTTATTTATGATTTTTTTTTTTTGGGAATTCCAATATGGGACATATTTCGATTTTTGGAGATATTTTTTTTTAAATCCGGACCCAAAAAATCAAAATACAACTCCCTGTTTTAAATAACCCCATCATGTGACCACTGGTTGGATTACCCGGATTTTGGAACTTAATGTTGGGTCCAATATCTAGGTAACTGGGTTCTTCCCTCAAGGAAAAATTATCCTCCCGGAATCAGGGTATAAGCACCTATCTCTGAAAAAAAAATTAAAAAAAAAACAAATTCCCAAAAAATGGGCTTTTAAAATCTTAAAAAAATATAGTTGTGGACCTAAGAGAAAACCCAATTCTAATATGTCTACTGCTCTCTGAAACATTTAGAATTCTGAAAATCAGAGAACATTGCAACATTGGTAACACACCTAAACGTTGACCGATTTAGCAAATTTTCGATACAAACCAGCCAGGTTTTTAAGCTCCATTTTATTGGCTCTTTCTAGTCGAGAGTGTAGTTGATTTATTTTTTTTCGACTTCTACTCCGACCCCGCAGCTCTGGTCTATTCAGTTGAATTTTGTGGTAAATATGTGCACAATACTCATAATTGGTTGTATTTTTATACATATTGAGGCCATATATAGTTGTGGACCTAGAAGGAATAGTACGCCATATTCCATCTTCACACATGATCTTGTGGTGACAGAAATATTGGTATGTGCAGAATTTAAAAATAATAGTATGCTCATTTAGCGTTCTATGAGCTTCAAGGTTATTCAGAATGTTGACCCTTTTGTGGTGGAGGTACCAGAAGGTACCTTGTGTTTAAAGAGAATCGGATGTATAGTTCGCATTTTAGGAGAATTATAATAATTGGAAATTTTGAACCTTTGTGGGGTAGGTACATGATGGAGTGGACACTGTCACAAATATTGGGATATGCAAAGTTTGTACAAAATTGGATGAGCATTTTGACCCCTTTTGTGAGGGAGGTAGCTGAAGGAGATGTCCGTCAAGATAAATTTAAATTTAACTAGCAAAGACACAAACCAAGGTGACTTTTTCTCCCGTTCACAAAGGGTTAATAAAGAGAGAGAGAGAGAAAGAGAGAGAGAGGGAGAGATAGAGAGAGGGAGTAGTAAACCAGAAAAAATTAAAGGTAAACTAAATTATATTAGTTTTCATCAAATTTCATAATTTTCCCTACAAATTTCAAATTTAAAATGAAATCGCTAAAAAAAACCTAATTAAAATTTACGTTGAAAAACTTTGAAACCCTTCACTCTACATTTAAACCGAGAATAAAATATTTAAAAATGAAGCGGTGTCGTGGCTGGGCACAAATGAAAGATCTCGAGGAGTACTTTCCGAATCTGTGGACCTTATAGCCAAAAATAATTTCAGACTTAGGAATTTTTTGCATTTTCTGAAGAATTATCGCTCAATTTTAGGGAAATTGCAGATAAAAGCGTCCACAGAACGGAAACTAAACATGAAGCGGTGTCGAGGCTGGGAACAAATGAAAGGTCTCGAGGAGTACTTTCCGAATCTGTGGACCTTATAGTCGAAAAGAATTTCAGACTTAGGAATTTTTTGCATTTTCTGAAGAATTATCGCTCAATTTTAGGGAAATTGCAGATAAAAGCGTCCGCAAAACAGAAACTAAACATGAAGCGGTGTCGAGGCTGGGCACAAATGAAAGGTCTCGAGGAGTACTTTCCAAATCTGTGGACCTTATAGTCAAAAAGAATTTCAGACTTAGGAATTTTTTGCATTTTCTGAAGCGGTGTCGAGGCTGGGCACAAATGAAAGGTCTCGAGGAGTACTTTCCGAATCTGTGGACCTTATAGTCAAAAAGAATTTCAGACTTAGGAATTTTTTGCATTTTCTGAAGAATTATCGCTCAATTTTATGGAAATTGCAGATAAAAGCGTCCGCAGAACAGAAACTAAACATGAAGCGGTGTCGAGGCTGGGAACAAATGAAAGGTCTCGAGGAGTACTTTCCGAATCTGTGGACCTTATAGTCGAAAAGAATTTCAGACTTAGGAATTTTTGGCATTTTCTGAAGAATTATCGCTCAATTTTAGGGAAATTGCAGATAAAAGCGTCCGCAAAACAGAAACTAAACATGAAGCGGTGTCGAGGCTGGGCACAAATGAAAGGTCTCGAGGAGTACTTTCCAAATCTGTGGACCTTATAGTCAAAAAGAATTTCAGACTTAGGAATTTTTTGCATTTTCTGAAGAATTATCGCTCAATTTTATGGAAATTGCAGATAAAAGCGTCCGCAGAACAGAAACTAAACATGAAGCGGTGTCGAGGCTGGGCACAAATGAAAGGTCTCGAGGAGTACTTTCCGAATCTGTGGATGCTTTTATCTGCAATTTCCATAAAATTGAGCGATAATTCTTCAGAAAATGCAAAAAATTCCTAAGTCTGAAATTCTTTTTGACTATAAGGTCCACAGATTCGGAAAGTACTCCTCGAGACCTTTCATTTGTGCCCAGCCTCGACACCGCTTCATGTTTAGTTTCTGTTCTGCGGACGCTTTTATCTGCAATTTCCATAAAATTGAGCGATAATTCTTCAGAAAATGCAAAAAATTCCTAAGTCTGAAATTCTTTTCGGCTATAAGGTCCACAGATTCGGAAAGTACTCCTCGAGACCTTTCATTTGCGCCCAGCCTCGACACCGCTTCATTTTTAGTTTCTGTTCTGTGGATGCTTTTATCTGCAATTTCCATAAAATTGAGCGATAATTCTTCAGAAAATGCAAAAAATTCCTAAGTCTGAAATTCTTTTTGACTATAAGGTCCACAGATTTGGAAAGTACTCCTCGAGACCTTTCATTTGTGCCCAGCCTCGACACCGCTTCATGTTTAGTTTCTGTTCTGCGGACGCTTTTATCTGCAATTTCCATAAAATTGAGCGATAATTCTTCAGAAAATGCAAAAAATTCCTAAGTCTGAAATTCTTTTTGACTATAAGGTCCACAGATTCGGAAAGTACTCCTCGAGACCTTTCATTTGTGCCCAGCCTCGTCACCGCTTCATTTTTAAATATTTTATTCTCGGTTTAAATGTAGAGTGAAGGGTTTCAAAGTTTTTCAACGTAAATTTTAATTAGGTTTTTATTTAGCGATTTCATTTTAAATTTGAAATTTGTAGGGAAAATTATGAAATTTGATAAAAACTAATATAATTTAGTTTACCTTTAATTTTCTCTGGTTTACTACTCCCTCTCTCTATCTCTCCCTCTCTCTCTTTCTCTCTCTCTCTCTCTCTCTCTCTCTCTCTCTCTTTATTAACCCTTTGTGAACCGGAGAAAAAGTCACCTTGGTTTGTGTCTTTGCTAGTTAAATTTAAATTTATCTTGACGGACATCTGAAGGAGTGGATCGATATTGCCCATCTCCGAACTTTTCATATCATAATTTATTGCGGGAGGACCCCTTACTACGTCAGTGGTTTGCCGGTAAAATTGTATGCAGCTGGGCTTTCAAAAATAAAATGTTAAATATATTGAAAAATAGTTCAGAACAAAAGCCAAGTAACAATACCAATTTATTCAGATTAACAACTGATCAAATATTTTAACTGTGGAACGCGTCACCGGAAGCTATTGAATATAGAAAAAACACTTTTTATGTTTATGATCAATTCTGAAAAATCGTTCAGTTTAATCGTGTTATATTTTGGAGTCTGTTTGTTTTTTAAACACCATGGTAAAAATATTTCAAGGTTACTTCATTTCCCATAAGAGTATCCAACTCTGAATTTCCGGTTATTTACTTTTTTCGAATTAAACTGCATAGACATCAATGGATTTATAAATAAATATTTTTATAATGAAAAGCTGTCACCAGACTTATTTTTCAAAATAAAAGGTTACCATGGTAACCATATTATCTGCCAACACACTAATATAGAGAAGTTTATGGAAATACCTATCCAATCAGTGGTCAAATAATGACCACTGAAACCAGTTATGTTTAAACTGCTTCCGGAACAATACAAATAGATTGGTAGTTTTGTACCGAAACTTTTGGAAAAACTCCTAAAAAGTCGAAAATGAAGAAATTTCGGTTCCATTGAGATCTATATACTACATTACCGCCTAAACTCTTGTCAAACTTACCTATTCAATACCACCGTCTTCATCCCCCCTATAACGTACGTTATATTAAGTTTGTAATTAAATTTTGAACTTTTCGGAATAAACATTTTAGACCCCAAAAAGTATAGATCTTGATCAACCATAAAATCTATGTCGACTTAGTCATGCCTGTCTAGATTTTAAGTATTATTGATATTTGAAGTTAAAAATCGGACCTCATATAGCAAATTGTCTGAGCCTAGTATCAAGGTTTTCATACAGCTCTCAGATAACGGTACCTCCATATATTCGAAATTTTTAAGATTCAAAACAACATATTTAATATATTTTCATACCCTGCAACACTATGTGTTGGGGGTATTATAATTTTGATTGGGCCAAAAATTATGTAACACCTCGAAATACTCCCTCTTAGGAATGTATATATGGATCTTCCTATCTCGCCGAGCTGAGTCGATCTAGCTATGTATGTCCGTCTGTCCATGTTAATTTGTAATCACTCTACAGGTCGCAATTATGGCTTGATCTTCACGAAATTTAGAATGGAGGTGGGACTAGGAGATGATGGCATAATATTTAGGGGTTGAAATGGACCAACAACTAAAAAAAATTCCTGATTTTGCAATTGCTCTACAGTTGGCGGAAGTTGGCATGGGGCTATTGCTTAGGACTGGGCAGAAGTATCCCAATTTTGATGCTCATCAGGTAATATTTAGTGGGTGAAAAAAAGTCAACTTTCTCATTAAACCGCGAATATTTTTAATCCCGCCGAAATCACAAATAGATGAACACGTCAATTCTGATCGTTACGTAGATGTCGATAGTAAATATATCGGATATATTAAGCGAAATATACACAATGTGTATAAACAAAGGAAGGGGATGTTAGCTGAAATGCTTATATCTCAAGAATGGTTGGACCGATTTTGACAAATTTTGTCAATTCTGAATGCCCCCCTGGCATAAAAGAATAAAATGTAGTATTTTGTGATATTTTTTATTTTTTCATAGTTTTTATCGCATGCGATTTTTTCCATTTGACTTAGAATATTGAAATGTATATATTGTAATACTTTTTCACCTTAGAAGACCGTAAGAAAGGTCACAAATAGAAACCAAAGGACACAAAAACTCGCATGAAGTTAGAGTTTAGGTCAGCGTGTAGAATGGAGCACTACTTTTGTGTGAAAAAATACCAACATTTCCATTCTACCAAAACACTGAAAATAACTTACAGACGATATCCAAAATACACAAAAAGGGGAACTCCTGGCTTTGCTGATTTCGTTGACGAATATAGTCAAATACAGTAGACAAGCAAATAATATAGATGAGTCTAAATTTGCTTTTGAAGATGATCGCAAAATATTTAGGGCTTCAAATGAACAAAAAACAGAAAAAATTTCCTGATCACACAATTGAAACCAATCGACACGCCTGAGAAGACATTTAAGGATAGGAAATAATTATAGTATTTAGTTGTAAAATGGACCACAACAACTAACAGTACGACGGAGTGCGTAAATATAGGGCTCAAAATGCTAATGGTAATATCTGGGCAGTGCATCGTGACATAATTTCAAAAGTGAAAAGCTTCTAACATATTGTAGTGTTGTAGGGTAATACATGGTCGGCCCCGCACGACTGTAGCCTTTGCATACTTGTTTTTTATTTTAAAAGTGTTTTTATTTAATTATTGGACGGTATTAAAAATTCGGCCTGGCCGAACCCAACAGCTTTTTATGCTGGTTATAAATATTTCCAATGTCTGTAAAAATCATAGCATACATCGTCGTTTAAAAAGAACGAAAAACAATGACAAAATTAAACCCATTCCAATTTTATGGCATTCTAAAACTTCAATGACCTCACATTCCAAATTTCAAAGAAAACTTATTTCGAGTGGAATTATTAATTTTAATTAAATTTTTACGACTTCCTTTCAACAATACGCATTTTTCAATGTAATTTTGCTGCTTAATTACATTGGATTAGGAATATTTATTGAAATAATATTTTTTTCACTGAAATTGTATCCAATGTGTATCATTAATCATAATTATCGCATAATCTTAAGCAAAAACAAATAAAATCCCCACAGGAATAATAGGAATAAAATTTTGATATTGTGTTATTGAAAATGCAATAATTTCGAAAGCATCAAATAATTACTATGGTAATCGCTATATGAGACTTGAGTCATAATATTAAACAGTTTAAAAATTTTTGTTGGATTATTTTAGTATAATCTTTCAAAATATTTTGAATCTGAAGGCGTAATTTTATGAGAGCTATACGAATTAAAAAAATGATCTTTTGTGTAAAACGTGCCAGAAGAATTGGACCAACATATCTTTATGCGTAAAATGTAGGCCTTTTGGGTGGAGTAGAACCGTGGACCAATATTTTCCATATACCCTTATGAACCTTTGGGGGAAGTTACTGACCAGAGGGGGCCGAAATATTTTTTATTTTCCCACTTTCTTTAATATCGGCAAAAGGAAAAGTAATCGACTGAATAATCCCATAACCAATGGTCGCTCTCCCCTCTTTTTATCGACCGTAGCATCTGAATAAATGCCGAATATTATCGCGAAAATATTCTAGAGGGTGTATTAAAGCCTTGGGCACGCAAACATTTTGGCCGCTGACCTTGGACATTCCAAGAGGACTCAGCACCATCGCACTCAGCACGCGCTTCCCAAGAATGGTTACAAAATGAGGTATCTCGCTTCATTTCCAGCGCACGATGGCCACCAAAATCTCCGGATACCAATTCATTGGACTATTGTGTCTGGAGTATTTTGGAAAGTAAGGTTGACATTAAAAAATACCAAACTGTCGATTACCTCAAGCAAGCGGTACGCAGGGAATGGGCCAAAATATCGCAGAACAACTTTTGGGCAGAGTGTGACGGTTTCATTGGCCGTTTGAAGGCCATAATTCGTGCCAAAGGTGACCAATTCGAACGAATCTAAACTTATTCTAAAATTTGATGTTATTTCCGACATTTTTATACTCTCCACCATTCTATGGAGGGTATATTAACTTTGTCATTCCATTTGTAACTCCTCGACATACTCATGTGAGACCCAACAAAGTATATATATTTTTGATCAGCGTAAAATTCTAAGTCAATTTAACGATGTCCATATGGCTGTCCGTCTGTCTGTAGATCCACGTTTTCATATAGCCAGATATTGCGGTACCTCCCGATATTCGGTATTTTGATAATTTTAGCGACATTATTCACCGGAATTGTTTCAAATTTTGTATTTGAAGTTCGAAGTGGATATTACAGACTAGGACAGAAAATTGTCTTTGCAGGTCCATGTTTTAGAATAGCCCGCTATAACGGTACCTCCCAATATTCGGTGTTTTGATGATTTTAGCGCCATTATTCACCGGAGTAGTTTCAAATTACGTATTTAGAGTTCGTAATTGTAACTACAGTCTGTGACACAAAATTTTCTATGCAGGTCCAGGTCTTCGTATAGGCCCCATATAACGGTACCTCCCAATATTCGGTATTTTGATGATTTTAGCGTCATTATTCACCGGAGTTCGTAATTGGAACTACAGTCTGTGATACAAAATTATTTGTGCAGGTCCACGTCTTCGTATATGCCCCATATATCAGTACCTCCCTATATTCGGTATTTTGACGATTTAAGGTACAATACCCACCGAAATTGTTTGAGTTGTCGTATTTGAAGTTCGTATTGGATGCTTCAGCCTGTGACAGAAAATATTCTATGCTGGTCCAGGTCTTCGCACAGCTCCGATATAACGGCACCTCCCTATAAACTGTATTTTGATGATGCTACATTATGATGCTTATAACAAACAATGCCATGTAGGTCAATGTCGTATAAACCCCAATATAACGGCTATATTCGGTATTTTTAAGATTTTAACAGAATTTTTAACGGATTTTATTTTTTGAAATTTTCCAAATTCGTTCCATATGGTCGAGGGTATTCAAATTTCGAATTTACTGCTTTTTAACTTGTTTTTTGAAAATAGCAAAATTCATTCCAATTGGTGGAGAGTATTCAAAGTTCGACCCGGCCAAAATAACAGCTTTTTTATTTGTTTCATATAATCCTCATCGAAGTCATATCATGCACTACCAATACGAACTTTTTTTGTTACGGGAGCTCTAATAAATACGCATAGTGGTGTGGGGTATCTTATAGTCGGCCCCGCCCGACTTTTGACCTTTCCTTACTGGTTTTTATTATTTTTGGGCTGCTAGTAATGCCAAGGGTGTGTAATCTCATTAATGGTAATACTGAACATGAAATATGTGTTTAAAATTTTTTGCTGTGTTATGGGGGGGAGAAAAATCAAATCAAACAAGTTAAAAAGCAGTAAGTTCGGCCGGGCCGAACTTTTAATACCCTCCACCATTTGCAACGAATTTGGAAATTTTCAAAAAATAAAATCCTTAAAAAATTCTGTTAAAATTTTAAAAATACCGAATATAGCCGTTATTTTGGGGTCTATACGACGTGGACATACATAGGCATTGTTTGTCATAAGCCATTACCATATTCAAATTCGAAACTTGAAATAAACGGTGAATAATGTAGCTAAAATCATCAAAATACCGAATATAGGGAGGTACCGTTATATGGGGGCTATACGAAGACCTGGACCCGCACAGACAATTTTCTGTCACAGACTGTAGTTCCCATAACGAACTTCAAATACCAAATTTGAAACAATTCCTGTGAATAATGTCGCTAAAATCATCAAAATACCGAATATCGGGAGGTACCGTTATATGGGGGCTATATGAAATCGTGGACCTACATGGCCCATTTACGAACTTAACCTGCCTACTGGAAAAATAAACATGTGTGCAAAATTTGAGCCACCTATCTTAATTCATTCGAAAGATAGCGTGATTACAACAGACAGACGGACAGACAGACAGACAGACGGACATCGCTAAATCGACTTAGAATTTTACACTGATCAAGAATATATATACTTTGTTGGGTCTGATATGAGTATTTCGAGGAGTTACAAACGGAATGACAAAGTTAATATACCCTCCATAGTATGGTGGAGGGTATAAAAACGTTTTAAATTTTTTAACGTTTTCACATAACTTTCTATTTTCCCTTTTTAATATTTGTATTTCGCTCATGTCCGCTTTACACCAATTATAATTTAATTTCATTGATAAGACAGAAGTGTCTCATTCCCCTTAGCATTTATAAGACATTATGGCAGACACGTTTTTGGAAACTCCATGCAAATTGCTAACCAATAAAGACTAAATTGAAATATTTAAATGCAGGAAATGAATATCAATTGATAAATCGGTTTGGTTCGTGATTTTCAATTTGTCTGGTAACTTCATGAAATGGCGATTTTTCAAATAAATTTATAAATTTTTTTATTATTTAAATTTCCCAAGAATGTTTTTTTTTTCAACTGTTCACTTTATGTGTGATAAATATAATTAAATTTAAATAATTATCAAAATGTTAATGCTGTCTTAATACTCCGAGATTAAAGGTTACTATTTATGCCGGTAGATAAGAAACGAAAGCAGCTGAGCTGAGCATGCAAAGTGTCTATGTCCGTCATGTTTTTGTTCTATGTGTGTGCGTATGTATGTAAGCATACGCATGCGTGTGTTTGTGTGTAAACTTTATAATACGCCTCCTGTTAAATTATATGAAACCTCAACATAAAATTTCAATTAGTCCGGATTATCCCTGGGAAATGTATAAACATACACAGGCATAAACAAACATCAGTGTGTGTTGAAAAGGCAATTATGATTGATGCTAATGAGAAAAGATGTTTTTTGTTAAAATGAGAAAAAAAAAACAAAACACTTTATTAGTGTGCGTGATTCTTAAGAGAATTTCCATAATACATATTTGAAATTATGCCAACGCTCGGAAAAAAACCGGTCGTTCGTTCGTTTTTAATATCACTTTACCATTAATGTTGGAATACTTGAATTTTATGCAAATTACTATAAAAGTAAACATATACTCATAAACGACCCATTTCAGTTTGACCTTTGCAACAATAATTCTAATAATAATTCTACGTTGATGTTGCCATGCAAAAATAAAAAAAAATAATAATAATTTATGTCTGGGCACACGAGACAAAATGTAAAATTTACAAATGTCAATATCCCGAAATATTATGTGCGTGTCGTCATTTTTCAGCTGACTTTAATAATTTAATTGAAAATCCTTGAAATATGCATACTAACCTATGCAAGCAGGAATAATTTTAACAAGTAAAAAAAAAATTCGACCGGGCCGTATTTTTAATACCCTCCAACTTAGGGTAAAGAAATATTAGAACCCATTATGACCCACAAATATCAATTTTTAGACAAACGTGGACCTCTACATGCATTTTATCAAAACGTGGACCTATACATGTAATGTTTCGCCACCGAAGCTAGAATACAATATGACCAACAAATACCAATTTTTAGACATATTCGTGGGAAATGTGGCAAAAATCATCAAAATACCAAATATAGGGAGGTACCATTATATGGGGGCTATACCAAAACGTGGACCTATACAGGGTGAGATAAAATAACTGCAACAAACTTCATACTGCTGTCATTTCTAAGCCACTCATTCGAAAGCTATTAAAATTATTCCATTGACAGCTCATTATATTGTTTACAAGCGTACAGAGTTGCTTTGTTCCAAAATCTCCGGATATCAATCCGTTAGACCATTGTGTCTAGAGTATTTTGAAAAGAAAGACTGGCACTAAAAAATACCAAAGTGTCAATCACCTCAAGCAAGCGCTTCGCTGGGAATGGGCCAAAATACGGCAGAGCATTCATTAGCCGTTTGAAGGCCATAATTCGTGCCAAAGGTGACCAATTCGAACAAATGTAAATTCATTCTAAAATTTAATGATATTTCCGACATGTTTTGCTTTCATTGAATAAAATTAAAAAAAAAAATGTAAAAATTATGGCGTTTGACTTTGTTGCAGTTTTTTTTTCTCTCACCCTGTATAGTACCATACTTTCTGTACAGTTATACCACATGTGTCTAGAATCACTTCCTTCTCCCCAACCTATTCACCAATGGCGACCTTGATATCAAATTGCAAAATTCCATCTCTATCCCAACCCCTAACAGAAAATTCTGTGGCATTTTGCACTTTTCGTACATTTATAGTACGAATTTCTAAAACCACCTCCACCTCTCAACTGTAGACAGACAGTGACATCCGTATCAAATTTCAGGATTTCAGCTCTGCCCCTTCACCCAATACCATTTTTGTAACGTTTAGTTATTATCGAACATTTATAGTACGCAATTTCAAAACAATCTTCATACTCAAATACCAACGGTGACCTTAATTTCTAATTTCAGGATTTCAGGTCTTTAATTCCCCCCATTGATAAATATAGTACAATTATAATACGCGTATCCAAAACCAACATCTCTCTTAACCACAGGCCCCAACGGTGACATATAAAATTTCAGAGTTTCAGAACTCTATTCATTAACCCAATACCAAATCTAACACACCTACCCTAATAATAATTTTCCGATTTTAAGCACCTTACCAAATTGCACCAAATATACCACTATTTAGTACTTTTCGTGCACTTATAGTACACATTACCAAAATCAAGCAACAAGAAGCACCCCAATACGAAATTCCAGCTTCATCCGTTCACCCTAAACCAAACTGACCCAAAAAGTAGTACCATTTAGTGCAGTTCGCAGACTTAGTACACATTTTCAATACCACCTTTATGTATCAAACTTTCTTTTCAACCTTGATTCTAATACAAAATTGATATATAACTTATATATCTGTTCATATGGTACCATTTTTGAAGTTTAGTTTAGTAAACTTTTCGTAACCTCATAGTTCGAATTTCCTGCACTCCATCAGTGAATCTCATTGCAAACTTCAGAGTTCTAGCTTATTATGTTTGCCCAACAAACTTTTCGTACCCTTTTAGTACGAATTTGCAAAAATCATGCATTATCACAGTCTTACGCACCAATGCTGACCTTTTTTGGGCAGCATTGGTGCAAATATTACCTTGAAGTCGTTCTTCTAAAACGATGATGAAAACTTTTCGTAACATAAAGTATGAATTGTAGAAAATCTCAACCCGAAAAAAATCCGAAAACTCCACTTTAATGAAAACCGTTATATGGGGACTATCCGAAGCCGTGGACGAATACGTATACGAATTTTTTTCTCATAGGCTGTAGTGGCCATTATGAACTTCAAATACGAAATTTGTTACAATTACTGTGAATAATGTGCAAAAATCCTGAAAATACGGAGTATCGGGAGATACCGAAGATGTGGACCTGCACGGATAATTTTCTGTCTTAGATTGTAGTACCCATTAGGAACGAAATTTAAAACAATTCTGGTGAATAATGTTGCTGAAATCATGAAAATACCAAATATCGGGATGTATCGTTAAATGGGGGCTATACGAAGACTTGGACCTGCATACAAAAATTTTTGTCATAGGCTGTAGTACTCATTAGGAACTTCCAGTACGAAATTTGAAACGATTCCGGTGAATAATGTTGCTGAAATCATCAAAATACCGAATATTGGGAGGTACCGTTATATGGGGGCTATACGAAGACGTGGACCCGCACAGAAAATTTTCTGTCATAGGCTGTAGTATCCATTACGAATTTCAAATACCAAATTGCAAACAATTCCGGTGAATAATGTCGGTAAAATAATCAAAATACTACTATAACAAAACATGGACCTACATGGCCCATTTTCAATACCAAAAGTCCTGCAGACATAACATACATTTGAGTAAAATTGTATCAAGCTACTTCAATTCGTTCGGAAGCAAGAGTGACTTCCACAGACGGATAGAAAATTCTGAATATGAAGATATATATCCAATTTGGGTTGATATTACACTGTCACACGCTCCCCGAATGTTGTTCTGCGGTATTTTGGCCCATTCCCGGCGAAGCGCATGTTTGAGTTGATCGACACTTTGGTATTTTTTAGCGCCAACCTTGATTTCCAAAATACTCCAAACACAATGTTCCAACGGATTGGTATCTGGAGATTTTGGTGGTCATTGTGCGCTGGAAATGAAGCGAGGAACCTCCTTTTGTAACCATTCTTGAGTGGCGCATGCTGAGTGCGATGGAGCTGAGTCCTGCTGGAATGTCCAAGGTCTGCGGCCAAAATGTTTTGCGTGCCCAAGGCTATAATACACCCTCCAGAATATTTTCTTGATAATATTCGGCATTTATTCTGATGCCACGGTCGATTAATACGATGTGGCGGCCCACACTATCACCATAGCCGGCGCTTGAGTTCTGGTAGTCAACCGAAGATGCACATTTTCAGCTGATCTCTTTGTCAAGTAAACACGATCGTTTTGTTTGTTTACAAACTGCTCGACAACGAATGTTTTCTTATCGGAGACGGAGAAAACCAAATTCGGCAGTTTACCTCTTCTATTTTCTTTCTGTTGTTTTTGCACTTTTTGGAATTTCAATGGCTTTACCTCGACCTCATTTTTTTAATATTTGCCGAATGGAATATTGCGATACGTTCCACTCACGAGCCATTTTTCGGCCACTGCGACGCGGGTTTCGATCAAGTCGCTTCTTTACTTTTCGAATCATTTCTGCTGATGTTGCTGTTTTCTTCAGTCCACTTCCTCGACGTCGCGCTACACTACCAGTATCACGATAACGAGCTATGGTACGACACACAAAAGATTTATTTACATATCAATGCAGGAGTGCTCTACCGATAGCCACTTGTGGTTTTCCAGCCAAATATAAAGAAATCACACTATCACACTTGAATTCCATTACGAATAACTTTTTTCTGGAAAATTCTCACAAAAATGCTTTTGTACGCTTGTAAACAATATAATGAGCTGTCACTGGAATAATTTTAACAGCTGTCGGACGAGTGCCTTGGAAATGACAGCAGTCTGAAGTTGGTTGCAGTTTTCTTCATCTCACCCTGCATAATTTACTTTCAAACATAAATGTTGACAAAGAGATGTTAGCAAATGAATAATTTGGAAAAAAGTTTGAACATATGATTGCATGACGTTACCTTCTTCATTTTACCATGCTATCATATAAAAATATAAGCGAGAATAGAATCGACTTTCCCTCTACGATTATCAATTCTATTCTGGATCCTGCTCAGAGGATCAATGTCTTTATTGATGAAAATAGAGTCCAAACTCCCATTTCGATTGTCAACTCTATTCTCTATTCGGCTCGACTGGAGCAATGTTCAATGTAAGTGAGAATAGAAGCCAATCTCCCTCTTCGATTGTCAAATCTATTCTCTATCCGGCTCGAAGGACCAATGTAAAGGAAAATAGAGTCCAATCTCCCTCTTCGATTTTCAAAAAAGTAAGAAAAGAAAACCAACCGAATGGTATGGCTGTTGATTCAGTTCTCGATCCGGCTCGAAAAGCCAATGTAAGATGAGAATAGAGTCCAATCTCCCTCTTCGATTGTCAACTCTATTCTCTATTCGGTTTTCCTTTCTCACTAAATATTGCTTCATTCGAGCCGAATAGAGAATAGAGTTGACAATCGAAGAAGGATATTGGACTCTATTCTCCTTTACACCCTCGTTGGTCCTACCACAGGATACACTCGATTGTGGCATCCCTATCTTGCCATATAGACTTGGTTAAAAGTTCAAACCAACGAAGTAAACTTTGTTCCAAAATTCTCAAAATTAACAGCTAAAACTTAAAATCCCCGTTTTTGCGTCTTAGCATCCCCGCACGCCATGCGAATCTCACACGTTTTCATTACACCAAATTAATTCAACTTTCCAAGTTCGGCTAAGTAATGGCTAATTCATTTCATACCGAACGCTTCCTAATTAATATGCACAAAGTTTTGCAAAGAAATCGATAGTTTGATTGGTATTATTGTTGTTGTTACTGCTGCCTGCTGCTGTCGGCATCTTTGTTCCACCACACACTGTTAGGCAAATTGATTGGGCAGAATGGGCAAAAACTTGTAATTTTGCATTTGCATTTTAAGACGATAGCTACAAAACTTATTCTCACATAGAGACGAAAAGTGTTATTAACATTCATATGGGATAAAAGCCGTTTTTGGGAAGAGCGGAAGTAATGCCAGCCACTTTGCTTTTTTGAAATGTGGGATGGGGGAGACATGATTTCCATAAAAAAGTTTGATCTAAGCTAACTTTGTAACACACAATGGCATTTTGCTCCAAAAAGTTGGCTGAGTAAATATGTATGTATTTGTTTGTACACACGGACTGTATTATTTTCTCAGCTGCTCTTCCACAACTCTTTAGTTCGCACATTACTTTAGGGACAATGATGTTGCTGGTCTAGCAAAATATCAAATTTATTTCACAGCAATTGAAACATTTCACCTCCCTTGGTCTCAGGTCAAGACAAAGGCTCCAAAATCCAAAGCCAAAAAACCACCGGAAATTTTGTGAAGCCCTTTTCACTCCGTTTTCTTTTCACAAAAGACTACCGTAACAACTATGTTGTCTCTCTATCTCCCGTAAACTCCTCATAATATCCGATAATATTCGCCTTTTATTATTTCCTACAAAACGTCTAATATTCGTAACGAAACAGGCATGTGCATGCAGAACATACAAAGACCATTAAATCGATGTAATGTTCGTTCCCATGTTTCACGTTGAATTCCTGTTATTCTCCTTCGTTCCTGTTCGCAGAATGAACTCAGGGGGCCGAGAGGCAATGGAACTTGTTTCTATGACACTACGTGTCTTTGGTAAATATTTGTGGCCAAAACACACAAGTGATTTGACTACTTCGGAATGGGTGTTTGAGTGTGTGTGTGTGTTGGTACGTGTGTTTGTGGTCGCACATTGGCAAGAGATGTCAACACATCCATCCTCCAACAACGGATTTCAATGTTTGAAATTTTAAAGGTTTGATGCGCTAGACAACATGTTCGATTCGAACATTTGGTTGGAGGATGCTCTTGTAGGGTTACCAGATTGCAGGTACGTAGGCAACAGAGGAGAACAAGTTATAGAGTATCAAATACGCCCAAACATTATTCACCGGAATTGTTTCAAATTTCGTACTGGAAGATCCTAATGAGTACTTCAACCTAAGACAGAAAATTGTCCGTGCAGGTCCACGTCCTCGGTACCTCCCGATACTGCGCATTTTCATGATTTTTGGGACATTATTCACCGTAATTGTAAAAAATTTCGTATTTGAATTTCATAATGTGCACTACAGGTTGGTATTCACTTAGCTGCACAATGAAGCCGGTATCTTTATATATTTTACTTATGTGCCTATTTCATTGAGTATTTTTATACCCTCAGCCATACGTCTAGAGAGGGTATATATCATTTGATACGGTCAAAACGTGCCTAGTCGAAATAATGGTTTTATATCTTAGGTCTTTTTGGACCAAATCCGTTTCCGGACATTTGAAGTCGATCTAGCGATGTCCGTCCGTCTGTTTGTCTGGCTGGATGGTGCGCAGGATAACTCTAGAAGGGATTATCCGATTTGGCCCAAACTTTTGACATCGTAATATTTTTGTCAAATTTAAATCGAGTTCGGAGATGAGCAATATCGGTCCACTCCTTCAGGTACCTTCCCCACAAAAGGTCGAAATTTTCAAAAAATATATTTTCTGCACAGAAAAAGAAAGAATAATCCGATTTTGCTTAAACTTTTCGAATCCTAATATCTTTATCAGTGCTAGGTCAGGTGTGAAAATGGACAATATCGGTCGACTCTAAAAAGTACCTCCCCCACAAAGGATTAAAATTGTGAATAATTACAACTTTTATAAAATGTGATGTAAAAGTTCGATTGTCTTCAAAATTTCACACATCCCAATAATTTTTTTAATCCAAGGTTTGGTGTTAAGATGGAATATATCGGACCATTCCTTCTGGTACCTTCCCCACAAAAGGTTGAAATTTGGAAGTTCATAAAACGCGGAATAAACATCTGATTCCATTTAGACTTAGCAAATCTAAATATTTCTATCAACACATGATCTGCTATAAAGGCGGAAGAGATTGGACCATTCCTACTGGTATCTCCCTCGTAGAGGGTCAAACTTTTGAATAACTAAAACGATTATAAAATACGAAAAAACATCAGGTTCTCTTTATATTTCACATACTACTTTGTTTCTCCTAGCACAAGATCTGTTATAAAGATGCTATATGTCGGTCCACTCCTTCTGGCATCACCCACACAAAGGGTCAGAATTTTGAATATCCATAAAAATATTCATAAAACGCGGAATTAACATCCGACTCCGTTCATATTTGGTACATTTCAATATTTCCATCAACACAAGATCTGTTATAAAGGTAGTAGAGATCGGACAATTTCTTCTAGTACCTACCCCACAGAAGGCTCAAGATTTTGAAAACAAAACGCTCAAATAAAGCAAAATAAACATTCTCGGGTGGCGCGTGCTGAGTGCGATTGTGCTGAGTCCTTTTGGAATGTGTGCTGAGTCCATTAATACACCCTCCAGAATATTTTCGCGATAATATTCGTCATTTATTCTGATGCCACGATCGATTAATACGAGCGGAGAGCGACAATCGGCTGTTATGGGAGCTCACACCATCACCATAGCCGGCGCTTGAGTTCTGGTGGCCAACCGAAGGTGCACATTTTCAGCTGACCTCTTTGGCAAGTAAACATGATCATTTTGTTTGTTTACAAACTGCTGGAATACGAATGTTTTCTCATCGGAGAAACCAAATTCGGCAGTTCACCACTTTCGGCCGAGCGACGCAACTCTTTAACTCTTTTCAGTCTATTTTCTTTCCGTTGCGGTGTGAGTTTTTGCACTTTTTGTAATTTCAATGGCTTTACCCCGAGCACATTTTTCAATATTTTCCGAATGGAATATTGCGATATGTTCAGCTCAAAAGCCATTTTTCGACCACTGCGACCCGTGTTTCGATCAAGTTGCTTCTTGACTTTTCGAACCATTTCTGCTGATGTAGCTGTTTTCTCCCGTCCACTTCCTTGACGTCAAGCTACGTTACCAGTATCACGGTAACGAGCGATGGTACGAGACGCTAAAAATTTATTCACATTAAAATGCTGGAGTGCTCTAACCATAGCCACTTGTGGTTTTCCCGCCAAATATAAAGAAATCACACTATCACGCTTGAATTCCATCACGAATAATTTTTTTTTCTGGAAAATTCTCACCAAAATGCTTTTGTACGCTTGTAAACAATATAATGACCTGTCACTGAAGTAACTTTAACAGCTGTCGGACGAATGGCTTAGAAATGACAGCAGTCTGAAGTTGGTTGCAGTTTTTTTTTATCTCACCCTGCAGTCCACACCGGGCACGTCGCAATGTTTATACATATTTATTTAGGAACGATATGAAATGGACAGTATTGGCTCATTCCTTCGGAACCTACTTCATAGAGGGTCAACAATTTCAATAATGATAACAGAGGTTAAAATATATTTAAATAATCGAACATTATGTCAGCCTCAGATACTATTTTAACTTATTTAATTAATTTTTGAACAATTTTTCGCTGATGGCTGAGAACACCGTTGACGAATTCCTAGGCTTCAATTTTAGGTTTATGATGTCCGTTATCGCCTTTTTGTCATTAATTCATATCAATTTCGATTCTTCGCCTTTTTTATAAATTACAATTTTTCTGTTCCCTTACTTTTTCTGCCATTTTGCAATGGAGATTAATTTTGGACCATTTGCATTTTTGCCACAAATATATACTGGATAATCATTAAATCTTCACTTAATCTATCAAAGAATCATCTCCTCATATATTTACAGTAGCGACAACCCTCACACACTATCTTTGGGCAACAAGTGCCAGGTATGAACACAACAAGTTGCCATCAATCATGGACAAAGAATCGGCAAGGCGCCTTTTTCCTTGCCAAATAATGAACAGTTGCAAACACATTCTCGCCGGTTTAAGAACATTATTTCAGCGGCCATATCGAAGAACCAAAAGAGTTTTTGTTACCAAATAAAAAAAATTATAATTAATTTGGAATATTTACGAACAATTTTAATTAATCGAAGGATTATGCAAAGAATTTTTTTTGTTGAAACTGCATATAATTAAGACGAAAAAACCAATTTGTTGTGATTTAAAAAAGAATTTCCAAAGTGGATACCTTAAAAAACCGAAGCATACATGAAGTGTATATTTATGAAAAAAATTTAAATAAAAAAATTAAATTGATTTAGTGTGAACCATAAATAACAGTGTTGTTCTCCGAAATTTCTTTGTAGTTATTGATACCAGAAAAAAACATTTTAATCTCGAGCGGGATAAAAAGTTGTGTTCAAAACATACGAAATAAAGATTGGCTCATTATTTTCACCGGTGAATAGGATAAAAACAGCTGTGTGTTAATACCTGGAATAAAAACTGCCCATAGGGTGTATATTAAATATCTTTCAAATGGAGATAGATTCAACTATAATGGAAATCAATCGACTTTTGTGTAAGTTACCGACTACAGATAATTTTGCAGTTTTTGTTTGAAAAAAAAAAAAGAAAAGAAAAATAATAAACAATGCTTAAATTAATTACGGTTTTCATGCTATGTTTATACCCTACAACTATCTGGCAACTCTTGAAGTGTCTAGTCGTGCTATTTTTGTGTCTAACAAAGTGTTAAAATAATTTTAATATATTTTGTGTTAATTGTGATTTTTCCCGGTGAAGTTTCTAAAAATTTGTTAAATCTAATTTTGCCAGTTAAGTGGTTTGTGATAGTCTGTTGTAAAACGCGCTAGTTTTTACAGAATATTGATTTTAATTTTGTGTCTGTCTGAGTTCGCTTTCAGTGATTATTTTGTTTTGTTCATCATTTTGACGTTTGTCATCTTATCGTTCTGTGTTTACTTGTTCTTATATTTACTAGTTTCAGATTTCAGAGCATACTTTCAGGCGGTAACTATTTAAGCCTTACTAACTCTTTAACCCACAAAAAATTTTAACCCTTATATAACCCTTCAAAAAATATATATATATTAAAAAAATTATTCTTTGATAATGGAATGTTTAAATAAAGACTGCAAAATTACAAGTCTAAAAGAACGCTTGTTGACTTGTTGGTTGTGCGAGAAGCATGAACATTTGAAATGCTTAGGTTTTAATGGTAAGCATTTTGATATCATAACTGATCGCAAATATGGGCTTCGCTGGTCATGTGACAATTGTAGGTCCCTTGAAGTAGATTTTTATCGTCTATTCAAGGAATCTAAAATTGAATTAGCTGCCATGAAGAAAGAGTTTAGTGTCGTTACTTCCAAACTTGAAAATTTTGAAAAAATGTTTATAAAATTTGAATACGCAGATGGTTCACCGAAACGTAAAAAATTCTCAGCTATTGCTTCCGGTGTTAATTTAATATCCCTAAACACACCAGTTGTGGCTCCGCCACGCAATGCTGCTGAGTCTTTACCGTCGGAAAGCCATTTGGCGCCACCGGCGCTGTGTTCACCCTTGCCAATCGTTTCAAGTCAAGTTTCAAGTCTTAATGAATTCTCAACGATTGAAACTCCATCTTCTGAATCCGTACCCATAATGCCCTTAGGTCCTCTAAGTCCGACTGTACCATCAATAGTTGTTAATCCTATTTCAAATGTTGATGCTTCAGCTCCTAATTCATCCGCAAAAACTGTAATTGGTCCTTGTCAATCTGGGAGTAGTAATGAACTAGTTGTAGTTGCTCCCAGGAAAAGTATTTTTATATCTAGATTACATTCCAATACAACTATAAATAACATATCTAATTACTTAAAATCTAAAGTGCAAAACCTGGGTGATAATGACTGTAGAATTATTAAATTTAATTCGTCATTACCACGAGATATATCATCGTTCAAAATAATCGTGCCTCATGATATGTTTGATACATTGTTAAATAGATCTTTTTGGCCAGATGGTGTTCTTGTAAAGGAATTTGTGTTTAGAGAGAAAACTAATGCTAATAAACCTGTCAAGATCCCTTCAAGTGTGCCGGTCTCAAAAAACTAATCAATTCTCTATCTATTCTTTACCAAAATGTAAGGGGCCTTAATTCTAAACTGAAAAATATTTATTTAAAATCCTTTTGCTGTGATTTCAAAATTCTCGTTTTCACGGAAACTTGGCTCAAACCAGGCATACGTGACACTGAGATTTTGTCTGATCAGTACCAAATTTACCGGAAAGACAGATTGAATAAAGTTGGTGGAGGAGTATTCATTGCCGTCCACAATTCTATTGCCTCGGAGCGCATTTTGCTTACAGAATGTCCTAATATAGAATTTGTTTGTGTTAAGCTAAATTATTTAAATAATACGTTTATTCTTACGTGCTCTTATATTGCTCCAAATTCAAATGTAGATATTTATCTTAAACATTCAGACCTAATAAAAGAAGTTTCAACGTGTCGGCCTTTAAATTCAGAATTGATTTGCTTTGGTGATTTTAATTTGCCCAGTTTAACTTGGGTCCCAGGTGATAACAATGTTGATTATGTACCCATTTCATCCTCAGAATTATCCTCTGATATGTTACAGTTCTGGGAAAACATTTCTGATCAATGTCTGTATCAAATAAATAACATCTATAATGCGAGAGGTAAACTCTTGGACTTAGTGTTTTCATCGACTACAAACTCTTCCGTATGTAGAATTTCTCCTTTCTCCGAGCCTGAAGACTTGTATCACCCTACTCTATCGATAAACCTTGAACTAAAAAATATTCCTATGATTAAGACATTATCGTCTTCTAAAACACGAAAGTTTAACTTTAGTAAGACAAATGTGGATCAGCTACGTACTACATTATCCAATATTAATTGGGTCTGTGAAGGTAACATTGATTCTCGAGTCTCGTGTTTCTATAATAAACTTAATGATGCATTTAAAGTCTCAGTTCCTGTCCAAATCTTGTGCTCAGATATGGGCCCACCTTGGTTTACCCCACATCTGAGACGGTTGCGAAATGTAAAAAGTAGACTATTTAAAAAATTTAAAAAATGCTGTACAACGATAAACTTTAGTAATTACACTATAGCCAGAAATATCTACAACATTCAAAATACTAAATGTTATTCTAATTATCTAATAAGAGTGAGAGTTAACTTAAACCGAAATCCAAAATATTTTTACAAATTCGTGAATTCAAAGAGAAAAGTCCGGGAATATCCTAGAAACATGAAGCTCGGGAGTAAAGAATCATGTGACCCTAAAGAAATCGCAAATATGTTTGCAGAATTCTTTCAGAATACCTACTCTAAATTTACCTCAAATTTTACTACTTACCCTTATAATGTTAATAAGCTAAATCAGTTCCCTCGTATCACATTCACGGAGACTGACGTATTAAACGGTTTATTATCATTGAAATATTCTAACTCACCAGGTCCTGATGGTGTACCAACATCTATTTTAATCTCATGTGCTCATGAACTTTATAGACCACTAACGACAATTTTTAATGACTCATTGACATTAGGTTACTTTCCTCTATTTTGGCGTTCTAGTTATATTATTCCTTTACATAAATCCAATAGTAGATGTGTTATTGAAAATTATAGAGGCATAGCAAAACTAAGTGCTATTCCCAAACTTTTTGAGCTTTTGGTCACACGTAGAATAACTCATTTTGTCTCACCTGTAATATCACCTCAACAACATGGTTTTGTTAGAGCTAGATCTACTTTGACGAATTTATTAGAACTTACTTGTCAAGTGCACAATGGTTTTTCAAATAAGTGTCAAACTGATGTTATTTATACAGATTTCAGTAAAGCATTTGATACCGTTGCACATGAATTATTAATTTATAAACTTGATTCCATGGGGTTTCCTACAATACTCTTATCATGGATATTGACATATTTACAGAAACGTACCCAAAAAGTATCATTTAAAGATATTCTTTCTAATAATATAAATGTAAACTCAGGAGTTCCTCAAGGTAGTCATTTAGGTCCACTACTTTTCGTACTTTACTTAAATGACCTTCCATCTGTTATTCGTCGCTCTAAAATTTTGATGTTTGCTGATGATGTTAAATTATATTCTAATCTCGAGTCTTATAACCAATTAAATAATCTTCAATGCGATTTAAATTGTCTTGTGAATTGGTGTAGTGAAAATGGGATGTCATTAAATTTAAAAAAGTGTAAAAAGCTATCTTTCTATAGATCCCAGCCTGTTAAAAGTGACTATTTTATTGGCTCATATAAATTGGATAATGTAGACTCCTTTGTAGATCTGGGTGTAATTCTGGATAGAAAACTTAGCTTCAATTTACATATAGATTCTTGTGTTAATAAAGCCAAGTCGTTGCTTGGATTTATAAAACGTTGGTCTAAAGAATTTGATGATCCTTATGTTACTAAACGTTTATTCATTAGTCTTGTTCGACCAACTTTGGAGTATGGTTGTGTACTTTGGAGTCCCTTCTATAAATTATATTCTGACAAGATAGAATCTGTACAGATTCAATTTCTTCTGTTTGCTCTTAGAGGCTTAGGATGGAATTCGAATGAAGCTCTTCCACCTTATGAAAATCGCTTAAAACTTATAGATCTTCCGTCACTTCACAAAAGGCGTCAAATGCTAAGATGCATTTTCATAATAAAACTCTTGCGCGGGCAAATTCAATCTGAATTTCTCTTAAGCGAAATAAACTTTAATGTCCCTTCGCGTAGCACGCGAAACTACTTGCCTCTTAAATTGACAATAGCAAAATCTAATTACGAACTATGTAATCCTCTGCGGTCTTTATGTGATGAATATAACAAACTATACAATATAATGTCTTTATCTGAACCCTTGCATGTTATAAAAAAATCTATCTTGTGTTCTTAAAATGTAGAAACAGTTGCCAGAAATAATTAAATAATTAATTGGATTTTAGTTTTGTTGTAGTCTATATGTCTGTATTGTGTATATTAATGTACTTTATTGTTTAGCCGGCTGATAATTACTGTAGCCGGTTTCCCCTAGCCTACTAACCCCCTATATTTCGGACTATAGGGTGTACGCGCTCCCTTCGTTATGGGGAGGTGGCCCCCTCGGTCGGCAGGGGCGGGAAAGTGTGGCGATGGGAACGATCGATAAAAAAAAAAAAAAAAAAAAAAAAAAAAAACACTTTGTGTTGGGGGTATTATAAGTTTGATTGGGCCAAAAATTATGTAACACCACGAAATATTGATTTCCCACATAGGAAAGTATATATGGATCTTCCTATCTCGCCGAGCTGAGTCGATCTAGCTATGTATGTCCGTCCATCCGTCTGTCCATGTTAATTTGTAATCACTCTACAGGTCGAAATTTTGGCCCGATCTTCACGAAATTTAAAATGTAGGTGGGGTTAAGGTCAGAATAGAACCCTATTTCTTTTGGAGATGATCGCATAATATTTAGGGGTCGAAATGGACCAACAACTGAAAATTTTCCTAATTTTGCAGTTGCTCTACAGGTCACAATTATAGACCAATCGAAGCGAAAGTTAGCATGGGGCTAGATCTTTGGGCTGGGCAAAAGCCTTCCAATTATGATGGCCATCGGGTAATATTTAGTGGTTGAAATGACCATAGCATTTGTGATAAATAAAAGTCAAATTTTCCATTAAACCGCGAATATTTTTAATCCCGGCGAAATCACAAATAGACGAACAGGTCAATTCTGACCATTACGTAGATGCCGATAGTAAAAATATCGGATATATGTAGCGAAATATATACAATATAAATATACAAAGGAAGCAATGTTAGCTAGAATGCTTATATCTCAAAAATGGCTGGAGCGATTTTGACAAACTTTGTCAATTCAGAATGCCCTCTTGGCATAAAAGAATGAAATCTAAAAAAATCGCACAAAAAGATGCCAATAATCATGTTAATATAGATTTTGTAGTATTTTGTGACATTTTTTTATTTTTTTCATATTTTTTTGTCGCATGCGATGTTTTCAATTTGACTTATAATTATGAAGTGTATATTTTGTAATATTTTTGTACTTTACAACACAGGTTGGGGTTATTATTTATATACAGATTGCAATTATCGTTCGATCCTCACGAAAATTTTCACAAAGGTAGGGTTAGGCTCAGAAAGGCTAAGCCTATTGTTTTCAAAAATGTCCGCAATATATTTAGGGGTTTACATGAACCAGCAACTCAAAAAATATTCCTGATTTTGCAGCCGTTATAAAGGTCGCACAACCACAGGACACGAAATCTTGCATGAAGTTAGAATTTAAGACAGCGGGTAGAATGGACCACTATTTTTGTGTGAAGGAATATCAACATTATTTACAGGCGATATTCGAAATACACAAAATACGAACTTCTGGCTTTTTATGCTGATTTCGTTGACGAATATATCCAAATATCGTAGACAAGCAAATCATATAGATGAGTCTAAATTTGGAGATACAGAGGGGCTTCTTGCTTTTGGATGTGATTGCAAAATATTTAGGGGTTCAAATTAACCAAAAACAGAAATGTTTTTCCGATCACACAATTGAAGCCAATCGACACGCCTGTGAAGAGAGTTAAGGACAGGGAAGAATTCTAACATTTTGAATGACCATTGGATTATATTTAGCCGTAAAATCGACCACAAACTAACAGCACGACGGAGTGCATAAATATTGGGAAAATGTCCCTGGTCAAAATGCTAAGAGTAATATCTGGGCAGTGTTCCGTGACGTAATTTCAAAAGCGAAATATTCCAAAATCGATTTGGACATAAGGGTGCTTCTAACATATTGTAGTGTTGTAGGGTATCATATGGTCGGCCCCGCACGACTATAGCCTTTGCTTACTTGTTTATTCATGTTTTTTTGCATAGAAAAAAGGTTTCTCAATGGTCATATAATGAATAGAGTTAAAATATGATGGCTGACCAACAATGCCCATATGGCAGATGAAGTTGCTCAAAATGTTGTGTCAGGATAACTGCCGTGGGCAATTAGCCATTGTTTTTGAATAACAAAAGTATCAAATTATTCGAAATAATGTAACATGGGTTATGGTCGAACTGTTGTGAGTATTCTGGGGCCTAATGCTCGTACTCGATATAGAGTGAGATTTTGTTCGAAGTTAAATTACGATCCGTAGTTACTAATTGAATGATACGACTCGAATGGAATTATTCAAAAATTTATCGATTATTGTCAAAAAATAATCGAAATACCGACAATCGAAACATATGTTTTCATCCAAAAAGTAAACAAAACAATTGTTTGCCGCTTCATTAAAAGTTGAAAAAAATTATGGATACGTGTTTTTTTGTATTATCCTCTTCGGAAGATGAGGACGGTAATAATATAAATATAATAAGAAGACAAATTCGAGAACGTAGTGACCCCTTATCATTGTCAGAAAATGCGTAAGTATAATATGAAAATGCATGCAAGTGTGGTGTTTATAATTTTTGCAATTCATTGCAGATTCCGTCAACGATTTAGACTGACAAAAGATGCTTTTCGATATGTGTTATCTAGACTAGATTTCTCCGGACATATGTCATCGTCCATTCCGGCAGTTCTACAATTGGCATCAATTTTGTCACTCTTGGCCAGTGGAAGTTTTCAGCACACTGTGGGTAATGATTTTCTTATAGGAATGAGCCAAAGCGCAACCTGCAGGGTTGTCCAGCGAGTCGCAAAAGAAATGGAACTAAAACTTTGTCCAGAACACATCAACTTTTCACCAGACCAGTCGGCTTTGTGTATGGAACATTGGCAAGTCCCGGGTGGTCAGACATAAAATCTGCCATAATTGCCTTTTGCTTAAAATTTTTTTGTTGCAATTCGTGCTCCTGTGAAATAAAAGGCTCAATTATATACATTTTATTTATATAATTACATTTTTAATACTTACATTTCGTTTTTCTTCTGTTTTGTTTTGGTCTCGACAGGTAGAATGTGGCGGGCAAAAACTCGAATAGTTTTATTCGACATATCGATAAATTTTATTCGATCACGGATACGGTAATCCAAAAATTCAAATTATCTATCGAAACAACTCGATATCGAGTACGAGCATTAGGCCCCTGTTAACTGTTTAGACCAGGGTTACAGTTAGGGTGTGAAGGATGATTTTTGGAAATTCGTTCTTAAATATGGTATCATAGGTATTGGATCAGCGGCTAAAGCAACAATTTGTAATTAATTATTTGTGATAATTAATTAATTGTGAAAGTCAGTTTTGTTACGAAGGAGCGTAATAAAATCGAATTATGTGAAAATTAATACTTTCTAAATGCTACAAAATAATGTAAAATTTATATTTGTTTAACAATTGCTGCTGGAAACTTGAAAATTTTTACAGGTATCCCTATCTGTGTTTAGGTATGCAATAACTTTCTTAGGGTAGGAAATCTACTAAGTAGTACAAAATACTAAGTCATTGATGTTGGGTAAACGTCTAATCTTTACGTCACTCATAGGTAACGAATGACTGGACTGAATATCTTATATCTTAGTTATAGGACTATTATACCAAAACATTGACCAATATGGACAGCTCTATGTATGATTGTTTCCTGCATACGTTGAACTCAAATTACCATATAACCGCTAATTCTGTTTAAAATTGTGACAAAAGCAATATAAAGAGCTTAAATCTGTCGATATTATGTAGTCCATTATCAATACCAAAACTCCCAAAATAACATATGAGTAAACATTTAATCCTTTGTATTGGACATACGAATTGACCTTGAATTCTAAAATTTGAAATTATAGGGCATGGGATAGAGTTTGAAGTATAACTGTACCAATAGTACTAAAAATTAATAATTTGGTTTTAGGCGAAAGGAAGCCAGAGTTAGGCATTATGGTATTAAGATCACTGTGAGTCTACGGCGTTTGGATAAGGAGATGTATTTGGAAAGGATTATAAAAATTCTGCATAAAGTTTTCAGAGGAATAAACACTCTCTGCAGAAAATATCCAATAGATATACACCCATGCAGGATCAGCTATCCTGATTTTCAGTATTTTGAAGAATTAAGTCATAATTTCAAACGAAGTGATTGACATTTGTAATTTTAGTTTGGTGATGAATAAAATATCGCAACTCGTTAGGTTCAGAGACCTGTTGGATTTTGTTCTTTGGAAGATCCTAGTCAAATTTCCCAACCAGAGCTCAATATATTGAAAACATCCTCACGAAAGTTCAAAGTTCGTCCAGTCCCCTAGTTATTGATGGTGCCGTATCATAATCCCCACTGATATAATACCCAATACAATTATGGGGAATATGATTGTTTTTCGGTTATAATCGCCATTATGGAATGTGTCCAAAAAAATCGGACATATCGGTCCCCACTAATAATGGGAATTATGTACAAATGATTGCAGACATAAACCCCATTATGGGGTAGGTATTTTTAACCTGATAACGGCAAAATAATTATTTCATTGGAGGAAATACCCGGTTATTCAACCCCAGATTTCGGGTTTTATCCGATTCTACAAAACTGATATGTACATTTGAAAACTTAAATAGGAAATTTCTATCCAACAAATGGTCATATGATGGGGTTCATTTCTTCCGGTGCAATACAAGAAAATTTGTATTTTTTCTATCGGAACTTTTTGAAAAACTCCTAAAAATTCGAAAATGAACCCGGTATACTACATTATAGGCCCTACCCATGTGCTGATATCTCTAGTAGTTCCGAAGATATTAACGGTGAAAATCATGAAATTGAGGTTTTCTCCACTAATATGTATCGAATCTTTATAACTTTTCCCAGTAGTCGACCTTCGCCCGGTCTTGAAATTTTCTCCTCTAAGGTGTCTCCAACACCGGTTACGCTATTCATAGTTTTTCTAAACTTTAAAACTTTTGTAAGTTGCCGGCCTTCGATTTTAAAGTCAATATATTCGGAATATAATATTAAAGTCAATATATTATAGGCTTTAATGTAGCATGTAGATCTTAGTACCACATATTTAGGGGTTTTAGGGCTTATCAAAATATACAAATGCTAGCATAGCCCTTAAACTCATCGTAAAACTAGTTTTCTTTCTGGGGATTATGTCCCAAAAAAATAACCCCTGCAAGTTACACTACCCATGGGGATTATGTCGGTTTGGGAAGCGGTCATTAACCTCCCCCCCCAAATTATGGGTCTTATGACAAAAAAAATTGAATACCCCAACCATTTGGAACGAATTTGGCAATTAAAAAAAATAAAGAAACAAAATCCGTTAAATATTCTGTTAAAATCCTAAAAATACCAAATGTAGCCGTTAATTAGTGTCTATTCGACGACGTTGACCTGCACAGGCAATTTTTGTCATAAGGCATTACTATATTAAAAAATGAAACCTGAAAAAAAAATCGGTAAAAAATGTAGCTAAAAACATCAAAACATCGAATATCGGGAGGTGTCACAAACAATTTTCTGTCATAGGCTGTAATATCCATTACGAACTTCAAATACCAAATTTGAAACAATTCCGGTGAATAATGTCGTATAAATCACCAAAATACCGAAAATATGTAGGTACCATTTTATGGGGCTTTATCAAAACGTGGATCTACATGGTCGGTTTCCAATACCAAAAGTCCTACAGACATAATACACATTTAAGTAAGATTTCATCAACCTACTTTATTTCTTTCAGAAGGTAGAGTGATTTCCGCAGACGGACGGACATCGCTAAATCGACATAGAATTTTATGCTGATCAAGAATATATATACTTTATGGGGTCTAAAATGTATATTTCGAGGAGTTACAAACGGAATGACAAATTTAATATACCCTCCATACTATGGTAGAGGGCATAAAAGGTGCAAGTATTTACACCGCAACAGAAAGTAAAAAGGCTCAGAAGAGCTAAAGAGTTGCTTCGCTTGGCCGAAAGTGGTGAACTGCCTAATTTGGTTTTTTCCGATGAGAAAACATTCGTTGTCCAGCAGTCTGTAAACGAACAAAATGATCGTGGTTACTTGCCATAGAGGTCAGATAAAAATGTGCACCTTCGGTTGGCCACCAGAACTCAATCGCCGGTCATGGTGATGGTGTGGGCCGCTATAACAGCCGATGGTAGCTCTCCGCTCGTATTAATCGACCGCGGCATCAGAATAAGTGCCGAATATTATCGCGAAAATATTCTGGAGGGTGTATTATAGCCTTGGGCACGCAAACATTTTAGCCGCAGACCTTGGACATTGAAACAGGACTAAGCACGCGCCACCCAAGAATGGTTACAAAATGAGGTTCCTCGCTTCATTTCCAGCGCACAATGACCACCAAAATCTCCGGATACCATTCCGTGACTATTGAGTCTGGGGTATTTTGGAAAGCAGGATTGACACTAAAAAATACAAAAGTGTCGATCTCCTCAAGCAAGCGCTTCGCCGGGAATGGCCCAAAATACCGCAGAGCAATATTCGGGCAGCGTGTGACGGTTTCATTGGCCGGTTGAAGGTTATAATTCGTGCTAAAGGTGACTAAACATATTCAAAAATTTGATGCTATTTCCGAAGTTTTTGCTTTAATTCAAAAAAATTTTAAAAAATGTTCTCAAATCGTATTTTGTGATGTATTTTCTTTTTTAATTAAAGAAAATATTTACGTGATTTTAACAAAAAAGGGTATTTGTTTTTTTTTTTTAGTTGGGAGAGAATGTACTGAATTTCCCGAACTAATGGTCTCACATTTTATTTACAACTTATTTGTAATACCTGTGTTAATTTTGTGGACAAAATCAATCAAGGAAAAAAAAATAAGCCACAGTGGGTAAATGAAATTGACATTTTAAATATTATTAATGAGTTGCCATTAAGAATGCAGATGGGCACACTGAAATCGTCTTGGGAAATCTTTTAAGTACAATATTAAAAGTACTTTTCATCCCATTTTGTATGTTACAAAATAATAAACAAAGGCCCACCACCACCACCACCACGATGTGGTGTATAATATAAATGTAATTAGCCCCCCGCTCCCCTAACAGGGATGCTTTCATTTCCTTCTTTTTTAATGATGATAGATATTATCTTGTAGTTGAAAATAGTTAGGCTAAATCCCATTATTGTTGTTTTTTTAAAAAAAAAAACAACATTTGTTTATTAGTGGAGAAAGATGTTAATGTTTACCAAGGGGGTGAGGCAAGATAAGGATGGTAGATAATATATATTTTTTTTAAGAAACATAATAAGCTAATTGAAGCCGAATATAATAAAAATCCAGGAAATAAGGCAAATTAGTAGAAAGTTATAATGATTTTCAAGAAAAGAATTTTCTTGTTTTTTTTTTTTTTTTTTTTTTTTTTTTTTTTTGAACAAAAGAACAATTGAAATAAAAGCATGCCTGGATAATTCATTCAATTAAGATCATTACTTGTTAGTTTGCTCAAGCCACCCACTCCAATTCGTATTCATTTCAAGGAAGTATTTTCTTTTCCGTGAGAGAGAGGGAGAGAGAGAGAGAGAAACAACACATACCATACATTCGGTCTAAAATTAACTTTACCTGAAATTGATATTTAATTAATTGTATTATATGAATGGTGTTTATGTGGCATGCCAATTTTGTTGTTTTTTTTTCAATAAAGTGAACTTTTTCCCCTATTATTCGGGGAAGTGGCCTTAAGCTTAGGGCCGCATTAATGCAAAACAAATAAACTAACGAAAAAAGGGGTCAAGTTCAGTTGTGTCGAACATTTCTGTTTGTTATTCAATCCAACCCCACACTGTTATTTGGAGAATTAAATACAGCCAAATATTTCCATAGCTTGAAGATATTTCTGCTTGTGATATGTGTGCCGTATACGCAATTTTTTGCATTTAGAACACGTATACGCCCCCTTGACACAGGAATAAATATGAAATATTTTGAAATTTTTATTTAATCCCATAAATAAATAATTTCTCAAAAATTAACAAACATGGGAGTTATGTTAAACTATTTGAAAATCTGTTTATATTCTAAGAAGAATATCTGCTACAATTTATTGCTAAAGGGTTATTTTTTTTTTTTAATTTTTTCATTCCGAAACAATGTGGAGTCTTCAAATTTTGTGTATTTCAGGTAGAAGAAATGTGCAAAATTAAAACCAGATAAAACGTATCAGCCGATTTTCGTTTTTGTGCCAGATCCCTTCCCTTACCTATTCCACATTTTAAAATATCTCCCACGTTTGATTTCAAGTATTGTTCACGTGTTGGCCATGGTTTTCATTTAATGTCGCAAATTCTGGCATTTGTTGTTCTTTGGCATTTTTAGTTCTATTTACAAATAATTACTAATGTAGGTCTACCTTTAGGTGCAACCATTATATGAAGATTTTTAGTTACTATTGTTATTTCGAGGGCTTTGGTGACTCGTCCTAGCTTTTGCTTAAATATTATACAATACAATGTCTTTATCTGAACCCTTGCATGTTATAAAAAAATCTATCTTGTGTTCTTAAATGTAGAAACAGTTGCCAGAAATAATTAAATAATTAATTGGATTTTAGTTTTGTTGTAGTCTATATGTCTGTATTGTGTATATTAATGTACTTTATTGTTTAGCCGGCTGATAATTACTGTAGCCGGTTTCCCCTAGCCTACTAACCCCCTATATTTCGGACTATAGGGTGTACGCGCTCCCTTCGTTATGGGGAGGTGGCCCCCTCGGTCGGCAGGGGCGGGAAAGTGTGGCGATGGGAACGATCGATAAAAAAAAAAAAAAAAAAAAAAAAAAAAACACTTTGTGTTGGGGGTATTATAAGTTTGATTGGGCCAAAAATTATGTAACACCACGAAATATTGATTTCCCACATAGGAAAGTATATATGGATCTTCCTATCTCGCCGAGCTGAGTCGATCTAGCTATGTATGTCCGTCCATCCGTCTGTCCATGTTAATTTGTAATCACTCTACAGGTCGAAATTTTGGCCCGATCTTCACGAAATTTAAAATGTAGGTGGGGTTAAGGTCAGAATAGAACCCTATTTCTTTTGGAGATGATCGCATAATATTTAGGGGTCGAAATGGACCAACAACTGAAAATTTTCCTAATTTTGCAGTTGCTCTACAGGTCACAATTATAGACCAATCGAAGCGAAAGTTAGCATGGGGCTAGATCTTTGGGCTGGGCAAAAGCCTTCCAATTATGATGGCCATCGGGTAATATTTAGTGGTTGAAATGACCATAGCATTTGTGATAAATAAAAGTCAAATTTTCCATTAAACCGCGAATATTTTTAATCCCGGCGAAATCACAAATAGACGAACAGGTCAATTCTGACCATTACGTAGATGCCGATAGTAAAAATATCGGATATATGTAGCGAAATATATACAATATAAATATACAAAGGAAGCAATGTTAGCTAGAATGCTTATATCTCAAAAATGGCTGGAGCGATTTTGACAAACTTTGTCAATTCAGAATGCCCTCTTGGCATAAAAGAATGAAATCTAAAAAAATCGCACAAAAAGATGCCAATAATCATGTTAATATAGATTTTGTAGTATTTTGTGACATTTTTTTATTTTTTTCATATTTTTTTGTCGCATGCGATGTTTTCAATTTGACTTATAATTATGAAGTGTATATTTTGTAATATTTTTGTACTTTACAACACAGGTTGGGGTTATTATTTATATACAGATTGCAATTATCGTTCGATCCTCACGAAAATTTTCACAAAGGTAGGGTTAGGCTCAGAAAGGCTAAGCCTATTGTTTTCAAAAATGTCCGCAATATATTTAGGGGTTTACATGAACCAGCAACTCAAAAAATATTCCTGATTTTGCAGCCGTTATAAAGGTCGCACAACCACAGGACACGAAATCTTGCATGAAGTTAGAATTTAAGACAGCGGGTAGAATGGACCACTATTTTTGTGTGAAGGAATATCAACATTATTTACAGGCGATATTCGAAATACACAAAATACGAACTTCTGGCTTTTTATGCTGATTTCGTTGACGAATATATCCAAATATCGTAGACAAGCAAATCATATAGATGAGTCTAAATTTGGAGATACAGAGGGGCTTCTTGCTTTTGGATGTGATTGCAAAATATTTAGGGGTTCAAATTAACCAAAAACAGAAATGTTTTTCCGATCACACAATTGAAGCCAATCGACACGCCTGTGAAGAGAGTTAAGGACAGGGAAGAATTCTAACATTTTGAATGACCATTGGATTATATTTAGCCGTAAAATCGACCACAAACTAACAGCACGACGGAGTGCATAAATATTGGGAAAATGTCCCTGGTCAAAATGCTAAGAGTAATATCTGGGCAGTGTTCCGTGACGTAATTTCAAAAGCGAAATATTCCAAAATAGATTTGGACATAAGGGTGCTTCTAACATATTGTAGTGTTGTAGGGTATCATATGGTCGGCCCCGCACGACTATAGCCTTTGCTTACTTGTTTATTCATGTTTTTTTGCATAGAAAAAAGGTTTCTCAATGGTCATATAATGAATAGAGTTAAAATATGATGGCTGACCAACAATGCCCATATGGCAGATGAAGTTGCTCAAAATGTTGTGTCAGGATAACTGCCGTGGGCAATTAGCCATTGTTTTTGAATAACAAAAGTATCAAATTATTCGAAATAATGTAACATGGGTTATGGTCGAACTGTTGTGAGTATTCTGGGGCCTAATGCTCGTACTCGATATAGAGTGAGATTTTGTTCGAAGTTAAATTACGATCCGTAGTTACTAATTGAATGATACGACTCGAATGGAATTATTCAAAAATTTATCGATTATTGTCAAAAAATAATCGAAATACCGACAATCGAAACATATGTTTTCATCCAAAAAGTAAACAAAACAATTGTTTGCCGCTTCATTAAAAGTTGAAAAAAATTATGGATACGTGTTTTTTTGTATTATCCTCTTCGGAAGATGAGGACGGTAATAATATAAATATAATAAGAAGACAAATTCGAGAACGTAGTGACCCCTTATCATTGTCAGAAAATGCGTAAGTATAATATGAAAATGCATGCAAGTGTGGTGTTTATAATTTTTGCAATTCATTGCAGATTCCGTCAACGATTTAGACTGACAAAAGATGCTTTTCGATATGTGTTATCTAGACTAGATTTCTCCGGACATATGTCATCGTCCATTCCGGCAGTTCTACAATTGGCATCAATTTTGTCACTCTTGGCCAGTGGAAGTTTTCAGCACACTGTGGGTAATGATTTTCTTATAGGAATGAGCCAAAGCGCAACCTGCAGGGTTGTCCAGCGAGTCGCAAAAGAAATGGAACTAAAACTTTGTCCAGAACACATCAACTTTTCACCAGACCAGTCGGCTTTGTGTATGGAACATTGGCAAGTCCCGGGTGGTCAGACATAAAATCTGCCATAATTGCCTTTTGCTTAAAATTTTTTTGTTGCAATTCGTGCTCCTGTGAAATAAAAGGCTCAATTATATACATTTTATTTATATAATTACATTTTTTAATACTTACATTTCGTTTTTCTTCTGTTTTGTTTTGGTCTCGACAGGTAGAATGTGGCGGGCAAAAACTCGAATAGTTTTATTCGACATATCGATAAATTTTATTCGATCACGGATACGGTAATCCAAAAATTCAAATTATCTATCGAAACAACTCGATATCGAGTACGAGCATTAGGCCCCTGTTAACTGTTTAGACCAGGGTTACAGTTAGGGTGTGAAGGATGATTTTTGGAAATTCGTTCTTAAATATGGTATCATAGGTATTGGATCAGCGGCTAAAGCAACAATTTGTAATTAATTATTTGTGATAATTAATTAATTGTGAAAGTCAGTTTTGTTACGAAGGAGCGTAATAAAATCGAATTATGTGAAAATTAATACTTTCTAAATGCTACAAAATAATGTAAAATTTATATTTGTTTAACAATTGCTGCTGGAAACTTGAAAATTTTTACAGGTATCCCTATCTGTGTTTAGGTATGCAATAACTTTCTTAGGGTAGGAAATCTACTAAGTAGTACAAAATACTAAGTCATTGATGTTGGGTAAACGTCTAATCTTTACGTCACTCATAGGTAACGAATGACTGGACTGAATATCTTATATCTTAGTTATAGGACTATTATACCAAAACATTGACCAATATGGACAGCTCTATGTATGATTGTTTCCTGCATACGTTGAACTCAAATTACCATATAACCGCTAATTCTGTTTAAAATTGTGACAAAAGCAATATAAAGAGCTTAAATCTGTCGATATTATGTAGTCCATTATCAATACCAAAACTCCCAAAATAACATATGAGTAAACATTTAATCCTTTGTATTGGACATACGAATTGACCTTGAATTCTAAAATTTGAAATTATAGGGCATGGGATAGAGTTTGAAGTATAACTGTACCAATAGTACTAAAAATTAATAATTTGGTTTTAGGCGAAAGGAAGCCAGAGTTAGGCATTATGGTATTAAGATCACTGTGAGTCTACGGCGTTTGGATAAGGAGATGTATTTGGAAAGGATTATAAAAATTCTGCATAAAGTTTTCAGAGGAATAAACACTCTCTGCAGAAAATATCCAATAGATATACACCCATGCAGGATCAGCTATCCTGATTTTCAGTATTTTGAAGAATTAAGTCATAATTTCAAACGAAGTGATTGACATTTGTAATTTTAGTTTGGTGATGAATAAAATATCGCAACTCGTTAGGTTCAGAGACCTGTTGGATTTTGTTCTTTGGAAGATCCTAGTCAAATTTCCCAACCAGAGCTCAATATATTGAAAACATCCTCACGAAAGTTCAAAGTTCGTCCAGTCCCCTAGTTATTGATGGTGCCGTATCATAATCCCCACTGATATAATACCCAATACAATTATGGGGAATATGATTGTTTTTCGGTTATAATCGCCATTATGGAATGTGTCCAAAAAAATCGGACATATCGGTCCCCACTAATAATGGGAATTATGTACAAATGATTGCAGACATAAACCCCATTATGGGGTAGGTATTTTTAACCTGATAACGGCAAAATAATTATTTCATTGGAGGAAATACCCGGTTATTCAACCCCAGATTTCGGGTTTTATCCGATTCTACAAAACTGATATGTACATTTGAAAACTTAAATAGGAAATTTCTATCCAACAAATGGTCATATGATGGGGTTCATTTCTTCCGGTGCAATACAAGAAAATTTGTATTTTTTCTATCGGAACTTTTTGAAAAACTCCTAAAAATTCGAAAATGAACCCGGTATACTACATTATAGGCCCTACCCATGTGCTGATATCTCTAGTAGTTCCGAAGATATTAACGGTGAAAATCATGAAATTGAGGTTTTCTCCACTAATATGTATCGAATCTTTATAACTTTTCCCAGTAGTCGACCTTCGCCCGGTCTTGAAATTTTCTCCTCTAAGGTGTCTCCAACACCGGTTACGCTATTCATAGTTTTTCTAAACTTTAAAACTTTTGTAAGTTGCCGGCCTTCGATTTTAAAGTCAATATATTCGGAATATAATATTAAAGTCAATATATTATAGGCTTTAATGTAGCATGTAGATCTTAGTACCACATATTTAGGGGTTTTAGGGCTTATCAAAATATACAAATGCTAGCATAGCCCTTAAACTCATCGTAAAACTAGTTTTCTTTCTGGGGATTATGTCCCAAAAAAATAACCCCTGCAAGTTACACTACCCATGGGGATTATGTCGGTTTGGGAAGCGGTCATTAACCTCCCCCCCCCAAATTATGGGTCTTATGACAAAAAAAATTGAATACCCCAACCATTTGGAACGAATTTGGCAATTAAAAAAAATAAAGAAACAAAATCCGTTAAATATTCTGTTAAAATCCTAAAAATACCAAATGTAGCCGTTAATTAGTGTCTATTCGACGACGTTGACCTGCACAGGCAATTTTTGTCATAAGGCATTACTATATTAAAAAATGAAACCTGAAAAAAAAATCGGTAAAAAATGTAGCTAAAAACATCAAAACATCGAATATCGGGAGGTGTCACAAACAATTTTCTGTCATAGGCTGTAATATCCATTACGAACTTCAAATACCAAATTTGAAACAATTCCGGTGAATAATGTCGTATAAATCACCAAAATACCGAAAATATGTAGGTACCATTTTATGGGGCTTTATCAAAACGTGGATCTACATGGTCGGTTTCCAATACCAAAAGTCCTACAGACATAATACACATTTAAGTAAGATTTCATCAACCTACTTTATTTCTTTCAGAAGGTAGAGTGATTTCCGCAGACGGACGGACATCGCTAAATCGACATAGAATTTTATGCTGATCAAGAATATATATACTTTATGGGGTCTAAAATGTATATTTCGAGGAGTTACAAACGGAATGACAAATTTAATATACCCTCCATACTATGGTAGAGGGCATAAAAGGTGCAAGTATTTACACCGCAACAGAAAGTAAAAAGGCTCAGAAGAGCTAAAGAGTTGCTTCGCTTGGCCGAAAGTGGTGAACTGCCTAATTTGGTTTTTTCCGATGAGAAAACATTCGTTGTCCAGCAGTCTGTAAACGAACAAAATGATCGTGGTTACTTGCCATAGAGGTCAGATAAAAATGTGCACCTTCGGTTGGCCACCAGAACTCAATCGCCGGTCATGGTGATGGTGTGGGCCGCTATAACAGCCGATGGTAGCTCTCCGCTCGTATTAATCGACCGCGGCATCAGAATAAGTGCCGAATATTATCGCGAAAATATTCTGGAGGGTGTATTATAGCCTTGGGCACGCAAACATTTTAGCCGCAGACCTTGGACATTGAAACAGGACTAAGCACGCGCCACCCAAGAATGGTTACAAAATGAGGTTCCTCGCTTCATTTCCAGCGCACAATGACCACCAAAATCTCCGGATACCATTCCGTGACTATTGAGTCTGGGGTATTTTGGAAAGCAGGATTGACACTAAAAAATACAAAAGTGTCGATCTCCTCAAGCAAGCGCTTCGCCGGGAATGGCCCAAAATACCGCAGAGCAATATTCGGGCAGCGTGTGACGGTTTCATTGGCCGGTTGAAGGTTATAATTCGTGCTAAAGGTGACTAAACATATTCAAAAATTTGATGCTATTTCCGAAGTTTTTGCTTTAATTCAAAAAAATTTTAAAAAATGTTCTCAAATCGTATTTTGTGATGTATTTTCTTTTTTAATTAAAGAAAATATTTACGTGATTTTAACAAAAAAGGGTATTTGTTTTTTTTTTTTAGTTGGGAGAGAATGTACTGAATTTCCCGAACTAATGGTCTCACATTTTATTTACAACTTATTTGTAATACCTGTGTTAATTTTGTGGACAAAATCAATCAAGGAAAAAAAAATAAGCCACAGTGGGTAAATGAAATTGACATTTTAAATATTATTAATGAGTTGCCATTAAGAATGCAGATGGGCACACTGAAATCGTCTTGGGAAATCTTTTTAAGTACAATATTAAAAGTACTTTTCATCCCATTTTGTATGTTACAAAATAATAAACAAAGCCCCACCACCACCACCACCACGATGTGGTGTATAATATAAATGTAATTAGCCCCCCGCTCCCCTAACAGGGATGCTTTCATTTCCTTCTTTTTTAATGATGATAGATATTATCTTGTAGTTGAAAATAGTTAGGCTAAATCCCATTATTGTTGTTTTTTTAAAAAAAAACAACATTTGTTTATTAGTGGAGAAAGATGTTAATGTTTACCAAGGGGGTGAGGCAAGATAAGGATGGTAGATAATATATATTTTTTTTAAGAAACATAATAAGCTAATTGAAGCCGAATATAATAAAAATCCAGGAAATAAGGCAAATTAGTAGAAAGTTATAATGATTTTCAAGAAAAGAATTTTCTTGTTTTTTTTTTTTTTTTTTTTTTTTTTTTTTTGAACAAAAGAACAATTGAAATAAAAGCATGCCTGGATAATTCATTCAATTAAGATCATTACTTGTTAGTTTGCTCAAGCCACCCACTCCAATTCGTATTCATTTCAAGGAAGTATTTTCTTTTCCGTGAGAGAGAGGGAGAGAGAGAGAGAGAAACAACACATACCATACATTCGGTCTAAAATTAACTTTACCTGAAATTGATATTTAATTAATTGTATTATATGAATGGTGTTTATGTGGCATGCCAATTTTGTTGTTTTTTTTTCAATAAAGTGAACTTTTTCCCCTATTATTCGGGGAAGTGGCCTTAAGCTTAGGGCCGCATTAATGCAAAACAAATAAACTAACGAAAAAAGGGGTCAAGTTCAGTTGTGTCGAACATTTCTGTTTGTTATTCAATCCAACCCCACACTGTTATTTGGAGAATTAAATACAGCCAAATATTTCCATAGCTTGAAGATATTTCTGCTTGTGATATGTGTGCCGTATACGCAATTTTTTGCATTTAGAACACGTATACGCCCCCTTGACACAGGAATAAATATGAAATATTTTGAAATTTTTATTTAATCCCATAAATAAATAATTTCTCAAAAATTAACAAACATGGGAGTTATGTTAAACTATTTGAAAATCTGTTTATATTCTAAGAAGAATATCTGCTACAATTTATTGCTAAAGGGTTATTTTTTTTTTTTAATTTTTTCATTCCGAAACAATGTGGAGTCTTCAAATTTTGTGTATTTCAGGTAGAAGAAATGTGCAAAATTAAAACCAGATAAAACGTATCAGCCGATTTTCGTTTTTGTGCCAGATCCCTTCCCTTACCTATTCCACATTTTAAAATATCTCCCACGTTTGATTTCAAGTATTGTTCACGTGTTGGCCATGGTTTTCATTTAATGTCGCAAATTCTGGCATTTGTTGTTCTTTGGCATTTTTAGTTCTATTTACAAATAATTACTAATGTAGGTCTACCTTTAGGTGCAACCATTATATGAAGATTTTTAGTTACTATTGTTATTTCGAGGGCTTTGGTGACTCGTCCTAGCTTTTGCTTAAATATTATTTTATATAAGAATTTATTCCAGAAAAGGTACATCCCATTTCGAATGTAATTTTGTTAAAAACTAATTTATTGGCCTTTTGGTTTATTCTGAGATTTATAGTGAAGTTTGTATAGAATATTTTTCATTTTGACACCTTCTGCCTAAAATGAAATTTTATGTTATTTTCCTGCGCCATCTCGAGAGAAAATGTATCAAAATATTCATTTTTTTTTTTTTGGATACATTGATGCTAATATTTTTTTATACCCTCAGCTATATGACTAGAGATAGTTTATTCAAAAAGTGTAAAAGCAGTAAGTTCGGCACGGTCGAACTTTGAAATTCCCTCCACCATTTGAAATAAAAAAAATTGAAAAATTTGGAAATTTTCAAAAATAAATAAATAAATGGAATTCGTTATAAATTCTGTTAAAATCTTTAAAATACCGTATATAGGGAGTTTCCTTAATTTTGAAGTCAGCACAAAAACGTGGACCTGCAGTTTTCTGTCACAGGCTGTAGTGCCCATTACGAAGGACAAATACGAAATTGTTACAATTCCGGTGAATAATGTAGCTAAAATCTTCGAAATACCGAATATATGGAGATACTAATATTTGGGAACTATACGAAGGCCTGCTAAGACAATCCAATGTCACAGGGTGTAGTTCTCGTTAGGACTTCAAATACGAAATTTGAAACAATTCCGGCGAATAATGTCGCTGAAATCAACAAAATACCGAATTTAGGAAGGTTATACGGGGTTATAAGGGGGCTATACGAAGACCTGGACCTGCAGAGTCAGGCTGTAGAACCTGGTACGAATTGCAAATATGAAATATGAGACAATTCCGGTGAATAATGTCGCAGAAATCAGGAAAATACCGAATATAGGGAGGAACCGATTTTTAGGGGTTATACGAAGACAATTTTCTGTCACAGGCTGTAGAACCGTACGAATTGCAAATATGAAAATATAGGGAAGTACCGTTATATGGGGGCTATTCGAAGACGTGATCTTGCTTAGCCAATTTTCTGTCACAGGCTCATTACGAACTATCATAACGAAATTTGAAACAATTCCGGTGAACAATGTCACCAAAAACATCAAAATACCAAATATATGGATGTACAGTTACATTTGGGCCATACCTAAACGTGGATCTATAGAAACCATTTTCAATACCAAAAGTCTAGCAGACCAAACAAACATTTGAGTAAAATTTCATCAACTGATTTCAATTAGTTCGGAAGTTAGAGTGATTTCCATAGACGGACGGACAAAGATACAGACAGACGTACAGAGAGACTGACGGACGGTCGTCGTTGAATCGACATAGAATTTTATGCCGATCAAGTATATATATACCTTGTGGGGTCTAAAATGTATATTTCATGGTGTTGCAAACGGAATGATAAACTTAATATACCCCCCATACTATGGTGAAGGGTATAAAAATGTGCCTCATCGAAATAACGTTTTAGACCCTAGGTTTATTTGGGCCAAATCTATTTCAGGGCATTTGGAGTCGATTTAGGTGTGTTCGTCCGTCTGTCTGGCTAGTGAGCACGATAATTCCCAAAGAGATCATCCGATTTGATCCAGACTTGGTAAATCGTAATATTATTATACTTAGATCGAGTTCGGAGATGGACAATATTGCTCCACTCCTTGTGCTACCTCCCCCACAAAGGGTTAAGACTTTGAATTATTATAACCTCTAAAAAATGCGAAGTAAGAGTCCGATTGTCTTCAAATTACACACATTACAATATTTCTATAAACTCAAGGTCTGGTGTGAAAATGGAATGAATCCGTCCACTCCATCTGATACCTCCCCACAAAGGGTCAACATTTTAAGCTCATAAAAATTAACATCCAATTCCATCCAGACTTGGAACATCTCAATATTTCCATCAACACAAGATCTGTTATAAAGATGATAGAGATCGGACCATTCCTTCTGGTAACTCCTCCACAAAGAGTCAGCGTTTTGAATAGCCACAATGATAATAAAGTCCGAAATAAGCAAACGGTTCTCTTCAAATTACTCACATCCCATTATTTCTATTAACACAAGATACGTTGTGAAGATGGGATTTATTGGTCCGTTCCTTCTGGTATCTCCCCTACAAAGGGTCAAAATTTTCAAGAAAATATATTAAAGAACAAAAATAGAATCCGATAATCCGATTTTGCTCCAATTTTGCAAATCATAATATTTGCATTAGTGCTAGGTCAGGTGCGAGTGTGGACAATATCGGTCCACTTCAATATCGGACCGCTCCTCATCAAAGGGCCAACATTTTGAATAGTTATAACTCCTATAAAATGAGACTCTAATTGTCCTCAAATTATACGCATCTCAATACTTTTAATAAACCAAGGTCTGTTGAGAAGATGGAATATATCGGTTCACTCCTTCTGATACCTCTCCCACAACATTTTCAATATCCATGAAGCTCATAAAATGCGAAGTTAAGATCCAATTTCATTAAGACTTGGCACATCTTAATCTTTCTATCAGCACAAAGTCAAAGTTTTGAATAACCACAATGATCATAAAATTCGAAATAAGCATTATTTCTACTAACACAAGATCTGCTGTGAAGATGGCATATATCGGTCTACTCCTTCTGATATCTCCCGAAAAATGGGTCAACATTTTGAATATCCATGAAACTCATAACAGGGGAAACTAATATCCGGTTCCATATAGACTTGGTACATCTCGATATGTCCATTAAAAATAGATCTTTTATAAAGATGGTAAAGATGGGACCATTTCTTCTTGTACCTCCCCAACATAGGGTTCAAGATTTTCAAAAACCAAACGCTCAATAAAAACGAAATAAGCATACAACTCTCTTCAAATTTCAAACATAAAAAAAAATTTTGCTAACACAAGAACCCCTTCTGCTACCTTTGGGTCACATTTTTTATACCCTCCACCATACATAGTATGGAGGGTAAATTAAGTTCGTGATTCCGTTTGTAACTCAACGAAATAATCATTTTAGACCCAACGAAGTATATATATTCTTGATCAGTGTAAAATTCTAAGACGATTTAGCCCTGTCCGTCCGTCAGTCGGTCCGCTACAGTCTAAACGAATTAAGATAGGAAGCTAAAATTTTGCACAGATCTCTCTTTTGTCTGCAGGCAGGTCAAGTGCGAAGATGGGCTATATCTGTCCACGATATCGTATAGCCCCCTTATAACGGTACCCCTCGATATTCGTTTTAGCCACATTTTCTAATGGAATGGTCTGAAAATGTAAACAAGGAGTCCCTTATGAGTATTTCACCCCCTGACAGAGAGTTCTCTATATAGGTTAACGATATCGTATAGCACCCATATAACGGTACCCCCCGATATTCGGTATTTTGATGATTTTAGCTATATTTTTCACTATAATAAATCCACACAAGGAGTTCTTTGTGAGCAATGCCACGTCACAATATTTATATCATATTTATTTTGCTCCGATACGAAATGGACAATATTGGCTCATTTTTTTGGAACCTACTCCAAAAATATTGTAGAGGGTCAACCATTTGAATAATCATAACAGAAGTCAAAACATATTTAAATCATCCAACATTGGCTGAGGGTATACATCTGTCGGCAAAACCGACTGATACCTTTTAAAATGTTAAATTTTATATTGTATATATTCACTTTCATTCATTTATTTTATTTTTTTGTTTTGCAAAATCTTTCAATGGCCATAAATCGTTGAAAAAATATTGACTACTCACGGCCGGGCAAAAAATTGGTAAATATAAAAAACACAAAATTTTCTTGGAAATTTTGCAGAAGAAAATATTTTCATAAAACCGAAATAAAATTGAGCCAAATAAACCAAATACTTTGTAGTTTTCAATTGATATCGAAAAATTTAAACTATGTTTTTATCATTGCCAACATAAAAATTGGAATGTGGCATATACCTCTGGCCAACATCGAATGGAGAGTACTTATCGATGTCCCATGGTGATTGGGAATTTTGTGCAATTGTATTTATTTCTTTGTAATTATTACAATTGTGAATAAAGGACATATGTGCATATATGTATACACAGAATGGTTAGTTGTTTAAATTGAATTGTTGTACTCCTACGAGTGGATTACTTTTGAAAAATTGCTGCAATAAATCATTGCGCCTCAGCACTTCGGTTGTGTGATAAAATTTATGTTGGCCATCAATGCCACTTCTGTAAAAGGTTATGCCGTCCAAATAACTGTCTGAGCGAAAAAAAAACAGCGAGCAAAATAAATAAATAACTTCACCTCCACACAATATGCAAATTCCATAAATGGTATCAGAGTCTAATGCGAACACATACATATTTCAAAAAAATAAATTGTGTATGCCTACTTAAAAATAAAATCATTTAGGTATATGGTTCGCATGCTAAATTTACATCTGACATGAATGAAAGTTTATCTAGCGCCTGAAAATTCCTCTGTTATGGACTCTCTTTAAATTTTGATATATATTTCTGAAAACTTTTTAAAGGAAGTCAAAGTGGAATTCAGCCTCCCTATTCCTGTATTTAGTCTTTGTATTTTTTTAATAAATTGCAGTAACTATCTTCAACTCTACGACAATAACTATGAAAGCACGTATGAGGGCGAACTTTATAATCGACTACTCGGGCTATATCAAAATTTTGTAAATTTGAAAGTTTCGATACTTAAATATTCAAATTGTTCGTCACCCTACAAAAATTTATTCGAGGGTGGGGATCATATTTTCAATTGATTTGGCTGAATTGTTGTGTTTTTTTCGGGATATCAGTTATATCATATATCGGGGACATCGCTATAACCCCACATAATCTTATCACCCAAGTCTATGTTCCCAACCGATTTTTATAGGGTGTCAGAAACTCAGAGTTGAGGTGCTGGTATTATCAGAAGAGCAAAAAGTCTCGTGAGGATTTGAATTGCTACGTCTGAAGAAAGAATGATACCAATATGAGACCGTAAAAAAAAATGAAATCAAGTGGTGTCTTTATGTAGGGGCTTTATTAAAACGCGAACCTACATTGTTTATCACCATTTGGATTTTTCACCATACACAACATAGGGGTGAGGGTATTATGTCTTTGTGCATTGTCTTGTAACATGGAGAAGGGAGCTAGATAGACCCATAGTTACTCTTGAGGATCTTCAAGGAATCACCTTCGGAGTCGATTTATGCGTATGTCCGTCTGTCCATGTATTCTTGTAAACAAAATGCAGGTCACATTTATTATCTGATCAAGATGACATTTTCAAAACATTATTTGTTTGGCCCAAGGATAATCGGTGAGAATCGGTTCAAATTTAGATATAGTTCACATACAGGGTGAGGTAAAAACCTGCAACAAAGTCAAACGCCATAATTATTACATTTTTTTTTTGTAAATTTTATTGAATGAAAGTAAAAATGTCCTAAAAAGCATCAAACCATTTTTCGGCTACTGCGATGCGACTTTCGATCAAGTCGCTTCTTTACATTTCGAACCATTTCCGCTGGTGTTGCTGTTTTCTTCCGTCCACTTCCATGACGTCGGGTTACGCTACCAGTATCACAGTAACTAGCGATGGTACGAGACACAAAAGATTTATTCATATTTAAATGCTGGAGTGCTCTAACGATAGCCACTTGTGGTCTTCCTGCCAAATATAAAGTAATCACACTATCACGTTTGAATTCCATCACGAATAAATTTTTTTCTGGAAAATTCTCACAAAAATGCTTTTGTATGCTTGTAAACAACAACATTGGTCGGACGAGTGGCTTTTAAATGACAGCAGTCTGAAGTTGGTTGCAGTTCTTTCATCTCACTTTTTATGCATTGCTTACTAACGGAAATCCTTCCACTTGATAAAAAAGAAGGCGATTTCATACGCAGTTCATGTAGCAGTCGTTCCAATAAAAATAACAATTTTTTCCGTTTTTTTTTATCACAAGTATCTTATTTCTCGTCCTGTGAAATAGGATGACGAGTGAACCCTTTTATGCATACACATTGCCACTATTGGCGCTTGCAATCGTGCTAGAGAAATTTATGCTAATTCAAAGCAAAGCGGAAAAGAGGAATACTTCGAAATCATCATTATGCAGACGACATATGTATGTATGTTATCCCATTAATTTAGTGAATTGCGAAGCAAATTAAGTGACTGGCTTCAAATGGGGAAAAAAGGATTGGAATTGATAGTAATGATGGAAAAAAAAAAACTTATAATAATACAATTTTTTTGCTAACTTGGAGCAGGAGGTGTTATTCGTAAGCTACAAAAGACATATCGTTGATATACCCAAAAATGGGATTTTTCGAATTAAAACTCCATGTTTCATTGGCCGTAGCCCTATTCAGGGCATTTGGAGTCGTTCTAACCATGTCTAGAGGGGAGTTTCCCAATACCATTTAGTTCACATATTCAAAACAATTTCCATCTTTCCATCTAAGAACCCAACAGTGATCCAAAATTAGTACCATTTAGTACTTTTCGGACAATTATAGTACACATACAAACATAGATAGATACTTAGATACAAACAAATTTCAGAATTCTATCTCTATCCCAACATGAAACGTCACATTTGGAGGTATTTTGCACTTTCTTGACTACAGACACCAACAGTGGCATCCATAACAAAGTTCAGGATTTCAGCTCTATCCTTTCACCCAAAACCAAATTGAGAAGGATTAAGTTTTTTTCGTACAGTTAAAGTACACATTTTCAAACAATTTCCACATCTCAACCTCAGATTTCAGCTCTGTAATTTCCCCCATTACCAAGTTGAATACAATTATAGTACGCATATCCAAGACGCATATTCTTCTCTCATCCACAGACAACAAACAGTGACATTCATAGCAAATTTCAGGATTTCAATTCTATTCCTTCACCCAATACATTTTTAGTACTATTCTTACAATTATAGTACGCATTTCCAATACCATATCCATATCTCGATCCCAGAACAGAGTCCTCAATATCAAATTTCCAGACTCCAGCTCTATCCCTTCACCCTATACCCAATTTAGTACCACTTAGTACTTTTCGAACAATTATAGTACATATTTCAAAAATGACCTCCATATCTTATCCACAGACACCAACAGTGAAATTTTTATTAAATTTCGGGATTCCAGCTGTATCGCTTCACCCAATACCAAATTTAGTACTATTTAGTAATTTTCGTACAATTACAGTACGTATTTCCTAAACCACCTCAATATAAATTTGAGCACTATTCCTTCACCCAATATCAAATTTAGTACCTCTTAGTACTTCTCTTACCAATATAGGACGATACCATCCGTAATCTAAGTATCAAAACTCAGAATTTTAGAACTATCCCCAGTGACATCTATTTCAAAATTCAGGATTTTTTCCTTCATCTAATACTAAATTTAATACTTTTCGTACAATAAAAATACGCATTTCCAAAACCATCTCCATATCTCAATTCCAGAGACCTTAATATCTAATGTCAGGATTCAATCTCTATCACTTCACCCAACACCAAATTTAGTATCACTTTGTACTTTTCGAACATTTATAGTAAGTACACTTTTCCAAAACCACCTCCATATCTTAAGAGCAGACACCAACAGTGATATGTATACAAAATTTCAGGATTTCAGTCTTTTTCCTTCACTTAATACCAAGTATAGAACTATTTAGTACCTTTAGTACAATAATAGTACACATTTCCAAAACCATCTCCACTCCTCAATTCCAGATCCCAACAGACATCTCAATATCAATTTTGAGAACTCCAGCCCTATCTTTTCATTCAATACCAAATTTAGTACCCTTTGGTACTTATAGTACAAATAAATCCCTTCATCTTATACAAAATATGGTACTTTTCGTACAATTATAGTACACATTTCTAAAAGCACCTCCATATGTCCAGGCTAACATGAACTACAATCCTTATACCAAATTTCAGATTTACATCACTATCTGTACAACCAATACCAATTTGTACCAAATAGAGTACTATTTAGTACTTTTCGTGCACTTGTAGTACACATTTCCAAAAGCACCGATTATCAGGAGGTACCGTTAAATGGGAGCTATACGAAGGCGTGGACCTGCACAAACAATTTTCTGTCTTAGGATTTAGCATTCATTGCGAACTTCAAATACCAAATTTGGGGGCTATATGATAACCTGGACCTACATGACCCACATACGAACTTAACTTGCCTACTGGCAAAATACACATGTGTGCAATATTTTAGCCTTCTATCTCAATTCGTTCGAAAGATAGCGTGATTACAACAGACAGACGGATGGACAGATAGACAGACAGACGGACATGGCTAAATCGTCTTAGATTTTTACGCTGCTCAAGAATATATACTTTGTTGGGTCTGACCTGAGCATTTCGAGGAGTTACAAACGGAATGACAAAATTAATATACCCTCCATAGTATGGTGGAGGGTATAAAAACCCTTTGATACATCTATCCCGCACTCCAGCAGTGACCCTCATTCCAAAGTGTTAAATTTTTAGTAAATTTTAGAACTTTTCGTAACCTTAAAGTTTGAATTGCAAAAAACCCTTTGATACATATATCCTCCATTCCATCAGTGACCCTCATCCCACAGTATTAAATCTGTAGTCAATTTTAGTACTTTCCGTACCATTTTAGTACGAATTTCAAAAAAAACCTTGTCACACGCCTACGCACCATGACTGATCATTCATGATTATTTTTAATGAAAAATCATCTTCTTCTTGGTGGTGATGAGGGTGTCAGACGCGATTGGAGGTCAGCAGCTAACAAAAACCAGTAAAGAAAGTCCTAAAGTCGGTCGGGACCGACTTTATGATACCCTACACCAGTTTGCTAATTTAGTAGAGCTCCACATAACAATTAAAAGTTTTTATGGGAGAATTTAATCATACACGCTATGATTATAATTGTAATGTAAAGTTCAAAGGACTAAATATGCCATTTGTATCTTTTAAATTCGGACTTGTACTGACAATTTGGTGCAAAATTAATATGAAATCAGATAAAGATATATATGGGAGCTCTATCCAAATCTGAACCGATCTCGATAAAATTTAGCAAAGGTATTTCTGAGCTGCATTTGATATATTTCCCCAAATAATGTTGTTACAGAGTGCATATTACGGCTGCGGAGGACAGAAACAAGAAATCGGTTGAACAATATATATGGGAGCTCTAGCAATATCTGAACCGATTTCCATCAAATTTAGCATACTTATTTTCAGGCCTAATTTGGTTGTATGTGCAAAATTCCATACTTTTTGGACTGATATCACACGTTTGGTGCACAATGAAAGGCAAATCGGACGAAGATATATATGGGAGCTATATTTTTACCGATTATCTCCAATTTCAATAGGGTTCGTCCTTGGGCCAAGCAAATTTTGTTTGGAAAATTTCATCTCAATCGGATAATAAATGCGACCTGCATTTTGTTCACAAGAATACATGGACAGACGGATGATCGGACATACGGACTGACATCCATAAATAAACTCAGAAAGTGATTCTATGGAGATCCTCAAATGTAACTATGGTTCTACCTCGCTTCCTTCTCCATGTTACAAACAAATGCACAAAGATATAATACCCATACCACTATGTTGTGTAGGGTATAATTAGCTGTAAAGGTCGTCGACTGATACTCATTTGCGTGGCAAATCGTCTGGTCGATGTCGACGGCGCTTCCATGACATCCTCGGCTGCAGCATTCAATCTCCATTTTCGCTAACGAAGTTGTTGGTCCTTGCTAGTTATTATACTACAAAATATGCTTCAAATAGCCACTGGCATTTTCCTGTTGGTGTTCGACGGAAGGAAAACTCCTCCTTGCTACAAGTGTTCTAATACCTTTGTAATTAAATTAATTTTTAATTAGATGACAATTATGCAATGTCATTATGTTCCACGTGACCCATTTTTGGATAATTTCCAACCCCACTTCCATAATGCCTTAGAAAATAGAAAAAATTAAAGTTATACAGTGGCACTTTTCACAAAATAACACTAAAATGATCGATTTATTTTAATACCTATCTTTGGCGTTAAAATTATATGTTCAACTTGTCCACTTCCCACGTTTCCTACGCCCTACCATAAAATTTAACTTGTCTCTTAACGAACTACCAAGTTAATGTTGTTAATTGAAAATCCAACAAACAATACTCTTGACTTGGCATTAACTTTCCCATTAACCAAAAAATGTAAATTTATTCCATTACGACCGCCTTATCAGTTTCCCCACTGACTCACATTTTCATATCGTTTCGCTTCACACAGAAGGGTGATGGAAGAAAATCGAAGAGCCAGCAATAAGGTGGTATTATCTCTTTTAAAATTCTGATAAATTGCATAGCTTTTGTAATTATCCACTTTTAAGAGAATTACAACTAAATGATGGCTCATTATCGAAAGCTGTTAGCCACAATGTAATTAAAGGACTAATTTATCATAATTGGATGCTTTATGGATAGCCTGGACTATCTATTACCCCGTTCATTGATGGTCGGTGATGAGAGATGATAATTTATTTTAATTTTGTTTTTACTGGTGGCTTCTGTCCTGTCATTATCAGAAGTGCCATTGTAATTTACCATCACATTCAAGAACATTTTGTGTGCGGAAATCCTTTTCATATTCGAAAATAAAAGTTTAGTTTGTTTTAATTTCGAAATTGTTATGTTGTCTCTTATGTGTGAGAAGAGAAAAAAAATAAAATAAACAAAAAACAAATGCTAATTTTGAAAATGCATACACAATGTATGCACATAACTTTATTTTCTCTCAAAGTATCTTTTCAACAACTTTGTTGTTGTTTTAGTTCGTAAAACTAAAAACAGATTTTAAAAGACAATTGTAAAGGGGAATTTAAGGGGGATTACCAATTGAAGTAAGTATGCATGCATGTAAGCATGTATGTATGCATGTTTGTTATTTCTTTGCTGATTTTGGAACATAAAATTGTTTGGAATTTTTTTTATTCCAGTCCATACAGGAATGTTACGCTACTGTTTTTTTATACCCTACACCACAAAGTGGTCAGGATATTATGTATTTGTGCATTTGTTTGTAACAGGCAAAAGGAAACGAGATAGACCCATAGTTCCTTTTTATCACTCTCTGAGTTGATTTATGCATGTCAGTCCGTCTGTCTGTCCGTCCGTCCGTCAGTCTGTCCATGTATACTTGTGAACAAAATGCAGGTCGCATTTATTATCCGATTGAGATGAAATTTTCCAAACAACATTTGTTTGACCCAAGGACGAACCCTATTGAAATTGGAGATAATCGATAAAAATTTAGATATAGCTCTTATATATATCTTCGTCCGATTTGCTTTTTATTCTGCACCAAACGTGTAATATCAGTCCGAATAGCATGGAATTTTGCACATACAACCAAATTAGGCCTGAAAATAAGTATGCCAAATTTCATCGAAATCGGTTCAGATATAGCTCCCATATATATTGTTCATCCGATTTGTTATTTTTGTCCTCCGCAGCCGTAATATGCACTCTGTAACAACAATATTTAGGCAAAAATATCAAATGCAGCTCAGAAATACATTTGCTAAATTTTATCGAGATCGGTTCAGATTTGGATATATCTCCTATAAATAAGTTCGTCCGATTTACCTTTTATTGTGCACCAAACGTCTAATATTTGTCCAAAGGGGATGAAATTTGGAACTTACGACCAAATTGAGTCTAAAAGCTAGTATGTCAAATTTGGTGAAAATCGGTTCAGATATAGCTATAGCTCCCATATATACTGTTCATCCGATTTGTTATATTTGTTACCCACAGCCGTAATATGCACTCCGTAACAACGATATTCAGGGAAATATATCAAATTAGGCCTGAAAATAAGTATGCCAAATTTGATCGAAATCGGTTCAGATATAGCTATAGCTCCCATATATATCTTTATCTGATTTCAGATTAATTTTGAACCAAATGGGCAATACAAGTCCGAATTTAAAAGATACAAATGCTTCGGCGTATTTAGTCCTTGGAACTTTAAATTATAATTATAATCATAGCGTGTATAATTGAATTCTCCCATAAAAACTTTTAATTGTTATGTTGAGCTCTACTAAATTTGCAAAGTGGTGTAGGGTATCAAAAAGTCGGCCAGCCCGACTTTAGGACTTTCTTTACTGGTTTTTTTTGGAAAATAAATATATTATGGTATGAAGAAAAGTGAATCCGTAGATTATCAGGATAAAGACAATAATAACAAAAGTACTGATTTGAAACGAAACGGGATTGAAGATATAAATCGATTATGCCATAAGATATATGGCCTCACATGCAAGTATACAAACATGACTAGTAAAGAAAGTCTTAAAGTCGAGCAGGGCCGACTTTATGATACCCTACACCACTTTGCTAATTTAGTAGAGCTCCACATAACAATTAAAAATTTTATGGGAGAATTCAATTATACACTCTATGATAATAATTATAATTTAAAGTTCAAAAGACTAAATATTCCGAAGCATTTTTATCTATAAATCCGGGCTTGTCTTGCCCATTTGTGTATATGGGAGCTATATTCAAATCTGATCTCGATCTCGATCTATCGAAAAGATATTTCTGAGCTGTATTTGATATATTTCCCTGAATATCGTTGTTACGGAGTGCATATTACGGCTGTGGGTAACAAATATAACAAATCGGATGAACAATATATGTGGGAGCTATAGCTATATGTGAACCGATCATCACCAAATTTGACATACTAGCTTCTAGACTCAATTCGGTCGTAAGTGTCAAATTTCATCCCATTTGGGCAAATATTAGACGTTTGGTGCACAATAAAAAGTAAATCGGACGAAGTTATATATGGGAGATATATCCAAATCCGAACCGATCTCGATAAAATTTAGCAAAGGTATTTCTGAGCTGTATTTGATATTTTTCCCTAAATATTGTTGTTACAGACTGCTTCTTACGGCTGCGGAGGTCAAAAATAACAAATCGGATGAACAATATATATTGGAGCTATAGCTATATCTGAATCGATTTCAATCAAATTTGGCATACTTATTTTCAGGCCTAATTTGGTTGTATTTGCAAAATTCCATACTCTTCGGGCTGATATTACACGTTTGGTGCACAATAAAAGGCAAATCGAACGAAGATATATATGGGAGCTATATCTAAATTTTGACCGATTATCTCCAATTTCAATAGGGTTCGTCCTTGGGCCGAACAAATGATCTGTGTAAAATTTCATCTGGATCGGGTAATAAATGCGACATGTTTTTTGTTTATGAAAATACATGGACAGACGGACGGGTGTACATAAATCGACTCAGAATATGATTCTATGCAGATCATCAAAATTAACTATGAGTCTATCTCATTTCCTTTTGCCTATTACAAATGCACAAAGACATAATACCCGGACCACCTTGTGGTGCAGGGTATAAAAAATAAATAAATAAATAAATTAGAAATTAAAAAAGGTGGTAAGTTCGGCCGGATCAAACTTGTAATACCCACCACCATTTGGAAGAAAATTGAATTTTTCCAAAAAAAAAAAAAATTGAAAAATATTTTTTGTGAATAATGTCGCTAATATCATCAAAATACTGAACATATTCTGGAGGGTGTATTAAAGCCTTGGGTACGCAACTATTTTGGCCGCAGACTTTGGACATCCCAACAGGACTCAGCACCATCGCACTCAGCACGTGCCACCCAAGAATGGTTACAAAATGAGGTTCCTCGCTTCATTTCCAGTGCACAATGGCTGCCAAAATCTCCAGGTACCAATCCGCTGGACTATTGTGTCTGGAGTATTTTTGAAAGCAAGGTTTGAACTAAAAAACACCAAAGTGCCGATCACCTCAAGGAAGCGCTTCGCCGGGAATGGGCCATAATACCGCAGAGCAACGTTTAGGGAGCGTGTGATGGTTTCATTGGCCGTTTGAAGGCCATAATTGGTGCCCAAGGTGACCAATTCGAACCAATCTAATGTTATTCTAAAATTTTATGCTATTTCCGACATTTTTGCTTTCATTTAATTAAATTTAAAAAAATAATTTAAAAATTATGGCGTTTGGCTTTGCTGCAGTCTTTTTTATCGCACCCTGTAGATTGTTGGGGATATGCATACTAAATGTTAAAAAAATTGCTATTGGGTGTAGGGACTGAGATGAAATTCTGAAATATAATATTGAGGTCATTGTTGGTTTCTAGGGTTTATATATGGAAACGTTCTCCACTAACAAACAAACATTGTTTTTATAAAAACAATAATAAAGGGATTAAGCCTGACAATTTTGCAACAACAAAAGACGTTAAATTAGTTTTGAACACAAAAATTGAATGTGGATCCATTGAGCAATGATGTAACAAAACTCCTCCTCGATATACGTTAAAGTGAAAGATTTATAAGACTGTTTGGTTTTTCAGAACTATTCTTTCCGAAAAAGGAAACACTTAAAACATTTATAAACCCTGAAAGTTTTATACGATATGTTAAGTTTTGATTAAAAAATGTTGTCAAACTGACTCGGTAGGATATTGTGGCTGAAAGCTCACCAAAACTTGGTCTCTCCACCCGAAACAGAATCTTTGGTTATGGAATATAAAACAAAGTTTTTGTATGTATGTTCAAAAGTAATATCGAATTTCATCCTCATAGTTTATTCCGTAAAGTTTTGCAGATGCCTATGTTGAAGCTTACCCCAGCTGACGTGACGTCACCTCATCTCACACAGGTATAATCGAATTTGTAAGAAGTCATATTTTTTGTTTTTAATACATATCCTAAAAATGCTTTTCATGTTGCAAAAAACTTTCTCAGAAATGTTTGTTGTTTTTGTAATTGTAAGGGAATTAGCTGTTAGCTAGGGTGAGTCCCCACCCTTGATATTCCACCCATATCTACCTTAATAGTTTCCACGAACTGATGTATTTCAATTTGATATTCTTTTCCAATAAATTTTCCTGTAATTTTCGATTATGAGTTTTCAATGGTATTAAATATTGACTGATTTTGTTGTTTCACTTAAGCCAAACTTCCAGGAAGAATTTAATTCTCTTTAATCCCACGGCATTCCCATTTCGAATGTATTTCTTACAGGTGGCAAGAAGAAAGAACTTAAAAGAAATATTTATTAACTATTTTTTGTGTCGTAGTTTTGTTGCAAAGTTTTCTCTAATTAATTTCAGAATGCTTAACCAGCCATGAAAACTATTGGCAAGAATGGGAACGTTATGGCAATTAGATGCCATACAAACGCTCATCTCACTGAGCATCTTCTTTGGTTTAGTGAAAATCTTGGAATTTGGAATGAATTGCTCTTCGGTAAATCTGCGTTCAACGCTTCAGTCGTTCACATCGATTTGCCGATAATATCAAATAATCTTCATTGCCAGTGGCATTTTCCAGCGAAGAACATTTTGGCGGCGAAATATTTTCCCGTTTCCTTGCTGAGCTGAGAATTCATGAATTTTTCTCAAAGTTTTAAAGTATATCGAAGTTTCTTTCTTTTTTTTCGGCAAAAATGCTTTCACTCCCACATTCCTTTGTTGCAAAACAAAAGAAATATTCAATATTTACTCAAACGTGCCAGGTATAATGTATATATTTTTGAAGCGCACATAAATTAGAATATGAAATTTGTAAACTTGAGTGGAGAAGAGTTTTAAAGCCTTCTGCCAGAATTTCCAATGCCAGTGGCAGGAATATTTGACGTTGGGCGAAAACATTTTCATTAATGAAATCATTACTTTGAAAGTTTCGTTTAAAGTTCGTGGTTGCAAAAATCGAAAGAGCATAAGTGTCTCGGTACAGTTGAGTATGGGTAGTAGTACTCAAAATATTTTATGGCACAATGTTCGTACTGTATCTAGAATGGTTGGTATGGAAAATAAAATATATTGTTCCGTGTTCCCGTATAGCCCCCATATAACCGTAGCTCCCGATATTCGGTATTTTGATAATGTTAGGCTAATTTTTCGACAGAATGGTTCCAAATTCCATGTTGAGAGTTTTTAAGGTTTCTACTTCTGTGGCAGAACATTGTCTTTATAGGTCCATATTTTATTATGACACCCATTTAACGGTACCTGAATTTGTTATGATTTTTTTCGAGGGCCTTCTAACCAGGATAAAATTTTAAAAATTTATTTGAAGATATCTGATCCAAAAATCGTGTATTTTAAATCCGAGGACCAGAAGTAGTAAAATTTTAAATAAAAATTTCGAGGATTTTCTGACCGGAAATGGTGAATCGCGAGGAACTTTTAAAACTAATTTTTGTGTTTTTTATTTTATTTTTAGACACATTTTCTAACGGATTTGTCTAAGATTTGGTATTTGTGGTTCGAAATAGGTTCTAGGTTAGGTTCATTGTATATATAGGTCCAAGTTGTCCTATGGTGCCCATATAACGCTACCGATATTTTATTCATTAAGTCAAATTTTGTCACAAATCTTTTGAAATTTGGTAATTAGAGTGTGTGATGGGATTTACATTCAGTGGCATAACATTGTCCATTTAGGACAATGTTGCCCTATAGCCCCCATATAACACTACTTCCTGATATTCATCGTAGTTTTTTAAATTTCTCGATTTTTTTTTTTCAGAAAACCCAAAATTTTTTTAAAGAAACTGCGTTACTTGTTAAAAAAAATAAAAATAAGTAAAATAAAATAAAAAACACAAAAATTAGTTTTAAAAGTTCCTCGCTATTCACCATTTTCGGTTACAAAGTCCTCGAATTTTTTATTTAAAATTTTACTACTTCTGGTCCTCGGATTTAAAATACACAATTTTTGGGTCTGATATCTTCCAAATAAATTTTAAAAATTTTATCCCGGTTAGAAGGCCCTCTAACAAATTCATAATTTAAGGATCTTTGATTTGAAGAAATGATTTAGAAGGTTCTCCACAATTTCAAAAAAAAAAAAAAAAACATAATTAGAAGGTCCCGTATCTTTTTGTTTTAAATCCAACATTTTTTTATTCGGCAAGTCCTTAAAAAGTTGTCCCTAAAAGCCTAACTCCATAAAAAAATTACGTAAGAAATTTACGATTTATGTTGGGAAGACCCTAGAAAAATGTTTTTACGAATCAGCGATCTTTGTCAAAAAGTCCTCGATATTTTCAAAAATCCTCAGTTGCTACAAAAATCTTTTATCGGAACATTCTTTAAAAACCAAACAATATCCACGATTTTTTGTCAGAAGGTCGACGAAGAAAATTTTTTGGAGAATTTCAGATTTTTGGTGAAAAGATCCTCGAGAATATTCTTTAAAAAAATTGGATTTTGAAAAAAAAAACATCCATAATATTTGGCCAGAAAAGCTTCAAAAGAATATTAGTAAAAAATTTCAGTTTTTTTGTTAGAGGGTCCTTGGAACAAAAAATCCTCGATTTCGGCCAGAACGTCCTCGGCTATATGGCCCACATGTAGGATAGCCGAGGAATATGTAAAATGTAACAAGCGTCGATGGCATCAGTTCATGTGCCTAATTGTACCGTTCATGAGCTTTCTCATAAATCCAACATTGGACTGGTTAAATTGTCCTAGAAGCCATAGTAGCCAATGTTATTATCCTTTTCTAAAAATTTCTCAAGATTTGACCCTACTCCTCTAAATCGGTTCAAACTTCCTTCCACTTCTGTAAAGCTAATGAATAGTATTTTTTCAGATGGATATGTCCAGGGACCAATTGGTTTATTGTTTTTAGAGGATAACTCCAGAAATGCCCATATAACCCGGAAGCGGTCCGAACCAATGGATACTAGTCTTCATAAGAAATCCATATTGGGCCAACAGAATTGTTATGGAAGGCTCAGCGGGTTATAAACTTTTATTGACATAAAATATTGTGTCAAGAGTTAAAGGGTGTTAACAGCCTTTCTGCCTCTAGCAATATTCCGTCTAACCCATTCTAATTGGTTATATCCTCAACCATATGGCTTCACGGGATATATATGCGGCTAAAAAGTGCATAGACAAAATATCGACTTTAGACCCTAGCCCTCTTTGAAGCAAATCCATTTCAAGACATTTGGAGTCGATCTAGGGGTGTCCGTCCGTCTGACTGGATGGCTGGCTCGAAGAAAGTATCCGATTATTTTCAAACTTAGATCGATTTCGGAGATGAGCAACATCGGTCCACTCTCCCAAAAATGGTAAAAATTTTCAAATTTTTCATTCGATTTTGTGCTTTGCAAATACTAATATTTTCAGCAGTGATACTTCTGGTGCGAAAATGGACTATTTCGACCCGCTCAATCAAGTACCTTCCCCACAAAGGGCCAAAAATTGGAATAAATTATTAAATTTGAAATAAGTGTTCTATGGTCTTCAAATTTCACCCATTACAATTATTTTTATTATTACCAAATCTGGTGTGAAGATGTTAGAGGTCGGGCCACTCCTTCTGGTACCTCCCCTACAATGGATCAGAATTTTGAGTAGCCATGGACTTAATAAAACGAGAAATTTTCATCCGATTCCATTCAGACTTGGCACATCTCAATATTTCTGTCAGCACAAGATCTGTTAAAAAGATAATAGACATCAGACCATTCCTTCTGGTACCTCCCCGTAAAAATTAAAAATTTTGAATAACCAAAACGATTATAAAATCCGATTTCTTTTATATTTTACATATACCATTATTTCTAGTAACACAAGATCTGCTGTGACGATGGTATATATAGGTCCACTCCTTCTGGTACCCCTCCCACAAAATTTTGAATTACCATGAAACTCATTCAGACTTGGTACATCTCAATAATTCCATCGACACACGATCTGTTGTAAATATGGTAGAGATCGAACCATTTCTACTAGTACCTCCCCCACATAGGATTCACGATTTTGAAAAACAAAACGCTCAAAGAAAGCGAAATAAGCATCCAACTCTCTTAAAATTTCACACATAAAAACATTTCTGCTAACACAAGATAGAATGGTGGAGGATATAAAAATGGAATACTTCGGTCGACTATATCTGGAACCCGCGCGCATTTTAACATTTTCTAAAACATATCCCATATAAAGTGAAGGAAGTAGTCGATGTAGTCCAAACCTGTCAAGTCGCATTATTTATATCATATTTATTTAGGTCCGATGAGAAATGGACTGTATTTGACCATTCCTTCGGAACCTACTCCATAGGGGGTCAAAAATTTGAATAATCATAACAGAAGTCTAAATTTATTTAAATAATCGAACATTGGCTGAAGGTATGCATCTGTCGGCAAAACCGTCTGATACCTTTTAACTTGTTTTACAGTCATTTTAGGATTAAATTTTTTCACTTTGTGGTTGTGCCATAGATATTAGAGGCAATCAAAAAGTTATTACTTCAAGTGACAAAATAAATATTTTTAAATTTGATGATCTTGATTTTAAAAATACATTCCATTACCTAAAACTCCATCTCCCCTTTCTCGTTTTTTTTTTTCAGGAAAACCTTATTAAAATGTCCTTTTACTTCTTCTGTGCAAAATTATTCAGCGACATGAAATCCACACCTGCGAAAACAAAGCCCTGTTTTTAAATGAAGCTCTGCACAAAGCATCTGCAGGTTATTCCAAGAAGTTATCACGTGTTTGCGCTAAAAACAAAACGAAACAATCACGCATTTCAGGACAATAAGAAACAGTTGTGGACTTAAAATTGAAAGTGAAACGCCATCACCATCGGGAGGAATAAATTCCCTCCAGATGCATAACCAAACACCGTTATAAACTCACCCACACACACACACACACACATTTCAGGGAAGCGATAAAACAAAACATGGATGAATACGGAATTACACGTTTCAAGGAAAATGAAATGCTGGATGACGAGGAATATGGTGAGTGAGACAAAATTGTTTATCATAGTGCGCAAAGGCAAATAATTAAATATTATTATTAAACTTTGAAGAGGTAGGATAATCTTCATTTCTGCTGATATGCACACACATGCATTTTGCATCAACAATCAAATCCCAGAGATGTACTTCGTCTTCTTTGGAAATACCGATAGATATGTGGCAATGTTCGTTTCTTCTTCGCCTAGTTCCAATTAATTGTGGCTATTTGCAATCACCTTGAACCCTTTTCATATGTTCGGATGAAATGTGATTTTATTCAAAGTGCGTGTTGCTACCCAAACAGTCGTACTTCGGAGCCAAAGTAAACTTGGCCACAAATGCCAATGCATGTAGGATATTTCTGGGAACAAAGCAATTATATTTGCAATAAGCTCTCTCACTCTTATCAGAGAAGCAAATTTAAATGTGACTTATTATGTTTTCTATTGAAAAGGAAACAAATTATTTTATTTTCGGAAAAGTTTTATTTCGGTACGTTTTTATATTAACTTCCACAAAATTTTAAGTATTTACACAAGCAATAAAAAAGAAAACAACACTGGAAGAAAATCGGAAATTAATGAAAAGGTTATACACTTATATTCTTTTGTAAGCATTTGACGTTCTTAAAAAAGTACGAAAAGAACAAAGACCGATCGAGACGGCTATATGATACGCTACACCATAGAGAATATGAAGAGGCTAATCTAATGTTTAATCATACTAAAATATTTCTAGTTTTTAGACAGTTCACAATTTTTGACAAGAGTGTCATTGAACAAGTTTTTCAAAAAATCCATTTTGTTTTTTTGACTAAAAATTATCCTAAACAAGCAAACCAGCAAGGAATGGTCAAAAGTCGGTTGGGGCCGACAATATGATACCCCACACCACTATGCTTATTTGGTAGAGCTCTCGTAACAAAAAGTTTTATATTGGAAAATGGCAGGGACGAACTTTTAATACCATCCACCATTTGGAACGTATTCTGTTAAAATCTTAAAAATACCGAATGTAGCCATTATATTAGGGTCTATACGATGACGTGAACCTGCAAAGGCAACTTCTGCCATAAGCCATTAAAATATCCATAAGCGAAACTTGAAAAAAAATATATATGTGAATAATGTCGCTTAAATCATCAAAATACCGAATATAAGAACGTACCGTTATATGGGGGCAATATGAAGACGTTGACCTGCACGGAAAATTTTCTTTCTTGGGCTGTGGTATTCATTACAAACTTCAAATACCAAATTTGAAACATTTCCGGTGAACAATATCTCTTAAATCACCAAAATACCGAAAATAGGGAGGTACCATTATAAGGGTGCTAAAACCAAAACGTGGACCTACATGGACCATTTTCAATACCAAATGTCCTGCAAACATAATATACATTTGAGTAAAATTTTATCAACCTACTTCATTTCGTTCGGAATCTAGATTGATTTTCCCAGACGGACAGATGACATAGAATTTTATGCTGATCAAGAATATATATACTTTGTGGGGTCTAAAATGTATAATTCGATGAGTTACAAAGGGAATGACAAGGTTAATATACCCTCCATACTATGGTGGAGGGTATAAAAAATCCATTAAATTTGGGCTGATATTACTTATTTGGTGCACAATAAACCTGATATCAGATAAAGATATATATGGGGGGCTATATCCTAATCTGATCCGTTCTCGATACAATTTAACAGAAGCATTTTTGTGCTCCATAAGTTATCTGGTACCAAGTATCATACTTGTGGAGTGCATATGTGAGGGACTTCAAATCTCAAATCGGATAAAACATGTATATGGGAGCTATAGCTATATCTGAACCCATTTTCTCCAAATTTAATGTACTTGCTTCTAGACTGAATTCGGTCGGATGTGCCAAAAATTCAGGTAATTTATAATCACGCTAGGGGGAAAACAAATTAAGATAGGAAGCTAAAATTTTGCACAAATCTGTCTTTTGTCTGCAGGCAGGTCAAGTTCGAAGATGGGCTATATCGGTCAACGATTTCGTATAGCCTCCATATAAGAGTACCCCCGATATTCGGGTTTTTTATGATTTTAGCCACATTTTGCAATGAAATTATCTGAAATTCTGCACAAGGAGTTCCCTGTGAGACTTTATCCTCAGGAAATAAATTGCCTATAAAGGTTCACGCTATCGTATATCCCCATATAACGGCACCTTCCGATATTCGATACTTTGATGATTTTAGCCACTTTTGAAAATCAAGTTCCTTGTGAGTACGTTATCCTCTGGAAGATAATTTTTTATTCAGGTCCACGATGTACGATATCCCCAACATAAGGAATTTATATGTAATTTCTTATTTTTTTATAATTCGATTCTGTGGTGGTTCTGGAGTTATGGCCATTTAAAATATTCAATAATTCAAGCTTTAAAATGTGATCACAAATAATAGATAAAAACGCCGAAAACTCAATATTTAAGGAGTCATCGCCATTTTAAAATATTCAATAATTCAAGCTTTAAAAAATGATCACAAATAAAAGCTAAAAACTCTGAAAACTCAATATTAATTCAACTTAAAAATGTTGTCACAAATAATAGCTAAAAAAGCCGAAAACTCAATATTTAATTAGTTATGGCCATTTAAAATATTCAATAAATTAAGCGTTAAAAAGTGATCACAAATAATAGCTAAAATCGCCGAAAACTCAAAATTTAAGGAGTTATGACCATTTTAAAATATTCAATAATTCAAGATTAAAAAAGTTATCACTACCCTATATTCGGTATTTGATGATTGTGGTCAAATTGTCAGTGGAATTTTCCGAGAATCCACACCAGTAGCTGCTTTTGATAACTTCACCCCCTGGAAGAAAATTGTCTATATAGGTCCACGATATTGCATATTTCCCATATAACGGTACATCTCGCTATTCGGTTTTTGATGATATTACCAACATTATTCACCGGAATTTCGTATTTGAAGTTCGGAATCGATACTAGAGCCTACGACAAAAAATTACACGTCTTCTTATATCCCTCATATAACGGTATTCATTTAAGTGATGTTTTTTGAAGGATTTTTTTTGATATTATTCAAAATCCCTATTGGAGGTCCCGTCAACGATCCAAAGTTTTATTAATGTTGATACTGTTTGGGTAGATGGCCTTCGGCCGGGGCTTGAGATCCAAAGATTGCAAACCAAGGTTTCCTTTTAAGCATGAAGCCTTTCACCGGGGCTTGAAACTTTCTCCTCTCGGTGTGTCCAGCGCAAAGGCAAATAATTAAATATTATTATTAAACTGTGAAGAGGTAGGATAATCTTCATTTCTGCTGATATGCACACACATGCATTTTGTATCAACAATCAAATCTCGGAGATGTAATTCGTCTTCTTTGGAAATACCGATAGATATGTGGCAATTTTCGTTTCTTCTCATTATGCCTAGTTCCAATTAATTGTGGCTTTTGCAATCACCTTGAACCCCTCTTCATATGTTTGAATGAAATGTGATTTTATTCAAAGTGCGTGTTGCTACCCAAACAGTTGTACTTCGGAGCCAAAGTAAACTTGGCCACAAATGCCAATGCATGTAGGATATTTCTGGGAACAAAGCAATTATATTTGCAATAAGCTCTCTCACTCTTATCAGAGAAGCAAATTTAAATGTGACTTATTATGTTTTCTATTGAAAAGGAAACAAATTATTTTATTTTCGGAAAAGTTTTATTTCGGTACGTTTTTATATTAACTTCCATAAAATTTTAAGTATTTACACAAGCAATAAAAAAGAAAACAACACTGGAAGAAAATCGGAAATTAATGAAAAGGTTATACACTTATATTCTTTTGTAAGCATTTGACGTTCTTAAAAAAGTACGAAAAGAACAAAGACCGATCGAGACGGCTATATGATACGCTACACCATAGAGAATATGAAGAGGCTAATCTAATGTTTAATCATACTAAAATATTTCTAGTTTTTAGACAGTTCACAATTTTTGACAAGAGTGTCATTGAACAAGTTTTTCAAAAAATCCATTTTGTTTTTTTGACTAAAAATTATCCTAAACAAGCAAACCAGCAAGGAATGGTCAAAAGTCGGTTGGGGCCGACAATATGATACCCCACACCACTATGCTTATTTGGTAGAGCTCTCGTAACAAAAAGTTTTATATTGGAAAATGGCAGGGACGAACTTTTAATACCCTCCACCATTTGGAACGTATTCTGTTATACGTATATCTGTCTATACGATGACGTGAACCTGCAAAGGCAACTTCTGCCATAAGCCATTAAAATATCCATAAGCGAAACTTGAAAAAAAAATATATGTGAATAATGTCGCTTAAATCATCAAAATACCGAATATAAGAACGTACCGTTATATGGGGGCAATATGAAGACGTTGACCTGCACGGAAAATTTTCTTTCTTGGGCTGTGGTATTCATTACAAACTTCAAATACCAAATTTGAAACATTTCCGGTGAACAATATCTCTTAAATCACCAAAATACCGAAAATAGGGAGGTACCATTATAAGGGTGCTAAAACCAAAACGTGGACCTACATGGACCATTTTCAATACCAAATGTCCTGCAAACATAATATACATTTGAGTAAAATTTTATCAACCTACTTCATTTCGTTCGGAATCTAGATTGATTTTCCCAGACGGACAGATGACATAGAATTTTATGCTGATCAAGAATATATATACTTTGTGGGGTCTAAAATGTATAATTCGATGAGTTACAAAGGGAATGACAAGGTTAATATACCCTCCATACTATGGTGGAGGGTATAAAAAATCCATTAAATTTGGGCTGATATTACTTATTTGGTGCACAATAAACCTGATATCAGATAAAGATATATATGGGGGGCTATATCCTAATCTGATCCGTTCTCGATACAATTTAACAGAAGCATTTTTGTGCTCCATAAGTTATCTGGTACCAAGTATCATACTTGTGGAGTGCATATGTGAGGGACTTCAAATCTCAAATCGGATAAAACATGTATATGGGAGCTTTAGCTATATCTGAACCCATTTTCTCCAAATTTAATGTACTTGCTTCTAGACTGAATTCGGTCGGATGTGCCAAAAATTCAGGTAATTTATAATCACGCTAGGGTGAAAACAAATTAAGATAGGAAGCTAAAATTTTGCACAAATCTGTCTTTTGTCTGCAGGCAGGTCAAGTTCGAAGATGGGCTATATCGGTCAACGATTTCGTATAGCCTCCATATAAGAGTACCCCCGATATTCGGGTTTTTTATGATTTTAGCCACATTTTGCAATGAAATTATCTGAAATTCTGCACAAGGAGTTCCCTGTGAGACTTTATCCTCAGGAAATAAATTGCCTATAAAGGTTCACGCTATCGTATATCCCCATATAACGGCACCTTCCGATATTCGATACTTTGATGATTTTAGCCACTTTTGAAAATCAAGTTCCTTGTGAGTACGTTATCCTCTGGAAGATAATTTTTTATTCAGGTCCACGATGTACGATATCCCCAACATAAGGAATTTATATGTAATTTCTTATTTTTTTATAATTCGATTCTGTGGTGGTTCTGGAGTTATGGCCATTTAAAATATTCAATAATTCAAGCTTTAAAATGTGATCATAAATAATAGATAAAAACGCCGAAAACTCAATATTTAAGGAGTCATCGCCATTTTAAAATATTCAATAATTCAAGCTTTAAAAAATGATCACAAATAAAAGCTAAAAACTCTGAAAACTCAATATTAATTCAAACTTAAAAATGTTGTCACAAATAATAGCTAAAAAAGCCGAAAACTCAATATTTAATTAGTTATGGCCATTTAAAATATTCAATAAATTAAGCGTTAAAAAGTGATCACAAATAATAGCTAAAATCGCCGAAAACTCAAAATTTAAGGAGTTATGACCATTTTAAAATATTCAATAATTCAAGATTAAAAAAGTTATCACTACCCTATATTCGGTATTTTGATGATTGTGGTCAAATTGTCAGTGGAATTTTCCGAGAATCCACACCAGTAGCTGCTTTTGATAACTTCACCCCCTGGAAGAAAATTGTCTATATAGGTCCACGATATTGCATATCTCCCATATAACGGTACCTCTCGCTATTCGGTTTTTGATGATATTACCAACATTATTCACCGGAATTTCGTATTTGAAGTTCGGAATCGATACTAGAGCCTACGACAAAAATTACACGTCTTCGTATATCCCTCATATAACGGTATTCATTTAAGTGATGTTTTTTGAAGGATTTTTTTTGATATTATTCAAAATCCCTATTGGAGGTCCCGTCAACGATCCAAAGTTTTATTAATGTTGATACTGTTTGGGTAGATGGCCTTCGGCCGGGGCTTGAGATCCAAAGATTGCAAACCAAGGTTTCCTTTTAAGCATGAAGCCTTTCACCGGGGCTTGAAACTTTCTCCTCTCGGTGTGTCCAACAATGTACTGAATATTCCTGCATTTTGGAGAGGTTATAATATCAACTATAATTTGGCTATAATTTAATAGATTCCCGAAATGGAGCCTTTTTAAACTTTTGAGGGATTTTTTTTCCAGTTCCAACAAATAATTTTGATACACCTCCCGTTTTAAATAACCAGAGCACCCATATAGCCCACATCGGTTTAGTAGGTCCGGGTCCTGGACGCGGACTTTCGGGTCAAATATCCGATCTCTAAGAAAAAAAATACTTTCCCGGAATCAGGATAAAATCTGAAAGTTACTACTAAATTAGAGTTACACCAAAATTAATTAAACAAATTAAATTTTGAAATTCAAAGAAAGTCAAATCAAATTTTGTCAAATTGTAGTCTTCTTTTCCAAATTAATGAAAACCTTGGTATAATTTTTTATCCTACACCACATAGTGGTAACGGTATTATGTCTTTGTGCGTTTGTTTGTAACATGGAGAAGGAAGCGAGATAGACCCATAGTTACTTTTGAGGATCTTCATAGAATCACTTTCTGAGTTGATTTATGCATGTCAGTCCGTCTGTCCATGTATTCTTGTGAACAAAATGCAGGTCACATTAATTATCCAATTGAGATGAAATTTTCCAAACAACCTTTTTTTGGCCCAAGGACGAACCCTATTGAAATTGGAGATAATCGGTAAAAATTTAGATATAGCTCCCATACATATCTTCGTACGATTTGCATTTTATTGTGCACCAAACGTGTAATATCAGCCCGAATAGTGTGGAATTTTGCACATACGATCAAATTAGGCCTGAAAATAAGTATGCCAAATTTGATCGAAATCGGTTCAGATATAGCTATAGCTCCCATATATATTGTTCATCCGATTTGTTTTTTTGTCTTCCGCAGCCGTAATATGCACCCTGTAACAACAATATTTGGGGACATATATCAAGTGCAGCTCAGAAATACCTTTGGAAAATTTTATCGAAATCGGTTCGAATTTGGATATATCTCCCATATATAACTTCGTCCGATTTACCTTTTATTGTGCACCAAACGTCTAATATTTGTCCAAATGGGATGAAATTTGGCACATACGACCGAATTGAGTCTAGAAGCTAGTATACCAAATTTGGTGAAGATCGGCTCAGATATAGCTATAGCTCCCATATATACTCTTCATCCGATTTGTCATATTTGTTACCCACAGCCGTAATATGCACTCCGTAACAACGATATTCAGGGAAATATATCAAAAACAGCTCAGAAATATCTTTGCCAAATTTTATCGAGATCAGTTCAGATTTGGATATAGTTCCCAGATATATTTTTATCCGATTTCAAATTAATTTCGCACCAAATGGGCAATACAAGTCCGAATTTAAAATACACAAATGCTTCGGCATATTTAGTCCTTTGAACTTTAAATTATAATTATAATCATAGCGTGTATGATTAAATTCTCCTCTTTGCTCTACTAAATTGGCAAAGTGGTGTAGGGTATCATAAAGTCGGCCCCGCACGACTTGATAATGCGTCCCCCGAATTATTTATACATAAACAGTCAAATATCTCTCGTCACACCCACTGAAATTTTCAAAGTTTGTTTTCTTTGGTAATTCTCTTCCCCGAAGTTAGGTAAAATAATTTCACGCACTCAAGTAACAATCATCCGCGCAGTTGAATAATAATCACAGAACAAAGTAGTTCCCATTTTCCTTGGGAATTTTTCCAATTCGCACAACTACTCTTATAAAGAAGTCATATTTTTCTTTCCATAATTATGTGTCGGAACGGAATTTCAAACTTTCTCAAAAAATTTTTGTTGAGAATACAAAGCCCCTTTGTTAGCTTTCTACAATGTGTCACTTTTAACTGAAAAAGTTGCAATATTTGAGTTTCTTGTTATTTGTTTTTTTCCTCCCCCAAACAGAGGTCCTCTATATTGCTCCAGTGGAAATTGTTGTACTACTCTCCGTATTCTATGGAACTATAAGTTTAGTTGCCATAGTTGGTAATTCTCTGGTCATCTGGGTTGTGGCAACAACGAGACAAATGCGTACCGTAACAAATATGTACATTGCCAACTTGGCATTTGCCGATGTAATAATTGGACTGTTCTGCATACCATTCCAGGTAAGTGGATTAGAGTGAAAAAAATATAATTTATTCTAATTTTTGTTTGATTTTCAAAAAAAAAAAAGTAATTTTGAGTTGATGTCTTGTTACCGACATTGAGACAATGTAAAAAAGAAAAACATTCAACTTGACTGAATACGAATATTTGAATTTATTTACAGTTCCAGGCAGCCCTGCTACAACGTTGGACCCTGCCATGGTTTATGTGCGGATTTTGTCCCTTTGTCCAGGCCGTCAGTGTTAATGTTTCGGTATTTACTCTGACGGCAATTGCCATAGATCGCCATCGAGCAATACTAAATCCATTGAGGTAAATTATTCAAAACGAAGAGGATGGAGGATAAATGATTTTATATTCCAGCCATCGTTATGGTGTATTTAATGGAACAATAAAAGAATGTTAATGTGTTCTGTTTTTTCATTTGTGTTTAACAACAGCTTCTTAACCACACCTCTGGCAGGAATTTATTCCGTTAATTGGCGTGTAAAGATAAAAAAAAAAAAAATCCAGGAAAATAAATACTCCTTCGCGATTGATTGTTGCAATGTTTCGTTAAAACAATGTTAATAATTCCATTGAATTCAATACTCAATACTTATCGAAATGAGGTATTCCTTTCCATGGAAACATCATTTTTCATGGGCAAGTTTATCACTTTTTTGATCGATACACTTTATGTAGTTGAAAATATGATGTGCATTGTTGAGTTGTGCGATGAACTGCCATGGCAGATGGTTGCAATTTCCTGCAACTTGGTATGCGTTATTTGTTGGAAAAACAGAGATAAAAACTTCCAAATGAGGATGTTTTGGGTTCAATTCGCAAATACGCAATGCATTGAGATAGTCTTTTTAAAGGTCTGGGTTAACATAATTTAGGATACTTTTTATACCCTCCACCATAGTATGGAGGGTATATTAAGTTTGTCAATTCGTTTGTAACACCTCGAAATATACATTTTAGACCCCATAAATCATCAGCATAAAATTCTATGTAGATTTAGCGATGTGCATCCGTCTATCCGTTTGTGGAAATCACTCTAGCTTCCAAACGAAGCAAAGTAGGTTGATAAAATTTTACTCAAATGTATACTATGTCTGCTGGACTTTTGGTATTGAAAATGGGTCATGTAGGTCCTCGTTTTAGCATAGCCCCTATATATCGGTACCTCCCGATATTCGGTATTTTGATTATTTTAGCGACATTATTCACCAAAATTTTTTCATATTTAATATTTGAAGTTCGTAATGGATAGTACAGCCTAAGACAGAAAATTGTCTGTGCAGGTCCACGTCTTCGTATAGCCCCCATATAACGGCACCTTCCGATATTCGGTATTTTGATGATTTTAGCGAATTCATTCATCGGAATTGTTTCAAATTTGGTATTTGAAATTCATAATGGATACTACAGCCTAAGACAGAAAATTGTCTGTGCAGGTCCACGTCTTCGTAGGACCCCCATATAACGTTACCTCCCGATATTCGGTATTTTAATGATTTTGTGGATATTTTTTCACCAGAATTGTTTCAAATTTGGTATTTGAAGTTCGCAATTGATACTACAGCCTAAGGCAGAAATTTGTCTTTGTAGGTCCACGTTTTAGCATAGCCCCTATATATCGATACCTCCCGATATTCGGTATCTAAGGCTTTTAGCGATATTATTCACAGGAATTGTTTCAAATTTGGTATTTGAAGTTGGCAATGAATACTACAGCCTAAGACAGAAAATTGTCTGTGCAGGTCCACGCTTTAGTATAACCTCCATATAACGGTACCTCCCGATATTCGGTACTTTGATGACTTTAGCTACATTAATCACCGATTTTTTTCTAAATTTCGCATTTAAATATTGTAATTGCTTATGACAAAAGTTACCTATGCAGGTGCATGTCGTTGTATTGACCCTAATATAATGGCTACATTCGGTATTTCTAAGATTTTAACAGAATTTTTAATAGATTTTTTGAGAATTGCCAAATTCGTTCCAAAAGATGGAGGGTATTCAATGTACGGCCCGGCCGAACTTGCAGCTTTTTTCTTGCTCTCTTTAAGGTATGTGTATTTTTGGAAGATGTCCCTCTGCCTGTCTGTCTGCCTGGTGCGCACAATATCTCTCGAAGGGAGTATCAGATTTGGTTCAAACTTAGTTCATCATAGTATTTTGTCAAACTTAGATCGAGTTCGGAGATGGGCAATAGCAGTTCACTCCTTCTGGTACCTCTCCCACAAAAGGTCAACATCTTCATAGAAAATAATTTACCGCATAGGAAGAGAACGAAAAAATTTTGCAAATCGTGGACAAGATCGGACTACTCCTTCTAGTACCTCCGCTACAAAAGGTTCAAATTTGGAATATCTAAAACGCTCATAAAATGCGAAATGAACATACGACTATTTTCAAACTTCGCACATCCCAAAATCTCTACCAAAACGAGATCTGATGTGAAGGTGTGATATATCGAACACCTCCTTTGAATACCTTCCCCACAAAGGGTCAAAATTTGGAATATCTATTTTTTTAATTTCGCACATCTCAATATCATAACCATTATAAGATAGAGTGTGAAAATGGGGTTTACCGGTTCACACCTTCTGGTACCACCTATACAAAGGTCAACATTTTGAATAAGATGGGATATAGCGGCCATTTCTTCTAATACCTTCCCCACAAAAGGTAAACATTTATATATCCTTCTCCATGGAAAGGGGGAATAATCAGCATAAAATTCTAAGTCGATTTAACGATGTCCGTCTGTCTGTCCGTATGTTGAAATCAGGATACAGCCCACATTATTTGTATTGTGACTAGGATGGTTGGTATTGAACATGAGATATATCGGTCCACGTTTTGGTATAGTCCCCATATAACGGTACCTCCCGATATTCGGTATTTTGATGGTTTTTGCCACATTTTTCCACGGATTTGTCTTAAAATTGGTATTTGTTGGTCATAATGGGTTCCAGCTCCCGTGGCGAAACATTCTATGTATAGGCCCACGTTTTGGTATAGCTCCCATATAACGGTACCTCCCAATATTCGGTATTTTGATGTTTTTGCCGCATTTCTTTGCGGATTTGTCTAAAAATATATATTTGTGGGTCCTAATGGGTTCTAGCTCCCGTGGCGAAACATTGCATGTATAGGTCGAAATTCCCCACTCCCCCTCGTACCTTCTACACTTTTTGACATTATGAATAATTATAACCCTCATACATGCGAAATAAATCCGCGATTTTCTTCAAAAATCGTGTATGTGGGGTATGTTGACCCACTATTTCTGGTAACTTTCCAAACAAGTTGAGCATTTTCAAAAAAGTATGTATATACTATACACATTATCCAAACCTGTCACCTCCAATGATTATATCAGACTAAGGTCATAAGAGAAATGGACAATATTGTTCTACGCCATCGGTAGCTCTCCTATAGAGGGTCAACATTTTGAATAATAATAAAACATGTCAAAATATATTTCAATAAAAGGATAAAGGCTGAGGGTATCAATCTGTCGGCAATAACGACTGATACTATTTAATTTGGTTCGAAAGAGGATATGGCCAATTTCCGCCCGTCTGTTGTAATCGCGTCAGAGTCAAAACGAATAGAGATTCCAATATTCAGTATTTTTATGATTTTAGCCACATTTTTCAATGTCGTTGTCTAAAAATTCACACAAGAAGTTCCGTGTGTGTACTTTATATCCTAGAAGATAATTGTTCATATAGATTCCTAATATCGTATATCCACCATAAAACGGCACCTTCCGATATTCGGAATTTTGATGATTTTAGCCACATTTTCCAATGGAATTGTCTGAAGTTCCACAAAAGGAGTTCCTCAAAAGTACTATATCCCCTGGGAAAAAAATTTCTATAGGCCCACGATATCGTATAGCCCCCATATAGCGGTACTCCCCGATACTCGGTATTTAGATGATTTTAGCCACATTTTTAACGGAATTGTCTGAAAATTCGCACAAGGAGTTCCTTGTGAGTACTTTATCGCCTTTATTTATCTTTATAGGTCCAGGATATCGCATATCCCCCATATGTCGGCACCTTCCGATATTCGGCATTTTTATGATTTTAGCCACATTTTTCAATGGAATTGTCTGAAATTCTACACAAGGTGTTCTTTGTTAGTATTTTACGCCCTGAAATGGAATTGTATATAAAGGTCCACAACATCGTATATCCCTCATATGTCGGCACCTTCCAATATTCGGTATTTTTAAAATTTTAACAGAATTTTATATTTTGTAATTTGTAAAATTCTGCCTGGCCGAACTTACTGCTTTTTTAATTGTTTTATTAAAAAAAAAAAAAAGAGGCAGTGAGCCGAACTTGATGAAGGCTTAGTAAAAGATTTTGCTATGAACCAATTTTGTACGAAGGCTCTGCGATTCGGGCAAAAAAGTTGGATATCATCTCACAGTAGTTCAGCATTTTTGAAGAAGAACAGTGTGGCTTGTTTGTTCGGAATACCGTAGTATTTTGTTGTTGCAAAATGGTCAGGCTTTATCCCTTTATTGTTGTTTTTATAAAAACAACGTTTGTTTATTAGTGGAGAATGATGGTAATGTTTACCAGGGGGTAAGGCAGGGAATACCTAGGTTTCGGAAAGAGCCACCAATCCTCATCAGTTCGCTTGTTTTTTGTCTGGGATATTCTCCCCAGAAGTTATTTTAAAAATAATTTCTATGACAAAAAAACATTTTTATTTTTGAAGAAGTATGATCTAATGATGCCACAGCCTATAGAGGGTAAAAAACCACACCAAACTGTCGCTTGGATGCATGGGTAGAAAATAGTTAAAAATCACTTATTAGTGGTACCAGCCATTTATAGGGTGGTATTATTTACAAATGGCTGAGATCCAAATTTTCGAATAACTCACCCATAGCTTAAATTGTCAATAATTTGCACTATTTATGGACTTATTTTGACATGATAATCAAATGTTTGCTTTGAGCGGAATTTGAATTATAAAAGTCATACCTTGTTCTTAATGCAAATCCTGATTACATAGATTACGAAATACCGTGAGATATGTCTATAGCTCTATCAATGGGGATGTATCTCCAAAACCCTAATTTTGTATTGCCGTGAAAGGCCAGCTCTTGAATATTACACACGTAAGTCCTTGGGTTTTAAAAATCAGACCTTTCAGATCTGCCCCTTCATCACATATTCATCTAAATAGTGTCTTCCCTCTACACGAATTTTTGCGTAATCAGATACAATTTTCTCACTTAGAATTCCTCAAATTTCCAATATCTCATTTTCATTACCATTTCTAAAAATAATCTGATTAATTCTAGTTTTGCTTTCCATTTTCCTCTTTCAGAGCACGCCCCACAAAATTTGCATCGAAATTTATAATTGCCACCATTTGGCTGGCGTCAGTGACCTTTGCAACGCCCTGTGCCATTGCATTTCGCGTCGAATTACAACATGAACGGCGAAAAGGTATGTAACGTCGATACAATTTTAAAAAATAATCCGCCAGACAATCTCTCATTTGCATATCACTCTCTCTCTCTCTGTGATGGCTAGGATAATTTTTTATTACCTTGTGGCATCTACTATTTCGCTTTCCCTTCTTTTTCAGACACTATCAACAACACCATATACAATGTGACAACACCGTTCTGCAACAATGTAAATCTCTCCGATAGCCAGCTGCAGACGTATCGTTATTCGCTGGTATTTGTTCAGTATTTGGTGCCGTTTTGCGTCATCAGCTTCGTTTACATACAAATGGCGATACGTTTGTGGGGCACTCGAGCACCGGGAAATGCGCAGGACTCAAGGGATATAACGCTGATGAGGAATAAGAAAAAGGTATAGCCTAAGTCGGACTATGTATTTGTTTATTTGCTTGCGAAAGTATATCTCGCCAATGATTATAATCCTCTTGGTGTTTGTGTTGTCATTTGATTGTCCTCTTTTTTTCTGCTATTCTTTATTACAGGTCATAAAAATGCTGATTATAGTTGTGATTGTATTCGGAGTCTGCTGGCTGCCTTTGCAGCTGTACAACATACTTTATGTTACGATTCCCGAAGTGAATGAATACCAGTTCATTGGTATTGTCTGGTTCTGCTGCGATTGGCTAGCCATGAGTAACAGCTGCTATAATCCTTTCATCTATGGCATATACAACGTAAGTAGCGGGTAAACAGCGAGTAGGGGAGTGCGCAAGGTGTGCCTGGTGGCAGTGGAAAGATTATTAAAAGCTTTTATTTCTTATTTTGTTTTTTTTTTTTTTGTTATTCGGATGATGACTTGGTGATGTTGTTGTCTATAATAAGATTATAAGGAGGAAAGTCACAATGGGGTTGTGGGTGGAAATTAGCCACACGAGGGAATGTCAAGCAATGTTGTACCTCAAATAACAGTGTGGTAAAGGTGTTTCTTTCCTTAACGGAAACGTGAATCTACGAGGGCAACTATTGAATCTGAGTAAATTTATTGACTGACGCCCACAGGAAACGGCTGAAGCTGGAATCTCTAAATTTTGTGTGAGGGTCACTCTTGGTCCGAAGGTGTCAGATAAGGCTGGGTTTTTGGAAATTGGCACTACAACGGTACGAAAAGTACTAAAAGGTACTAATTATGGAAACTTTTTTTATTGACTGATTGTCTGACTGACTTAACGATTCATCAACGCCCAGACGAAGAGGCTGAAGATGGAATCTCTAAATTTTGTGTGAGGTGTCCGAAGGTGTCAAATAAGGCTGGGTCTTTGAAAATTGCTACTACAACCGTACGAAAAATACTGAAAGGTACGAAATATAGAAACCTTTGTTATTGACTGATTGTCTGATTGACTGACTGACTTAACGAATCACCAACGGCCAGACGAAGAGGCTGAAGATGGAATCTCTAAATTTTGTGTGAGGGTCACTCTTGGTCCGAAGGTGTCAGATAAGGCTGGGTTTTGGAAATTGGTACTACAACGGTACGAAAAGCACTGAAGGTACGACATTTGGAAACCTTTGTTATTGTCTGATTGACTGAATGACTTAACGATTCATCAACGCCCAGACGAAGAAGCTGAAGATAGAATCTTTAAATTTTGTGTGAGGGTCACTCTTTTTGTCCGAAGGTGTCAAATATGGCTGGGCCTTTGAAATCAGTACTAGAATGGTACTAAAAGTTACTAAATATGGAAACCTTTGTAGAGCTAGAACTCTTCAATTTCGAATGAGGGTCACTGATGGAAAGTATGATGGATGTACCAAAGGGATTTGGGAAATTTGCACAATAAGTGTACGAAAAGTACTTAAATGTACTAAATTTGGTACCATTTTGCAGCTTGTGAACGGTTAGAGCTAAAAACTTGAAATTTGGAATTCGAATCTAGATTAAGGAGTAGGGTCGATGTAAGGAGTTAGTTTTCGAAGTGTGTACGAAGTACTAAACGGTATTGAATTAAGTACAATTTGAATTTGGAGGAACGGATTAGGGTTGGAGTGTAGGATTGATACATGGAAGTAGTTTTCAAAATTTGTACATATTTGCACGAAAAGTACTAAGTGGTACTAAATTTGATACAATTTCGATTTGGGTGAATTGGTTAAACTGGAATGGTGAAATTTGGAAATAAGATTACAATTGCATTTTAGGACTGAGGTATGTAGGTAGTTTTGGAAATTCGACTGCAGTGTACAAAATGGTAATACATTTGGTACAATTTATATTTTTGGGAAAACCAATCGAGCTGGTATCCTACAATTTGGAAATAAAATTACTGATACAATTTAAACTTATTCGTGGCTGAAGCTAGAATCTTGCAATTTTGCAGGTGGGTCAATGTTGATGGGTAGGGGTGAGATAAGGCTGAGTTTTTAAAATTCGGACTAGAATTCTACTAAAAGTACTAAGAAGCTCCAAATTTCCTGGGGGTCTTCTATCGGCTATAGAATACCTAGAGGTCATATACCGGCCTGGAAGACCTGGAAGTCTTCTATCGGCTATAGAAGACATGTAGGTCTTTTATCGGCTATAGAAGACCTGGAGGCCTATATGGGCTATGGAAGCCCTAGAGGTATTCTATCGACTTTAGAAGATCTAGAAGTCTTCCATCGACAATGGAGGTCTTCTATCGGGATAGGAGGACCTGGAAGTCTCCTATCGGCAATAGAAGACTTGGAGATCTTCTGTCGGCTATAAAAGACCTGGAGGTTTCCTATCGGCTATGGAAGACCTGGAGGTCTTCTATCGGCTAGAGAACACCTGGAGGTTTTCTATCGGCTATAGAAGACCCCAGGTCTTGTTCTATCGGCTATAGAAGACATGGAGGTCTTCTATCGACTATGGAAGCTGGTGGACTTCTATCGGCTAGAGAACACCTGGAGGTTTTCTATCGGCTATAGAAGACCTAGAGGTCTTATACCGGCTATAGAAGACCTGAAAGTCTTCTATCGGCTATAGAAGATCTGTAAATTTTTTATCGGCAAAGAAGACCTGGAGATCTTCTATCGGCCATAGAAGACCTGGATATCTTCTATCGGCCATAGAAGACCTGGAGGTCTTTTATCGGCTATAAAAGACCTGGAGGTCTTTTATCGGCTATAGAAGACCTGGAGGTCTTTTATCAGCTATAGAAGACCTGGAGGTCTTTTATCGGCTATAGAAGACCTGGAGGTCTGCATAGGCTATAGAAGACCTAGAGGTATTCTATCGGCTTTAGAAGTCTTCTATCGGCTATATAAGACTTAAAGGTCTTCTATCGGCTATGAAAGAACTAGAGGGGTTATATCGGCTATAAAAGACCTAGAGGTCTTCTATCGACTATAGAAGACCTATTCTAATATTTTTTTAAATTTTTTATTTAATTTTTTCCTACTTTCAGGAAAAATTCAAAAGAGAATTCAACAAACGGTTTCAAACCTTCTTCTGTCATTTTCACACAACTGGCGACATACACGAGCGGACAATGTCAATGCATACTAGGGCGAGTTCACTGCGCTCAACATATGGCACATCACGACTGCGCAATCAGAATCGTACCAGCAGCATCTATAATCGACAGACCTCCAGTGAGAGGGACAGCAAGCGGGGTGAGGCTCAACAGCTATGCAATTTCATAACCTACAATGTGAATAGCAATGGTGAGGAGATTTTGTTAAGTGGTTTGACTCCCACAAATGGTATTGAGTTGAAAACCAAAGAAATCGAGTCGGTTCGTCCCAACTCCGGTTGGCAATGGCAACGCAATAATTTCAAGCCATTACATCCGGAACTGCTGGAATGTGATAGCAGTGAGGAGCAGGTGCTGGTGGGCGATAAACATCCGCCCCACTCAGAAGCTTTGAGGGAATTTCCAGTTAATGGATACAGTGGAAATAAGGCAAATAATGAAGAGACGGATATTTTGAGGGCACACCACCAACAGACCATTATATGAGAGGCCAGTTTCAATTTAGGAAATCATGAAACCAAAAATTAAAAAAAAAATATTAGAACCTAATAACATTATTTTCGAAAACACTACGAATACTCTATTCTGTAATAATCTGTATAAAATGGAATTTGTACCAAGTACCGTATACGTCTGGAACGTTATAGCGAGAAGATGATATCTTCTAAATACATACAAGTTATTGAAGAGAAGTGATGAATCCCAAAAATGTAAAAATTAAAAAAAACAAAGGTTTTATTGACTGATCGATCCTAGATATAAAAGCAAACTTGCAGATTTTTTTGTTTGTTTTCTCTTGAAATTCGTTCATATCACCTAAACTAGTGGAAATGCTACAAAAAAAAAAAAGAAACACACACACACACACAAAGAAGAACTTTGAAGACCTGAAGCATATATACAAAGAACAAATTTTATCTGTACAAGTTATTAATTCTGAGAATTTCAAAATAGTTAATTAATGTAGGTATTTTGTCAGTATTATGTGTAACACAATTACTATTGTAATTAACTTATTATTATTATTATTAATTTTAACATTGCTGTAAGTTATCAGTATTATAGTGAGGAAATAAACAACTATTAACAAATAAATGTATACAACAAAAATATACATCGTCTGGGGTGTTTGATTTCGTCAGAACTTTATTTCAAATGTGCTCTTAAAATGCTCAGTATTTTAATGTGAAGTTAAGGTAAGAAACGTAAGTTAGTGTTTCAATATGGGGTACGAAAACCGAAAATTACCTCATACGTTGATTCAATTCTGGTATTTAATTATACCCTCCGTCGTATGGCGTGCCTCATCGAAATAACGGTTTTATGCCCTAGATCTCTTTGGACCAAATTTTTGAATAATTATAACTACTATAAAATGTGATGTAAGGGTCCGATTGCCTTCAAATTACATACATCACAATATTTTTATTAACCCAAAGTCTGGGGTGAAGATGGAATAAATTGTCTAGTCCTTCTAGTACCTTCCACACAAAGGGTCAACATTTTGAACATCCATAAAGCTCTTAGAACACGAAATTAACATTAACTTCCATTCAGACTTGGTACATCTCAATCTTTCCACCAACACAAGATCTTTTATAAAGATGGTAGAAATCGGGCCATTTCTCATGGCACGTCCCCCACATAGGGTTCAAAATTTTGAAAAACGAAACGTGGTATTTGCTTCCAGGACAAATTCAATTAAATTTGGACTGATAACCAAATAACAAATCGGATGTAGATAAGATAAAATTTCTAGGGTATATGTAATATCTGTTTTCAAATATTATCGTTGTGGAGTCCACATTACGAATGTAATGGACTGAACCCCCAAATCGGATGAAACATATATATGGCAGCTATAGCTATTTCTAAACCGATTTTCACTAAACTTGAAGTACTTGCTTCTGAGCTGAATTTGATCGGATGTGGACTAATATTACATATTTGGACGAATATTACATATATATCGGACGAAAATACAGGATGAGATGAAAAAAATGCAACCAATTTCAGACTGTTGTCAGTGTGATTTCTTTATATTTGGCTGAAAACCACAAGTGGCTATCGTTAGAGCACTCCAGCATTTAAATGTGGATAAATCGAAATGTGGATTGATCGAAAGCCGCGTCGCAGTGACCGAAAAATGGCTTCTGAGCTGAACGTATCACAATATTCCATTCGGCAAATATTGAAAAATAAGCCATTGAATTTCCAAAAAGTTCAAGAACTTACAACGCAACAGAAAGAAAATAGACTCAAAAGAGCTGAAGAGTTGCTTCGTTTGGCCAAAAGTGGTGAACTGGCGAATTTGGGTTTCTCCGATGAGAAAACATTCGTTGGCGAGCAGTTTGTGAACAAACAAAATGATCGTGTTTACTTGCCAAAGAGGTCAGCTGAAAATTTCCACCTTCGGTTGGCCAGCAGAACTCGAGCGCCGGCCATGGTGTTAGTGTGGGCCCCCACAACAGCCGATGGTCGCTCTACGCTCGTATTAATCGACCGTGGCATCAGAATAAATACCGAATATTATCGCGCAAATATTCTGGAGGGTGTATTAAATGTGGACTTTCCAACAGAACTCAGCACCATCGCACTCAGCACGCGCCACCCAATAATGGTTACAACCTGAGGTTCCTAGCTTCATTTCCAGCGCACAATGGCCACAAAATCTTCGGATACCAATTCGCTGGACTATTGTGTCTGGAGTATTTTAGAAAACAAGGTTGCCACTAAAAAAATACCAAAGTGTCGATCACCTCAAGCAAGCGTTTCACCGGGAATGGGCCAAAATACCGCTGAGCAACATTCAGTCATAGTGTAACGTTTCATTGGCCGTTTGAAGGCCATAATTCATGGCAAAGGTGACAAATTCGAACAAATCTAAACTTATTTTAAAATTTGATGCTATTTCCGAAATTTTTTGCTTTCATTTAATAGATTTTTTTTTAAAAAATGTAAAAATTATGGCGTTTGACTTTGTTGCAGTTTTTGTATTTCACCCTGTACGTGGTACCTCACGCACATTTTAATATATTCTAAAAATTGTCATATATTTCATATAAAGTGAAGTCGATATAGGCTAAACCTGGTACATCGCAATATTTATATCATATTTATTTAGGTCCGATACGAATTGGACAATATTGGCCCATTCCTTCGGAACCTACACCATTGAGGGTCAACGATTTGAATAATCATAGCAGAAGTCAAAATATATGTTTAAATAATCGAACATTGGCTGAGGGTATACATCTGTCGGCAAAATCGACGTATACTTCTTAACATGTTAAAATTAAAATCACTTCTTATTTCTAAAATTTCCTAAACAAATTAAAACCCAAATTATGAATACTGGACAAAATGCATATCGGCTTTAATTTTTCTATCAGGTAATAGGTGGCAGACGACATAACAGAAATGCATTGGAAATTTTAGAAAAATATGTTATTCCGACGTCGCCGAAAAATGGCGGAAATACGCGGAAAAAAATATTAGGTATGACATAGACAAATGAAGATATAGACAACGAAAAGTTAGTTTTGTCATTTTATCCAGATGGCGCTCATCATGTTTTGCATAGTCAACATGCTTATTTACGCGTTCAAGTCACTCGACTTCGAAAACACATTTTATCGGTTTTTAAGAATTTTACTTGATTATTCCTGAATTTTTCGATGTCATCACGTACTTTTCACATTTCTTTTATTATGAGACTATTATCAACTGACAAATATCCTACAGATTTTGTTATTTTAACATTTTACAATTGAGTGATTTCAAAATTCCCACTCAAACCCCTGAAACGACATATACGACATCTGCTGACCCGATTTTTTTCGAAGATGAATGGTGAGAGCATTTCGTTGTCTATATCATAGACAAATGAAAATATAGACAACGAAATGCTCTCACCATTCATCTTCGAAAAAAATCGGGTCAGCAGATGTCGTATATGTCGTTTCAGGGGTTTGAGTGGGAATTTTGAAATCACTCAATTGTAAAATGTTAAAAATAACAAAATCTGTAGGATATTTGTCAGTGGATAATAGTCTCATAATAAAAGAAATGTGAAAAGTACGTGATGACATCGAAAAATTCAGGAATAATCAAGTAAAATTCTTAAAAACCGATAAAATGTGTTTTCGAAGTCGAGTGACTTGAACGCGTAAATAAGCATATTGACTATGCAAAACATGATGAGCGCCATCTGGATAAAATGACAAAACTAACTTTTCGTTGTCTATATCTTCATTTGTCTATGCATTGAGTCGATAAAAATCAACAACAACACTTAAAATGTGTCAGCTCTGTTAATGAATAACATAATGCTATGTCACGATATCGTGACATAACATATTTTTCCACTACCAACGCCATCTATTGAAGAAAAGTAACAATGTAATGTCCCATCTTATTATACCCACTGCCATATGGCTACAGAGGGTATATATCATTTGATACGGCCAAAACGTGCCTAGTCGAAATAACGGTTTTAGACCCTAGGTCTCTTTGGACCAAATCCGTTTCAGAACATTTGGAGTCGATCTAGCGATGTCCGTCCATCCGTCTGTCTGACTGTCTTGCTGGCTGGTGCGCACGATAACTCTCGAAGGGAGTATCCGATTTGGTCCAAATTGGGTACATCGTAATATTTTTGTCAAACTTAGATCGAGTTCGGAGATGGGCAATATCGGTCCACTCCTTCTGGTACCTCCCCCACAAAAGGTCGAAATTTTCAAAAAATATATATTTTGCACAGAATGAAAAAGGATAATCCGAATTTGCTCCAACTTTGCAAATCCTAATATTTGCGTCAGTGCTAGGTCAGGTGTGAAAATGTACAATATCGGTCCACTCCATCAAGTACCTCCCCCATAAATGGTCAAAATTTTGAATAATTACAACTCTCATAAAATTGTCTTCAAATTTCACACATCCCAATATTTATATTAACCCAAGGTCTGGTGTTAAGATGAACAATATCGGTCCACTCCTTCTGGTACCTCCCCCACAAAAGGTCGAAATATTCTAAAAATATAAATTTTTGCACAGAAAGTGAATGGATAATCCGATTCTGCTCCAACTTTGCATAAACTAAAATTTGCGTCAGTACTAGGTCAGGTGTGGAAATGGACAATATCGGTCCACTCCATCAAGTACCTCCCCCACAAATGGTCAAAATTTTGAATTTTGAAGGGGGAATACGTCGGTCCACTCCTTCTGGTACCTCCCCCACAAAACATTGAAATTTTGAGTAACCATGAAGCTCATAAAACGCCAAATTAACATCCGATTCCATTTACACTTGGCACATCTGTCGAAATATTTATATCATATTTTTGGGTCCGATAGGAAATGGGCAATATTGGCCCATTCCTTCGGGATCTGCTCCATAGAGGATCAAACGTTTGAATAATCATAACACTAGTCAAATATATTTAGATAATCGAACATAGGCTGAGGGTATATATCTGGCGGCAATACCGACTGATACTTTTTAAATTGTTCTCCTTGTAATTTCAGTTGCTTTAGTTTCGACCACCAGTGTATATGTCCTTGACACTGGTAAACATAAATTTATTATTCCTAAATTTTCCTATGCAAATTAAAGCCGAAATTATGTTTATTCATATAAGTAAGTTAGTCTATGACATAATAATTCATTGGTCCTCAGTTGTTTTACATAGCGAAGTTTGACAGTATTTAATACAGAGGGAAGGTTTGACATTTTTATTTCAATAACTTGAAAGGAATATGCTCAGAGACATCTATCAACGTAAAAAATGTATATGCCCTGTGTCATCATTCACTAATTTGTCTTCGATACAAATTTAAATCAGTATTTTAAAATCACCAACAGGTGGCGGTCACGTGTATTCAAGCCACTAACCATTGTGATTCACCAACACTATAACAGCTAACATAATGATGTAAACTAAATGTTAATAACATTTCGTACTAAGATCGAATTAAATCTAACGAAAAAGCTCATAACTACATGTTATCATCTACTGACAATAAAAAATTGCAACTTACCTTGGAAGTGTGAATATTCCAAAATTACCGAAGATCAATATACAGATGCACAAAATAATTTTTTTTGAAAGAAATTGGGTGGGTTTGTTGATTGAAATAAATTGGCACCTGACACATAATAATCAACACTAAACACACATATATTTAATGCAACAGATTATTTTCTTTTTTAACTTCAATAATTGCTTAAAATGAGATGAGCATTTTCTTTTGCATACATACACACAAACACACACTAAATGACGCACCGAAGCTTGTTGAAAAAAAAGCGCACAAATCGAAAAGCTTCGCTACAAACAGACTTGTTGCCACATTGATTTCCTATTGCCAAACACACATACACACACGCGACCGAATAGAAACCCATTGAAACAAAGCCTTTTAATCAGATTTTTGTTGGCGAAACGGAACAAAACTTCACAATTTCTTTAATTTACTTTTCTTTTTAGAAATTGATGGGAATTTCACAGAATAATTATTTTTATTATTTTTAATTTACACTGCTTTTACGGAATAAAACAAAAAGACGACTGATCGTTAAGACGGCGGCGGAAGAACTAATTAAAGGAAATGAGAATTGAGTTCAACTTGTCATGACTCATGAGAGCATTTGATGCAACTGATGTGTGAAAGGGATAGCAATATATTCAAAAGAAATACTTTCAGGGAATAGGAACCGGAGCTTGCTACTATTTTTAGGGTTTCCGTATACGTTTTAAATACCCAAATAATAGGGAAGTAGTAAAAATCTCTTAAAATAGGCATTTGTGATAAACGAGGGACTGAATGATATATCAACGCCAATGTGAAACCGCAGGAGGAAGAAACTTGTCATTTCGCAGATGAGCCATTGTTGGTGTGTGTGTGTGTGTGTGTGAGATAAAGCGGTGTTTTTGAAATGCGAGCTCAAAGGGTACCAAGTGACTAAAAGGTAAAAAATTTAAATTTGGATTTAATGCTGTGCCACGATATTTAGCCAAGAGCCATAAAATGTTGTGTTGCGGTATTTTGTCAAACGGGAAGTAAGTAAGTATAACTAAGTGAATTTTTAGTAATGTAACTAAAAGTGTACTTAAAATACAAAAAGTTATTGAGGTTCTATAGTATTTGTTGTTCAAAAATTTAGAAGTGGATCATTTCTGATATGCAGTCGTAATAATATCTTGCATTTTTGAGAATCTGAGCTAGAGGATATTAAAAATAGGAAATTCTTTGAATATATATCATAAATGGTAGGAAGAGATTAGATGTGGCTGCGTTTTTATACCCTCAGCCATATTGCTAGGTGGCTTATCGAAGTAATTTAATGGTTTTAGACCCTAGGTCTCTTTGGACCATATCCGTTTCCTGATATTTGGAGTCGATCTTGCGATGTCCATTCGTCCGTCCGTATATCTGTCTGACTGGTGCGCACGATAACTCTCGACGGGAGTATCCGATTTGACCCGAACATGGCACATCGTAATATTATTGTCAAACTTAAATCGAGTTCGGAGATGGACCGATATTGTCCACACCTTCTGGTACCTCCCCCACAAAATGTCAGCATTTTCAAAGAAAATAGTTTACTGCACAGAAAGCGAAAGGATATTCCGATTTTGCTCCAACTTTGCAAATCCTAATATTTGCATCAGTGCTAGGTCAGGTGCGTAAATGAACATTGTCGGTTAACTCCTTTAAGTACCTCCCCCACAAAGGGTCAACATTTTGAATATTCATGAAGCTCATAAAACATGAAATTAAAACCCGATTCCATTTAGATTTACTACATTTCAATATTTCCATAAACACAAGAACTTCTATAAATATGGGAGATATCGGACCATTCCTTCTGGTACCTCTTCCACAATGGGTCAACGTTTTTAATAACCAAAATCGATCATGAAATCCGAACGATCATAAAATCCGAAATAAGCATCCGGTTATCTTCAAATTACACACATCACAATATTTTTAATAACCCAAGGGCTGCCGTGAAGATCGAAAATATCGGTCCACTCCATGCAGTACCTCCCCACAATAGGTAAAAATGTTGAACAATTACAACAGATATAGCGGACCGAAGTATACCATTTTCATAATTCATGTAATACAGATAAATTTACAGGGTGAGATGAAAAAACTCATTATAGTGTGATTTCATTATATTTGGCTGGAAAACACAAGTGGCTATCGTTAGAGCTCTCCAGCATTTAAATGTTAATAAATCTTTTGTGTCTCGTACCATCGCTCATTACCGTGATACTGGTAGCGTAGCCCGAGCTGAAGAGTTGCTTTGCTTGGCCGAAAGTGGTGGTCTGGCGATTTTGGTTTTCTTCGATGAGAAAACATTCGTTGTCCAGAGATTTGTAACAAAAAAAAAAAAAAAAAAGAAATGATCGTGTCTACTTGCCAAAGAGGTCAGCTGAAAATGTGCACCTTCGGTTAGCCACCTGAACTCAAGCGCCGGCCATGGTGATAGTGTGGGCTTCATAACAGCCTATGGCCGCTCTCCTTTCGTACTAATCGACCGTGGCATCAGAATAAACGCCGAATATAATTGCGAAAATATTCTGTAGGGTTCATTAAAGCCTTGGCACGCAAACATTTTGGCCCCGCAGAACTCAGCATGCTTTCCTTCAATAAAATGTAAAGAGAATAAGATTTTGGCTTTTGACTTTGTTGTAGTTTTTTATCTCACCCTGTATTATTATTATTATTATTATTATTATTATTATTATTATTATTATTATTATTATTATTATTATTATTATTATTATTATTATTATTATTATTATTATAATTATTATTATTATTATCGTTATTATTATTATTATTATTATTATTATTATTATTATTATTATTATTATTATTATATTATTATTATTATTATGTTATTATTATTATTATTATTATTATTATTATTATATATTATTATTATTATTATTATTATTATTATTATATTATTATTATTATTATTATTATTATTATTATTATTATTATTATATTATTATTATTATTATATTATTATATTATTATTATTATTATTATTATTATTATTATTATTATTATTATTATTATTATATTATTATTATTATTATTATTATTATTATTATTATTATTATTATTATGTATTATTATTATTATTATTATTATTATTATTATTATTATTATTATTATATTATTATTATTATTATTATTATTATTATTATTATTATATTATATTATTATTATTATTATTATTATTATTATTATTATTATTATTATTATTTATTATTATTATTATTATTGTTATTATTATTATTATTATTATTATTATTATTATTATTATTATTATTATTATTATTTATTATTATTATTATTATTATTATTATTATTATTATTATTATTATTATTATTATTATTATTATTTATTATTTTTATTATTAATTTTATTATTATTTATTATTATTATTTTTATTATTATTATAGTTATTATTATAATTGATATACTAATATTAGTTCTTATAATATTATAATTATTATTATAACCTTATAATTTATAATTCCACTTAATTTTTACTATTCCTCTTAAATATTGCCTTTTCAGTACTTTTTCCCCAAATTATGAGCCTTTCCCCTAAAATCATTCAATTTTATTTGAAGTGGCAACTCTCTTTAAATACGACTTCATTCCGTTTCCTACCTTACTTTTCAACAACAAATTTCTGTATCATTACTCAATTGCCTCTGTTTCTCTTCCTCTCACTCTCAGTAAAGTTGCGCTTTCGACTTTTTTAGCTGCATTTTGCACATCCTTTACTCAGTTCTTCCGCCGCTGTTGAAATTTTAAGACGTCTTTTTTATCGTGTCGGTTAATGTCGTGTGTGCAAATCTAATAAATTATTTCAATAAAAAAGTGTGTAGAAAAGTGTTATCAAATATAAAATTTTGTTCAAAAGTTTTGTTTTGAAAAAATATAAAAAGAATCAAAGAAGATTCCTTATTTTGTATTTCATTTGTCAATAATTTGTTTTTTCCGTTCTTTTGTCAATGTGTTGTTCGCGTCTGTTTGGTTATAAAATGCGCTATTTTTTGTATCGGTATTGGTGGATGTGTTCAAAAAGAAAAAAAAATTGTGTTCTATCATAAAGCTTTCGTTAAAATAGTAAGCGTTTGTTTCGTTTCGCGTTTATAAGTGTGTGTGTGCGTGTATGTTATCGGCGAATTAAATAAATTCAGGTGGATGTCTTCACTCGGACCACATTCACAAGTTAAAATAGAGGTAAGTATTGCTTGTTAAAGAAATGTTAACAGCCACTTTCGAATTCGCCTCATATGTATGGGTTGTTCTTGTCTTTGATAATTTTTCGCCTCATACGATTCTTGTCTCTGGTATGCCATAGAATTAGAAAAACATCTGGCATCATTGTATTTGAGAAATATTGGTACAATTTGGAAAATATTCGACAATTTACATTTCTATGTTTAGCTATCAATCGCTAGATGGCAATGGTAGTATTGGAAAATGCCGTTACACATTTTAGTTGTACAGTACGCCAAGCCATACAGATAAATATTGTATAAACAGAAAAACAGCTCTGACTCGGAATATCATTTTAATACCGTGTTGTAATTAGATACTTGTGAGGAACAATCTCAAATATTTTGAATACGGTATCAGGATAAATTAAAAAATATGAACATAATTCCAAAAAAAACCCTGGATAATTGAGAAAATCCACATTCCATATAAATACCGACCTACGATGGTGTAGGGAATAATATTTTCGACATGGCTTTGATATTATCCTTATCTAGCTGAAATTGAGTTCGCAAATTTAGGAAATATATAAAAATTGTATGTAATTCTTAAATTTGAGGCCATCGCTAACAGTTGCAATGTGTAAACGATTGAGATCTCTTTAAAATTGGCCGGGCCGAACTTCGAATACCCTCCACCATTTGGAACGAATTTGGCAATTCTCAAAAACAATAAAATCCGTTAAAAATTCTGTTAAAATCTTAGAAATACCGAATGAAGCTGTTATATTAGGGTCAATACGACGACATGGACTTGCATAGGTAATAAGCCGTAGGTGATAGGACATAAGCCGTTACAATACTCAAATGCGAAACTTAGAAAAAAGGTGAATAATGTATCTAAAGTCATCAAAATACCCCATTATTTGGGGCCTCTACCAATAAGTGGACCTGAACCGAAAATTTTCTGTCTTAGCCTGAAGTATCCATGAATAATGTCGTTAAATTAATCAAAATACCGAATATCGCGAGGTACCATTATATGGGGGCTATACGAGGACGTGGACCTGCACAGACAATATTCTGTCTTAGGCTGAAGTATCCATTACGAATTTCAAATACCAAATTTGAAACAATTCCGGTGAATAATGTCGCTAAAATCATCAAAATGCAGTAAATAGGGAAGTGCCATTGTATGGGGGCCATACCAAAACGTGAACCATTTTCAATACCAAAAGTCTGAGACATAATATACATTTGAGTAAAATTTTACTAACCTTCTTCATTTCGTTCCGAAGCTTGAGTGATTTCCATAGACGGAAATCGACATAGAATTTTATGCTGATCAAAATGTGCGAAAATTGAAGGGTGATTAGGTGCTTACTTCGCATTTATGAGCGTTTTAGTTATTTGAAATGTTGAACCTTTGTGGGGGAGGTACCAGGTATATTCCACCTTCAGCTCTTGTGTTATCAGAAGTATTGGGATGTCCCAGAAGGAGTGGACCGACATATTCCATCTTCACACCAGGTCCTTTGTTAGTAGATATACTGTGATGTGCGAAAATTGAAAAGAATCAAATGCTTTTTTCGCATTTTATAAGAGTTATAATTATTCCAGATTTTGACCCTATCCAGAAGGAGTGGATCGATATTGCCCATTTTCTCATCTAACCTAGAACTAATATAAAATTAAATAAATTGGATGATCCTTTCGTTTTCTATGCGGTAAATTATTTTCTCTTAAAAATGTTGACCTTTTGTGGAGGAGGTACCAGAAGGATTGGACCGATATTGCCCATCTCCGAACTCGATATAAGTTTCACAATAATATTACGATGTACCAAGTTTGGGCCAAATCGGATGCAGACTTCGAGAGTTACCGTTCTCACCAGCCAGCCAGATGGACGGACGGAAATCGCTAGACCGACTCCAAATGTCCTGAAACGGATTTGGTACAAAAAAGAGACCTAGGGGTCAGAAACTGTTTTTTTTCGATGAGGCACGTTTTGGCCTTATTAAATGTCATATGGCTGAGGGTATAAAAATAACAGATGTTAACCTTTAGCCTACGTTGGTTTATTTAAAAAAAATCTGACAAAATGTTGTACCTCTATGGTAAAGGTACCGAAGTACTAGACCAACGTTGCAAATTTTAGCAACTAACCTAAATGTGTTATAAATATTGGGTCTAGGCAGGTTTGGATTATATCGTCTACTGTCTCCATTTAATATTTGATAGTTTCAAAATGTTACACTTTTTACCTGAAAGAGTGATACATTCCTTACTCATTATTATCTAAAACTGACAGAACAAAGTCAAGCGTAATAATTTTTATCTTTTTTTTTAATTTCATTGAATAAAAGCAAACAATGTTGGAAATAGCATCAAAATTTAGAATAAGTTTAGATTTGTTCGAATTGGCCACCTTTGTCACGAATTATGGCCTTTAAGCGGCCAATGAAACCGTCACACGCTGCCCATATGTTGCTCTGCGGTTTTTTGGCCCATTCCTGGCGAAGCGCTTGCTTGACGTGGTCGACACTTATTTTTTAGTGCCAACTTTGCTTTCCAACATCCAGACACAATAGTGTGTATCCGGAGACTATGCTGGCCATTGTGCGCTGGAAATGCAGCGAGGAACCTCATTTTGTAACCATTCTTGGGTGGCGCGTGCTGAGTGCGATGGGCGTACCCAAGGCATTCTCCAGAATATTTTTGCATTTCTACTGATGCCACGGTCGATTAATACGAGCGGAGAGCGAACTTCGGCTGCCCACCATCACCATGGCCGGCGCTTGATTTCTGGTGGTGAACCGAAGGTGCACATTTTCAACTCACCTCTTTGGCAAGTAAACGCGATCATTTTGTTTGTTTACAAACTGCTGGACAACGAATATTTTCTTATCGGAGACGGGGAAAACCAAATTCGACAGTTCACCACTTTCGGCCAAACGAAGCAACTCTTTGAGTCTATTTTCTTTCTGTTGAGGTGTAAGTTTTTCCACTTTTTCGAATTTCAATGGCTTTACCCCGACGTAATTTTTCAATATTTGCCGAATGGGATATTGCGATAAGTTCAGCTCACAAGCCATTTTTCCACCACTGAGACGCGGGTTTCGATCAAGTCGCTTCTTTACTTTTTCTGCTGATGTTGCTGTTTTCTTCCGTCCACTTCCTTGAAGTCGGGCTACGCTACCAGTATCACGGTAATGAGCGATGGTACGAGACACAAAAGATTTATTTACATTTAAATGCTGGAGTGCTCTAGCGATAGCCACTTGTGGTTTTCCAGCCAAATATAAAGAAATTCCATCATGAATAAGTGTTTTTCCGGGAAAATTCTCACCAAGATGCTTTGGTACGCTTCTAAACAATATAATGAGCTGTCACTGGAATAATTTAACAGCTGTCGGACGAGTGGCTTAGAAATGACAGTAGTCTGAAGTTGGTTGCAGTTTTTTAATCTTGTATGTTTCCGTCCTTTCTAACTACATTAGCTGTTAATATTCAAAATATGTATGGGCCCATGTAAATAAATTTCCGAATAGTTAGGGATTTTGAGAACGACAGCTTTAGACGTAAGTCAATTTTCCTCAGGGTGAATGTATAAAAAGGTCGACCCAGCTAAAATGTATGTAATTTCTCCTTTTTTACAGCCCTGATCTTGCAATATTAATACTTAGATTAATAAATAAGAAAGTAAGAGGGATGTTAGGTTTCTTTTGTTTCCTATATCTGTAACCTATCTTTGATGTGCTTTGAAAAAAATTTCAATATTTTTTCAATCAAATTTTAAAAGAATAATAAAACTTCCATAAAAGATACATAAAAAAGCGATGTATAGGTATTTATCTATGTCATCCACAAAAACGAAATGTGTTTGTGTATGTAAAATCACTCACACACACACTACGATGCCATGGTAATTATACAATTTATTAACTCTTGCATGATATTAACCTGGGTGTGTTTTAATTGATTTATGCAACAACGTTTGGGTTGTCCTTCCATGTCATTTTTATGCTTAACAGGATGTCAATTTTTTTCCATGTTGCAACATGTGTATGTTAAATATATGTGTATGTATATGACACAAAAACTATGTGTATGCATGTCGTAAAAAAACAGATTTATTTTAAAAGGGTTTCGGTTTTACTTTAAACATCTCCAAGGGAAATTAAAATATGAAGCGGACCTAGTTACACAAATTCCATTATTCCTTATAAAAAACAGTTCTTCTTACTTTAGATTATCCAAAACCATATTCATTGATTTTTATACCCTACACCACATAGTGGTAAGGGTATTATGTCTTTGTGCATTTGTTTGTAACAGGCAAAAGGAAACGAGATAGACACATAGTTCCTTTTGATGATCTGCATAGAATCAAATTCTGAGTCGATTTATGCATGTCCGTCCGTCCGTCTATCCGTCTGTCCGTCTGTTTATGTATTTTTGTAAACAAAGTACAGTTCGCATTTATTGCCCTATCCAGATTGTACAAATCATTTGTTTGGCCCAAGGACGAACCCTATTGAAGTTGGAGATAATCGATCAAAATTTAGATATAGCTCCCATATATATCTCCGTCCGATTTGCCTTTAATTAGCCACCAAACGTGTAATATCAGCCCGAATAGTATGGAATTTTGCACATACAACCAAATTAGGCCTGAAAATAAGTATGCCAAATTTGATCGAAATCGGTTCAGATATACCTATAGCTCCCATATATATTGTTCATCCGATTTGTTATTTTTGTCCCTCCGCAGCCGTAATATGCACTCTGCAACAACAAAATTTTGGGGAAATATATTAGATACAGCTCAGAAATACATTTGCTAAATTTTATCGAGATCGGTTCAGATTTGGATATAGCTCCCATATATAACTTCGTCCGATTTACCTTTTATTGTGCACGATACGTCTGATATGGATGGATGGGATGGAATTTGGCACTTACGACCGAATTGAAAGTAGAAGCTAGTATGTCAAATTTGGTGAAGATCGGTTCAGGTATAGCTATAGCTCCCATATATACTGTTCATCCGATTTGTTATATTTGTTACCCACAGCCATAATATGCACTTCGTAACAACGTTATTCAGGGAAATCTATCAAATACAGCTCAGAAATATCTTTGCCAAATTTTATCGAGATCGGTTCAGATTTGGATATAGCTCCCATATATATCTTTATCCGATTTCAAATTAATTGTGCACCAAATGGGCAATACAAGTCCGAATTTAAAAGATACAAATGCCTCGGCATATTTAGTCCTTTGAACTTTAAATTATAATTATAATCATAGCGTGTATGAGTGAATTCTCTCATAAAAACTTTTAATTGTTTTGCGGAGCTCTACTAAATTAGCAAAGTGGTGTAGGGTATCATAAAGTCGGCCCCGCCCGACTTTAAGACCTTCTTTACTGGTTTTTACTAACAACTTTCACTTTAATTTTCAAAATTTTTTGAGAATCCTTGCAAACCCATCACAATTTCTTTTCGACTACTTGGAGAATTACTTTTTGTAAGAATTATCATCATTATTATTATTATTACTATCTGGCCAACTGTAATGCAAAGCGTTGTGATTACATTAAAACTATTTGCAAAGTTGAAAAGAAAGAAAAATGGAAGGAGAAGATTCCGAAGACGAGCGACGAGACGATTACTTTGGCCCAGCGTCTGAGTAAGTGTTGTCTAAGTGCATAATAATCTTTTATAACTCAAATAAAAAAGTAAAAGTCAAGCGTAAATTCCAAGCAAACTTTTGCCGAATAGCATTCTGTTCGCTTTAGACGTGGCTGGGCTGGGCTGTGATGCTGCACCACCATCAACAACAGCTACCAGCCAACTCCTGTTGACAATGTAAAGCACTTTTCCACTATTATATGCTACAGATTTTTTTTTTTTTGGGGGCTGTAACTTTTTCTCTCACTCTATGGTGATGTTTGTGGGTGGGTGGGATTATAAAACTGGGGTGGATCGAAGGGATAATTTGATATTTTTTTTTGAGTGAGCACGAAATTTTGCGCCGATTTAGCATTTTTCATTCCCAGCAAAAAACCAGTAAGAAAAGGTAAAAAGTCGGGCGGTACCGACTATATGATACCCCACACCACTATGGGTATTTAGAAGAGCACCCGTAAGAAAAACGTTTATATTGGGAATTTATGTGAAGTAGATCATACCAGCTATGAACCTTATTTGTATGCGTATCATGACTTTAGAATATTCACAATTTCCGAACTATATCCAACTTTGAATCGACTTTCAACAAATTGACGAAGGCTTTTGTACATCTAATACTAAATGCATGATATAACTTCGATAAGAATTATATTAAACAAGTAAAAAAGCTATAAATTCAATCGGGCCGAACTTTTAATACCCTCCACCATATGGAACGAATTTGGCAATTTCAAAAAACAAATAAATAAATAAATAAAATAAAAAAAAAATAAAATCCGTTGAAAACTCTGTTAAATTCTAAAAATACCAAATGTAGCCGTTATATTAGGGTCTATTCGACGACGTGGACCTACATAGGCAACTATTGTCATAAGCCATTACAATATTTAAATGCGAAACTTGGAAAAAAAAAATTCGATGAATAGCTAAAATCATCAAAATGCCGAATATGGGGAGGTACTATTATATGGGGGCTCTACGAAGACGTGAACCTGCATGACACATTTTCTGTCTTAGGCTGTAGCAACTATTACGAACTTCAATTCCAAATTTAAAACAATTCCGATAAATAATGTCGCCAAAATCATGAAAATGCCGATACTCGGGAGGTACCGTTATATGGAGGCTATACGAAAACATGCAGACAATTTTCTTTCTTAGGCTGTAGTATCCATTACGAACTTCAAACACCAAATTTGAAATAATTCCGGTGAAAAATATCGCTAAAAGCATCAAAATACCGAATATCGGGAGGTAATGTTATATGGGGCCTTTGACGTGGACCTACAGACAATTTCTGCCTTAGGCTGTAGTATCCCTTACAAACGTCAAATACAAAATTTAAAACAATTCCGGTGAATAATGTCGCCAAAATCATGAAAATACCGAATATCGGGAGGTAACGTTATATGGGACTATACGAAGAGGTGGACCTGCACAGACAATTTTCTGCCTTAGGCTGTGGTATCCATTACGAACTGCAAATACCAAATTTAAAACAATTCCGGTGAATAATGACGCTTAAATCACCAACATACCGAAAATAGGGAGGTACCGTTGTATGGGGGCTATACCAAAACGTGGACCTACATGAACCATTTTTAATACCAAAAGTCTTGTAGACATAATATTCATTTGAGTAAAATTTCATCAATCTACTTCATTTCGTTCGGAAGCTAGAGTGATTTTCACAGACAGATGGATAGACGGACATACGGACGCACATCGCTAAATCGACATAGACTTTTATGCTTATCAAGAATATATATACTTTGTGGGGTCCAAACTGTATATTTCGAGGTGTTATAAACGAAATGACAAACCTAATATACCCTCCATACTATGGTGGAGGGTATAAAAATATTTATTGAAGCAATAAATATACCGGACCGAGTATCGCCAATTTGTAAAATTAGGTTGGATATGAAAACAACTATTCAATTTGGGCTGGTATTTCACATACGGTGGGCAATAACCGTAAAATTGGATGAAGATATGTGTCGAAGGTATATAAAAATCTGAACTGATCTTGATAGAATTTGGCAGAGGTATTTTTGAGCTGTATCCGCTATCAAATATCATTGTTGTGGGGTGTGATATGCACCCATCAGATGAAACATATATATGGGAGCTATAGCTATATCTGAACCGAAAATTTTAAGCACTTGCTTTTAGACTGAATACCATCGGAAGTGCCAAAAGTTAATCCATTTGTGATGATATTAACCATTTAGTGCACAATTAACCCGAAAACGGTTGAAGATATATATGGGAAATATATCCAAATCTGAACCGATCTTGACAAAATTTTAAGCACTTATTTCAGAGCTGTATTTGATATCTGGCACCAAAGGTTATTTTTGTGGAGTGCATATTACGCACCTGAGGGATTTTAATACCAAATCGAATAAAACATATATATATATATATATGGGAGTTATAGCTATATCTGGACCGATTTTCATCAATATCTGAAGTTCTTGTTTCCAGGATGAATTCTTTTGAAATGCCCAAAATTCAGTCCATTTGAGCTGAAATTGGCTAGTTGGTGCACAACAAACCTAATATCGGATAAAGATTGTCCGTTGGAATTGCAATTTTCGAATTTTGCATTGGGCTCAATTGTACCATTTTTTTTTTTTTTGAAATTCGATAAAATTTCTGAGATATTCGAAAAAATCTGAGAGAGTTGAAATTTTTGAATTTCGAAAAAAATTAATTTTGTGCTGAATGGAAGTCGTATTGTGCTTGATTTATGCTATCTTGTGCCATTCCGTTGAAAATGTCCCTAATATCATCGAAATATTGAAAAAGGGCGGTCTCGTTATATGTGGGGTATACGAAGACCTGGACCTGCATATACAGTTTTCTGTCATAGGTTGAATTGTCTAATTACGAACTTCAAATATGAAATTTGAAAAAATTTTGGTCTATAATATATCTAATACCATAAAAAACAGAATATTGGGATATGAGGGCTATGTGAAAGCGTTTCCCATTAACGAATTTAACTCACCTATTTGTGCAAAATTTTAGCCTTTTATCTTAATTTGTTGAAAAGATAGGAAAAAATTACATTACAATTCCAATAATAATTCAACAGAAACTATCTAAGCTGACTTAAATCTAAAGTTCCCATTTGATACAAAACTAAAAATCCGTAATATGCTGCAGAAACCTTAAAAAATAAATAAAATAAAATAAATTAATAAATAGTTTGAGGAATTACAATTTGAGGAATACATCGAATTTATTTTTCTTTAATTTATGATAAAAAGTTTCTCAGTCCTGAGCACGAAACACCCCATGACAGTCATTCATTCAGACAAATATAAGTAGACAAGCGTAAAATCACTTTTGCCCCCTTAAAAGAAATGGCAAATAAAACGGAGCAAAGTTGTTTGCGAAATTTACCAAAGCTGAGTGCAAAAGGCTTAATTTAATGTTGTGTCAAGTGCGTGTAAACGCATCGCATCACAAAAAACTGACTATTTTTAGTCATAAAGTAGTCCGCATATGCATATGTGTATTTGTGTTTTTTTTTTATTCCAACCAACTAAAACCAAATATAATTTTGTGGCATTCCAGACCAGCGATTTAATGGAAATTTGTTTTTAAATGTTTGAATGACAAGGCAGTATGTTTTGGGGTATGATTTTATAAAATGAGATATAAAAACATATGCATCGATGTTGGTCAGTATGGCTTCCAAAACTTTTAATATCGAATTTATTACTAAGATTCAAGTAAGTGGTGAAGTTACTTCCTCTTGAAGTCAGAGGTACACTTTAATAAGGAATGCTTACCGTACCCATTTCCTGATGGATTTCTCACATAAGGGTGGATTTGTAATGTAGCTTTCAAACATTCAAGTCAAAATAAAGGTCAATTAAATCTATCTAGGTATTGTCATCATCATCGTGTTTCGATATCGAGGAAGACAGCCAATGTAAAGTTCGATTCTTACAGATTCTTCTCAACGTACTCAACAAGCTGGATCTTATTTCAAGGACTAATGAATTTTCAAGGATCTATAATTGAAAAAAGAACGGTTTCATATATTTTGATTAACAATGACTTCATATCATGTTTTTTTAATGAATGTAACTACCATCAGTTACCACAGAACCTAGGAATCCCTCCCTACCCTAAACCGTGACGGGAGAGAGTTTAGGTGTCAGTCTTCAATAGCAGAGTCATCTTCCCAAGTTAAAAAATATTGCAATTACGAAAAGTATTATTTTGAAAAATCAACACTTTAGTACCAGAAAGTCGTTGAAAAATATATTCTAAAAAAACTGGTTTACCATATATCCGAAAAAAAAACTATGGAAATTATTTTAAAGAAATCTACGAATCACTGGTTTGGTAGGGTATAAAAACTACTTTCAATCATCATTTTTAAAAATATTCTCAAAAAGTCAAGATTTTTTTGAAAATTTTAAACTTCGAGCGAGACACCAAGTAGTGGTAGCAAAAAATGTCGGAAATAGCATAAAATTATAGAATAAGTTTAGATTTGTTCAAATTGGTCCCTATTGGCACAAATTATGGCCTTCAAACGGCCAATGAGACCGTCAAACGCAGACCGAATGTTGCTCTGCGGTATTTTGGCCTATCCCGGCAAAGCGCTTGCTTGGGATGATCGACACTTTGGTATTTTTTAAGTGCCAACTGTGCTTTCTTGCAATCATCCAACGGATTGGTATCCGGAAATGAAGCGAGGATCCTCATTTTGTAACCATTCTTGGGTGGCGCGTGCTGAGTCCTGTTGGAATGTTCAAGGCCAGCGGCCAAAATACACTCTCTTGAATATTTTTATGATAATATTCGGCATTTATTCTGATGCCACGGTCGATTAATACGAGCGCAGAGCGATCATCGGCTGTTATTGCGGCCCACACCATCAGCATGGCCGGTGCTTGAGTTCTGGTGTCCAACCGAAGGTGCACATTTTCAGCTGACCTCTTTGGCAAGTAAACACGTTAATTTTGTTTGTTTACAAACTACGGGACAACGAATGTGTTTTCATCGGAGACGGAGAAAACCAAATTCGGCAGTTCACCACTTTCGGCCAAGCGAAGCACCTCCATAGCTCTTTTGAGTCTATTTTCTTTCTGTTGCGGTGTAAGTTCTTCCACTTTTTGGAATATCAATTACTTTATTCCGAGCTCATTTTTTAATATTTGCTGAATGGAATAATGCGATATGTTCAGCTCACGAGATTTTTTCGACCACTGCGACGCGGGTTTCGATCAAGTCGCTTTCTTACTTTTCGAACTATTTCTGCTGATGTTGCTGTCTTATTTCCGTCCACTTCCTTGACGTCGGGCTACGCTACCACTATCACGGTAACGAGCGATGGTACGAGACACAAAAGATTTATTCACATTTAAATGCTGGAGTGCTCTAACCATTAGCCACTTGTGGTTTCGCAGCCAAATATAAAGAAATCACACTATCACGAATAACTTTTTTTTCTGAAAAATTCTCACCAAAATGCTTTTTTACGCTTGTAAACAATATGAGCTGTTTAAAATCACCAAATTCGGCGACATAAGTGCAAAATTTATGTGTCAGGATAACTTTGACCCAGATTATTGTCTTTCGGAACACATGTCAAGTTTGGGCTATAACGGGTATTCAGCGAACTGAATACCTGAATACATGACATTTTTATACCCTCCACAATAGTATGGAGGGTATCTTAAGTTTGTCATTCCGTTTGTAACACCTCGACATTTTAGACCCCATAAAGTATATACATTCTTGATCAGCATAAAATTCTTTGTCGGTTTAGCGATGTCCGTCCGTTTGTGGAAATCACCCTAGCTTCCTAACGAATGGAAGTAGATTGATAAAATTTTACTCAAATGTATATTATGTCTGCAGGACTTTTGATATGTAGGTCCACGTTATGGTATAGCCCCCATATAACGATACCTCCAGATATTCGGTATTTTGATGATTTTAGCGACATTATTCACCAGAATTGTTTTAAATTTGGTATCTGAAGTTCGTAATGGATACTACAGCCTATGACAGAAAACTGTCTGTGCAGGTCCACGTCTTCGTATAGCCGCCAAATAATGGTACCTCCCGATATTCGGCATTTTGATGATTTTAGCGTCATTATTCACCGAAGTGGTTTCTAATTACGTATTTAGAGTTCGTAATGGGAATTACAATCTGTGACACTATTTTTTTTATGCAGATCCAGGTCTTCGTCTAGGCCCCATATATCAGTACCTCCTTATATTCGGGTTTTTCACGATTTTAGGTACAATACTCACCGAAATTGTTTGAGATTGTTGAAGTTCGTAGTGCATGCTACAGTCTGTAAGTCTTCGTATAGCTCCGAAATAACAGTACCTCCCTATATACGGTATTTTGAAAATGCTACATTATACCCGTTTATAATATGGTAATGGCTTATAACAAACAATGCCTATGTAGCTCCACGTCGTATAGACCCCAAATGTAACAGCTACATTCGGTATTTTTAAGATTTTATCCGAATTTTTAACGGATTTTATTGTTTTTGGGAATTGCCAAATCCGTTCAAATGGTGGAGGGTATTCAAAGTTCGGCTTTGCCGAACTTACAGCTTTTTTACTTGTTTTCTTTAAGTTCTTAAGAAGTTAGCAGAAATACTGGTCCGATATTGCCCATCATTACTTTAAATCGAGTGTTAATAGAAATATTGAAACGTAGACAGTTCGGAGAAAATATGGGAATAATTTCGCATTTTATTGTTCCTTGTTTTTACACAAATAATTGGACTCTTTGGAAGCTACTAAACGGAGTCAATCCATATGGTAGATTTTTGCTATAGCTTTATAATAGGAAAATAAAGTTCGGAATTTAACTCAATTCTCGCGCTATAAATGAGATTTACAATTTTTTGAAAATATAAAAATTTTTTAGGGGAGGACTCTTATCTTCGAATTCAATTTGGATTTGCACAAACTAACACGATATACCAAGTTCGGATCAAATCCTATACTCCCTTCGAAAGTTGTCATTTGTACCAAATAGATGTACACCTTGATCGACTCAAGGCGTCCTGAAACGAACTTCGTTTAAAGATACCTTGAGACCTATGTCTCCTTTGTTCTCATAGGACAGAGGATAAAAAAGCTCCCTTCCTTTCCCTTAGCAATAATAAAACAAGTAATTCCAGCGAAACAACAAATCCACAAATTTCCCTTAGTTCCAGATTAAATACTTCACGTTGAATTCTGGGTATAATTTCTCCATCACTGTATAGTGAATATGTTTATTAATAATGACACGCCAGTTACTCTGCAGCATCATTTTTCCTGGAATCAACTGGAAATGGCATGAACATTCAAATAAGATGATACCAAAAATAACATTGACTTATAGCTCCTGACAACAAGAGAACAATGATATTTCTGCAAGTAAATAGTATTTCCATATCCGTGGCCATTGGTCGATGTCATCACCAGCCATTTGCAATCCCTGGCGTCCTCCAAAATAATCACTGTTTATTTATCCCATCGTACAACAACAGCTGTTCGGAATCTCTATAAATTTATAATCAGATTAAATTCCATTGATTTTTATGTTCACGAGAACTGGAACCCAGCAGTTTTCTCTCCCGAAAAGCGGGAACAAAAGAGGAAAAAAAGGAAAACGATTCTAATCAATGGTGTCATTGCATTTCATCCTTTTTGTAATGCTTTTGTTGTTTTTTCCTTATAACTCCATTGTTGTGCTTTTCATTGTTTTCTTTTTTCTATTTCAATTTTATATTATTTTGTTGTTGTTGTTGTTTTGTTGCTTCATCGTCTTCTTGTCGAATGAGATAACATTTCCGCGTTGTTGATTGCCATGAGTTGCCAGTTGTAGCATCTGTTACAAGTTGCTATTCTTCATAATCATCATTAGTGTCTGATTCAGAGGAGGGCAGAGTAGAGCTGAGCAGAATAGTGCACTGCATATGATGCCTCAACCCAAACCAAATTCTCAGGATTCGTTTTCTTGTTTCATCTGTGGTTATATCTCGAAAAACATTAGCCAATGCTAAGAACACAATGCAGTTGTAAAAATTGCAACACAAAAAAGAAAAAAAAAAACAACTTCAATGACTGTCTAGAAAGACAAAGTCGATATGGAGGACCAAACAAAAAAAAAAAAAAAAAAAAAAAAAAAAAACAAACATAGTGAGCAAATAATCTGCAATCTTCTGGCTAGCATCTTCAGAGGTTTTAAAGGAAAAGATTACTCGGTATTGTTGTATTCAATATTCTATGCCGTAGCTTACATTATGTATAAACCTGGTAATTGTATAGGAAATAGGGGCTTAAGAGGATGCGAAATTTCTCACTGTTACATTAGAAAAATCGCGATCAGGAGGTTGTCTTAGTAAAATATCAGTGAGTCAGAAAATAAGTCGGGCTTTCACATAAGATCAAGAAATGTTCACAAAATACCAAAAGTTCTCCTTGTAGAAGACCAATCTGTATCTTCACCAGGAACACCCGAAGACCTTCTCCTAACAAATTAGAAATGCATTTCCATTGGGTTTCTAAAAGAAGGTCAGAAGATCTTCTAATGCAAAACCAGAAGTTCTTTTCAAAAAAGGCGAGTAGGTCTTCTCAAAAAGACGAGAAGGTTTTCTTATAGAAGACGAGAATGTCTTCTCATAGAAGAGCAAAAGGCCTTCTCATAGAAGACGAGAAGGTTTTCTCATAGAACACCAGAAGGTCTTCTCATAGAACACCAGAAGGTCTTCTCATAGAAGCCCTGAAGGTCTTCTCATAGAAGACCAGAAGGTCTTCTCATAGAAGAGCAGAAGGTCTTCTCATAGAAGAGCAGAAGGTCTTCTCATAGAAGAGCAGAAGGTCTTCTCATAGAAGGCCAGAAGGTCTTCTCATAGAAGAGCAGAAGGTCTTCTCATAGAAGGCCAGAAGGTCTTCTCATAAAAGACCGGAAAGTCTTCTCATAGAAGACCAGAAGGTCTTCTCATAGAAGATCAGAAGGTCTTCTCATAGAAGACCAGAAGGTCTTCTCATAGAAGACGTGAAGGTCTTCGCATAGCAGACGTTGATGTCTTCGCATAGTAGAAGTGGAGGTCTTCGCAAAGAAGACGTGAAGGTCTTCGTATAGAAGACGTGGAGGTCTTCGTAAAGAAGACGTGAAAGTCTTCGCATAGTACACGTGAAGGTCTTCGCATAGTAGACGTGGTGGTCTTCGCATAGTAGACGTGGAGGTCTTCGTAAAGAAAACGTGAAGGTCTTCGTATAGAAGACGTGGATGTCCTCGTAAAGAAGACGTGAAAGTCTTCGTATAGAAGACGTGGAAGTCTTCGCAAGGAAGACGTGAAGGTCTTCGCAAAGAAGTCGTGAAGGTCTTCATCATAGAAGACCAGAAGGTCTTCTCATAGAAGACCAGAAAGTCTTCTCATAGAAGACCAGAAGGTCTTCTCATAGAAGACCAGAAGGTCTTCTCATAGAAGACCAGAAGGTCTTCTCATAGAAGACCAGAAGGTCTTCTCATAGAAGACCAGAAGGTCTTCTCATAGAAGGCCAGAAGGTCTTCTCATAGAAGACCAGAAGAAGACCAGAAGGTCTTCTCATAGAAGACCAGAAGAAGACCAGAAGGTCTTCTCATAGAAGACCAGAAGGTCTTCTCATAGAAGACCAGAAGAAGACCAGAAGGTCTTCTCATAGAAGACCAGAAGGTCTTCTCATAGAAGACCAGAAGGTCTTCTCATAGAAGACCAGAAGGTCTTCTCATAGAAGACCAGAAGGTCTTCTCATAAAAGATGAGAATGTCTTCTCATAGAAGATGAGAATGTCTTCTCATAGAAGACCAGAAGGTCTTCTCATAGAAGACCAGAAGGTCTTCTCATAGAAGACCAGAAGGTCTTCTCATAGAAGACCAGAAGGTCTTCTCAGAGAAGACCAGAAGGTCTTCTCATAGAAGACCAGAAGGTCTTCTCATAGAAGACCAGAAGGACTTCTCATAGAAGACCAGAAGGACTTCTCATAGAAGACCAGAAGGACTTCTCATAGAAGACCAGAAGGACTTCTCATAGAAGACCAGAAGGACTTCTCATAGAAGACCACAAGGTCTTTTCCGAGAAGACGTAAAGGGCAATGTTATTCGTTAAATAAAATCTTTATTTACACTATATTCCGCAGGATATATAAAAAGTAAGATGGCAACTTGAATTTTTTGTCTTCTGACTGTGATTCAACCACAACTGTAATGGTTGAGCATTAAGAAGCTTAAAAATCCCGAATTCCCTTTTTTATTGTAAAAAAAAATTAAAGAAATAAATGAATAATTCGTATTTGGGGTTAACGAATGACACCAAAATAAATTTTATAGTCTTTAATCAGAGCTGCAACCTCGAAATTGTCTTTACCTCAAATTACAAATTAGAACTCGCAATGACCAGACACCATAATTACATTTACGCTGGGCCATCATCAAAGACCAACGCCTGCAAAATGTCACTCAATTTTTGAATATATTTCGTTCGAAATTGTCATTAATTACCTGTCGTTACACCTTCAACGTTTCAGAAATGCGTTCAATTTCACGAGTGATAAAATTTAAAGAATTTCTGTGCATAGCAAATGCCATTCCTTCATCCAGTCATTCAGTTGCTGGCCCCAGCCAATGCCAGCGAAAAGGCGAAATAATCTTCAACATTAATTACATTTAACTACCATGGCGGGAATTAAATAGAGGGCAAGGTGATTACGCGGCGAGTCTTTTCTACACAAAATTCCGCGGATTTTGGACAGACAACAACTCAACTTGTCCCCCAAACACACACACACACATTAAACAGTTGAAACCAAAACCATTTTGGTACCCCGCTTAACAAGATGACATTGCAGAGCAAATAGCGAATGTCCGAAAGCGTTGTTGTTTAACGCTTTGTTGGAAATAATAGCTAGCATCGTCTGTCCGTCCATCGGTCTAAACAATGGCGTTAAAATAATGTTATTAGAGTAAGGGGAGGTTTCGCTGTGTATGTGTGGTGTGTTATATTGGGTGGGCTTTATTGTATTCCATGAATTGCCTTTCCATGTATTTCTATATTGAAGTTTAAAATTTATTTAAAATGGAAAGAAATAGGAAAAAATGTAGACAATTTCTTAGAAGTTGGCAAAACATGAGAAGAATTCGAAGTTTTAAAATTTATGTCAATAAGAGCGTAACTTTTAAAATAAGTCCGGTAAAATGGAAATCAAAGTTTAAACATTTTTGCGAAGAGAATCGGAATTTTGGAAATTTTCGCAATAACATACGATTGAATAATTTGAAAATTTTGAAATATGCGTGAGGTATCAGATACAGTGGACCGAAGTATTCATCTAATACTGACAAATATATTGGGAATTGCAAAATTTATAGACAATCAGACATCTATTACCAATTTTATGGAAATCGAAAATTCAACCTGTTGTGGGGGTGGTACGAGAAGAAGTAAGTCAATAAATTCCATATTTACGTCAGATCTCTGGTTGAAAGGAATATTTAGATATACCAAATTTGAATAGAGTCGTTGACATGTTTCACAAGTTATGAGACATATAGGTATTTAAAATTGTGACCCTTTGTGTGGGAGGTACCAGAAGGGGTAGGCCGATATATAACAAAAAAACGTTTTTTTGTTATAAAAACAACAATAAAGAGATTAAGCCTGACCATTTTGCAACAACAAAATTCTATGGTATCCCGAACCAACAAGCCAACACTGTTCTATATTCACTCAAGATCGTGTGTTAATAAAAATATTGGGATGTGTGAAATTTAAAGAGAATTGAAAGTTTATTATACCCTACACCACAAGGTGGTCAGGGTATTATGTATTTGTGCATTTGTTTGTAACAGGCAAAAGGAAACGAGATAGACCCATAGTTCCTTTTGATGATCTGCATAGAATCACATTCTGAGTCGATTTATGCATGTCCGTCCGTTCGTCTGTCCATGTATTTTTGTAAACAAAGTACAGGTCGCATTTATTGCCCGATCCAGATGAAATTTTGCAAAGATCTTTTGTTTGGCCCAAGGACGAACCCTATTAAAATTGGAGATAATCGGTAAAAATTTAGATATAGCTCCCATATATATGCATATGCAACAACAATATTTGGGGAAATATATCAAATACAGCTCAGAAAAACATTTGCTACATTTTAGCTCCCTTCGTCCGATTTACCTTTTATTGTGCACCAAACGTCTATTATTTGTCCAAATGGGATGGAATTTGGCACATACGATCGAATTTAGTCTAGAAGGTAGTATGCCAAATTTTGAAGATCGGTTCAGATATAGTTATAGCTCCCATATATATTGTTCATCCGATTTATTGTATTTGTTACCCACAGCCGTAATATGCACTCCGTAACAACGATATTCAGGGAAATATATCAAATACAGCTCAGAAATATCTTTGCCAAATTTTATTGAGATCGGTTCAGATTTGGATATAGTTCCCATATATATTTTTATCTGATTTAAAATTAATTTCGCACCAAATGGGCAATACAAGTCCGAATTTAAAAGATACAAATGCTTCGGCATATTTAGTCCTTTGAATTTTAAAATATAATTATAATCATAGCGTGTATAATTGAATTCTCCCATAAAAACTTTTAATTATTAAGTGGAGCTCAACTAAATTAGCAAAGTGGTGTAGGGTATCATAAAATCGGGCCCGCCCGACTTTAGGACTTTCTTTACTGGTTTATAAAAACAACAATAAAGAGATTAAGCCTGACCATTTTGCAACAACAAAATTCTATGGTATCCCGAACAAACAAGCCAACACTGTTCTATATTCACTCAAGATCGTGTGTTAATAAAAATATTGGAATGTGTGAAATTTGAAGAGAATCGAAAGTTTTTTTTTTGCATTTTATAGGCGTTTTGGTTATTCAAAATGTTCACCGCATTGCGGGGGAGATACCAGAAACTGTGGGCGCATATCCGCCATCTTCACACCGGTTCTTGTGGAAACAGAAATGTTGGGATGTGTGAATTTGAACACGAAATTAAACTTGGATTCCATTCAGAGTTGGCACATCTAAATATTTCCATCAACATAAGATCTGTTATGAAGACGGGAGGGATCGGACAATTTCTTTTGTTTTGGTACCTTCCCCAAAGAAAGCGTAAAAAGCATCCAACTCTCTTCAAAGTAAACACATCCAAATATTTTTCCTAACGCAAGATCTGTTGTGAAAATGAAGATGCATCTGCCAACCCCTTCTGGTACCTCATCCACAAAGGGTCACAACTTCCAATACTTATATCTGTCATAACTTGCGAAACAAGTCGGCGAATCTTTACAAATAGCTATATCTCAATATTTCTCTTAACCAGATATCTGATATGAATCTGTAATTTATCGGAATTTATGATTTTGTATAAAATTGGTTATAAATGTTCGATAACTTGGCAAACTCATTTTTGAACAAAATAACGTCACTCATTCCGAATTTCATTGAAATTTGAGATACATATCGTGTTTGACATATTAAATACTTGAAATTGGCCGAAAATATATATGGGTGTTATATCCAAAATTCTACCGATTTCAATATATTGGTATTTTGATTTTTGTGCCAAATTCTGTTACACATTCCAAATTTGAAGACAGTATCTATAACCGATCACAATATATATGTGCATACAAAATCTAAAATTTTTGGAGGTACCTCTAATTCTGATGCTATATCTCCACTTAAAAGTTGAATTTTAAAAAAATTATGTAGCCCATGTTACTTTCAGGCGATGGCATAATATATTTTCAGGAAAATCTGTTCAGCCGTTTTTGAGTCTATAAAACAAATAAACAAACAATTGAACGTACAAACATTTTCCTCTTTTGTAGATAAAGATAAAAATATTCAAAATTTTGACCCGTTGTGGGGGAGTAGTTCGACATATTCCATCTTCATGTTGTGTTGATATAAATGTTAGGATATACCAAGTTTGAAAAAAATCCGATGCCCGTTTCGCATTTTATGATTGTTTTGCTCTTCAAAATTGTGACCCGTTGTGGGACCTGATATAGCACTGATGCAAATTTAGGGGTTCGCTAAGTTTGCGCAAAATTTGATGTTCTGTTCTTTTTCTATTCGGGTAATTATTTTCTGTGAAAATGTTGACCATCTGTGGGGGAGGTACCAGAAGTAGTGGACCGATATTGCCTATCTCCGAACTTGACCTAAGTTTGACAATAATATTACGATGTACCAAATTTGGATCAAATCGGATACTCCCTTCGAGAGTTATCATGTGCACCAGCAAGACAGATAGACAGACAGAGGGATCGACTCCAAATATCCGGAAACGGATTTCCTCCAAAGGGACCTAGGGTCTAAAACCAATTCATTGACATTGTCATTTTCATAAAAACTGAGTACATTGTCCGGCAATCCAGTGAATACATACATTTATGCAAGTGTGTCCTTATGGTCGTATTGAATTTCACACATCTAATTTTAAGAGTGTTAATGTACGCAATTGTAAATGTAATTTAATATTAACTGCCACAATTCATTGACAATTTGGTAATTTTATACGTTTCTAAATCTTTAAAAAAAAATAGGTCACATTAAATATTTCTGTGAAATCAATTTTATTGATTTTATTGTTTCTTTGGAAATATATACATCTTCATAACCTTAGCAGTTGTTTCCGCATTGAATCTGTTTCGATCTTTAAAACAATGCAATAAATAAATATTTAAAAGCCAGTTCCATATCCGTTTTCAATATACAATGGAAATTATCTTTTTTTTAAATATTGATATTGACGATAATATCTACTTATGCATGTGCATTTATCATCCTTATATGAATTAATTAATCTTTTACCATTGAGTAAATAAGATAAAAATGGAAAGTAAAATGCAATAATACAGGAGGATGTTATTTGGAGAAAAAATATCTTAACTGAAAATAGCCGCGTTGAATCGGAATCGGTTGTATGTACATATAAGCGTGGTTTATAAGGCACGCAGTTAACAACTGATGCTCCATGCGATACATAAATAAAAACAATTTTTTTTACAATTAAACAATAAGATTGTATTAAATTCTCTTGAGAGATATATTAACAATTACTCGAATATGAAATATTGATTAAATACAAGTGCAAAAAATGTTAAAAAATTACGACGAGAGGAATGGACATAACATTATTTTTAAATTAGATAAATATTGCAACACAAACCGAAGTTAAACCAGTAAAGAAAGTCCTAAAGTCGGGAGGGGCCGATTTTATGATACCCTACACCACTTTGCTAATTTAGTTGAGCTCCACTTAATAATTAAAAGTTTTTATGGGAGAATTCAATTATACACGCTATGATTATAATTATATTTTAAAATTCAAAGGACTAAATATGCCGAAGCATTTGTATCTTTTAAATTCGGACTTGTATTGCCCATTTGGTGCGAAATTAATTTGAAATCGGATAAAAATATATATGGGAACTATATCCAAATCTGAACCGATGAACAATATATATGGGAGCTATAACTCCCATATTGGCATATTACCTTCTAGACTAAATTCGGTCGTATGTGCCAAGTTCCATCCCATTTGGACAAATATTAGACGTTTGGTGCACAATAAATGGTAAATCGGACGAAGTTATATATGGGAGCTATATCCAAATCTGAACCGATTTCGATAAAATTTAGCAAATGTATTTCTGAGCTGCATTTCATATATTTCCCCAAATATTGTTGTTACAGAGTGCATATTACGGCTGCGGAGGACAAAAATAACAAATCGGATGAACAATATATATGGGAGCTATAGCTATATCTGAACCGACTTCGATAAAATTTGACATACTTATTTTCAGGCCTAATTTGGTTCTATGTGCAAAATTCCATATTATTCGGGCTGATATTACACGTTTGGTGCACAATAAAAGGCAAATCGGACGAAGATATATATGGGAGCTATATCTAAATTTTTACCGATTATCTACAATTTCAATAGGGTTCGTCCTTGGGCCAAACAAATGTTGTTTGCAAAATTTCATCTCAATCGGATAATAAATGCGACCTGCATTTTGTTCACAAGAATACATGGACAGACGGACGGACGGACTGACATGCATAAATCAACTCAGAAAGTGATTCTATGCAGATCATCAAAAGGAACTATGGGTCTATCTCGTTTCCTTTTGCCTGTTACAAACAAATGCACAAAGACATAATACCCTGACCACCTTGTGGTGTAGGGTATAAAAACCAGTAAAGAAAGTCTTAAAATCGGACGGGGCAGACTTTATGACCCTACACCACTTTACTAATTTGGTGGAGCTCCGCATAACAATTAAAAGTTTTTATGGGAAAATTCAATTATACACGCTATGATTATAATTATAATTTAATGTTCAAAGGACAAAATATGCCGAAGCATTTGTGTCTTTTAAATTCGGACTTGTATTGCCCATTTCATATATATATGGGAGCTATATCCAATTTTGAACCGATCTTGATAAAAGTTGGCAAAGATATTTCTGAGCTGCATTTCATATATTTCCCTGAATATCGTTGTTACGGAGTGCATATTACGGCTGTGGGTAACAAATACAACAAATCGGATGATATTGTTCATATGGGAGCCGAACCGATCTGAACCGATCTTCACCAAGTTTGACATACTAGCTTCTAGACTCAATTTGGTCGTAAGTGCCAAATTTCATTTCATTTGGGCAAATATTAGACGTTTGGTGCACAATGAAAGGTAAATCGGACGAAGTTATATATGGGAGCTATATTTTGATAAAATTTAGCAAAGGTATTTCTCAGCTGTATTTGATATATTTCCCCAAATATTGTTGTTACAGAGTGCATATTACGGCTGCCGAGGACTAAAATAACAAATCGGATGAAAAATATAATGGGAGCTATAGCTATATCTGAACCGATTTCGATCAAATTTGGGATAATTATTTTCAGGCCTAATTTGGTTGTATGTGCAAAATTCCATACTATTCGGGCTGACAAACAAATGATTTGTGCAAAATTTCATCTGGATCGGGTAATAAATGCAAACTGTACTTTGTTCACAAAAATACATGGACAGACGGATGGACGGACATGCATAAATCGACTCAGAATGTGATTCTGTGCAGATCATCATGGGTCTATATCATTTCCTTTTGCCTGTTACAAAAAAATGCATAAAAACATTTATACCCTGACCACCTTGTGGTGTAGGGTATAAAAACAAGTAAGCAAAGGCTATAGTCGTGTGGGGCCGATCATGTGATACCTTTCAACACTGCAATATGTTAGAAGCTTCCTTATGTCCAAACACATTTTGGAAGATTTCGCTTTTGAAATTATGTTACGGAGCACTGCTCAGTTGTTAACCTTAGCAGTTTGAACAGGGATTTTTGCCCAATATTTACGCACTCCGTCGTGCTGTTAGTTGTTGTGGTCCATTTTACATGATAAATATAATCCATTGGCTATCCAAAATGCTAGAGTTCTTCACTGTCCTTAACTCTTTTCTGTTTTTGGTTCATTTGAACACTAAATATTTTGGGATCATCTCCATAAGCAAGAGGCCCCTCTGTATCTCCAAATTTAGACTATATGATTGCTTGTCTACGATATTTAACTATATTCGTCAACGAAATCAGCATAAAAAGCCAGAAGTTCGTCTTTTGTTATTTCGGATATCGCCTGTAAGTAATGTTGGTATTTTTTCACACAGTGGTTCATTCTACCTGCTATCCTAAACTCTTACTTCATGCGAGATTTCGTGTCCTAGCCTATTTTTTTAGATTTTTTTTCTATACCAAGAGGACATTCTGAATTGACAAAAAATCGGTCCAGGCATTCTTGAGATATAAGCATTCTAGCTAACATCTCCTTTCTTTGTATATACAAAATGTATATATTTCGCTATATAAATCCGATATATTTACTATTGGCAACGGTCTGAATTGACCTTTTCGTCTATTTGTGATTTCGCCTGGATTAAAATGGAATATTTGAATTTTATTTAACACTAATGTTATGATCTATTTCACCCATTAAATATTACCCGATGACCATCAAGCTTGGAAAGCTTCTGCCCAGCCCTATGCTCTAGCTCCATGCTAACTTCCGCTTCGATTGGTCTATAATTGCGACCTGTAGAGCAACTGCAAAATCGGGAAATTTGTCAGTTTTTGATCCATTTTAACCCCTAAAAATTATGCGATAATCTCCAATCTAAAGCCAAACCTTCATTCTAAATTTCGGGAAGATCGGGTATTAATTGCAACCCGTAGAGTGATTACAAATTAACATGGACAGAAGGACGGACGGACATACATAGCTGGATCGACTCAACTCGTCGAGATATACACTTTCCTATGTGGGAAACCAATATACAATAGGAAGAAAACAAATAGCTTATTAATATCTTATAAAATTAAATTAAATTCCTATACATTATACGAATTGCTTTTTGATGTCACTTTATCCTCCCCCTCTCCATCAATATAAAGATATATTATTAGTCACTAAGGAGAACAACGAAAACTTTCCCATTCAAAAGTATATTTCTGCTCCATTAGCAGGGGAGCAGACGGAGAGAGTGAGAGCGTAGAAAAGAAAGTTTTAATGGTCAAATGGGAACATTGTTGTTTTTTTTTTGTTGTCCCTCATCTCTTCGATATTCTTTCTGCCCTTTTGGCTAGAACAAAAGTTGCACAATTCTATTTTCTTTGCCATTTATCTATGACTACTTGTAGTTTTATGTTAAGTTTGACGCCAAAGTTTTTCTTCTATGAGTTCGTTTTTTTTCGGTCAATTGTTTCTTCTTTGAATTTTTATGCTTAACGAATTGATATAAATTGATAACAATTTGTTATTCCTTTGTTTTTTTCCAGGAAGTTTTATGCAAATACTGGCGGAGGAAATGAGGTCAAAATCGTAAGTGGTAAGTTTTTTTTTTTTTTTGAAAATAAAGTTGCAAAAAATTAAGGAAAAATTTAAAATATCTTCTTAAACGCAGGCGTTTAAGAAATCCATTTACTGTGTCTTTAAAAAGTCGTACATCTCTGGGGGACCTCTGGGTCTGTAGAAGATTTTTATATCCTCCACCATACATAGTATGCAGGGTATGTTAAGTTCGATTCCGTTTGTAAATCATCGAGATAATAATTTTCGACCTAAAAAAGTATTTATATCCTTGATCACAGTAAAATTATAAGACAATTTAGCTAAATCCATCAACACAAATTATGATAAGAAGCTAAAATTTTGCACAGATCAGTATTTTGACTGCAGGTAGATCAAGCTCGACGATGGGCTATATCGGTCTACGATATCGTATACGATGTATATTATGATTTTAGGCTCATTTTTTAATGAAATTGTCTGAAAATTGATGATTTTTAAAGACATAATTCACCGGAATTGCTCAAAATTCGTATTTGAAGCTCGTAATGGGTACTACAAGCTATGGCAGAAAATTGTTTATGTAGGTCCACGTCTTATATAGTCCACAAATAACATCACCTACCTTTATTCGGTATTTTGGTGATATTAGCGACATTATTCACTGGAATTGTTTCAAATTTCGTATGGGTTATATAGTCTGTGACAGAAAAGTGCATATGCAGGTCCAGGTCTACGTACAGCCGCCATACAACGGATTTCCTTTGAGTGGTATTTTTTGACGGATTTTTTTTTTGAAGGTTATTAAAAGTCAGCCCAAGCGAACTTAGCTCCTATTTTTTCTTGTTATTAATTGCAGAACTTTGGAAAACGCCTTTATTTAAAGAATATATTTAAGTTCACCTATTTAGGTTCCTAACAATATTCTATCTACTTAGAAACCTAAAAAGGTGAACCATTTAAATATTTTTCCTATGGGTAGAAAAATATTTAATGTACTTATATGGCTAGATGTCCTCTGCATTTCATGGTCCTCCTCAACACAAAAGATCTTTTTATCTTTCTTTTTTTTAAGACAAGAATACTACTTGACAGTCCTCTCTTAAAAGAATGCCTTCACAAAATATCTTATTTAATACGAAATCTTGTACAGTTTATTTATTATATGTAATGACTGTAAAAATAAAAAAAAAAATGGAAAATTTAAAATTTTCTATGGATCAAAGATATATTGAAGGTATTCTATAGGTACAAGACTATTAAAAGCTTTCTACCAAAAAACAGCTTTTGTAGCTCTGGAGAGAAGAGACGGATTTATAGAAAACAAGACGGATTTACAAGAAAACAAAAAGCAGTAAGTTCGGCTGGGCCGAACTTTGAATACCCTCCACCATTTGGAACAAATTTGGAAATTTTCAAAAAATAAAATCCTTAAAATATTCTGTTAAAATTTTAAAAATACCGAATATAACCGTTATATTGGGGTCTATACGACGTGGACCTACATAGGCATTGTTTGCCATTAGCCCTATCATATTCAAATTCGAAACTTGAAATGAACGGTGAATAATGTAGTTAAAATAATCATTATTTTTGTACCTAAACTCGTCAAAATACCGAATATAGGGAGGGTACTGATATATGGGACCTATACGAAAACCTGGACCTGCATAGGCAAATTTCTGTCACAGAATTTAGTTCCCATTACGAACTCTTAATACGTAAATTGAAACAATTCCGGTGAATAATGACGCTAAAATCATCAAAATACCGAATTTTGGGAGGTACCGTTATATGGGGGCTATACGAAGACGTGGACCTGCACAGACAATTTTCTGTCATAGGCTGTAGTATCCATTACGAATCTCAAATACCAAATTTGAAACAATTCCGGTAAATAATGTCGCTAAAATCATCTAAATACCGAATATCGGGAGGTACCGTTATATGGGGGCTATACGAAGACGTGGAGCTACATGGCCCATTTACTAACTTAACCTGCCTACTGGAAAAATAAACACGTGTGCAAAATTTTAGCATTCTATCTCAATTCGTTCGAAAGATAGCGTGATTACAACAGACAGAAGGACGTGTCTAAATCGACTTAGAATTTTACGCTGTTGGGTCTGACATAAGTATTTCGAGGAGTTACAAATGGAATGACAAAGTTAATATACCCTCCATAGTATGGTGGAGGGTATAAAAATATTAGAGCTGTTGACGTTCATAATGGTGAGTGTTCTATAAAAAATAGTTTTTTTCCAATTTTTTGTGGGCGAGATTTCATTTGAGAGTCTCTTTAGAAGGTCTTCAAGGGAAAATATATATGTTAGAAGTGCTTTTATGGGTCTTCCACGGGGAAAAAAATATTACAGTGTTTAATTAAATAGTTGAGCTTTCGATGGTCTTCTGTGGATAAAAAGCAGTTGAAGGGATTCTATTAAGTTTAAAGCTTTCGAAATTTACATCTTTATAGAGATCTTTTATGATCTCCAAAGGATGTAAAATCTTCTGAAGTTATTCGTTTGAATGAATAGCTTTAGAAAGTCAGGTCTGGATAAAAACTCTTAGAAATGGTTTCGACTTATAGAAGAGCTTTTAAGTGACTTCTACGGACAGGATTACGCTTGATTACGGCAATAGCTTTTGAATTTTTATTTCGATTTATGGAAGAATTTTTTAATGCCCTTATACGGACAGACGACCATTAAAAAGGGCTTGATTACGGCAATAGCGTTTGAAGCTCTTTAATGCGTTTAACTGTTAAAAAGTTTTTATAGATAAGCTTTCAGAGGTGTTTTGTAGATAAAAAACCGAGTTGAAGGGCTTATATTAAGTAGTAGAGCTTTCAAAATTCCTAAATTTGTAGAAGAGGTTTTGAGGATTTTCAATTAATAGAAAACCTTCTGTAATTGTTCGATTGTAAGAAGAGCTTTTAAAAATCTTCTTTTTCTTCAAATTGTAAGGGGTTTCGATTAATGTAGATTAATATAAAAGCTTTAAAAGCTCTTTTTGGATGGTCTTAATAGCAGAGCTTTTGAGATTTTCTGTAAGTGGAACCTATTTATAAAATAAAAGAGCTTTTGATGTCCATAAATGTATAGATGAGCTTTTGAAGATCTTCAGTGTATATAATACACTAATATAATAAAAGGGTCTACAAAACCTCTTGAATATTTTCGACTAATAGAAACACCTTTAAGGGTCGTCTACGGAAAGAAGACCATAAGAGGACGTTGATTAATAAAAATAAAAATTTTGAGTATCTTACAGAAGACCTGGTGAAGTTTCTACATTGAAATAGGTGCTGTTGATGATCTTCTACGGAAAGAAGACTTTGGAAGGTTTCCTAACGATGGACCTGAATGATAGAACTATGGATATAAGTTACAATATAAGTACAAATCCTCTTAAAGATTTTCGACTAAAGCAAACACTTTTTAAGGTTCTTCTATGGAAAGAGACCATTAGAGGTCGTTGATTAATAAAAAAACACCTTCTTCTGGAAGGCCTTGATAGAAGAGTCTTCAAAGATCTCCAGTATATATAAAAAAAAACTTGTGCTGTGTTTATATTAAATTAAGGACACTTTTGAAGTTCTGAAATGTAAAGAAGAGCTTTTGAAAATCTTGAGACCTTGTGCTGGTTCTAAATTAAAATAGAAACTGTTGAGGATCGTCTATGGAGATAGAGAATCGTCCTGTAGATAGAAAAACTAGTGCGGTATTTTTATTAAATTAAGGGTACTTTTGAAAGTCTGAATTGTGCATAGAAGAGCCTTTGAAGATCTTGAGACCTTGTGCAGGTTCTAAATTAGAATAGAAACTGTTGAAGATCGTCTAAGGAGTAAGGACTTTCAAAATGCCTTCTATGGATGTCAGAGTTTTGATGGTCTTCAATGGACAGAAGACCTTTAGAAGATCTTCTATGTCTAGAAGAACTTTTAAAAGTCATTCACGGATGACAGACCTTTTGAAGGTCTAACTGCCTTTGATGAAAGCTGTTTGTGGACAGAAGCTGTTTTTTTGTGGACTGAAGCTCTTTAGAGGGTCTTCTATAGATAGGATAGCTTTTGAATCCCTTCTATAGATGAAAGACTTAGTTTAAAGGTCTTTCCTTTTGGAAGTCCTTTTTAATGTTTCGATTAAAAAAAAAAAAAATTAAAAAACGGGTGCTTTTTAACGTCTTCCGTGGATAGCTGACTTTTTAAAGGTCTGTAATCAATGTAAGGCCTTTAAAATATATTCAATTTGTAGTAGAGCTTTCGAAAGTCTTCAATATAAAAAAACGCCTTTGAAGGTTTTTGACGAAGGACCTATTGGAGAATTTCTCTGGATAAAAGGTTGTATAATGGATTTCTTCAAACACAACAACTAATGCTCTCCACGGCACCTACTCCCAATCCCCTTCATCTTTAATTTCCATATTTAACTGTAGTTTTTCTGGCAGCTATATTCATGTACATTTATATGAGACACACATTTAAACATGCATACATATTTCAAAATTTGACAATCACCAACATTTATGAACATCTCCAAAAAGTAAAGTTAACAAGCGAACACGTTTATGCATATGTGTGTGTGTGCGCTTAATGGTAAGCGTGCATACACACAAACTTTTAATTTCATAGTTATTTAATGTGCTTAAATGAATGCCCACAGCTATCACTTTGGTAAAGATTTTAAATAAAATTTGGCTTGTTGCCATGAAAGCAAGCATAATGTACAAACACACCGACAGACGGGCAGACAGACAGACCGACCGACATCGAGGACCTGGTTATTGCCTGGCCTTTTTTGTTAAATATGATGTTGGAACTACTAATGGAAATATGTTGGACATGACAATAGTGAATGGGTGGGAGGTTGCTTTGACATTAAATAATGCAACGACACCATTCCCGCCCAACCCACATAAAGTTTGGGCTTACATACAATTTTGCTAATTAGATATGTATGGATGTTGATATGGATGCTTGTATGTACGGCCGATCATAATTGTAGTCCGTGTTTGTATGAATAGTTTTTCTATTATCATTCCCGGAAAAGTTAGACGGTCGAAGTTATTTGGCCGTTTGCCAAAATTCAATTATTGTTTATGGGCATTTATGCAGCATTTGTTGAACGAAAGTTCTGGGAAGAGGATAATTTTGAAAAACAAAAAAAAAAAACATTTTTCTGGAAAAGGTAAAATGAATTTTTTTTTTGGAAAAACAAATGAATGATATTTTTCTGGAAACAAGAAATATATTGCAATTGCAAAAATAAATGTTTCTACCTTACAATTATTTTTGAGTCAGGATTCTTCGATTAGGATTCTCCGATTATGGTCCGTAAGATAAAGTCTTGACCGATACATAAAAGTGCTCTACATAAAGATTTGTATACTTTCAGCCATATGGCTAGAAAAGGTATACTCATATGATACTGCCAAAACGTGCCTCATCGAAATAACGGGTTTACACCCAATTCCTAATATTTGCTTCAGTTCTCCATCAAGTACCTCCCCCACAAAGGATCAAAATAATGAATAAATATATATATTACAAACTGTGATTAAGAGCCCGCTTGCCTTCAAATTACTCACATCAAAATGTTTTTATTAACCCAAGATCTGGTGTGAAAAAGGAATATATCAATCCACTTCTTCTGGTACCTCCCCCACAAATAGTTAAAATTGTGAATATCCATGAAGCTCATGAAACGCGAAATTAACATCCAATTGCATTCAGACTTGGGCTATCTTAACATTTCCATCAACACAAGGTCTGTTATAAGGATAGGATGAATCGGACAATTTTTTTTTGATACCTCCCCCACATAAGTTTCAAGGTTTTGAAAAACTAAACACTCAAAGAAAACGTAAAAAGCATCCAACTCTCTTCAAATTTCACACACACAAACGTTTTTGCTGCCCGAATTTTGCTCGGCGGTATTTTGGCCCATTCCCGGCGAAGCGCTTGCCTGAGGTGATCGACACTTTGGTATTTTTTATTGCCAACCTTACTTTCCAAAATACTCCAGCCACAATAGTCCAACGGATTGGTATCCGGAGATTTTGGTGGCCATTGTGCGCTGGAAATGAAGCGAGGAACCTCATTTTGTAACCATTCTTGGTCCTAAGTCCTGTCCTGTTGGCATGTTCAAGGTCTGCGGCCAAAATGTTTGCGTGCCCAAGGCTTTAATGTACCCTCCAGAATATTTTCGAGATAATATTCGGCATTTATTCTGATCCCACGGTAGATTAATAAAGATAATACGAGCGGAGAACGACCATCGGCTGTTATGGCGGCCCACACCATCACCATGGCCGGTGCTTGAGTTCTGGTGGTCAACTGTGTACATTTTCAGCGTACCTCTTTGGCAAGTAAACACGATCATTTTGTTTGTTTACAACCTGCTGGACAACGAGTGTTTTCTCATCGGAGACGGAGAAAACCAAATTTGGCAATTCACCGCTTTCGGCCAAGCGAAGCAACTCTTTAGCTCTTTTGAGACATATTTCTTTCTGTTGCGGTGTAAATTCTTGCACTTTTTGGAATTTCAGTGGCGTTACCCCGAGCTAATTTTTCAATATTTGCCGAATGGAATATTGCGATATGTCAAGCTCTCGAGCCATTTTCCGGCCACTGCGACGCGGGTTACGATCAAGTCGCTTCTGTACTTTTCGAATCATTTCTGCTGATGTTGCTATACTCTTACGTCCACTTCCTTGACCCACTATCACGTTTACGAGCGAGGGTGCGGGATATAAAAGATTTATTTACATTTATATGCTGGAGAGCTCTAACTATAGCCACTTGTGGTTTTCCAGCCAAATATAAAGAAATCACACTATCACGCTTGAATTCCATCACGAATAACCTGTTTTTCTGGAAAATTCTCACCAAAATGCTTTTGTACGCCTGTAAACAATATAATGAACTGTCACTGGAGTGATTTTAACAGCTGTCGGAATGGCTTGGAGAGTTTAGCAGTCTAAGGTTTTTTAATCTCACCCGGTAAATGTTGAAACTCGCGCACATTTTTAAAATTTTCTAAAAATTATCACATACCTCATATAAATTGAAGGAAGCAGTCAATATGGTCCAAACCTGGCGCCTCGCAATATTTATATCATATTCAGTTTTTGTCCGATACGAAATTTGACTATATTGGCCCATGCCTTTGGAAAGTTTCCATTGAGGGTCAACAATTTGAATAATCATAAGAGAAGTCAGAATATATTTAAATATTCGAACATTGGCTGGGGGTATAAATCTGGCTACAAAACCGACGGATACTTTTTATTTTGTTTTTCTTTACAATAATATATAAAACCTAGCTATAATGTCCGTTCTGAAAATAATTCCATACTATTCTTTACATTTCCGCTTGGCTCCTTCGTGAAGCTCATTTGAAGCTCATTGTATTATTTTAAAATTTTACGATGACAATGCTGATGATAATTTCGTTGTTTGTTTATAGTTGGGTAATGATGTTTGTCATTAAAATTGTTCCTAATTCTACTTAAAATGTTCTTTTGTAAGAAAAATACACAAACTATCTTTGACAGAAGATCCATCCGAGATGGATGGCAGCATTAGGAGCAAGAAACGATTTAAGAAGTTTTGGCAAGACGAACAATTACACTCCCCCCCTCGCAACAAAAAAGAAAAATAAGATAAACACTCATTAAAGTAGTTTGTGTGTAATTCGTAATTGAACACGACAGTTTAGTTGTTCTAAATGGCAAATAATGTCATGGTGTTGGAGTTTGGGTCGGGGTTATTTATGTATCTCTGCAAGAGAGGAGGGAATGAATAATAGTTCAAAATTCATTGTTATTAAATTTTGAAAATTAAATGATCACAAAGTGCTCTTAACCCATTGGGTGACAAATGTGACAAATAGTAAATCCGGCCAAGTGACAGGATGTCTCTTGACTGGCAATGTCTCTTGAAATAATCCAATGCGCTTTCTTTCTGAGACGATTCATTTTTTTGTCTGTCCATGTATTTTTTTGAACAAAATGCAGGTCGAATTTATTATCCGATTGAGAAGAAATTTTCCAAACAATGTATGTTTGGCCCAAGGACGAACCGAATTGAAATTGGTGAGAATCGGTTCAAATATAGATATAGCTCTCATAATTATCTTCAACCAATATCTGTCCAAATGACTGAATTTTGGCAAATCCGATCGGATTCAGTCTAAATGTAAGTACATCAAATTTGGTGAAAATCGGTTCAGATATAGATATAGCTCCCATGTAAATCCCATCTTATTTGGACAAATATTACACATGTGGTGCATAGTAAAAAACAAATCGGACGAAGATATGTATAGATCAAAAGGAACTAAGGTTTTACCTCGCTTTCTTCTCCATGTTCCAAACAAATGCACAAAAACATAGTGTGGTGTAGGGTATAATATCTGGATTCAATATTCCAACGATTTTCAGTCTCTGCAAATGCCAGTGAAATCGGTCGATGAATGCAGTTAAAATTTGTAAAGCATGAAGTGGGCGGTACTGGTATGTGCCCACTATTCGAAAACGTAAGCCTACATCGATAATTGCAAATTTAAAATAATCTCGTGGAAAAATCTGGGTAAAATCATAAAAATACGGAATATCGGTTATACCGTTACATGGCGTTACATGAAAAATATAGACAATATTCTGTTGAAGGAGGTAGAATCCATTACGAAACATAAATACAGATTTTTTTTTCAACAAATCGAATATTTTTGTTTATCCGATCGAATTGAATGAAGTAGGTTGATAAAATTTTACACAGATGTGTGTTTATTATGCAACACTTTTGGTATTGAAAATGAGATGCATAGGTCACGTTTTGGAATAGCCTCCATATAACAGTACTTCCCTATATTCGGTATTTCGATGATGTAAGAGTAATTTTTCACCGAAATTGTTACACATTTCGTATTTGCAGTTTGTAACGGCTCCTACAGGAAGTAAAAGAAAATTGCCTATGTTGGTCCGGATCATCGTATAGCCCCATTTTAACAGTACCTCCCTATCCTGATATCATCTCTTGCAGTACATCTCCGTACCTATTTGCTACTATGCAACAATTACAAGTAGGCAGTTACATTCTACGATTCCGCCATTATCTACCATATTGTTAACAATTCCGTTGACTTGTATAACGGCTTGTTGCATTACATTGTGGATCTATGCTGCTGCTGCTGCTATTGTTTGCTCTGCATTCTATACAAATACATAGATACTTGAACACGTGTCGGTAAATAGGAAGACCGTATTGTTTATAATTTCTCACAAAATGCAACATGTCAGTGTTTGCCTAACACACATACAAGTTGCCATTTTATATACGTGTTCCTGTTTTCTTCTGACACATGACATTTTGCGATAGGCATACACATATTTCCATTGAAAACTACTTATCTGTTTACATAATCAATAGGGAAATGTTAAATGTATATCTTTACATGTCGATGTTGAACAATGGTAACAATAATGCAATGGTTAGGAGTTCTAAAGGGAGTGGTGAAAATGGCAACCATAAGGAGCAGGATAATGTCAAACTTCATTAAAAACAAACACAGAATGAAGAAGTAAGCAATGGCTATTGTCGTGCGGCGTAAAAAGCTATTGTCGGGGAGTTAAAACCTCCTTAGGTCCAAACCCATTTTAATCATTTTTTTGTAATAAAGCCATACAGTCCTGCACAAATGTTACCTTTGGTGTTTGACCGGGGCATTTGCTCCATACTTAGCCCTCTCTGTCGTGCTGATTTGTTTTCAAAACTGTTTCACATAAAAGAACAATTTCCAAAATGCTAGACTCCTGCCCTATCCTTAACTCTCTCTCTTCATGGAAAATTTTGTGTCAATTGGTAATTAATTGTGACCTGTCAAACAACTGCAAAATCAGGATCTTTTTTAATTTTTTATTTTTTTTTTTAATTTTTTGTCCACTTGAACCCCTAAATATACATCTTCAAAACAATAGGCTTCTAATCCTACCCCAAACCCTACCTCCATGCAAAATTTCGAAAGAATCAGACGATAATTGCGACATGAATATAATACCCTCAACACTTAGTGTTGCAGGGTGTAGAATATATTAAACAAGTAAAAAAGCTGTAGAGCCGAACTTTGAATACCCTCCACCATTTGGAATGAACTTTGCAATTTTCAAACAAAAAAAAAATCTGTTGAAAAGTCTATTAAATCTTTAAAAAAACCGAATGTAGCTGTTTTATTACCGAAACTTGAAAAAAAGTGAATAATGTCGCTAAAATCGCCAAAATAACGAATATCTGGAGGTGCCGTTATATGGGGGCTATACGAATGGACAGTTTTTTTAGCATCGTTTTGCTTGCAGATATTTAAAGAGGAAAAATAGCCTATTTTAAAATGCTCATAATTCCTTAAATATCAACATTTCGGGGTTTTTAGCATCGTTTTGATTGCAGATATTTAAAGAGGTAAAATAGCCTATTTTAAAATTTTAAAATCTTTAGCATCGTTTTGATTGCAGATATTTAAAGAAGAAAAATAGCCTATTTTAAAATGCTCATAACTCCTTAAATATTGACATTTCGGGGTTTTTAGCATCGTTTTGATTGCAGATATTTAAAATGCTCATAACTCCTTAAATATCAACATTTCGGGGTTTTTAGCATCGTTTTGATTGCAGATATTTAAAGAGGAAAAATAGCTTATTTTAAAATGCTCATAACTCCTTAAATATCAACATTTCGGGGTTTTTAGCATCGTTTTGATTGCAGATATTTAAAGAGGAAAAATAGCCTATTTTAAAATGCTCATAACTCCTTAAATATCAACATTTCGGGGTTTTTAGCATCGTTTCTTAAATATTAACATTTCGGGGTTTTTAGCATCGTTTTGATTGCAGATATTTAAAGAGGAAAAACAGCCTATTTTAAAATGCTCAGAACTCCTTAAATATCAACATTTCGGGGTTTTTAGCATCGTTTTTATTGCAGATATTTAAAGAGGAAAAATAGCCTATTTTCAAATGCTCATAACTCCTTAAATATCAACATTTCGGGGTTTTTAGCATCGTTTTTATTGCAGATATTTAAAGAGGAAAAATTGCCTATTTTAAAATGCTCATAACTCCTTAAATATTGCCATTTCGGGGTTTTTAGCATCGGTTTAATTGCAGATATTTAAAGAGGAAAAATAGCCTATTTTAAAATGCTCATAACTCCTTAAATATTGACATTTCGGGGTTTTTAGCATCGTTTTGATTGCAGATATTTAAAGAGGAAAAATAGCCTATTTTAAAATGCTCATAACTCCTTAAATATTAACATTTCGGGGTTTTTAGCATCGTTCTGATTGCAGATATTTAAAGAGGAAAAATAGCCTATTTTAAAATGCTCATAACTCCTTAAATATTGACATTTCGGGGTTTTTAGCATCGTTTTGATTGCAGATATTTAAAGAGGAAAAATAGCCTATTTTAAAATGCTCATAACTCCTTAGACATTAACATTTCGGGGTTTTTAGCATCGTTTTGATTGCAGATATTTAAAGAGGAAAAATAGCCTATTTTAAAATGCTCATAACTCCTTAAATATTGACATTTCGGGGTTTTTAGCATCGTTTTGATTGCAGATATTTAAAGAGAAAAAAAAGCCTATTTAAAAATGCTCATAACTCCTTAAATATCAACATTTCGGGGTTTTTAGCATCGTTTTGATTGCAGATATTTAAAGAGGAAAAATAGCCTACTTTAAAATGCTCATAACTCCTTAAATATCAACATTTCGGGGTTTTTAGCATCGTTTTGATTGCAGATATTTAAAGAGGAAAAAAAAGCCTATTTAAAAATGCTCATAACTCCTTAAATATTAACATTTCGGGGTTTTTAGCATCGTTCTGATTGCAGATATTTAAAGAGGAAAAATAGCCTATTTTAAAATGCTCACAACTCCTTAAATATTGACATTTCGGGGTTTTTAGCATCGTTTTGATTGCAGATATTTAAAGACGAAAAATAGCCTATTTTAAAATGCTCATAACTCCTTAAATATTGACATTTCGGGGTTTTTAGCATCGTTTTGATTGCAGATATTTAAAGAGGAAAAATAGCCTATTTTAAAATGCTCATAACTCCTTAAATATTGACATTTCGGGGTTTTTAGATTGCAGATATTTAAAGAGGGAAAAAAAATAGCCTATTTTAAAATGCTCATAACTCCTTAAATATTAACATTTCGGGGTTTTTAGCATCGTTTTGATTGCAGATATTTAAAGAGGAAAAACAGCCTATTTTAAAATGCTCAGAACTCCTTAAATATTGACATTTCGGGGTTTTTAACATCGTTTTGATTGCAGATATTTAAAGAGGAAAAATAGCCTATTTTCAAATGCTCATAACTCCTTAAATATCAACATTTCGGGGTTTTTAGCATCGTTTTTATTGCAGATATTTAAAGAGGAAAAATTGCCTATTTTAAAATGCTCATAACTCCTTAAATATTGCCATTTCGGGGTTTTTAGCATCGGTTTAATTGCAGATATTTAAAGAGGAAAAATAGCCTATTTTAAAATGCTCATAACTCCTTAAATATTGACATTTCGGGGTTTTTAGCATCGTTTTGATTGCAGATATTTAAAGAGGAAAAATAGCCTATTTTAAAATGCTCATAACTCCTTAAATATTGACATTTCGGGGTTTTTAGCATCGTTTTGACTGCAGATATTTAAAGAGGAAAAATAGCCTATTTTAAAATGCTCATAACTCCTTAAATATTGACATTTCGGGGTTTTTAGCATCGTTTTGATTGCAGATATTTAAAGAGGAAAAATAGCCTATTTTAAAATGCTCATAGCTCCTTAAATATTGACATTTCGGGGTTTTTAGCATAGTTTTTATTGCAGATATTTAAAGAGGAAAAATAGCCTATTTTAAAATGCTCATAACTCCTGTCATTGGCTGTAGTAACCATTACGAACTTCAACTACCAAATTCGATACAATTTCAGAGAATAATGTCGCCGAATGTAATACCGAATATCGGGAGGTACCGTTATATGGAGGCCATACCAAAACGTGGACCTACATGGCCCATTTTCAATACCAAAAGTCCTGCAGACATAATATACATTTGAGCAAAATTTTGTCAATTTTGTAATTTTCTTCGGAAGCTAGGGTGATTTCCACACATGGACAGACGGACGGACATCGCTAAATCGACATAGAATTTTATAATATTCACGTTTCATTGTCATATTTGTGCGCGATTTCTTAGATTTTATCCTTTTTTGGCAAAAGACCATTTCAAATTGGTGAAAATTGTCAAAATCAGTCTTGGCTTATAAGTCAAGGAATAAGGAATAACTAACAAAAGCTTTTTGTACATATAGATTGTACCCATAGCAAGTTCCCCATATCTTGGCTGTCGGTATCACTGTAGGTCAGAAAATGGCATTTTAATATATTTGTGTTTCGCTGGGATTAAAAATATTCGCGGTTTAGTGGAAATTTTCTTATTTTTTACATACAAATTATGGTTTATTTTACTCGCCAAATATTGCCAGGTGACCATCCAAATTGGTGGTCTTCTGCCCAGTCCAAAACTCTAGCCTTATGCTGAATTCTGCGTCGATTGGTCTATAATTGCCACCTGTAGTGCTACTGCAAAATCTGGAAATTTTTCTGGTTTTGTCCATTTCAACCCCTAAACATTTGGTGATCATCTCCAAAACCAATAAGGTTCTATTCTGACCTTAACCCCACCTCCGTTCTCAATTTCGTGAAGTCTTCATCCAAATAGAAGATCTATATCTATTGTTATGTGGGAGTAATATAATGCCTATGCCTTTGAGTAATAATATTATATAAATAGTAATAATATTATGTAAATAATAATAATAATATTATATAAATACGACATTGTGTAAACCCAAAAGAATTACAATAATTTATTTGAATATTTTTTTCGGAATAATTACTTGTATCTTCAGGATCAAATATCAAATATTTAGATTCCAGAAATTTATAAGAAACAGTAAGGACGGCGCCGACTATATGATACCCTACACCACTATGCATATTTAGTAGAGCCCCCGTAACGAAAGAATTTAATTGAAGTAGATCACGCCACCTACAAACATTCGGCTTTAGAGCAGTTATAATTGGGTTTCAGAGAGAACTAATAAATGGGCGACATATCCAACTCTGAATCGATTTTCACTAAACTTGACGAATACATTTTTATCTTTTATACCAAATAAAATTGCTATAGAGTGCATGATTTCACTTCGAAAAGGATTATATTAAAAAAATATATCGGAAACGAGTTTCCCAAAATCGAAACGTACTTCCCGAAATTCACTCCATTTGGGCTGATATTAGCCATTTGCACAATAAACCTGAAATGGGATTAAGTATCTATATAGGAGCTATATTCAAATCTTAGCCCTTCTCAATAAAATTTGACAAAGGTATTTCCGAGCTCTATTTAATATCTGGTACCAAATATCATTGTTGTCGAAGGCATATTACGAATATGAGGGAGTTAAACACTAAATCGGATGAAACATATATATGGAAGCTATAGCAATATCTGAACCGATTTTCTCGGAATTCGATGTACTTGCTTCTAGACTGAATTCGGTCGGATGTAACAAAATTCAGAACTTTTTGGTAGCTATTGGCCATTTGATGCACAACTAACCCGAAAGCGGTTGAAGATATATATGAAAGATATATCTAAATCTGATCCGATTATCACCCATTTCAATAGGGTTCTTCCTTGGGCCAAACAAATATTGTTTGGAAAATTTCATCTCAATCGGATAACAAATCCGACTTGCATTTTGTTCACAAGAATACATGGACAGACGGACTGACATGCATAAATCGACTCAGAAAGTGATTCTATGAAGATCCTCAAAAGTAACTGTGGGGGTAACTCGCTTCCTTCTCCATGTTACAAACAAATGTATAAAGACATAATACCCTTACCTCTATGTGGTGTAGGGTATAAATATTTTTGGTTTCACACACATTTTTTTTACAATGTAAATATGAACATGTAACAAAGAATGTCAACAAAAAAACTAAATTCACTTTTCACAATTACTAAGGGATAAAACTTACACGAGAAGCTTAATTTAAATATAGCCACTGGGGAGTATTTATGCAATTTCCCATGTATTTATTTTTTACATTTGACTGCTGTAAATGGTATTTACATGGAATTTAATTTAATTTGAAAATTTAAATGCTATGCAGATATAAGAAATAAAAACAGAAGCATAATACACCTTAAGAACTGTTGACATAACTGAAAGTCAGACGAATGAAGTACGAACCTGGGACTACATTATATACTCACTTTGATTCCTAAGGGGTATAGTTTTTCCATTTTTATACCCTACACCACAAGGTGGTCAGGGTATTATGTCTTTGTGCATTTGTTTGTAACAGGCAAAAGGAAACGAGATAGACCCATAGTTCCTTTTGATGATCTGCATAGAATCACATTCTGAGTCGATTTATGCATGTCCGTCCGTCCGTCTGTCCATGTATTTTTGTAAACAAAGTACATGTCGCATTTATTGCCCGATCCAGATGAAATTTTGCACAGATCATTTGTTTGGTCCAAGGACGAACCCTATTGAAATTGGAGATAATCGGTCAAAATTTAGATATAGCTCCCATATATATATCTTCGTACGATTTGCCTTTCATTGTGCACCAAACGTGTAATATCAGCCTGAATTATATGGAATTTTGCATATGCACCCAAATTAGGCCTGAAAATAAGTATGCCAAATTTGATCGAAATCGGTTCAGATATAGCTATAGCTCCCATATATATTGTTCATCGGATTTGTTATTTTTGCCCTCCGCAGCCGTAATATACACTCTACAATATTTGGGGAAATATATCAAATACATCTCAGAAATACATTTGCTAAATTTTATCGAGATCGGTTCAGATTTGGGTATAGCTCCCATATATAACATCGTCCGATTTACATTTTATTGTATACCAAACTTCTAATATTTGCCCAAATTGGATGAAATTCGGCACTTACGACCGAATTGAGTCTAGAAACTAGTATGTCAAATTTGGTGAAGATCGGTTCAGATATAGCTATAGCTCCCATATATACTGTTCATCCGATTTGTCATATTTGTTACCCACAGCCGTAATATGCACTCCGTAACAACGATATTCAGGGAAATATATCAAATACAGCTCAGAAATATCTTTGCCAAATTTTATCGAGATCGGTTCTGATTTGGATATAGCTCCCATATATATTTTTATCCGATTTCAAATTAATTGTGCACCAAATGGGTAATACAAGTCCGAATTTAAAAGATACAAATGCTTCGGCATATTTAGCCCTTTAAATTATTTAACTTTAAATTATATTATAATCATAGCGTGTATGATTGAATTCTCCCATAAAAACTTTTAATTGTTATGCGCAGCTCTACTAAATTAGCAAAGTGGTGTAGGGTATCATAAAGTCGGCCCCGACCGACTTTAAGGCTTTCTTTACTGGTTTTTTTTAGGTTAACAACAAATGCAAATCAATGCGAATAATTCGTTGTAAATTGGACCGAGCCATGCTCAACTGCTGAGAACGGCGTTTTTGGGATGTTCGTAGGGACCTCTCAACACTGGCTCGTACGTAGCGATATTCTCGGCCGATCGCCTTGGTCGACTTTTATATGGCCTGAAGAGCCTAAAGAGCCTTATCAGTCGAAAATTTTTCGTATAAACGCTTAATGGTGTTCTTAGAAGGCTCACTTCTCATATTTTTTAAAAGCACGTTGAGTTTTCGCAATTGACTTCTTCTGTTGAATGTAAATTTCAAGTATTTCAAAGCGCTCGCGTGGCGTGTATTGGTTCATGGTAAAAATCTGCTTGGATTGACGCTTCAAACGCGGTATGTCATTAAGCGATGGGTCCGTCGAATATGGACAACCCTGTATATTTATGTCATATACGAACTTGACAATATTGGCCCATTCCTTCGGAACCAATTCCAACTGTTGACCCTGTTTGAATAATCATAACAGAAGTCAAAATATATTTTAATAATCGAACATTGGTTGAGATTATACATCTGTCGGCAAAACCGACTGATACTTTTCTACTTTTTATACCCTCCACCATAGTATGGAGGGTATATTAAGTTTGTCATTCCGTTTGTAACACCTCGAAATATACATATTAGACCCCACAGAGTATATATATTCTTGATCAGCATAAAATTCTATGTCGATTTAGCGATGTCCGTCCGTCTTTTCGTCTGTCCGTCTGTGGAAATCACTCTAGGTTCCGAATGAATTGAAGTATATTATTAAAATTTTATGTTAATGTATATTATGTCTGCAGGACTTTTGGTATTGAAAATGGGCCATGTAGGTCCACGTTTTGGTATAGCCCCCCATAACGGTACCTCCCAATATTCGGTATTTTTTTATGATTTTTGCGACAATATTCATGGGAATTGTTTGAAATTTGGCATTTGAAATTTGAAATAAATACTACAGCCTATGACAGAAAATTATTGTGTGGGTCCACATCTTCGTATAGCCCCCGTAAAACGGAACCTCCCGATATTCGGTTCTTTGTTGAATTTGGCGACATTATTTATTGGAATTCTTTCAAATTTGATATTTGAAGTTCGCAATAGATACTACGGCCTAAGACAGAAAATTTTTTGTGTGGGTCCACGTCTTCCTATAGCCCCCATATAACGGAACCTCCCTATATTAGGTATTTTGATGATTTTAGCGACATTATTTATTGGAATTCTTTCAATTTTGGAATTTGAAGTTCGCAATAGATACTACGGCCTAAGACAAAAAATTTTTTGTGTGGGTCCACGTCTTCATATAGTCCCCATATAACCGAACCTCCCGATATTAGGTATTTTGATGATTTTTGCGACATTATTTACCGGAATTGTTTGAAATTTGGTATTTGAAATCCGTAATGGATACTACAGCCTATTACAGCAAATTTTCTGTGTGGGTCCACGTCTTCGTATAGCCCCCATATAACGGCACCTTCCGATATTAGGTATTTTGATGATTTTAGCGACATTATTCACCGGAATTGTTTTAAATTTGGCATACATACCCCATATTCGGTATATTGATGATTTTAGCTACATTATTCACCGATTTTTTTAAGTTTCACATTTGAATATTGTAATGGCTAATGACAAAAATTACCTATCTAGGTCAATGTCATCGCATAGACCCTAATGTAACGGTTACACTCGGTATTTTTAAGATTTTCACAGAATTTTTAACGGCCCAACTTACAGCTGTTTTACATGTTTATTTGTATTTTGGGGCTTTAGAATAAATACTTATTTCATGTCAAATGTCCTTGAAAATTTAATGGGTTAGTAGGATGATTTACAGGTATTTAGGACTGCTCAAATTTGATTAAGAGACCCATTTGTTGGTTGAGAAACCCATCCATTGGTAATGGGTATTTCGGCTGGAAGGTTCCAACCAAAAAGTAAGAGATGATAATTTTCTTACTTTTCAATATTAATTTTTAACTAATTTAACATACATGAATGGATTATCTATGAAATATTCAAATATCACATTTAAGCACAACTCAGTTCAAAACTTCTAGCCGAAAAATAACAACATGTGTTGAAGAGCACCGTAAATAATTCGCTAACAGTGTTGACATAACTTTAGTATTTCAAAGTTGACATTTTGTCGCAAAAATAAAGTTAGAAATTTATAAGTCCCTTGGTTACTATTTCATAAACGAAATGGGAATTCGGCGAAGAGCATTTAGGCATTTTTTAAATGAAAATGTGTATTCTTTCTTATTTACGCGATTGGGTAACTTTTTTTCTTGGATAAAATATTGAAATATTGGAAAAATGTTGACACAGTGGTTGTTGTTTCTACAGGCCCATTATTGTTTGAAAATGGTCTGAAATGCAAGTTCTCAGTCAATTAGAACACGGATCACTCGGCATTGTTTACTCGACTGCTATACTTTACAAAATATTTATATTAAATTTAAAGTTACCGGAAATATCCACTCTGTGCTTGTTTTACATTTACATAGCTAAACGGAGAACTCAAGTACAAGCTCATCTTATTTGTCATTTGAACGCACACACACACACAAACACAATAGCAGCATAATCATTATCATCAATTTAATAGCAGCTGTATTGTAAAGTTTTACTCTGCTTCTCCTCTCCCATTGCAATGAAATACAATTCCTGCATCACAGGATATTTTCGAAGACAAATGCATTCCTTTTCGCTTAAGCACTGTCGGCTTCGTATATATTTTAATTTCGAGTAGAAGATAATTTAGAAATATATTTATTTTATTCTCTGGAGTGGAATATAATACATTTATTATATTCTCTCTAAGTAGGATTTTGAATTAAAATACTGAAATTACTGTGAAGTAAAATAAACAACAAAATAAGTATAGAGATTTTGGAGATTATATTTATTGTTTTCTCCTATTTAATGATCGTTGAGGCTCGTGCTCCTTGTGTCACGGAAATTGCATTTCGGACTTTTTGCATTTAGTTTTTGTAATAGCATCTCAGGTAAATGATAGATAAAAGAACGAAGTCAAAGCTGGAATCGACGCCTATGTCCGTCCGTCCGTAAATCCTTTTGTTGTAATCACGCTAAAGTCAAAACGAATTAAGATAGGAAGCTAAAATTTTGCACAGATCTGTCTTTTGTCTGCAGGCAGGTCAAGTTCGAAGATGGGCTATATCGGTCCACGATATCGTATAGCCACCATATAACGGTACCCCCCGATATTCGGTATTTTGATGATTTTAGCCACATTTTTCAATGGAATTGTCTGAAAATCCACACAAGGAGTTCCTTGTGGGTACTTTATCCATTGAAATACAATTATCTATATAGGTCCATGATATCGTATAGCCACCATATAACGGTACCCCCGATATTCGGTATTTTGATGATTTTAGCCACATTTTTCAATGAAATTGTCTGAAATTCCACGCAAGGAGATCTTTGTGAGTACTTTACCCTCAGACATAGATTTGTCTCTATAGGTCCACAATATCGTATATCCCCCCATATATCGACACCTTCCAATATTAGGTATTTTAAATATTTTAACTGAATTTTTAATGGATTTTATTTTTTAGAAAATTTCCTAATTAGTTTCAACTGTTGAAGGGTATTCAAATTTCGGCCGGGCAGAACTCACTGCTTTTTACTTGTTTTTATTAACTTATAAACATCGATTGATAGTTTTTATATCCTCCACCATACTATGGAGGGTATATTAACTTTGTCATTCCGTTTGTAACTCCTCGAAATATTTATGACAGATCCTGCAAAATATATAAAATTCTAAGACGATCTTGTCTGTCCGCCTTTGTAATCACGCTATCTTTCGAATGAGTTGATATGGAAGGCAAACATTTTGAATACATGCATAGTTTACCAGTAGGCAATTTAAGTTCGTAAATTGACCATGTCGGGCCACGTTATCGTATAGCCCCATATAACGGTACCTCTCGATATTCGATATTTTCATGATTTTAGCGACAGTATTCACCGGAATTGTAACAAATTTGGTATTTAAAGTTTGTAATGGGTACTGCAGTTTTAAAGTTTTGAAGTTACGATTTATCCTATGGTGAAAGGTACACAAATGACTTTGTCTTTCCGTTAATAATAATCAAAATATTCTTCGGAGGCATCATAAAGTATGTATTCTTAGTCAATATAAGGTTCTAAGTCGATTTAATGATGTGCCTGTCTGCCTGTTTGTTGAAACCAAGATAGAGATCATTATAATCTTTAATATCTATAAAAGAGAAAAGTTTTTACATTTGTTTATCGGTTTGTAATTAATAAACCGATATATAAATTATATTATATATATAAATTTCCATATATACTACAGCATTGTAACATAGGTTATATACATTTTTTAAATACCACTTGGAACTGGAGATATTGCATCAGAATCGGAGGTATCCCCAGAAAATTTAGCTTTTGAATGCACATATATATTTATCAGTTATAGATACAGTCTCCAAATATAGAATATGTAACGGAAAGCAATACAAAATTACATATGCCAAATGATATTAAAACCGGTTCAAATGTAAATACAGGATGGGATAAAAAAATCTCAACAAAGTCAAATGCCATAATTTTTACATTTTTTTAGTTTTATTAAAAGAAAGTAAAAAATGTCGGAAATAGTATAAAATTTTAGAATATGTTTAGGTTTGTTCGAATTGGTCACCTTTGACACGAATTATGGCCTTCAAACGGCCAATGAAACCGTCACACACTGCCCGCTCTGCTCTGCGGTGTTTTGGCCCTTTCCGGCGAAGCGCTTGCTTGAGGTGATCGACACTTTTGGTATTTTTTAGTACCAACTTTTTCCATATACTCTGGACACAATAGTCCAACGGATTGGTATCCAGAGATTTTGTGGTCATTGTGCGCTGGAAATGAAGCAAGGAACCTCATTTTGTAACCATTCTTGGGTGGCGCATGCTGAGTGCGATGGTGGTGAGTCCAGTTGGAATGTTCAAGGTCTGCTGCCAAAATATATGCGTTCCCAAGGCTTTAATACTCCCTCCAGAATATTTTCGCGAGCGGAGAGCGACCATCGGCTGTTATGGCGACCCACACCATCAACATGGCCGGCGCTTGAGTTCTGGTGGCCAACCGTTTTTTCCGTCCACTTCCTTGATATAAGGCTACGCTACCAGTAAAGATTTCTTCACATTTAAATGCTGGAGATAGCCACTCGTGATTTTCCAGCCAAATCTAAAGAAATAACACTATCACGCTTGAATTCCATGACGAATAACTTTTTTTCTGGAAAATTCTCACCGAAATGCTTTTGTACGCTTGTAAACAATATAATCAGCTGTGACTGGAATAATTTTAACAGCTGTCGGACGAGTGCCTTAGAAATAACAGCAGTCTGAATTTGGTTGCAGTTTTTTCATCTCATCCTGTATAGTTCCCATATATATTTTCGGCCAATTTCACATATTTGATACACCAAACACGATATCTATATTCGATTCCAACAAGATTTGGAATGGGATACGGGATTTGATCTGAAAACTATTTTGACAATTTATATTTAAATCGGTTTAGATTTGGATATAGCTCTCATATATATTTTTCGGCCGATTTCATATATTTGATGCACAAAACACAATATGTTCGTCCGATCCGACGGGATTTGATCAGAAAATAAATTTGCCAAATTATATTGAAATCGTTTCAGATCTGGATATAGCTCGCATATATATTTTCTACCGATTTCGTTTATTTGATTCAGCAAACACGATATGTATGTTCCAAGATTTTGGTTTGGTATTTAATTGGATAAAAAACTCTATAAAAGTATGAGCTCTGATAGATTATAACAAACTGCTATATCACAATATGGTGGCATAACATATCTTTCCGCTACCAATGCCATCTATTAAATCAAAGCCACAATGTTCCATCATATTATATTAAATGTCTTTGGTCTTTATCTTGTTCTCGAATTTGCAGTAAATGAGGAAGTGTACATAACTTCGCAGTTGAAAGTACCTATCAGACAAGGTGATAATATTTCGTTGAATATTAAAAGGGCAATTTAATACATTTTTGTTATTTTTTTCTCATGCATATAAAAATCGCATTAAAATTTTAGGATGTGATTTATGAAGCAAAAAACAAAATACAATGTCTAATAGGAATATATCAAATCGCTTATGAAATTTGTGACAATGTTGAATTGTAATGGTTTTTGTAGCCACCAAAACATCGTGAATATGTATCTGCAACTCCAAGGAGTCACAATAAAAATAAACCTCAATATAAATAAACAAGTCTTATTTATTTCACATTTAAATTGTACACTTTTGAAAAAAAAAAAACGAACGGAAAATATGTTTTTGAAAGGAAGTGCGCCCATGTCGCCAGAAATAAATCAAAAACGCTCGTTAAAAAATGCTTGTAAACAATGACGATAAAATGCGGAAGTCATGAAGAGCAGCCCGCTGAAGGCCAGATGGTGTTCCGGGGGTGTACATTTTTATTGCATATCTAAACGATGTTTCTTTTTTCAATTCAATACCAATAATGTTGGTACATTTGTGTTTTATGGCCTATCACCTTCATCGTTATTTGCGTAAAGTGGTGTTTGTCGGCTCGACGAATTGTTTAACATGTTATTGCGTTTTTATATTTGTTTAAAGTAAATTTTTTAAAAATCACAAATTCACAATACTTGGCTTGATAGTGAACATTCCGCAAATTAAAAAATAAAAAAAATATCTCGTTAGTGTATAAAGAATTACTTTACCCGGATTTCTAAAGGTACACATGACTTCTACAAACAAGAAGGTCTTTATCTCGTTAACGCCGTTTTTTTCTAACAAGGAATATTTTTAAAATAATCCGATTTAAGATGATTTAAAATAATTTTGATATTTTCAGCCGATCCTAGAGATGAAAATCAAATATGAAGTAAAGGAGGTTTTCTTTATGCTAAATATCCACTTAATTTTTTAATACCCTGAGCCATATGGCTACAGAGGCTATATGTAAATCATTTAATGCGGCCAAAACGTGCCTCATCGAAATAACGGGTTTAGACACCAGGTCTCTTTGGACCAAATCCATTTCACGACATGTGGAGTTTATCTGGTGTTGTGGTGTCCGTCAATCTGTCGGTCTGGCAGGATGGTGCGCAAAAAAACTATACAAGGGGTATTCGATGTGGTCCAAACTTGGTACATCGTAATATTATTATCGAACTTAAATCGAGTTCGGAGATGGGAATTTTTGGTCCAGTCCTTCTGGTAACTCACCCACAAAAGGTTGAAATTTTAATAGAAAAACATTTACTTAATAACATAGGAAAGGATCTTCCGATTTTGTTCAAATTCTGTAAATTCCAATATTAGTATGAGCGGTAAATCAGGTGCGAAAATGGGCAATATCGGCCCACTCCATCACGTAACTCCACCACAAATGGTCATTCTTTTTAAATAAGTTTAGCTCAAAAAAAAAAAAAAAAAAACGAATTAAGCATCAGATTCTCCTCAAATTTCACATCTTTTAGTATTTCTATTAACACAAACACTAGTGTGAAGATGGTAAATATCGGTCCACACCTTCTCGTACCTCTCCCACAATGGGTCAACATTTTGAATAACCATGAAGCTCATAAAACGCGAAACGATCATTCGATTATTTTAAAACTCAGCACATCCAGATATTTTGATCTACACAGGATCTGGTGTGAAAATGTGATGTATCGGTCTCCTCACTCCTTCTGGTATCTCACCCTCAACGGGTTAAAATTTAAAATAATCAAAACGCTTATAATTGCAAAGTAAGCATCAGATTACCTGCTCATCTTCTGGTACCACCCCCACAAGGGGTTAAAATTTTTAATAAGCATAACCCTCATAAAATGCGAAATAAGCATCCGATTCTTTCTTTGTGCCAAATCTCTTTCAGGACATTTCGAGTCGATCTAGGGATGTCCGTTCGTCCGTCTTTCTGGTTAGTTTGTGCTCACCATAACTCTCGAAGAGAGCATCCGATTTGGTACAAATCTGTTTCAGGACATTTGGAGTCGATCTAGGAGTTTCCATCCGTCCGTCTTTCTGGTGGCTTGTGCGCAGAGAGCATCCCATTTGGTCCAAACTTCGTATATTGTAAGAAACTTAGATCGAGTTCAATGATGGCCCTCATAAAAGGTCAACATTTTTTACCTTATCGAACTAGAAAGAATCATCCAATTTTATGAAAACTTTGCAATTACTAATATTTGTATCAGCAGTAGGTCATATGGGAAATTCGAAATTTCGGACCACTCCATCAAGTATCTCGCCCACAAGTGTCAACAACTTGAATTATTATAACTCTTATAAAACGTGAAATAATAGCCCGATTTTCTTCAATCACGCACATCCAAATATTTCTGTTAGCACAAGGTCTGGTGTGAAGATGGGATATGGCGGACAACTTCCTAAGGTAGCTCACACACAAAGGGATGAAATTTTGAAAAAACATAAAATGCGAAGTTAGCAGCCGATACTTTTCAAATATCAAATATATCTACAAAACACAAGATCTGGTGACCCACTCCTTCAGGTACCACCCCCACAAAGTTTCAAAGATTTTTTTTTTTACATTTTGCGAAATATTACATTGAGTCTTTTTAAAGTGAGTATGTTTCAATGTTTCACTCAACCGGAGATCTGAAGTAAATATGTGATTTTTCGACCCATTTTTTCCGATACCTTTCCCCTTTAGGGGTCGAAACTTTGAGTAATTAGAAGTCTAATAAAATGCAAAATAATTATTCGACTTTGCTTTCAAGTTCGCCCAATAAAAAACCTTTAATATTCCCTATATCTAGTATTAGTTTGGAATATATAAAGCCACTCATTCCGGTACCTTTGCCACAAAAGTTCATGATTTCAAACAATTGTAACTCCTATAGTATGCGTCCACTCCGCGATTTTTTTTCAAATTACTTGTAGGTCAATATTTCAATCTAAGGTAAATATGGGGTATGAGGGTCCACTCCTTCTAGAACCTCTCCTCAACTATAAATATTTTGATTGGAAATATAAATGGGTTGCAAAGGTCAATATATTCACCAGTATTATATAAAGTGTGGAAATTAAATACATCTCTGGAACGTCTCCAACAACATTTTATTTTTAGCTTGCTTATATGATAATTGTTTAGTTCCTAGGGTTATTTATTTATTTTTTTGTTGATATTTTTGTTGTTTTTAAACCGAAATTTTTACAGTTTGTAACTTCATCTACCTACCAAAACTCCTACATCGTGATCATGAAACAACAATCCATTTTATTTGAAAAAGTCATACATTTTACTTTATTTCGACATATGTGAAACTTCGCATTTTAAATTAAAAGAAAAACAAAAAACGACTATAAAATAAAACGTGAGCAACACGGAAAACAACACCTAACTCGAAACGGAAGAATGGCAGACGGTGAAAATCACATTGTCATAGAACGGCATTCCCAATAAATCAAACAATAAAACCTTTGCTATTAAAACAGTCGACACAAGAGGTGTTGGGGTTTTTGCAAACGAAAATGTTGCCTTAACCTTTAAGCGGCTAGGGTGTCAAGAAGGTACAAGGTAAGTTAAAATACACATAACATCAGTAATGCACAATTAGAATGTCTTGGTATATATTAAAAATACAGGATGAGATAAAAGAAAACTGCAACAAAGTCAAATGCCATAATTTTTCCATTTTTTTAATTTTATTGAACGAAAGCAAAAAATGTCGGAAATAGCAACAAATTTTAGAATAAGTTTAGATTTGTTGTTGTTGTATATTGTTGACCTGTTATATTTATTTTACTTATTTGGTTAATTGCTTGGCTTAAGGTCATTAAAAAACTATGTTTTTATTTTTGAATTTTTCCTTTTTTATTCATCCAATATTTCGATTTCCTCCGGAAATCATCTTCAGGGATCTGTTTTACAAAAAACACAAATTACAAACTGATTTTAACAATATATAACACAATAAATAACATACATTTTTAAAGTAAAAAGCTCGTCTATTGAGTTTAAATGTCACTATCAAACTAAGTTTTCTTTCGTCGGTGTTTATGAACTAGGCTTCTGTAAATGTGAGCACAATGGTCTGTATCGGTTTTATAATTAATTCGTTTGTCATTTGGTAAACTTATAATATGTAACATTTCCAATGTAAATCGTCTTTTGTAATTATTTTCTTGTGCTAATATGTCGACGGTTTTAAGGTCGGGTTTATGTCCTGTCAATGTGCAATGGGCAGCTAAAGCAGTCTTCTGTTCGAGAGGCTTGTCACTTTTTTGATCCGATTTGTGTCCGGAAAGTCTAGTTTTTAATTTCGTCTTTGTCGTGCCGACATATGACTTTTGGCATACGTCAGCGTCGTCTCCATTACATGTTATCCTATAAACTACATTGCACTTGTCCTCATTCTTAATTTTAGATTTTGTTTTACTAAACAGTCTGTCGACATTATTACGAGATTTAAACGCTAATTGATAGTGGTCCTTATTGTAGATGTTTGATTTACCAAGTCTTTCTGAGAATCCCGGGATGTAAGTAACAGCTTTATATATCTTTTCTTGTCTTGCCTCCTTTATTTGGTCCGTTTTTGTGTGTATAATTAGGTCGTCAATGGTGCTTTTTGGAAAATCATTTTGGCTTAATATGTGGCGTATTTTCCTTTCGTTCTCTGACTGGAATTGTTCGTCACTTATATTGAAAATCCTTTTGATAAAATTAGTCGCCGTGTTTATTTTTATTCGTCGGGGGTGTTTAGAATAAAAGTTAATCAATCGTCCTGACGCCGTTGGTTTTTGGTACCAATCTAATATAAGTTTTCTTCCTCTTCTGATTATTATTGAGTCCAAATAGGGTAGTCTGTCATTTTTCTCCAGTTCGTGTGTAAATTGTATGCTCGGGTTGAATGTATTTAGGATATTTAATGTGGTGTTGATGTTAAAGTTCACCACTTTCGGCCAAGCGAAGCAACTCTTTAGCTCGTTTGAGTCTATTTTTTTTCTGTTGCGCTGTAAGTTATTGCACTTTTTGGAATTTCAATGACTTTACCCCGAGCTCATTTTTAATATTTACCAGTGGAATATTGCGACTCGGGTTTCGATCAAGTATCGTCTTTACTTTTCGAACCATTTCTGCTGATGTTGCTGTTTTCTTTCGTCCACTTTCTTGACATCGGGCTACGCTACCAGTATCACGGTAACGAGCGATGGTAGGAGACACCAAAGATTTATTCACATTTAAATATGGGAGTGCTCTAACGATAGCCACTTGTGATTTTCCAGCCAAATGTAAAGAAATCACAGTATCACGCATGAATTCCATCACGAATAACTTTTTTTTCTGGAAAATTCTCATCAAAATGCTTTTGTACGCTTGTAAAAAATATAATGAGCTGTCACTGGAATAATTTTAACAGTTGTCGGACGAGTGGCTTAGAAATGACAGCAGTCTGAAGTTGGTAGGTGTCTATGGGCGAAATCTAGTGGAATTTTTTCCTTCGAATTTTTCTCTAAGGTCATTTGAGGGTTAACACTTCTTGGTATATATTCAAATATTTTATTTCATAAAATTTTCATTTAGAATTTATTATTTCTGTGAATGAAATTGGGCTTATCTTAAAGAAATTCAAAATTGTACAGCACCTAAAGCATTCAAATGCCTGTCTTAATTTCACGTGACATGTAATGAGAATTTAATGCTATTAAGAAATGATTTACAATTGCGTCGGAAGCACATTCATACAATTTCAGTTTCTGCAAGTCTTTTGCGAATTTTTACCATTACTCTTCAAAAGCAATAATTCAAATGTTTTATTATAACATTATTTTTAAAACATCATTCATTCAACTTCCTTAAAAAGTGTCTCACCTAATGCCATGTGTTGTGTACGCAAATTGACAATAAGATTGTTTACTTGCTTTTATGCAAATATTTTAAAATATAAAAAGACAATTTTTTTTAAATAAACAAATAAAAAAATTGTATAAGTTTTTTCTCTCTTTATACAAATAAATTCGATGTGTTCTGAACAAAACACTTTCAAGTATTATTCTTTCGATATGTTGTCCAAAATAGCCAATGAATGTTATAAGATTTGCCAAACATATTCAAATAAGTCATTATTGCAAGGGGTATTCAATAAAAGACAAATACTGGAAGGTACTACAAACAAAATGAAAAATTCTTATGTTAATGGCTGCAGGCAGGTAAAGTTCGAAAATCCGGTCCACAATATCGTATAGTCATATAAGGGTACCCCCCGATATTCGGTATGTTCATGATTTTCGCGAAATTTTTCATAGGAAATGTCTGAAATTCTACACAAGGAGTTCTTTGTGAGTACTTTGCTCCCTAAAAGAGAATTGCCTATGTATCCCCATGTCCCTATGTATCCCCCATAAACGGTACCTCCCGTTAAAGCCACAGTTCGCACGGGAATTGTTTCAAATTTCGTATATGAAATTCGTAATGGGTACTTCAACCAATGACGAAAAATTTTCTTTGCAGGTCCACGTCTTCGTATAGGCCATATATAACGATACCTCCCAAAACTCTGTATTTTGATGATTTTGGCGGTATTATTAATCGGATTTTTTTTCAAATTTCAGATTTAAAGTCCATCTTTGTATAGCCCATATATATCGGTTTTCATCTGAGCGGTATTTTTAGACGGATTTTTTTTTGAAATTTTTCAAGTTTCTTCCAAATAATGGAGGGTATAATGAATATAAATTATACATCACATATAATTTCAGAAATATGACTAAAACCTTCGGAATATATAAAGGGGCTAGTTGCACACACGTGGAGATACATCAGTTATTTGTTGTAAAATCTTTGATAATTAAAATTTTGGTCTCCGTTTCAAATTATGAGAGTAAACACTGTTTCAATAAAATCCATAGTCTCTGTATGTCTACTGAAATTATTTGGAATTTTAAAATTTTGGTAAAGTCTTAAATATCCACTGATGTTTGTTGAATCAAAATTTTTTAAACCAAAATAGCAAATTTGCCGTAGTTTGGTGTTTGAAACCCCTCCTACTCTACCTCTTAATTTTTAGTATTTTGAAAAAAAAAAAAAAAAAAGAAACTTACCCACCATAAAGCTGTATTCACTGATTTTAGGTATGTTGTCTAGTATTTGTTAACCGAATTGTCTGATAAATGCCTATAAAATCCTTCTGTAGCCTACTTCAAAATTATTCAACATAATAAGTTTAGTTTATAATTTATGTTTAGTACCCCATATAAGGCACCTCCCGACATTCGCTATTTTGATGATTTTAGCGTTTTCATATTTGGTATTTGAAGTACGTACTGGATACTACAGCCTATGACGGAAAATTGTCTGTGCAGGTCCACGTTTTGGTATAGACCCCATATTATAGTACCTCCCTATTTTCGTTATTTTGATGATTTTAGCTACTTTATTCACCGATTTTTTTCCAAATTTCGCAGGTCCACGTTGTCTTTCGTATAGAATCTAATATAACGGCTATATTTGGTATTTTTTTTAAGTTTTTAACAGAATTTTTAACGGATTAATTTTTTTTAAAATTTTTTCCAAATGGTGGACGATATTCAAATTTCGGCCCGGCCGAACTTACAGCTTTTTTACTTGTTCATAATGTAAACGAATTTACTATAAATTGGCTGTATGTGTTCCCAGACTGTAGGAAAAATCCTTGCGGAAATCTGTCATACTTTGTGCAATATTTTTCACCTCCTGTGACAGAAAATTGGGGAAAAAGGTCGATGTATTTGCATAAATTTCATATAGCGCCCATATAGCGATTTGCACTGTAAGCCTTAATATGACATCATATGCACCCTATATATTCCTCAGTTAAATTTTTTTATAAAGCGGTTAAAATTGATGTATAATGCGCATATATAACTTTCTCTGGTTTCTCAGAGGGTATAATGCTCCATCAAGTAAATTGGTAAATTTTGATTGACATTTTTCTGTCAAAATCCTCCAATTTTTATACCCTACAACATATAGTGGTAAAATGAAGAAGGAAGCGAGGATATTATATTTGTTTAGACCAAGGTAGAAGATTGAAATTGGTGAGAATCGGTTCAAATTTAGGTATAGCTCCGTATATATCTTCAACCGATTTCGGGTTAATTGTGCACCAAATGACTAATATCCGTCCAAATGACCTGAATTATGGTACATCTGACAGAATTCAGTTTAGAATCAAATATTTCAAATTTGGTGAAAATTCGTGCAGATATAGCTATGCTCCCATATATATGTTTCATACGATTTGGGGTTAAAATCCCTCGCATTTGTAATATGCATTGGACAACAATGATATTTGGTACCAGATATCATATAGCGCTCGGAAATACCTTTGCTTCCATATATATCCTTAATCCGATTTGAGGTTTATTGTGTCATTATTTGGATAATATCCGTCCAAATGGAGTGAGTGTATGGTACTCGGCTCCGATACATATTTTTATACCCTCCACTATTCTATGGAGGGTATATTAACTTTGTCATTTCGTTTGTAACTCCTCGAAATATTCATATCAGACCCAACAAAGTATATATATATTAATTAGGGTAAAATTCTAAGTCGATTAAGCGATGTCGAACAAACTGAGATAGAAGGCTAAAATTTAGCACACATGTTTACATTTAGGCAGGTTAAGTTCGTAAATGGGTCATGTAGTTTTCATATAGCCCCCATATAACGGTACCTCCCGATATTCGGTATTTTGATGATTTTAGCGGCATTACTTACCGGAATTGTCTCAAATTTGGCATTTGAAGTTCGTATTGGATACTACAGCTTCGTATGGCTCCCCTATAACGGTACCTTACAATGTTCGGTATATTGATGATTTTAGCGTCATTATTCACCGGAGTAGTTTCAAATTACGTATTTAGAGTTTGTAATGGGAACTGTAGACTGTGACACAAAATTGTAATGGTCCAGGTCTTCGTATAGGTCCCATATATCAGTACCTCACTTTTTTCGGTACTTTGACGATTTTAGGTAAAATACTCACTGAAATTGTTTGGGATGTCGTATATGAAGTTCGTAATGGATGCTACAGCCTGTGACAGAAAATTGTCTATGCAGGTCCAGGTCTTCGTATAGCTTTGTTATAACGGTACCTCCCTATATGCGGTTCATTATACCCGTTTATAATATGGATGTATTCGGAATTTTTAAGATTTTAACAGAATTTTTAAAGGATTTTATTTTCTGAAAATTTCCAAATTCGTTCCAAATGTTGCTTTTTAACTTGTTTTAATATAATGCTTCTCGAAGTGATATCATGTACTTTATAGCAGTGTTATTTGGTCAATAACACTGTCAAATGTAGTGAAAATCGATTGAGAATTGATATGCCTCCAACATATTCGTTTCCTCTGAAACCAAATTGTAACTGCTCTAAAGCCAAAGGTTGATAGAAGGAATAATCTTCATTAAATTTTTTTTTTTTTTTTATGGAAGCTCTACTATGCATAGGGGTGTAGGGTATAAAATAGTCAGCCCCACCCGACTTTTGACTTTTCCTTACGATTTTCTTTCAATGTTGTCGTAACCTCTTAAATACTGTTTAATACACGTTTTTATTTCTGAGGATTATGTTTCTCTTTTATTATGGAATAATTTTAAACGGTAGTTAAACCTCAATTTTTTTGAAAATATTTTGCATAGTATTCCCTGAATATTCTCCGCAACCTTATTTTCTGAGGAGTATCTACGATCAGGTCCATTCACCAATCGTTCGCTTTATAATAAACCCGTACAAAATTCACAATTAAAATGCAACAGGACTTTGTTAGTTTTGTAGTTACTTTCAAGTATCATCAAAAGCAAATACCACTACTTGTTAACACTTCCACAGGACCGGAGTGTCTTTGGAAAAGTTTCCGTTATGTCATGGAACAAAACATCAAGTGCAATAACAATGTGAAAAAGTAAATATTCTTCGAAACACCCAAAGTGTCATATGTTAGAAAGTTTATGAGTTCAAAATTGTTTCTAAATACAAACTTAATTATGTTATTATTATTCATTTAAAAGTTTAAATTATCACTTGGAAATAAAGTCATATGTCAGTGTGCAGGCAAAATTTGTCAACTTTGTATGAGTGTGTGGATGTGTGAGTTCATAAAGACCATAGACATTTTCTGAAGATTGTGGTTGTGTTTGAAATATTCAAGATATTTCATCTTATTCTTCTTGCTTAAGAGTTCTATCGTTTACACTTCATGGCAGATATTTTCTAAGTTTTGAAAGTATCTGAAGAAAAATTTTGTTTGTATACATATTTCGGCTCACATATATTTATTGATATGCAGTCAAGATGGGGATTCATGTCGAAATAATGTTCAGAAAAATATGAGTAAATTTCAAAATATTTTATTATTGCGAATTTTTCGTTATTATATATTTATATAACTAACTTCATGAAAAAATGACACTCCATAGTCGGAGCGCGATTCCGAATTTTTCGAGGTGAGATGAAAAACCTGCAACCAACTTCAGACTGCTGTCATTTTTAAGCCACTCGTCCGACAGCTGTTAAAATCATTCCAGTGTCATTGTTCACAATAGTACAAAAGCATTTTGGTGAGAAATTTCCAGAAAAACAGTTATTCGTGATTGAATTCAAGCGTCTTCTTTATATTTGGCTGGAAAACCACAAGTGGCTATCATTAGAGCACTCCAGCATTTAAATGTGAATAAATCTTTTGTGTCTCGTACTATCGCTCGTTATCGATTACGTGATACTGGTAGCGTAGCCCGATGTCAAGGAAGTGGACGGAAGAAAACAGCAACATCAGCAGTAAGTAATGTAAAATAAAGAAGCAGATGTCGCAGATGCCGAAAAATGGCTCGTGAGCTGAACGTATCGCAATATTCCATTCGACAAATATTGAAAAATGAGGTAGGAGTAAAGTCATTGAAATTACAAAAAGTTCAAGAACTTACACCGCAACAGAAAGAAAATAGACTCAAAAGAGATAAAGAGTTGCTGCGCTTGGCCGAAATTGGTGAACTGCCGAATTTGGTTTTCTCTGTCTCCGATGAGAAAACATTCGTTGTCCAGCAGTTTGTAAACAAACAAAATTATCGTATTTACTTGTCAAAGAGATCAGCTACATATGTGCACCTTCGGTGGGCCACCAGAACTCAAACGCCGGCCATGGTGATGGTGTGGGCCGCCATAACAGCCGATGGTCGCTCTCCGCTCGTATTAATCGACCGTGACATCAGAATAAATGCCGAATATTATCGCGAAAAATATTCTGGAGGGTTGGGCACACCAACATTTTGGCCGCAGACCTTGGACATTCCAACAGGATTCAGCACCATTGCACTCTGCACGTGCTCACCCAAGAATGGTTACAAAATGAGGTTCCTCGCTTCATTTCCAGCGCACAATGGTCACCAAAATCGCCGGATTCTAACCCGTTGTAATATTGTGTCTGGAGTATTTAGGAAAGCAAGGTTGTCACTAAAAAATGCCAACCTCACCTCAAGCAAATTTGAGAATAACCGGACATTTTATTAAAGTTTAAAAAAATTGCTAAAAAATTTTGACCATTTGTGGGGAAGGTACTTGATGGAGTGTACCGATATTGTCCATTTGCGCACCAGAACTAGCACTGACGCAAATATTGGGATTTGCAAAGTTGGAGCAAAATCGGATAATCTTTGCTCTTTTTGTGCCAAAAAAATATATATATATTTTTTTAAATTTCGAACTTTTGTGGCGGAGTTGATCGATACATTCCATTTTCACACCAGACCTTGGATTAATTATTGGGCTCTCACTTCACATTTTATAGGAGTTGTAATTATTAAAAATTTTGATCCTTTGTGGGGGAGGTTCTTGAGAGTTATAGTGAGCACCAGCCAGACAGACAGATGGACGGACATCGCTAGATCGACTCCCAATGTCCTGAAACTGATTTCGTCTAAAGAGGCCTAGGGTCTAAAACCGTTATTTCGACTAGCAACATTTTGAAAGTATCAAATGATATATACCCTCTCTAGCCATATGGCTGAGGGTATAATAATCGTTGACTTGATTTTTTAGAAATACTTGTGACCATTTGTGGATGAGGTACCAGAAGGGTTGGACCTATATCGACCATCTGTAAACCAGATTTTGCGTTAGTAAATATAGTGGAATGGGCGAAATTTCGCATTTTATGAGAGTTTTGTTATTCAAATTTTACCCCTTTGGGTGAATATACAAGAAAGATTGGGCCGACATATTACATCTTCACCCCAGACCTTGTATCAATAAAAATTAAAGTTAAAGAAATTTAAAGACAATCGGACTTTTATTTCACTTTTTATAAGAGTGACAATTATTAAAAATTTTGACCGTTTGTGGGGAAGGAACTAAAAGGAGTGGTCCGATATTGTTAATTTTCCCACCTGCCCGAGCACTGATAAAAGTATTAGGATTTGGAAAATATGCATAAAATTGGATGATCGTTTCTTGTTCCATGAGATACATTATTTTCGATGAAACTGTTGACCTTTTGTGGGGGAGGTACCAGAGGAAGTATACAGATATTGTCCATCTCCGAACTCGATCTTAGTTTAACAATAAAATTGCTATATACCAAGTTTGATTCAAATCGGATACCCTCTTCGAGAATTATCATATGCACCAATTAGTCAGACCGACAAACGGTCGAGCGGACACCTTTAGATCGACTCCAAACGTCCTGAAACGGATTTGGTCAAAAGAGACCTAGTGACTGAGACCGTCATTTCGATGAGCCACCTTTTGGCCGTATCAAATGATTAATGTATGCCCTTTTAAGCCACATGGCTTATACCCTCAGCCACATGGCTTTAGAGGGTGTATACATTTAAATATTATCCCTCCTTCAACATACATCTATGCCAAAGATAATGTGTTTTTAAAATATGCCAAAGCTAAAAAAGCTTAGACAAGTTACCTTTTGTTTGTCTTACCACTTATTCTCGTTCAATTTAGAGATTACCAAGTTCTTACCGACGATGATGTATCTCAATGACATGGCTTGCCTTTTTTGGAATTTTTTTCCTTTTTTCAAATAACTGCGGGCGTTGATGTTTGTACAAGGCTGAATAGGTGATTATTTGATATTATCAGACACTTAGAGGTGAATATTTCACAAAAAAAAAAAAAAAAAAGAAAAAGATTTCCAAGAAAAGGTGTTGTTTGTCTTGCTTTGGGTCAATCAGCAGCCTAAGAAGTTACTGTTGCTCATTTTGTTAAATGATAACCCAAGGCTTTTGTGGTGAATGATTGTTGATTTCGGCATCTTTGGTAGTGGTATAAGGGAAGGTTTTCTGCAACCTGTTGCAAACACTATGTGTTTCGAAGAAACCTATTACGTTGCTAAACATGCAAATTTCATTTTGATATATCAGCATACATGTGTAGTCTTAAATGTATTTGTGTACAAAAAAAACAAATTATGCTTTTTTAAAAATACATAACTAACCAAGTACACTAGGTTCAGAGAAATAATTTTAAAATCATGTAATGGAAGATCAAAAGTCGGGCAGGCCCGACTATATGTTACCCACATCATATGCATATTAAGTATTATGAGTAATAATAATTTGGATCGATACTTGGTGCACAATAACCGTGAAATCTGATAAAGATATATATCACAGCTACAAATTGTATAAACAATATATATGGGCTATATCTGAAACGATTTTCATCAAATCTGGCATATTTACTTCCAGCCTCAATATGGTCGCATGTTCCAGATTCCATTCTTTTTGGGCCAATATTACATATTTGGCGCACAGTAAAAAATATTTTCAAATGGCTATAAATGGTTTTTGATATTTTAAATGAGATATATGGGACAACGTTTTGCATTAACCTTCATATAATTATACCAACAGATTTATGGTCTTTTGGTGTAATGTAAATGTAAACCAAATTTGCTGGCAGCATGTGTTCCTAGTGTGTAAGAAACATTCTTGCATAGAACTTTCAATGTAGGTCTAAGTTTTGGTATAGTCTGTGCCTCCCTATATTCGGTATTTTGATGATTTATGCTATATTACTCACTGGAATTGTTTCAAATTTCGTATTTGAATATCGTAATGGCCTATGAGAAAAATTGGGTCTATGTCTTCGTAAAGGCCGCAGTATAACGGTAATTTCCCTATATTCAGAGTTTTTACGATTTTAGCAGTATTTTTCAATGGATTTTTTTTAAATTCACAAATTCCTTCCAAATGGAGGAAGGTATTTAAAGTTCGGCCTGTGTGTTTGCTTTTTTAAGCAGTTTTTTTCTTTTTGTACCCTCTTCGTGAAATTGTCCAGACGCCCAACCTAATCTGGCAACACTATCACAAGGTTGAATTAACTCAAAATTTTAACATTTTAGCAATAGTCGTTTCGTCCAGGTTTTGATGAATTAGTCACTCAGTCAGACTCTGAACCATACATTCATCTCTCAAACATTCATTGCATCGATTTGTACTGTCCCTATTATGTAATGGATGGTATATTAAATTTGTTAGTTCGTTTGCAATTCCTCGAAAAATGAGTATTTCGACCCGAAAATTAGTATACTCTTCATTAGCATTAAATTTTATGTCGATTTAGCCACATTCGTCCCTCTGTTTACTAGTCTATGGAAATCACTCTAGCTCCGAACGAACTCTAGCTCCGAAATGGAAATAAAATTTAGCTCAACCATATTTTAGGCCCGAAGAACTATGGTCTTTGTGGCACAGACCCCATATAACTTTACAGCCGAAAATTGGGTTTTTATCATTATACAAGGGCTATACAGGGTAAGATGAAAAAACTGCAACCAACTTTAGACTCCTATTATTTCTAAGTCACTCGTCCGACAGCTGTTAAAGTTATTCCAGCGGCAGCTCATTATATTGTTTACAAGCGTACAAAACTACTTTGGTGAGAATTTTCGGGAAAAAAAGTTATTCGTGATAGAATTCCAGCGTGATAGTGTGATTTCTTTATATTTGACTGGAAAACCAGAAGTGACTATCGTTAGAGCACTTCAGCATTTAAATGTGAATAAATCTTTTGTGTCTCGTACTATGGCGTAGCCCGACGTCAAGAAAGTGGACGGAAGAAAACAGCAACATCCGAAGAAATGATACGACAAGTAAAGAAGCGACTTGATCGAAACCCGCTTCGCAGTGGTCGAAAAATTGCTCGTGAGCTGAACATACCGCAATAATCCATTCGGCAAATATTGAAAAATCAGCTCGGGGTAAAGCTGTTGAAATTCCAAAAAGTGCAAGATCTGACACCGCAACAGAAAGAAAATAGACTCAAAAGAGCTAAAGAGTTGCTTCGCTTGGCCGTAAGTGGTGAACTACCGAATTTGATTTACTCCGATAAGAAAAACATTCGTTGTCCAGCAGTTTGTAAACAATCAAAATGCTCGTGTTTACTTGGCAAAGAGGTCAGCTGAAAATGTGCACATTCGGTTGGCCACCAGAACTCAAGCGCCAGTGATGTTGTGGGCCGCTATAACAGCCGATGGTCGCTCTCCGCTCGTATTAATTTACCGTGGAATCAGAATAAATGCAGAATATTATCGCGAAAATATTCTGGAGGGGGTATTAAAGCCTTGGGCACGCAAATATTTTGGCCGCAGACCTTGGACATTCCAACAGGACTCAGCACGCGCCGCCCAAGAATGGTTACAAAGTGAAGTTCCTCGCTTCATTTCCAGCGCACAATGACCACCAAAATCTACGGATACCATTCCGTTGGTCTATTGTGTCTGACCTTTGAAATTTGGCACAAGTGTGTGTATTGTCCCTAGGATGGTTGGTATTGAAAATGAGATATATCGGTCCACGTTCTGGTATAGTCCCCATATAACGGTACCTCCCGATATTCGGTATTTTGATGATTTATGCCACATTTTTTCACGGATTTATCTGAAAATTGGTATTTGTAGGTCATGACGGGTCCCTGAGCGTGTGGCAAAACATTGCATGTATAGGTCCACGTTTTGGTATAGCCCCCATATAACGGTACCTACCGATATTCGGTATTTTGATGATTTATGCCACATTTTTTCACGGATTTGTCTGAAAATTGGTATTTGTAGGTCACAACGGGTCCCTGAGCGTGTGGCAAAACATTGCATGTATAGGTCCACGTTCTGGTATAGTCCCCATATAACGGTACCTCCCGATATTCGGTATTTTGATGATTTATGCCACATTTTTTCACTGATATGTGTAAAAGTTGGTATTTGTGGGTCATAATGGGTCCTAGTTCGTGTGACGAAACATTGTAATTATAGGTGCACGTGTTGGTGTAGCCCCTATATAACGGTACCTCCCGATATTCGGCATTTTAATGTTTTTTGCCACATTTCTTCTAATGTTCTTTTACCCTAGGGTGGAGGGTATTAAAAGTTTGGCCCGGCCGAACTTAATGTTTTTTTACTTGTTTGCTTTTATTCAATAAAATTAAAAATGTAAAAATTATGGTATTTGACTGTGTTGCAGTTTTTTTTATCTTAGTCTTCATATTTAACCAACTCTGATCGAGTTCGGAGATGGTCATTATTGGCTCACTCCTTCTGGCATTTCCACCAAAAATGTGCAAAATAAGTATTTTGCAAAAATATTTTGTATTTTGTGATGGAGTACTCGACATTTTTCATCGGAGGAAGTATCCGATTTAGCTCAAAATTTGAGTTTCCTAATGTTCCCATCGTACTTGTATTGTATTCGAAGATGGGGTATTTCCCAAATATATAGTCAATATTAGCATTTGAGGCTGAGTCTTGCCGGTAAAACCGACTAATATTTTTTTTCCAATTTGTTCCTAAAGAGTTCTGAACGACAAATATCTGAACGAATTTGGTCGTGTTGCCCCAATGTAAGGTAACATATTAAGCCATGTTTGAATTTTGAAGCTGTATTTCCTGAATAAACATTTATTACAAATTTAACTCACATATGTGTAATTCTTAAATATTCCTTAAATGCTTTGCATCCGCAAAATTCTAAGCCCCCCCTAAAATAAAAGAACAACGAGCAAAAGAAAACAATGTTATTGTCTCACGTTTATTTCGCCATTTGGTTATAACATTACACAATTCGAGTGTGACAGAAATATTTGCATTGCCAGGCAACAACATTGCCAAGCCAAGCCCGGTGATAGTTAGATTACACCTTGATCGGATCAAACTTGTAATTTTGTCACGTTCGTGTTATCTTTTCGTATCACCGGAATGCATCACTCACATCACGGCGACGACGAGAGCAAAAGAAATGAAACGCGTTTAATATGGCCATGTTAGTGTTGTATTTTTTAATTCTCGTTCACTGCCCTCCGAAAAAAAAACATATCTCTTTTTTTTTTTGTTTCCTCCTACCTGAATATTCCTGAAAAGGTGTTGTTGGTTTTGTGTGTGTGTTTCATGAATTGCTGCGAATGCTTAGTGGCATCATCTGTATCGCATCGAGGATACATGGCGATGAGTTGCGGATTTTCGTGAATTCGGAGGTTTTTGTTTTTTTTTTAATATTTCTCTGCTGTTACTGTGCACTGATGTGTGCGTCGAGCGAGAAATACGTATTCATCGTAACTTACATGGAAAAATTATGTTACACGTGATATGTTTTGATAATTTAGTGACACACGTTAGCTTCGAGTTTTTATTTAATGTTGAGAACAGAAAGACACACATGCACATAAGCACACACACATACAGATACATGTATACACTTTTCGCTTGGCAATAATATGATACATTTAAGCATTTTGGGGGGAGCATGAGGAAGTTAACTTCTTGATTGTGTAATAAGGAGGCAAGGTGGTTGCGGATTTGAAAATTTCGACCATTGTAACTCTGATACATCAATTATATATAGCCAACTACTTTTTAAGTATTTTATTGACCCTGAGGTAAAATGAAACGAATAAAAATTCGTTTCTTCAGAAGACCCAAAACCCTTTTATGGCAGACCCAATATCTTACGATAGCAGACCTAAATGTGTATCATAGAAGACCCAATATCCTCCTATAGAAGATCAAGTTGTCTTCATGTCTTCTTCTTCAAGAAGATCAAAATGTCCTTTTGAAGAAACCAAATTATGTGTGTGACGGACAAAAAATGTTTTCTAAAGAATAGTTAATGTCACCTTCTTGGTTTCTTAACCCAAAATTATTCAACTCTTGGCAAAAAAAAGTTGAAAATATCAGTCGATATTGCCGACAGATGTATGCCCACAGCAAGTGTTTGCTTTATTAAATATTTTTTTTTTAACTTTGTTATGATCATTCAAATGGTTGACCATCTATGGGGTAGGTTCCGAAGCAATGGGCCAATATTGTACATTTCGTATCAGACCTAAATAAATATGATATAAATATTGTGAAGTTCCAAGTTTGGATTATATCGACTACTTCCTTTACTTTACAAATTTGCAAATTTTTGGAAAATGTGGAAATATTCTTGAGGTAACAAATATAGCGGACCGAAGTATTCCATTTTCATACTTCATCAACAGATAAAAATATTTGTATGTATAAAATTTAAAAGAAATCGAAAATTTGAAGGGTGAGATAAAACAACTACAACAAAGTCAAACGCCATAATTTTTACATTTTTTTTAATTTATTGAATAAAAGCAAAAAATTTCGGAAATAGCATCAAATTTTAGAATAAGCGAAGATTTGTTCGAATTGGTCACCTTTGGAGTGAATTATATCCTTCAAACTCAAATTTTAGAATAAGTTTACGCTACCCGAATGTTGCTCTGCGGTATTTTGGCCCATTCCCGGCAATGCGCTTGCTTGAGGTGATCGACACTTTGGTATTTTTTAGTGCCCACGGATTGGTATCCGGAGATTTTAGTTGCCATTGTGCGGTGGAAATGAAGCGAGAACCTCATTTTGTAACCATTCTTGGGTGGCGCGTGCTAAGTGCGATGGTGCTGAGTCCTATTAGTATGTCCAAGGTCTGCGGCCAAAATGTTTGCGTGCCCAAGGCTTTAATAAACCCTCCAGAATATTTTTGCGATAATATTCGGCGCGACCGTGGACGGCGCTCGAGTTCTGGTGGTCAACCGAAGGTGCACATTTTCAGATGACCTCTTTGGCAAGTAAACACCATCGTTTTGTTTGTTCACAAACTGCTGGACAACGAATGTTTACCCATTGGAAAAAACCAAATTCGGCAGATCACCACTTTTGGCCAAGCGAAATAACTCTTTAGCTCTTTTGAGTCTAGTTTCTTTCTGTTGGGGTGTAAGTTCTTGCACTCTTTGGAATTTGAATGGTTTTATCCCGAGCTCATTTTTCAATATTTGCCGAATGGAACATTGTGATATGTTCAGCCTCAGAGCTACTTTTCGGCCACTTCGACGAGGGTTTCGATCAAGTCGCTTCTTTACTTTTCGAATCATTTCTGCTGATATTGCTGATTTCTTCCTTCCACTTCCTTGTCGTCGGGCTACGCTACCAGTATCACAGTACCGAGCGATGGTACGAGACACAAAATATTTGTTCACATTTAAATGCTGGAGTGTTCTAATGATATTCACTTATGGTTTTCCAGCCAAATATAAAAAAATCACACCATCACGCGTGAACTCTATCACGTATAATTTTTTTTCCGGAAAATAATATAATGGAATAATTTTAACAGCTGTTGGACGAGTGGCTTGGAAATGACAGCAGCATGAAGTTGGTTGCAGTTTTTTCATCTCACCCTGTGTAGGGAATTTCTTTGGATTACATCATACCAATCATGAACCAGTTTTAATGCGTAACATGACTTTAGAGCAGTTATTATTTGGAACCAGAAGGAACTAATACATGGGTAGTATATTAAACTCTGAATCTATTTCTACCAAATATGACTTCGAGAAGGTTTATATTAAAAATATATGTAGGAGTAATAGATATATGAGAACAGAGTTTCACAAAATGAAAAAAAAAAAAATGGGATGAAAAAGCAAAAAATCCATCTAATTTAGGTTGATATTAACCTTTTGGTGCTATTTAGGAGGTATTTTATTAAGAATCTCTGCCTTTTTATGATAGATAAAAGTATTGAAAATTGTGACCGATTGTGGATGAGGGCTTCGTAGAATATATATCATCTTCACAACAGATCTTGTGTTAGCACAAATGCTTATTTCGTTTTTTAGAGCGTTTAGATTTCCAAAATCTTGAACACTATGTGGGGGATGTACCAGAAGAAATTTTCCGATATGTACCATCTTTATAAAATATATTGTGCTGATTGGGATATTGAGATGTACCGAGTCTGAATGGAATCGGATATTAATTTAGAGTTTTATGAGCTTCATGGATACTCAAAATTTTGACTCTTTGTGGGCGAGGTAACAGAAGGAGTGGACCAATATTCTCCATTTTCACACCAGACCTTGGGTTAAGAAAAATATTGTAATTTGTGCAATGTGAAGACAATCGCACACTTAAATTACATTTTATAAGAGTTATTTGTGGGACTTGAAGTAGCACTGATGGAAATATTAGGATTTGCAAAGTTGGAGCAAAATCGAATTATCATTTCTCTTTCTGTGGAGTAAAATTTCGACCTCTTGTTGGGTATGTACCAGAAAGAGTGGACCGATATTGACATATCCGAACTCGATATAAGTTTGATAATAATATTTCGATGTACCAATTTTTGACGAAATGAGATACTCTCTTCTAGAGTTGTATGACGCACCACAAGATAGAGAGACGGACGGACGGACATGTGTTGAAACGGATTTGGTCAAAAAAAGAGACCTAGGAGCAAAAATCTTTATTTCTATGATTTTAAATTGTGCAAGTTTGGTACCATTTCGTAAACATAAGTACAAATTTCCAAAACTACCTACATACCCTATTCCTTCAATGCAAAGTAATCTTATTTCCAAAATTTTTAGGATTCTAGCTCTATCGGTTCACCCAAATGCAAATTGTACCAAATTTTGTACCATTTAGTACCGTTCCTGCACATTAGTACAAACTTTGAAAATTACGTCCATTTCTACACTTCGCCAGTAATGTTAATTTCAAATTTAAGGACTCCAGTTCCAGCCGTTCCTTCAAATTGCAATTGTATCAAATTAAGTTAAGTGCTTTTCGTATTAATGGGTACACACTCCAAAACTTCCTCCGTACATCGACCCTACTCCCCAAACTCCATTTCCATTCCGAATTTCAAGTTTTTAGCTCTAACCGTTCATATAATACGAAATCATACCAAATGTAGTACATTTTTGTACTTTTCGTACACTTATAATGCGAATTTCCAAAATTCCTTTGGTACATCAATGACTCACTCCATCTGTGAACGTTATTCCAAATTTAAGAGTTCTAGCTCTACTGCTTCCTAAAATATAAATGGTACCATATTTAATAACTTTCTACACTTTTCGTAACGTTCTAGTACTATGTGAACCCTTCGGACCAAGACTAACCCTCACCCAATATTTCAAGATTTTAGCTTTACTCTTTTATTAATATAGATTTTTGAAATCTGAAGATAATGTCATTAAAAAGCCAACATTTAAGGAGTTATAGTAATTTAAAACATACATTTTAATTCAAAAAGCAACTAAATCATGCTACATATTTAAAACAAGTTAAAAAACAGTAAGTTCGGCCGGGCCGAACTTTGAATACTCTCCACCATTTGGAACGAATTCTGTTACAATTTTAAAAATACGACGTGGACCTATATAGGCTTTGTTTGTCATAAGTCATTACTATATTCAAATTCGAAACTTGAAATAAACGGGGAATAATGTAGCTAAAATCATGAAAATATCGTATGTAGGGAGGTACCGTTATATCGGAGCTATATGAAGATCTAGACCTGCACAGATAATTTGTAGCTTCCATTACGAACTTGAAATACGAAATCTCAAACAATATCGGGGGGTATTGTACCTAAACTCGTCAAAATACCGAATATAAGGAAGTACTGACATATAGGGCTTATACGAAAACCTGGACCTGCATAGACAATGTTCTGTCACAGACTGTAGTTCCCATTATGAACTCTAAATACGTAATTTGAAACAATTCCGGTGAATAATGACCTTAAATCATTAAAATAACGAATATAGGGACGTACCGTTATATGGGGGCTATACGAAGACGGGGACCTGCACAGATAATTTTCTGTCTTAGGCTGTAGTATCCATTACAAACTTCAAATACCAAATTTGAAATAATTCCGGTTAATAATGTCGCTAAAATAATCAAAATACCGAATATTGGGAGGTACCGTTATGTGGGGGCTATATGAAAACATGGACCTACATGGCCCATTTACGAACTTAACATGTTTGCTGGAAAAATAAACATGTGCGCAAAATTTTAGCCTTCTATTTCAATTTGTTCGAAAGATAGCGTGATTACAACAGAAAGATGAACATGAAGCTGAATCGACTTAGAATTTTGCGCTGATCAAGAACATATATACTTTGTTGGGTCTGACATGAGTATTTCGAGGAGTTACAAACGGAATGAGAAAGTTAATATACCCTCCATAGTATGGTGGAGGGTATAAAAATATATATTTTTTCAATAAAAATGCTACAGTCAAAATTATTTTAAAAAGTGGCAAAAAATCAATTTTTAAGGAGCAGTTTAAGAAATTGATTTGACATCTTTGTACAAAAGCACCTTCAAGGAAATTTTAAGATATAATTAATAAAATGCAATACAGACTTATTTAATTATAATAATTCTCGACATTCGTATTCGCTCTTTCCCAATACAACAACTTCCATTTCCGTTAACTAACTGAACTGAACAATTCGCAGCAGGCAAACAACAACAACAACTGTTGTCTACAAATTCATTGAATGTTAACACAATGTTCAAGGATTTGTAAGTGTATGACGTCGAAACACTACATCTGTATATATTTACATACCAATATACCGGAGGTATGCACATACGAACTTGCTACAACCCAGCAAACATTTTTTTCCGATTTTCTTCCGAATTCGGAAAAAAACTCTGCACAAGTTTCCGACTCTGATGTCGAATTCGGAAAGAAATCGGAAAAAAATTGTGTGACATTGCCCAAGATTCTGAAAGATTTTGCGGAAAAAATTCTGAAAGAACATAAGAGTTTCGGGGCGAATTCGTATAGAATTCGGCAAAGAAAAAAGGAAAATTCGGAGAAATATAGGATGTTTGATACGAAATTCGGAAAATTTTCGGATGTTTGATACGATATTCGGAAAAAAATCTGAATTTATTCTATAGTTTTATCCGAAAATCGGGAAAAATTCGAATAATTCATTCGAAAATCGGAAAATAATAGGATGTTTGATACGAAATTCTGAAAATTTTCGGATGTTTGATTCGAAATTCGGAAAAAAATCTGAATTTATTCTATAGTTTTATCCGAAAATCGGGAAAAATTCGAATAATTCATTCGAAAATCGGAAAATAATAGGATGTTTGATACAAAATTCGCAAAAAAAATCTACATTTATTTTATAGTTGTAATCGAAAAACATAAAGAAATAATAAAACTTTATCTAGTTTTTAGATAATTGTTTATGTTTGTATTTTTCAATTTAATGACAGAACATTCGTATTCAGTTTTTTTTTGTAAAATATAAGGAATACGGAAATTAATATATAAAAAAACATAAAAAGTTGCAATTCAATGTAAATCAATATAATTAAGGGTGGAAATATATAAAGCGCATATTTGGCTGGCTCAAGTCATCGGCTGGCTTATTCGCAGATTAACAAAGGAGTTTAAGGTTGACTGAGTTCGATTTTGGCCCAGCTTAAGGTTTGTTAAGCCTATCTTTAGCCGATTTGAAGAAATGTTTTATATGGGAATATGTTCCAATGCCGCATCTAAGTAATAAAAATGAAAAAAATATTATTTACATTATCAAAGAGTTTAAAACACAAGGATACAAATCTTTAACGAGCCTAATAAAGGCAGCTGTATTTTGGTACATTTCGTGCCACGAAAACGTTGACCTCGCCAGTTTGAAAAATAAGTTTAAAATTTTCATATGTAAAAGTGTTTACATTGTCATGGCGTTGATTTTTTAAACGGCGTAGCTAAACAATTCAAGATATTAATAAAAGTAGTAATTGTAGAAAGGTGCTTACTTACCATAAGGTACTGAAGGTCCAAATCTTCCTTTAATTTTCATTTTAACTTTTCACTGCAACACACTGCACTCGTGCTCCGTTCAAATTCTGACGACACACTGATCATAATCAAAAAAACAAAAAAGTTGTATACACAAAATTCTTCAAATAATTTCAACCGAGCATGTGCAGAGTACTCGGAAACTTTTCGAAAGGAACGGTAAAATAAATCTCAACAGAAAAAAGTTAACTCTCTGCTAATGTCAGAATTTTTGTGTGTTTTTTTTTTTCAAAACAAATGTGCAGATTACTCGGAAACTTTTCTGAAGAAACGACAGAAAATCTCGACAAAAAATCGGACATCAGAGCCCTCGGAAAAAATTGTTAGCTGGGAAACTGTTGGAGAATGTGTGTGTGTGTTCAAGCAGCCTTCGACGCAACAACGAAACACTCTTTTATTTACATTATAAATTAAACATTTATATCTGTCGATATTTACTTAAGTTAATTGAATTTTTTCGTTAACGGTGTAAAAAAAAAAGAAACGATTGGGAAAATTGTTTCAAAATATTTTCAATTTTGGATAAACGAAAAATATATGTATAGTTTATAACAGTTGAATATATTGTGAAGTTGGCATGGTAGGGCAGTGGAGTTCGGTTGTAACAATAAATTGAGAAATTTTCAAAATGCTTTATTTTACAAAATAAACATGTGTGTAACACATCAGTAAAGGTATTCGTTAAGAAAACTAGAAGATTTTCACTCGTAGAGTTTTGATCTTCTTATACCCTCAGCCATATGGCTAGATATCATTTGATACGGTCAAAACGTGCCTCATCGAAATAACGGTTTTAGGTCCTAGGTCTCTTTGGACCAAATCCGTTTCAGGACATTTGGAGTCAATGTAGTGATGTCCGTCCGTCGGTCCGTCTCTCTGGCTGGGTACTCTCGAAGGGAGTATCCGATTTGATTCAAACTTGGTACAACATAATAATTTTGTCAAACTTAGATGGATTTCGGGGATGGATAATAATAAGACAATAATTTATTGCACAGAAGGGGAGAAGATAATCCGATTTTGTTCCAACTTTGAAAATCGCAATATTTGCATCAGTGCTAGGTCGGGTGCGAAAAAGGACGATATCGTCCCACTCCATTAAGTACCTCCTCCCAAAAGTTAAAAATTTTCAATCATTATAACTCTAATAAAATGTCTCCAAATTACACAGATCACGATATTTTTGTTAACCCAAGGTCTGGTGTGAAGATGGAATATATCTGTGCACTCCTTCTGGTACCTCTCACACAAAGGATTAACTTTTGAATATCCATGAAGCTCATAAAAAGCGAACTTAAAAAAAACGATCCCATTCAGAACAAATAAATGTTTCCATCAGCACACTATCTATTATGAAGATGGTAGAGATCGGACCATTCCTTCTAGTACCTCCTCTCAAAGGGTCAAAATTTTTAATAATCAAATAGATCATCATATTTCACAAATCCTAATATTTCCATTAACAAAAGATCTCGTCCGAAGATGAAATACATCTGTCCACTCCTTCTGTTACCTCACCCACAAAGGGTCAACATTCGAAAATCCATGAAGTTCGTAAAATGCGAAATTAACTGCTGATTCCATTTAGACTTGATACATCTCTATATTTCTATCAACACACGATCTATTATAACGAAGGTAGAGATCGGACCATTCCTTCTGGGACCTCCCTCACAAAGGGTCAAAATTTTGAATAACCAAAACTATCATAAAATCCGAAATATGCATTCGGTTCTCTCTATATTTAACAAATCCTAATATTTCTAATAACACAAGATCTGCTGTGAAGATGATCATTTATATCTGCGAACCCCTTCTGGTTCCTTACCCACAAGGGTCAAAATTTTCAATACTTTTGTCCGTCATAACTTGTGAAAAAAATCAGCGATTCTTTACAACTTGCTAACTTTGGCCCATTCCCGGTGATGCGCTTGCCTGAGGTGATCGACACTTTTGTATTTTTTAGTGCCTACCTTGCTTTCCAAAATACTCCAGACACATAGTCCAACGGATTGGTATCCGGAGATTTTTCTTGGGTGGCGCGTGCTGAGTGCGATGGGTTCTGTTGGAATGTCCAAAGTCTGCGGTTAAAATGTTTGCGAGCCCAATGCTTTAATACACCCTCCAGAATATTTTCGCGATAATATATATTTATTCGATTAATACGGTAGGTATAATACATATGTAAAAGAATTGATCTTATTTATTCTGCTTATAAATGAAAAACCGCTGGGCCAATTTTCACAATTCATATCAATTCGGAATGGTCTCTTGCTGGAAAAGGAAAAAATCTAAGAAAATCGCGGGTAATATACCAATAAAAAAGTTATATCTTTTGTTTAATTTTTTTCCATTTTTGTCATATTTTTTTTATCGCATGCGATTTTTTCAATTTGACTTACAATTTTGAATTTTACATTTTCTAAATTTTTACACTCCCCAACACTAAATTTTGAGGGTATTATATGTATGTCGCAATTATCGTCCGATCCTCACGAAAGCCTATCGGAATTGAAGCCTATTGTTCTTAGGATGTGCATTTAGAGGTTTAAATGGCTAAAAAAAATTAAATGTTTCTAATTTTGTAGTCGTTCTATAGGCCACATTTGAAAACTAATCGACACGGAATTTCGCATCGGAAGAGAGTTGAGAACGGGGAAGAAGTTTAGCATTTTGGATGACCATTGGATTATATTTAGCTATAAAATGGACTACAACTTTCGTGTGCAATTGTTTTGAATACTTCACAATACTACGGAGTAAATATTGACCAAATTCTCCGGGTCAAAAACCTAAGGGTAACCTCTGGGCAGGGCTCTTTGGCATTATTTCAAAAACAAAATCTTCCAAAATGGATTTGTATATAAGGGGACTTTGAACATTTATAGTGTTGTAGGGTATCACATGGTCGGCCCCGCTCGCATATAACCTTTGCCTACTTGTTTTTATCTGTATTAGTTGAAATATAAAAATGGAATACTTCGGTCGACTATATCTGGTAGCTCACCCACCTTTTTACATTTTCTAAAAATTATCACATGTCTAATATTAAGAGAAGGAAGCAGTCGATATATTCCAAACCTGGTATGTCGCAAAGTTAATTATATTTATTTAGGTCCGATATGAATTTGACAATATTGACGCATTCCTTCGGAACCTATGTGCAAAACCATAACATAAATCAAAATATATTTTAAAAATCCAAATTTGGCTGAGGGTACTTTTGTTTTAAATAGCTTTAAAGAAACTGTCCATATATAGGCACATGACATAATCAGCCCAGATTTAGGCACATGACATAATATCTCAAAATGTTCGTCACAGGTTCTTGCTACAATATAGTCCTCATACTCCTCATATTCCACCCAAAATTTGGAATTTTGGCCATTACTCATAGGAATCATATTCCTTTTCTTAACATCTATTTTGTGAAACACTTTTTACAATTAACCCAATTTCCGATTTATTCAATCAACCATTTGACGAAACAAAAGCGCTTACCAATACTTCAATCGCATGGGAAATCATGTTTTAAGAACACATTCTACACATTCGAAGAAATTTTCTTTGTTTCGTTCAAAACCTTATGAATCTGCCAAAGCAGGAGATGATAAAAAAGAACAGCACTCAAAAGGATGTGAACGATGGGTAATTTGCAAGTTAAACTCATAGTGGTATCACTCTTCTGTACGAAGCCATATCACTCAAATGCCACAGATTAAGAACAGCAAGGTAAAGATGATGTAAAATATCATCAAAGATAGATTTCACAAAGAATGCGGCCACAAATTCAACAAGTCTTGTATTGACTGTTTCCCCCAAAACATCCGTTTTCTGGAAGACAAGTATTTCCTAAGAAAAATAGGCATCTACTTGTTAACATTATATCTACATACAGCTGTATGTGTGTACATAATTCACATCTCATCCCGGAGTTAATACCGTAACTGTGCTGTGTTACCTCAACAATGGCACAAAGGGGCGTTGGGGGGAAACTGAAATAAACATTTCAATTGTTGAAGCCCTTCCGGCAAGAAATTCCCCAATGTGAATGCCGTATTCATCTCTTTTTCTCTCTCTTTCCCTCTGTGCCAAACAGCAGTGGTTATTAACAATCACATAATCCTAACAGCAGGATATTCAACAGCAACAACAACAATGCCATGAAAAGAAGCCACGGAATCTCCATAAGTGAGGAGGAATTCAGCCGAATGGCAACACACCAAGCCCAACATCCAACTGAACAGCAATAAAATAATGTTCTTATTCCCCATTGGTGTCATAACAAACAAATAAAACAATTTGTTTAGTAAACAAATAAATAATGAAGGTAAACACGATGGGTGAGGAGGGGGCGGGATATATTTTCATACAATGGGGATTCAGATTGGGATCCACCAAAGTTTTGGTAAATATTTAAATTTAAATGATGAGCAGACTATCAGAAAATCAATTCGTCTTCCAAGAGAAGAAATTATAGTCCTCCACGAGAAGAACTTCTCGCCTTCCACCAGAAGCACTTCTCGGTTTCCACGAGAATGTTCTTAGAGATGACCATCTCGTGTTCTAAGTGAAGACCTTTCCTTCTTCCAAGAGAAGATTTCTCTGTTTCCTCTTTTAAGAGACGACCTTATCGTTTTCTAAGACAAGACCTTCTTGTCTTCTAAGAGAAGACAATCTCATATTCCAAGATAAGACCTTCTTGTATTCTGAGAGAGGACTCTCTATACGAATACCTTCTTCTTGTCTTCTTTACGAAGACCTTCTTCTGGTGTTTTATACGAAGACCTTCTGGTCTTCTATACGAAGACCTTTTTCTGGTCTTCTATACGAAGACCTTCTTCTGGTCTTCTATACGAAGACATTCTTCTGGTCTTCTATACAAAGACCTTCTTCTGCTCCTCTGTGAGAAGACCTTCTGCTCCTCTGTGAGAAGACCTTCTGCTCCTCTGTGAGAAGACCTTCTGCTCCTCTGTGAAAAGACCTTCTGCTCCTCTGTGAGAAGACCTTCAGCTCCTCTGTGAGAAGACCTTCTGCTCTTCTCTGAGAAGACTTTCTGCTCTTCTCTGAGAAGACCTTCTGCTCTTCTCTGAGAAGACCTTCTGCTCTTCTCTGAGAAGGCCAACTTCTGGTCTTCTCTGAGAAGACCTTCTGCTCTTCTCTGAGAAGACCTTCTGCTCTTCTCTGAGAAGACCTTCTGCTCTTCTCTGAGAAGGCCAACTTCTGGTCTTCTCTGAGAAGGCCAACTTCCGGTCTTCTCTGAGAAGGCCAACTTCTGGTCTTCTCTGAGAAGGCCAACTTCTGGTCTTCTCTGAGAAGGCCAACTTCTGGTCTTCTCTGAGAAGGCCAACTTCTGGTCTTCTCTGAGAAGGCCAACTTCTGGTCTTCTCTGAGAAGGCCAACTTCTGGTCTTCTATGAGAAGACCTCCTGCTCTTCTATGAGAAGACCTTCTGCTCTTCTATGAGAAGACCTTCTGCTCTTCTATGAGAAGACCTTCTGCTCTTCTATGAGAAGACCTTCTGCTCTTCTATGAGAAGACCTTCTGCTCTTCTATGAGAAGACCTTCTGCTCTTCTATGAGAAGACCTTCTGCTCTTCTATGAGAAGACCTTCTGCTCTTCTATGAGAAGACCTTCTGCTCTTCTATGAGAAGACCTTCTGCTCTTCTATGAGAAGACCTTCTGCTCTTCTATGAGAAGACCTTCTGCTCTTCTATGAGAAGACCTTCTGCTCTTCTATGAGAAGACCTTCTGCTCTTCTATGAGAAGACCTTCTGCTCTTCTATGAGAAGACCTTCTGCTCTTCTATGAGAAGACCTTCTGCTCTTCTATGAGAAGACCTTCTGCTCTTCTATGAGAAGACCTTCTGCTCTTCTATGAGAAGACCTTCTGCTCTTCTATGAGAAGACCTTCTGCTCCTCTATGAGAAGACCTTCTGCGCTTCTATGAGAAGACCTTCTGCTCTTCTACGAGAAGACCTCTTTGACAAGACCTTCTGCTCTTCTATGAGAAGACCTTCTGCTCTTCTACGAGAAGACCTTCTGCTCTTCTACGAGAAGACCTTCTGCTCTTCTACGAGAAGACCTTCTGCTCTTCTCTGAGAAGACCTTCCGCTCTTCCCTGAGAAAGCCTTTTGCTCTTCTCTGAGAAGAACTTCTCGTCTTCTATGAGAAGATTTTCTCGTCTTTTCTGAGAAGACCTTCTGCTCTTCTCTAAGAATACCTTCAGCTCTTCTCTGAGAATACTTTTTGCTCCTGTCTGAGAAGACCTTCTGCTCTTCCCTGAGAAGACCTTCTGCTCTTCCTTGAGAAGACCTTCTGCTCTTCCCTGAGAAAGCCTTTTGCTCTTCTCTGAGAAGAACTTCTCGTCTTCTATGAGAAGATTTTCTCGTCTTTTCTGAGAAGACCTTCTGCTCTTCTCTAAGAATACCTTCAGCTCTTCTCTGAGAAGACCTTCTGCTCTTCTCTGAGAAGAACTTCCGCTTTTCTCTGAGAACACCTTCCGCTCTTCTCTGAGAAGACCTTCTGCTCTTTTCTGAGAAGATCTTCTGCTCTTCTACGAGAAGACCTTGTGTTCTTCTATGAGAAGACCTTGTGTTCTTCTATGAGAAGAGACCTTCTCGTCTTCTTTAAGAAGACCTTCTGCTCTTCTATGAGAAGACCTTTTCGCCTTCTAAGAGAAGGGCTTCTTGTCGTCTATGAGAATACATTTCGGTCTTTTATGCAAGAAGACCTTCCGGTCTTTTGTGAAAAGACTTTTTAGTCTTCTATGAGCCTAGAAAATTGTCTTCTTTTCTCGTTCTAAGAATATTTCTAGTGCAGTCCTAATAAATTGTTTATTTTTGATGTAGAAATATAACTGCTCTAAGATAACAATATACACGTGTGTGCAGGTATGTATATGTGAATACAAACAAAATCTTGGCCTATGTCCATGTAAATGACATTGTTAACATTACAAATTATATGTTTACATATCGATGTAGTTACATTTAAATCCAATATGGATGGTATTTGTTGGTACGTGCCAAGTTTCTTGAATAGCAAAATAATAATTAAATGTATTTAGGAGACCGAAACAGAATGGGAAAGTACGTGAGAACATGAATGTTAACTAAGATAGCCATTGGCCAGTTCCAGATTATTGGATAAAGAAACAAAAGGATGCTGTAATTTTAGTACAATATTTATTTCATGGAATCTTTTGCAAATTATATGGAAAGCATTGAATACAATATTGAATTAATATGAGCTGGAGTAATTGATATCAATTCTGAATGGTGATGTGAGATTCAGTATCTTCTTTGCAGCATTTATATTGGGGTATATTTAATAGTGCCATTAAATAATATCTGCGGCAGATTTTCTAGTCTGAATTTCTGAACTCCCAATTGGCGAGATATGTCCTTCATTCAATGTTTATACCCTACACCACAAGGTAGTCAGGGTATTGTGTCTTTGTGCATTTATTTGTAACACGCAAAAGGAAACGAGATAGACCCATAGTTCCTTTTGATGATCTGCATAGAATCACATTCTGAGCCGATTTATGCATGTCCGTCCGTCCGTCTGTCCATGTATTTTTGTAAACAAAGTACAGGTCGCATTTATTGCCCTCTCCAGATGAAATTTTGCACAAATCATTTGTTTGGCCCAAGGACGAACCCTATTGAAATTGGAGATAATCTGTCAAAATTTAGACATAGCTCCCATATATATCTTCGTTCGATTTGCCTTTTATTGTGCACCAAACGTGTAATATCAGCCCGAATAGTATAGAATTTTGCACATACAAACCGAAATAATAAGTTTGTCAAATTTGATCGAAATCGGTTCAGATATAGCTATAGCTCCCATATATATTGTTCATCCAATTTGTTATTTTTGTCCTCCGCAGCCGTAATATGCACTCTGTAACAACAATATTTGAGGAAATATATAAAATGCAGCTCAGAAATACCATTGCTAAATTTTATCGAGATCGGTTCAGAGTTGGATATAGCTCCCATATATAACTTTATCTGATTTAAAATTAATTTTGGATCAAATGGGCAAATTTAGTCTTTTGAACTTTAAATTATAATTATAATCATTGAATGTATGATTGAATTCTCCCATAAGAACTTTTAATTGTTATGTGGAGCTCTACTAAATTACCAAGGTTGTGTAGGGTATCATAAAGTCGTCCCCGCCCGACTTTAAGACTTTCTTTACTGGTTTAATATTTAACTGATAATGTTTTCATATTTAACTGCCTAATTCACTCTTATTCTACAATGAAACTTCTTCTCATTTTCAGATGCAATCTTGTTACACTTTGGATGAGGTTTCCCCTAAAAATAACGTAGCCTGAATGAAAAACAATTCAAGGAATAGCAGCATTACAACATTGTCGGAAAGGATAATCTTATTACGTGTGTGTGTGTGTGTGTGTGTTGAGGCACATGAATACTCAACACTAATGTCCACTTCAAATCCAATTAAACTCATTTTCCATTTTATGAGCCCAATACAATGCCACAATAGTCAAACTACGATGTTTGGTTCTCTTTTTATGGACTCTATGGTTTTCTTAAATACAAAATGAAAAACTTTTTTTTGCCGTTTTAGTGCGTTGTTTTAAACCGATTTTCAAAACCAAAATCAAAAAATACAACAACATACATCCAGCACACATGCTAATGTCTCTATGATGTTGGCAGACAATAAATGCTGCTCGAATAGCTTCAGTACCAACAAATTTATGTCTCCATTTATCTTCTCAAATGCAAACAGAGATACTTAAACGATATTTCAAATGATAACATTTATACAATCAAATAGACATTCACAAACACACACACCTACATATACATACATACGCTATGGTTTGTGCTGCCTGATATGTATATCATGCGTATATGGAGTAATGTAACGACAGACGATACAACTCCTATGCAAAACCATGGAGTACATGGAACACACTCACTCACTCACTCACACACACACACATCCAGGGTAGATAAATCGATGTATATCAGTTGCCGGCATACATACTTGACTAACGAAAAAAATCAACAAAATGTTTTTAAATTGACATTTTTATTTCCTTTTATTTAACTTGACTATGTTCAAACATTTTTCGTGTGAGTAGATGGTAAAATTGAAGGTGAAATAATTTAGACGTGACTAGGTGATTTATTCATTTTAGACCAGTAGCAGAGAACCTTGATGTGTTAATAACCTGCTTAAAAGTTTAGAGGAAATTTTAAAAAAATCCAAAACAATTTACATAAAAAATATAAGATTTATGAGAAAAATGTATATATTTATATAATTGCCAATTTTTAAGTTTGAATGAAGGTTGACCATTATATGTTTGATTTGGCCCAAAAAGAATCTACCATGTTATTCTACCGATTCACTTCTCTCCGAATTCTGAATCAATTTTAAATATTCAACCGCCCGGTGTCCATTTAATCTTTATAATCAACTTTAAGACCTCTCATCAACGTCATTAGTGTATAATTTAGATAAAAGTATCAAAATTTAATACAAATGTTCCAAAAAATATCCACTGCTTTTAGTCGGGTAGATCTGGTAAAAAATCCTTAGATAAATGTAGCCGGGGGTACTTGAAAATCAATTTAACAAGCAAAAAAAAGCAACTAAGTTCGGTCGGTCTGAACTTTTAATACCCCCCAACCACTTGGAGGGAACTTGCTAAACGAAAAAAACTCCGTTGAAAAATACCTCTAAAATTATCAAAATGGTACAGTTCTGTGGATGAAGATGTGGAATTCCATACATAATTTTCTGTCATGGGAAATGCTACGCATTACGAACTCCTAATACTAAATTTGAAACAAATACATTGAAAATGTGACATAAATCACCAAAAAGCCGAATATTGTAGTTATCGTTATGGGGGCTTTACGAAAATGTAGGCACGTATAGATAATTTGCATTAGAGAATACCAACTTTAAAACGATTTCGTTGAATAATGTCGCTAAAATCATAAAAATTCCTCATTATATAGGGGAAGGAAAAAGTACTCAGTGCGAACTCCAAATTCTAAAATTGAAAAAATTCCAATGAAAAAATTTTTAAAATTTTTAAAATACAAATATTAGGGGGCCATATGAAGAAATGTATACAGGCGTCCTAGATGGTAGTACCCATCACGAACTCCAAGTACTAAATTTGAAACAACTAATGTGGCTTAAATCGAATTTGGGGCTATGCGAATATATAAATCTCTACTAAGTCTGCAATATCATGTATAATATTTTGTCCTATATTTATACTTCTATGCCTTTGACTCTCTGCCATAGGAAATATTACACATAGAGAACTAAAAATTCTAAATTTGAAACAATTCTAATGAAAAATGTGTGTGTGAAAATACCAAATACAATGAGACAAACTATATTTGTTTCAACACAACACATCTGAACATTTCTGGTGAAATGTGTGACACAAACCAATAAAATACTGAATATTTGGAGGTACAGTTATATGGGAACTTTAGAAAAACTTGGCTCTATATTTCGAGCTGTTTCTCCACACTATGGCGGTTAAGGTCGTCCCTTTGCTAGAGGACATAGCTGAAGTATTATTTGTGTTACCTAAAAGGCAATAAATATCCTTTAAAAAATCCTCGACATTTTACAAATTTCGATGTTCCTCTTGTTGAGATAAATATGTATATAGGCTATTTAAAATTGCGACCCTTTGTGGGGGAGGTACTATAAGGGCTGGCCGATATTTATCATCTTCACGTCACATTTAATAGAAGTTTTAAATACGGGAAATTTGGATAAAATTGAAAGCTTATTTCGCATGTTATGAGAATTTTGATTATTCTAAATTTTTACCCATTTGTGGGGTAGGTACCTGAAGAAGTGGGTCCATATCTAAAGTCTTCGTACCGGGTCTTCTGTAATTTGAATAGAATCGAATGTTTTTTCGCATATTATGAGAGTCATAATTATTCAATATCCATAATACCCCGTTGTGGGGAGGTACCGAAAGAGGGGTCCGATATATTCCATCTTCACAGCTGACCTTGTGTTAGTAGAAATATTGGAATGTGCCGAGTTTTTAAGTGATCGGATGCTCATTTCGCGTTTTAAGAGTTTCATGAAGATATATATGGAAGCTATATCCAAATATATTGTAAATTTACGAGTAAATTTTACGAGTTTTAGACACTTACATACAAAATAGGGTACAGCATATGGGACCTGTAGCTTCAGTCGTAAGTGCCAAAATCCAAATAACTTTGAATTAAAAGTATTTTCCTTGCCAAATATCAGTGGTTTTCTTTACGAATATTCTTATAAACTCTACCTATGAAGGGATAAAATTCGGCATTTATTCTGATGCCCCTGTCGATTAATACAAGCGGAGAGGGACCATCGGCTGTTATGGCGGCCCACACCATCATCATGGCCCGCACTTTAGTTCTGGTGGCCAACCGAAGGTGCACATTTTCAGTTGACCTCTTCAACAAGTAAACACGATCATTTTGTTTGTTTGCAAAAGGGTGAAAAAAAATTTTTCCAAAATCGGCAGTTCACCACTTTCGGCCAAGCGAATCAACTCTTTAGTTCTTTTGAGTCTATTTTCTTTCTGTTGCGGTGTAAGTTCTTGCACTTTTTGGAATTTCAATGGCCTTACACCGACCTCATTTTTCAATATTTGCCGATTGGAATATTGCGATATGTTCAGCTCACGAGCCATTTTTCGGCCACTGCGACGCAGGTTTCTTGTTCATCCGATTTGTTATTTTTGTCCTCCGCAGCCGTAATATGCACTCTGCAACAACAAGATTTGGGGAAATATATAAAATGCAGCTCAGAAATACCTTTTCTAAATTTTATCGAGATCGGTTCAGATTTGGACATAGCTCCCATATATAACTTCGTCCGATTTACCTTTGATTGTGCACCAAACTTCTAATATTTGCCCAAATGGGATGAAATTTGGCACTTACGACCGAATTGAGGCTAGAAGGTAGTATGTCAAATTCGGTGAAGATCGGTTCAGATATATCTATAGCTCCCATATATACTGCTCATCCTATTTCTTATATTTGTTACCCACAGCCGTAATATGCACTCCGTAACAACAATATTTGGGGAAATATATAAAATATAGCTCAGAAATATTTTTGCCAAATTCTATCGAGATCGGTTTAGATTTGGATGTAGCTTCCATATACATCTTTATCCGATTTCAAATTAATTGTGCACTTTGTGGACAATACAAGTCCGAATTTAAAAGATACAAATGCTTCGGCATATTTAGTCCTTTGAACTTTAAATTATAATTATAATCATAAAAACTTTTAATTGTTATGCGGAGCTCTAGTAAATTAACAAAGTGGTGTAGGGTATCATAAAGTCGGGCCCGCCCGACTTTAAGACTTTCTTTTCTGTTTTTTTTTTGATTTAGCATAAATTCATTTAATTATTTGCAGACTTAAATTCTCATAAAATTATATACACAGCACAAATGTTCAAAGTAAATTTCACCTTCTATTTGTGTCGAACCATAATCATTCGCTAATAATATCGGAATTCCTTCAATGCACACCACCAATTGCAAATGGCATATCTCTCTCTCTCTCTCTCTCTCTCTCTCTCTCTCTCCCTACTACACATGTATATATGTGCGATATCATGTAAATAGCGTTATTGACAATAAGCGAATACTACTTTGCCCCAATATGGATACGTTCATTTTGCTGCAAAATCTATTGTTGCACTGAATACAAATTTGTATCGGTTTCGAAGCACTTGTAATTCTTGAAACAATCAACATCGCTGTGACATGTTTCACAAGTGAGACACAAACACCTGAAAGGATTCAATGGGTAGATTACATTTCCCCCTGTATTAAAGAGAATCTTTCAATGCAATTTGACGGGAAGAAAATGCAATGAAGTTGCACAAGACGCAATCTGTTGTATTGTGGCTATGGTTATGTAGGTGTGTTGTGTAGTGTCTTTTAGGCATCACAATGCGGAATTATGATGGAATCTGAAAATGTCCATGCATTCATATATCTCTCGTTGAATATTAAAGCCTCCTTAACTCCCAAATAATTTTTTTTCTTCAATCTTCAATAAAATACATAATTTTCTTCGTTTTGCAAATTGAACAAGACGCCTCCAAATAATCACGAATCTGTATCGACAATTGGGCCTCAGGGAATGATTTCTTTTCTGCTTTTTGTGCAACAATGAAGATGTTCAATAAAAGTTGTTTTTTTTCTCTTCTTTGCACTTCTTCTGCAGCTTTCCAAAAACTGAAAATCATTTCGAAACATTTTTCATATGAAATTTAAAGTTGGCTATTGTATTTGTTAACAAATACCAGCATACACAGAGTGGGGGAGGGGGTTGCATGGGATGGTATTGAATTTGAGCTGCTTCGCGTTGCCTTGCACTTAGTCATCAGCCTCCTGGAAACATGTTTTTTTTTTTAACAAGTTGTTCCCATGATTACTATTGCCTGATGGCATATTGTCGGAAAGTTTTAATTTTTTTTAGGAATTCTGCAACTAAAGAGTCAATGTATTGAGCAAAGTTTTAATGGATTCATCGAAATACTATATTGTTGATTTTTGAGGCATTGATGATAAAATGAATTTATTTGTAGTCATAAAAAAATCTAGCTATAAAGGATTACGAAAGATTCTAGATGAGAATGGTCAGAACTGAAAAAGGATTTCGTTCGCATGATAAAAATTTTATGGATGCAATATGTTTACACGTATGACTTTTCACCTTAAAAATGGTCCTGGGGCTCAATGCAAAATGAAATGGAAATGTACACGGAAAGCTTTTTAAGGAAAACAAATAAAACGGCAGCTAAGTTCGGCCGAACTTTTAATATCCTTCAGCATTTGAAAAGAATTTGGCAATTTTCAAAAAAAAAAAAAAAATAAATAAATAAATAAAACAACAACAAAATAAATAAAATCCGTTAAAAATTCTGTTTAAATGTTGAAAAATACCGAATGTAGCAGTTGTATTAAGGTCTATACGATAACGTGGTCTTGCGTAGGCAACTTTTGCCATTACAATATTCAAATGCGAAACTTGAAAAAAAAATCGGTGAATAATGTAAACTCATCAAATACCGAATATGGGGAGATAGTACTATATGGGGGCCATACCAAAACGTGGACTTACACCGACAATTTTCTGTAATAGGCTGCAGTATCTATTACGAACTTCAAATACGAAATTTGAATTATTTTCGGTGAATAGTGTCGCTAAAATTATCAAAATACAAAAAATGGGGAGGTACGGTATATGGGGGCTATACGAAGACGTGGACCTGTACAGTATCTATTACGAACTTCAAATACGAAATTTGAATTATTTTCGGTGAATAGTGTCGCTAAAATTATCAAAATACAAAAAATGGGGAGGTACGGTATATGGGGGCTATACGAAGACGTGGACCTGTACAGACAATTGTCTGCCTTAGGCTGTAGTATCCATTACGAACTTCAAATACCAAATTTGAAACAATTCCGGTGAGTATTGTCGATAAAATCATCAAAATACCGAATATCGGGAGGTACCGTTATATGGGGGCTATACGAAGACGTGATCCTGTACAGACAATTGTCTGTCTTAGGCTGTAGTATCCATTACGAACTTCAAATACCAAATTTGAAACAATTCCGGTGAGTATTGTCGATAAAATCATCAAAATACCGAATATCGGGAGGTACCCTTATATGGGGGCTACACGAAGACGTGGACCTGCACAGACAATCTCCTGGCATATGCTGTCGTATCTATTTCGAACTTCAAATACCAAAACTGAAACAATTCCGGTGAATAATGTCGCTAGAATCATCAAAATACCGAATATCGGGATGTACCAAAACGTTGACATACATGGCCCGTTTTCAATATCAAAAGTCCTGCAGACATAGTCCTGCAGTATAAAGGTCAAATAGCATGTTGTTGAAATAGATCATACCAAATATGAATCTCTCGGGAATGCGTAATTTTGCTTTTGACCAATTCGGAATCAGAAGGTAGTAATATATGGGAGATGTATTTACACTTCTCGCACCAATGAACATTGCTATAGAACGCATGATATGACTTCGAGGGGACACTAAGTTTTACCAAATGGAAAAATTCGGTTAAATGTGAAAAATCCATCTACTTTAGGCAGATATGACATATTTGGTGCCCAACATAGCTTAAATCGGACAAAAATATATATGAATGCTGAACCCAAATCTGGAAAGGTATTGATAAAATTTGGATGAGGTATTTTTGAGCTTATGGGATATCTGAATAACAAATATAATTGTTGTAGAGTTCATATTACGAGTGTTAGGGTTTAAAACACCACATCGGAAAAAAGATGTAGAATATGGGAACTATAGCAATATCTCAACCGATTTTCACCAAATTGCAACTACTTGCTCTTGGGTTGAATTCGGATGAATGTTGCACATATGGCGCATAATAAAATTGAAACAGGGGGGATATATATTCAGGGTGAGATGAAAAAACTACAACCAACTTCAGACTACTGTTATTTCCACGCCACTCGCCTGGTAGCGCAGCTCGACGTCATGGAACGCAAGAAAACAGAGACATCAGCAGAAATGGTTCGAAAAGTAAACAAGTTAAAAAGCATTAAGTTCGGCCGGGCCGAACTTTGAATACCCTCCACCTGTTGGAACTAATTTGGAAATTTTCAAAAAATAAAATCCTTAAAAAATTCTGTTAAAATTATAAAAATACCGAATATAGCCGTTATATTGAGGTCTATACGACGTGGACCTACATAGGCATTGTTTGTCATAAGCCATTACCATATTCAAATTCGAAACTTGAAATAAACGGTGAATAATGTAGCTAAAATCATCAAAATATCGTATATAGGGAGGAAGACCTGGACTAGCATAGACAATTTTCTGTCAAAGGCTATAGCATCCATTACGAACTTCAAATACGACATCTCAAACATTTTCGGTGATTATTGCACCGAAACTCGTCAAAATACCGAACATAGGGAGGTACTGATATTTGGGGACTATACGAAGATCTGGACCTGCATAGACAATTTTCTGTCACAGACTGTAGTTCCCATTATGAACTCTAAATACGTAATTTGAAACAATTCCGGTGAAAAATGACGCTAAAATCATCAAAATACCGAATTTTGTGAGGTACCGTTATATAGGGGCTATACGAAGACTTGGATTTTCTGTCTTAGAGTGTAGTATCCATTTCGAACTTCAAATACCAAATTTGAAACAATTCCGGTGAATAATGTCGTTAAAATCATTAAAATATCGAATATCGGGTGGTACCGTTATATGGGGGCTATATGAAATCGTACAGACAGACAGACAGACAGACAGACGGACATCGCTAAATCGGCTTAGAATTTTACGCTGATCAAGAATATATATACTTTGTTGGGTCTGACATGAATATTTCGAGGGGTTACAAACGGAATGACAAAGTTAATATACCCTCCATAGTATGGTGGAGGGTATAATAAAATGTATTTGACTCTCAAAAGGGATCAATAGGTTGTTACTGAACTCAAACTGGGAATTATTGTTAAATCTTGACGACGACCCCAAACGGATTATATCAAGCTATTTTTAGTTGAATATCACAGCGGAAAATTAATCAATATAACCATTCATGTGGAATTTCATGTGTCTCCCGTGAAGAAGTTGTTTGGTTAAATGCCGGGTTCTACAACAAATAATCCAATAGTTTGTTAAATGACATTTGTGAAAAAAACACTTCTCCTCGTTGACATTTGCCCCTTTCATTGTCATTCATCAATATTGTCCTAGGCTGGGCTGCAAAAAGTATGTTTAATTTCCACTTGGCTGTTACTCGCTCACCTTCATGGACGGAGGATTTCATTCGAATTATTTATACAAAATTGTGCGTACATTTAAATGGACAAAATAAAAATTTGTTCATTTTTGCTGCTGCTGCTTCTTCTTCATCATCAATTTTCCATATGATTTATGAATGCTAATACGACAGCAGCAACTTCCTGCTGTACTGCGTTGACCTTTTTTTTCCCTTCATTACTTACTCACACACAGCTAGCCACCTATGCAGCCTTCCATAGCTGAGAATGCATATGCAGCATGGTAGTGCTGTTGTTCATTCACCTGCTGTTGTTTTGTTGTGTACAACAACAAAACTTCAACTGGAGTCCTTTATTTTCGCCATTGTGGGATTTTTCATTTATGACATAGTCGAACTTTTAGTCCCGGCGTTATTGCATATTCAAGAGGGGTTCTTCCTGATGCGGTTCGCATAATGTCATGCTCGATGGCGTTGGGTTAAGGCAGTGATTCGAACTTAATATTTCACACCGTTTTCGGTGACCTCCATATGGGCACTTTTGCGAAAACATAAAGTTGAAAATGTGCGATGAGTGAACAACGTTGGAAATGTTTAATGTAACACAGTTTATGGTGAGGGGCTGCTTAAATAATTTTATTGTGACTTGTGATGATATTTACATTGCAGGGCATTGAGTACTTTTATTTTGCAAATAAAATTATTTAATTTTGAATGGAAATTTGAGGGTAATTATCTGCCCGATTTAAGTTATATTTAGGGTAATATTTTTAAGACACTAAGCTACCATCCCAAAAGTGTTTAGAGTTTGCCGACCAACATATTCAATAAGGCCTTTCATACAATTTTTTATATATTTGATGAGATTTAATTGTGGATTGGATGTAAAAATCAATAAAACAAGTTAGAAAGGAGTAAGTTCGGCAACGACGATCTTTGAATACCCTCCACAATTTGGACAAATTCGGAAATTCTCAAAGAAAAAAAAAATAAAATTAAAAAAAATCGATAAAAATAAGATAGAATCCATTAAAAATTCTGTTTAAATTTTAAAAATACCGAATATAACGAGTTACCGTTATTTTAGGGTCAATGTGAAGACGTGGACCAGCATAGGCGATTTTCTGTCACGGGCTATAGTACCCATCCAAAACTTCAAATACGAAATTTGAAACAATTCCGGTTAATAATTAGAGACATTATCATTTATAACAAATAAAAAAGCTGTAATTTCGACGGGAACGAAATTTGAATAACCTCCACCATTCGAAACGAATTTGTCTATTTTCAAAAAAAAATCAATAAAAATTCTGTGAAAAGCTTAAAAATACCGAATGTTGCCATTATATAAGGATCTATACAACGACGTGGACCTGCATAGGCAACATTTGTCATAAGCCATTACAATATGCAAATACCAAATTTGAAACAATTCCGGTGAATAATGTAGCGATAATAATTAAAATATCTAATATCGGGAGGTACCGTTAAATGGGGGCTATACAAAGACAGACAATTCTCTGTAGGTACCATTATATGGGGGATATACCTACATCTATCATCTATCTACAGTCAAATTCACTGTACGACACTCTTCGGGTCATCTTTGGGAGGTGGAAAATTCCATGTGGAGGTCATAGCTTTCGGTTAGTAGATCAAAGTCCCAAAAGGGCAAATTTTTAAGAGTCCATTACCCAAATCTAAAGAAGCTAATTATTCAGATTCATAGCTCGCAAAATCTAAGACCACATTTTCGATTTTGCTAAAAAAACTTTAATCTTGGAGGTACCAATGTATGGGGACTATACCAAAATATATATATACATATATACCTCTGTTGAAAATGTTATAATCCTCTCCAAAATTTTATCCAACTCGGTAAGAAAATGTCGCCAAGACACTTTAAATAGGCAAAATCAGGAAGTACATTTATATGAGCGCTTGATTTTCATTAAAGATCAAATCAATTGAAAAATGTGGCCAAGACCCCGGAAATGGCTGAAATCAGGGGATACGCTCATATGAGGGTTAAAGCAAAACGGGGGCCCATATTGATAATGGTTTCTCCTTACTAAGAACTCAAATTACCAAAATTTGCTAAAAATTTTTAAAATGTATAAAATATTTGAAATCAGGATATACCATTATATGACAACGAAACGTAGACCGACATGATCCATATTTTGTACAAATGATTCTACATATCACCCATAGGCCTGTACCAAATTTAAGAGTTCCATCTTAGTTTTACGAAATATAATCCAAAATATTTCAGGTCTTTTGTATATGGTCAAGGCAAAATATATAATGGGCTCTATAATGCCGAAAATTCCAATGTGTTGGAAACCTCATCCATATGGATGTAGAGGGTATATAACATTAGATACGACCAAACCGTACCTCAACGTTTTCAGTCCTTAGGCATCTTTGGTCATATCCGTCTCAGGACATTTGGAGTCGAGTGTCTTTCCGGATGGTAACTACGATAACTCAAAAAGAGTATTTTATTTATTCTAAACTTGATACATCGTAATATTTTTACCAAACCTAGATCGAGTTCGGAGATGGGCAATATCGTTCCACTGCTTCTGGTACCTCACCCAAAAAAGGTCAACATTTTCTCGTTAAACAAGATAGGAATATCAGATTTTGTACAAACTCTGCAAATCCCAATATTTTTATCTGTGCTATGTCAGGTGGGAAAATGGACAATATCGGCTTACACTTTTCAGTATCTCACCCACGGGGGTCACAATTTTGAATGATCATAACTCAAACAAGTAAAAAAGCAGTAAGATCGTCCGGGACGAACTTTGAATACCCTCCACCATTTGGAACGAATTAGAAAATTTTCAAAAAAAAAAAAATAAAATCCATTAAAAATTCTTTTAAAATCTTTAAAATATCTAATATAGGATGGTGCCGATATGGGGGGATATAAGATATTGTGGACAAATCTATGTCTGCGAGTAAAGTGCTCACAAAGAACTCCGTGTGTGGATTTTCAGACAATACGATTGGTAAATGTGGCTAAAATCATCAAAATACCGAATATCGCGGGGTATAGTTATATGGGAGCTATACGTTATCGTTAACCTGTATAGAGAATTCTCTGTCGGGAGGTAAAGTGCTGACAAAGAACCCCTTGTGACCATTCCGTTGAAAACTATGGCTAAAAACATCAAAATACCGAATATCGGGGGTACCGTTATATGGGGGCTATACGATATCGTGGAACGATGTAGCCCAAGAGAGATCTGTGCAAAATTTTAGCTTCCTATCTTAATTCGTTTAGACTGTAGCGTGATTACAACAGACGGACGGACAGGGCTAAATCGTCTTAGAATTTTACGCTGATCAAGAATATATATACTTTGTTGGGTCTAAAATGATTATTTCGATGAGTTACAAACGGAATGACGAACTTAATATACCCTCCATACTTTTTTTGGTGGAGGGTATAAAAAGTGTGACATAAGAGCCTGATCGTCTACAAATTCCCCACAGCCCAATATTATTATTAACACATAAAGTATCAAAATATTGAATAATTATAACTCTTATAAAATGTGACATAAGAGTTCGAATGTTTTCAAATTTCTGGAATTTATAACGGACAACTACTTCTGGTACATTCCCCTCAACGGGATTAAATTTCGAAAAACCATTTGAAAAACCAAGCTCATAAATACAAAATAAGCATCTGGTTGGTTTCAAACTTGGCTGAAGGTAGAATTTTCCAATTTTGGGTTACAATTCTGTACTAGAACGGTACGAAAAGTACTAAATATTGTACCCTTTGTGTTTGACAAACCAAAAGAGCTAGAACTCATAAATTTGGCATGAGGGTCATGAAAAATATTTCTATTCGACTTAGGGCAGATACGAAATGGAAAATATTTGCACTAGCCCCTTCGGTTCCCTCCCATTAAAGGGTCGATAGTTTGAATGATCATAACACAAGTCAATTAATTTTAATAATTTTATTAAATGGACATTGGCTGACGGTATAAATCTGCCGGAAAAAGCCCGACTGCTAGCTTTTAACTTATTTTACTTACAATCACTTTGGGCTAACCATGCAACTAGTACAATTATTTTTCTAGGATTTATTTAAAACTTTTCCAAAATCATACCAAAAATTACATTTTAAGAAACTCTTACCCCATCGCACACCCAACAACAGTGCAGAATCACACCTGCATTCATAATTCTGATTTAAGAACACCTAAAGGACTCGAACAAATGAAATCAACCAAAAAGCGCAAAGAAGAAGAAGAAAACTAAATGAGCAAACATGAAATACGTTTTCTGCTCCTTCCTTGTGCGATTCTGCTGTTGTAAGACATTCTTAATGATAGTAATTGTAATTCCGCAAATTGCAACGATGATCATGAGAACTGATGATGGTCATGGTGTTATTTTTGGCATTTGGGAATCCTTTCAGACCAAATGAATTATGTGAGTTTTTGTTTTTCATTTGGTTTGGTTTGTTTGCTGTAAATATCAAAAAAATAATGCATTTTTAATCTCGGGAAATTATTTTAAGAATTGTTTTGCGTGTCAGAGGTGTGAATGTGTTTTTTAATTTGGTAAACACTTGAATGTAATTAATGATTGTCTTTTAAAGTTTTTCGATATTGTTGTTAATTTTTATTATTGTTATTATCGTTATACGTTATATAAAAAGGTTATTCAAAAATACATGTAACACCGACAGGGGTTAAATCGACGGAACCTCTTACAAATTACTGGAGTTGGGTAGTTTCGGAATGAACTAGTTCGAAACAAGTTAAATAGAATCAGTCAGTATTGTCGACAGCTACATACCCTCATCCTCAAATATTAAAACGCATCAGATCTGGAGGACATCGACTACATATCATGGAGATGCGTAAAAATTAAAGAGAGTCTAATATTTATTTTCATTTTTCTTTGCGAACAATTGTTTCGCAAGTTATGAGACATATAAGTATTAACAAGTAAAAAAGCAGTAAATTCGGCCGGGCAGAACTTTGAATACCCTCAACTACTTGGAACGAATCAGGAAATTTAAAAATGGATTTTACATTAAAACTTCTGTTAAAATCTTAAAAATAACGATATCGGGGATATACGATATCGGGGACTTATATAGATACTTCTCTTCCAGAGGATAAAGTACTCACAAGGAATACCTTGTGTGAATTTTCAGACAATTCCGTTGAAAAATGTGGTTAAATCATCCAAATACCGAATATAGGGAGGTACCGTTATATGGGGCTATACGATCTCTTAGACCGATCTAGCCCATCTTCGAATTTGACCTTCCTGCAGACAAAAGACTGACCTGTGCACAATTTTAGCTTCCTGTCTTAATTCGTTTTGACTGTAGCGTGATTGCAACATACGGACAGCCGGACGGATGGATAGGGCTAAATCGTCTTAGAATTGTTCGCTAATCAAGAATATATATACTTTGTTGGGTCTAAAATTTCGATGAGTTACAAACGAAATGACAAACTTAATATACCCACCATACTATGTATGGTGTAGGGTATACAAATTATTACACTTTGTGGGAGAGATGCCAGAAGGGGTGGACCGATATCTATTATTTTCGCACCAGATCTTGTGTTGAAAGAAATATTGGAATATGTGAAGATTACAAAAAATTGAATGCTTATTTCGCATTTTATCAGAGTTTGGTTATTCAAAATTTTACCCCTTTGTGGTGAGGTCGAGATCTATTATTTCAGCACCAGATCTTGTGTTGGAAGAAATACTGGGGCATGCGTAATTTAAAAAGAATCGGATGCGCTTTTAAATTTTTTGAGCGTTTTGTTGTTCAAAATGTTGACACCTTTGTGGGGGAGGTACAAGAAGGAATTTGCCGATGTATCCCCTATTCACACCAGATCTAGTGTTGGTAGAAATATTGAGGGGTCCGAAACTTGAAAGTGTGTTTTGTGATTTATGAGGTAAATGGTTACTTAAAATTTTGACCGGTTGTGGGGGAGGTACTAGAAGGAGTGGTTCGTTCTCTCCACTTATACCCTCCACCTTGGAAAGGAGGGCACTTTAAATTTGTCATCCCGTTTGTAACAAATCTAAATATTCCATAAAAACCCCATAAAGTATTCATGATCTGCGTAAAATTCTAATTCTATTTAAAGATGTCCGCCTGTCTGTTGAAATCATAATACAGCTCACATTATTTGACGGAGAACTTTAAAATTTGGCACAGTAGTTTGCATTGCATATTGGCGGATATTCCAAAACGTGGACCTATATATGTCATTTTCAAACATATATAGGTCCACGTTTTGGGATAGTCCCCATATAACAGTACCCTCCGAGTGTTTGAATAACCCTCATATATCGGTACCTCACGATATTCTGTATTTTTATGATTTGTGCTACATTTTTCAACGGACTTGTCTACAAATTGGTATTTCTAGGTCATAATGGATTCTAGCTCCGATGGCGAAACATATTCCCACGTTTTTAAATAGCCCCCATCTGATATTCGGTACAATCGGATGATCATTTCCCTTTCTATGAAATAAATTATTTTCTTCGGAAATTTTGACCATTTTTGGGGAAGGTACCAGAGGGAGTGGATCGATATTACCCATCTCCGAACTCGATCTAAGTTTGACAATAATATTATGATGTACCAAGTTTGGACCCAATCGTATACTCCCTTCAAGAGTTATCGTGCGCACCAGCCAGACAGACGGACGGACACCGTTAGATCGACTCCAAATATCCTGAAACGAATTTGGTCCAAAGAGACCTAGGGTCTAAGATTATTGTTTCGATGAGGCCGTATCTGTATACCCGTATCTGAAGGTATAAAATATATTCCCTGAATGGAACTTCTACCCTGACATTTAGTTCATCTAGTTCTTTTCTTTTTGCTTCGACCAGTGTACAATGCGAACAATGAGTGGAAGAAACGATGAAAAATAAATTTTCAATGAATCACTTCGGAATGAAAGAACTATAATTAGAAACTAGTTCCTATTGAGAAAAGGAACGAGAAAAATCGATCCGCCTTATGAACTAGGTTGCTTAACCCTAAGAATAATCATATTCTAGTAAACCTTCTTTATTTTCAACGATCAACTGTACAGATTTTTTTCTAAAATGATATGTTCCTACCGTTCGTATTTTAGTTTGTTTATTTTTTTTGTTTGTTTTAAATCGCCATTTCGATTGTCATCTACATACATTACATACACAAGGTATCTACATACCTACCTACCCTCCCATGCCCAAATATGTAACCAAATTTGAGCTATGTTTTCCATGGTTTACATGCAAAGCATATCAAATGCTGTGTGTTGTGGTAATGGCATTTCGTGCGGTGGTCTTGCTTTCATGGCTTTGGCAATGTTTGTTGGTCATTTGGACAACCTGGAGTTGGGTTGCATCTATTCTTTTTGACATTTTATGATACAGCAGCAACAACAGCAGATGGAATACTCAAAAAAACGATACAAAACGAGCCAGCCAAATTTTGCTGAGCTTGTCCCGCAAAAGGTAAATCGCTCTTCAATTGCCATTTACCTTTGACACACATCCACATGTATTGGTAACTGATGATGCAGCAAAATGTCCCAGAATAGGACAATCTGCATCCGCTCTTTGTTAGGGGTTGGTCTGTAATATTACAAGATTGCAAAGAAAGGGGAATGGGTTTACATTTAAGTAAAATAATGGCTTGAAATTGGGTTATTTATGGTCGTCGGAAGGATTTATTGGTTTACATTCGGAATGTTGGTTGTTTGACGAAATTTTCGGGCCTAAAGTAATGTAGGAAAAAGTAAACATATATGTAACAACAAAAACTATGTATATTTTTAAATGAATTTAGGAATTAGAGGGGGTAAAAGTGCAGACATAGCAATTGTATGACCTACATCAATGGATGTAAGGAAAATTTTCAAGATGATTTTGTCACAAATTTTCAAAAATTTGGGTTTAAAGTTCGTAGATAGTAAAAAACTGATATCGCAATTGAAAATTGTCAATATCGATCCACTCAATGAGGAGTGGTTAAAATTCACTTATAAACAATTTAAAAAGTCTCAATCGGTTTTGACGGCAGATCTATACCTTCACACAATGTTCGATTATTTAAATATATATTGACTTCGTTTCGGACCTTAATAAATGCAGGGTGAGATAAAAAAAACAAGTCAAACGTCATAGTTTTTACTTTTTTTTTAAATTTTATTGAATGAAAGAAAGAAATGTCGGAAATAGCATCAAATTTTAGAATAACTTTAGATTTGTTCGAATTGGTCACCTTTGGCACGAATTATGGCCTTTAAACGGACAATGAAACAATAAATTCCGGACAATAAATTCCATATTTATCTTAGGTTTCTTGTTGAGAGAAATATTTAGATAAAGCTTGTGGTTAAGTATCGCTGACTTGTTTCGCAAGTTATGACATATAAAATATTTGAAAATTGTAACCCTTTAAGTGTGAGGTACCAGAAGGGTTCGCAGATATATGTTATCTTCACAACATATTTTGTCTAAACAAAAATATGTGTATGTGTGAAATTTGAAGAGAGTTGGGTGCTTATTTAGCTTTCTTTGAACGTTTTTAATTCCGATCTCCACCATCTTCATAACAGATCTTGCATGGATAGAAATATTGCGATGTGCCAAGTCTGAATGGAAACGGATGTTAATTTCGCGTTTGGCTCTTTGTGGGGAGGTACCAAATATTGGGATTTGAAGACAATCGGACTCTTACATCACATTTTATGAGGGTTATAAGGGAGTGGAACGATATTTTCCATTTTCGCGCCATACTTAGCACTAATGCACATATTAGGATTTGCAAAGTTGGAGCAAAATCGGATTATCCTTTCACTTTCTGTGCAGTAAAATATTTTCTTGAACATTTCGAATTTTTGGGCAGGATCCAGAAGGTGTGGACCGATATTGCTCATCTCCGAACTCGATCTAAGTTTGATTATAATATTACGATGCACTAAGTTTGGTTAAAATCGGATACTCCCTTCGAGAGTTATTGTGCGGATATGAGATTTATCCTGAAACTGATTTGGTCCAAAGGGTCCTAGGGTCAAAGGCCGTCATTTCGAGGCTGAGGGTATAAAAGTACTATGTGCTGAATTCGTGCGCACATTTTGTTAACATAGAGAACAAGAAATTTATGAGTATAGAGAAGGTTGCTTTAAGTAGAGTGGCGTCATTCGACATGTGTTCATTAGCCCTACATTACATAGTGGTAAGGGTATTTTATCTTTATTATTATGTATTTGTCTGTGACAGGAAGAAGGAAGCGAGGTAGACCTATATTTACTTTTGAGGATCTTCATAGAATCACTTTGTGAGTCGATTTATGCATATCAGTCTGCCCATGTATTTTTGTGAACAAAATGAAGGTCGCATTTATTATCCGATTGAGATGAAATTTTCCAAACCAAGAACGAACCCTATTGATAGTGATGGAAATCGGTTCAAATTAAGATATAACTCTAATATATATATTCAAACCGATTTCGGGTTAATTGTGCACCAAACGCCCAGTATCAGCCCAAATGACCTGCATTTTAGCATATCCGAACGAATTCAATCTTGAGGAAAATACATAAAATTTGGAGAAAATTTACTCAGATATTGTCATAGCTCCCATATCCGATTGGATCCGATTTGGGGCTTTAAGTCCCTCACATGCATAATATGCATACCACAACAATAATCTTTTGTGCCAGATATCAGATATAGCTCAGATGTAAGTGTTTAAAATTTTGTCAAGATCGGTTCAGATTTGTATATAGTTTTCGTATATCATTATCCGACATCGAGTTTTTTGTGCACCAAGTGGCTAATATGATGGATTGAATTTCGGCATTTCCGACGGGATTCACCCTAAAATCAAGTGCTTGAAATTCTAATGAAAATCGGTTCAAATTTAGCTATACTTCCATATATGTGTTTCATCCGATTTGGTGTTAAAGCCCCCTACATGCGTAATATGCACTCCACAACATTGATATTTAATACCGGACATCATGTGCAGCTCTAAAATTCCTCTGCCAAATTTTATCGAGATCGGTTCAGATTTCTATGTGGCTTCGATATACATCTTCATCCGATTCAAATTGAATAGATTTTTTATATTAAACCGAATTTTACAATGTGGTGAAAGTCAATTCAATTTTAACCCATTCTTCCGATTAGGATTACCAATTTTTGCATAACTTAAAAAGAAAAATTATAAAATAATTTTCCCCATTCATCACCCTCTTTTGATTTGATTAATAATGCAATTCATTATCCTTAATATGTAACAAAATGAAGTCATATAAAACAACAAGATGGCATACAAAGTTCTCTGTCGAAGAAATGCCAAGAGCACAGTTAAATTAAATGAAGCACCTGAATGTCGTCGTGAACAAACCGAATTTGCACTTTGCTGATCTTTTTGGGAGGGGGAATGGGTGAACAAAGTTTTACTGTGCTGGGCCAAGAACCATGTCTCTTGCCTTGCTTTATTTTCTTCCCCCCTCTCCCCACCACCATTGCTCTGTTCTACCAGCATCTTGGGAATAGTTTTTCTCCCCTCCCCCTTAAAGATAAACACCAACTTGCCATCCGTGAAGCACCACATAATTTCCTCATAATGTGCATAATGTTGGCGAAATTCTGTCAAGCATGCTTGACTCGAGTGCACTTGGATGGCTGGTTGGCTGGAATTGTTGAAAGTGCCAATGTTACATTTTGAATGAATTAAATTGTCGTCGGCACACAGGTTGGTAGTCTCAGTTGTGGATTATGTACCTTTTCAAATATGGAGATGATGAGTGTTTTCTTGGATGGAAGTTTTCTGATGTTTGTGTTTTACGTATTTTTCCTTGTGGCAATATTTGAGAATTTTCGTTGGAGACGAAATTTCCAAATGGATAAAATAGATGTTTTAAAAGTAAATATTGCAGGAGTGTTGATATTCCTTTTAGCAATTTGTACGTGCTCTACAAAAGCGACCATATTAGATAGTTGTAAAAGTGTAGGGTGAGATAAAAAAAACTCAGCAAAAAAGTCAAACGCCATAATTTTTTTTTAATTTAAAAGCATCAAATTTTAGAAAAAAAATTAGATTTGTCCGAATTGGTCACCTTTGGCGCGAATTGTGGCCTTCAAACGGCCCATGAAACCGTCACACGCTACCCGAATGTTGCTCTGCGGTAATTTGGCCCATTTCCGGCGAAGCGCTTGCTTGAGGTGATCGACACTTTGGTATTTTTTAGTGCCAACCTTGCTTTCCAAAATACTCCAGACACAATAGTCCAACAGATTGGTATCCGGAGATTTTGGTGGCCATTGTGCGCTGGAAATGAAGCGTGGAATCTCATTTTGTAACCATTCTGGTGCAGGGTCCAATTGGAATGTCCAAGGTCTGCGGCCAAAATGTTTAAGTGTGCAAGGTTTTAATACACCCTCCAGAATATTTTCGCGATAATATTTGGCTTTTATTCTGATGCCACGGTCGATTAATACAAGCGGAGAGCGACCATCGGCTGTTATGGCGGCCCACACCATCACCATGGCCGGCGCTTGAGTTCTGGTGGCCAACCGAAGGTGCACATTTTCAGCTGATATACAAAGTATATATATTTTTGATCACCACAAAAATTATACGTCGATTTAGCAATGTCCGTCCGTCTGTTCGGTTGTGGAAATCACTCTAGCTTCCGAACGAAATGAAGTAGATTGATAAAATTTTACTCAAATGTGTATTATGTCTGCAGGACTTTTGGTATTGGAAATGTAGGTCCATGTCTATAGCCCCCATATAACGGTACCACCCGATATTGGGTATTTTGATGATTTTAGCGACATTATTTACCAGAACTATTTCAAATTTGGTATTTGAATTTCGTAATGAATACTACAGCCTATGACAGAAAATTGTCTGTGCAGGTCCACGTCTTCGAATAGTAACATTAACATTAGTTTACGAAATTATTTCACCTTTTGTATTTGAAGTTCGTAATGGTCTTATAGACCCTAATATACGGCTACATTCGGTATTTTTAAAATTTTAACACATTTTTTTATTTATTTTTTTATTTATTTATTTATTTATTTTTTTTTTTTTGAAAAATGCCAAATGGTAGAGGGTATTCATATTTACAGCGTTGCTGGACAACGAATGTTTTCTCATCGGAGAAAACCAAATTCGGCAGTTCACCACTTTCAGTCAAGCGATGCAATTATATTTGGAATTTAAATTGCGATATGTCCAGCTCACGAGCCATTTTTCGTCCACTCCGACGCAGGTTTCGATCAAGTCGCTTCTTTACTTTTCGAACCACATCTGCTGATTTTGCAGTTTTCTTCCGTCCACTTCCATGACGTCGGACTACACTACCAGTATCGAGACACAAAAGACTTATTCACATTTAAATACTGGAGTGCTCTAACGATAGCCACTTGTGATTTTCCAGCCAATTATAACGAAATCACACTACCACGTTTGAGTTCCATCACGAATAACTTTTGTTCTGGAAAATTCTCACCAAAATGCTTTTGTAGGCTTGTAAACAATATAATGAGCAGTCACTGGAATAATTTTAACAGCTATCGGACGAATGGCTTAGAAATGACAGCAGTCTGAAATTTTTTCATCTCACCCTGTAGTTTGCCCCTCAACCACACTTAAACATTTTCTAAAAATTATCACATATCTCATGAAGGAAGTAAACAATATAGGCCAAACCTGGCGCTTCGCAATATTTATATCATATTTATTTAGGTTCGATACGAAATGGATAATATTGGCCTATTCCTTCGGAACCTACTCCATACAGTTTCAAAAATTTGAATAATCATAACAGAATTCAAAATTTATTTAAATAATCGAAGAGTGTCTGAGGGTATATATTGTCCGGCAAAACCTATTATTACTGTTTAAATTGGTTGTTTTGTTAAATTTTCTAAATTTATTTTTATATTATTCAACTTAATTTATATTTTTGGAACTCAAAAATTCCAGCCACTACCAGTGCTCGTTATTTTTACTCAGAAAACACAATATTTTCATGGAAAAAATTTATTCTAAGAAACTCTTACTTCTTTGAAAACCTTTCATTATAATTGTATGTCTGTGTGTTTGCATTGACACTTCGAAGTAACTGTCCTTTTAACACTTGAACGTGCGTACGTTCACATTTGCCTTTTGAGTTTTACTGAGCAATTCGCATTTACTCAGATAGCTTCATTAAGTTAATGCATGCAAAAATACTTAGACGTGTGTGTGTCTGTGAGTCGCGGGGGAAATCGTGGAAATCGTTCGATGTTGCTGTTTATGTTGATGACCAGCAGAGAGAGAGAGAGAGAGAAAGTAAAGATTCATGGATTTTTATTTTACCAAAGACTAACAAAACTGTAAATGTCGTACACATACATATGAACAAGTTAGGTTTTCATTATATGGGGTTGGTGTAGCTGAAGATAGTAATGTTCTGACCAGCTCACAAATGTTTACTTCAATACGTGACTGGTTTAAGACAAATTGTTACTCTTCGAGAACGTAAGCATTTTTTTGAAGTTGGTTCATTAGTAACATTTAAAAAATTTAGAGAAATCTGGAGACAAAATAACTTTTTATATAAGATTAATTATGTATTTTTTTCACATTCTTTATATACAGGGTGAGAAGAAAAAACTGCAACCAAATTCAGACTGCTGTCATTTCTAAGCCACTCGTCCGACAGCTGTTAAAATTATTCCAGTGACAGTTCATTATATTGTTTACAAGCATTAAAAATATTTTAGAGAGAATTTTCGAGAAAAAAAGTTATTTGTGATGGAATTCAAGCGTGATAGTGTGACATTTGGAAAACCACAAGTGACTACCGTTAGAACAATCCAGCACTTAAATGTGAATAAATCGTTAGTGTCTCGTACCAACGCTCGTTACCGTGATACTGGTAGCGTAGCCCGACGTCAAGGAAGTGGACGGAAGAAAACAGCAACATCAGCAGAAATGGTTCGAAAAGTAAAGAAGCGACTTGATCGAAATCCGCGTCGCAGTGGCCGAAAAATGGTTCGGGAGCTGAACATATCGCAAATATTCCATTTGGCAAATATTGAAAAATGAGCTTAGGGTAGAGCCATTGAAATTCCAAAAAATGCAAGAACTTACATCGCAACAGAAAGAAAATAGACTCAAAAGAGCTGAAGAGTTGCTTCGCTTGGCCGAAAGCTGTGAACTGCCGAATTTGTTTTTTTCCGATGAGAAAATAATTCGTTGTCCAGCAGTTTGTAAACAAACAAAATGATCGTGTTTACTTGCCAAAGAGGTCAGCTGAAAATATGCACCTTCGGTTGGGCACCAGAATTCAAGCGCCGACTATGGTGATGGTGTGGGCCGCCATAACAATCGACGGTTGCTCTCCGCTCGTATTAATCAACAGTGGCATCATAATAAATGCCGAATAATCTCGCGAAAATATTCTGGAGGGTGTATTAAAACCTTGTGCACGCAAACATTTTGGCCGCAGACCTTGGTCATTCCAACAGGACTTAGCACCATCGCACTCAGCATGCGGTACCCAAGAATGGTTACAAAATGAGGTTCCTCACTTATTTTCCAGTGCACAATGACCACCAAAATCTCCGGATACCAGTCTGGAGTATTTTGAAAAGCAAGTTTGGCACTAAAAAATACCAAAGTGTCGATCATCTCAAGCAAGCGCTTCGCCGGGAATGGTCCAAAATACCGCAGAGCAACATTCGGGCAGCGTGTGACGGTTTCAATGGATGTTTGAAGGCCATAATTCGTGCCAAAGGTGACCAATTCGAATAAATCTCAACTTATTCTAAAATGTAATCGTATTTCTGTCATTTTTTGCTTTCATTCAATAGAATTGAAAAAATGTAAAAATTATGGCGTTTGACTATGTTGTAGTTTTTTTTATCTCACCCTGTAAATCGAGAATTTAAGTTAAATGGTGTATTTCAAAAAAACAAAAAATGTTTTTCGAGATTCAGGTTGTTAAAACGACAATCGTAAATAAATAATAATACTCTGTTTCTTTTGTTAAAAACCAACATCTCTTAACAACCCAAAAAAAAAAAAAAAAAACAAAACAAAACAAAAACTTATATTCTACTTTCTGCGTATCCCCCCAATACCTCATTTGTTTGTTTTGAAAATAGCCTGGCAATCAACCTATAATTTTGTAAACATGTTGAGAATTCCTAATTATTAGTTTACTTTTGTGATAATTTATTTGTGGCGAACATAACATGCTGGGTGATTTGCTTTTCCATAACTTCTAAATTATGATGTTGACATTACAAATTATATGTTTTTTTCATATTGCATGTTTTCTGTTATTGCTTGTATGTTCGGTCTTAATGAGTAAGGATGAGGAAATATAAAATACTAAAACTTTGAATTTCAAATTACTGAATGGGGAAGGAATGAACATTACGTTGATTTGTTGGATTGGACGCAATATTATTTGATACGGCCCAAACATGCCTCGTCGAAGTAATTGATTTAGATTCTAGGTCTCTTTTGACAAAATCCTTTTTACGATATTTGGAGTCGATCTAGGGGTGTCCGTCCGTCTGTCTGTCTGGCTGGTGCACACGATAACTCTCGAAGGGAGTATCCGATTTGGTTCAAATTTGGTACATTTTAATATTTTTGTTAAATCGAGTTCGGAGATGGACGATCTCGGTTCACTCCTATTGGTGCCTTTCAATAAAAGGTAAACATTATCATAAAAAATAATTTACCTTGTAGAAAGAGAAAGGATAGTTAGATTTTGTGCAAATTTTGCAGATCCCAATATTTTTTCTTAGTGCTAGGTCGGGTGCATCAAACACCTCCCCCTAGAAAGTGTCAATATTTTTAATAATTATAACTCTCGTAAAATGTGAAATAAGGGTCCGTTTGTCTTCGAGTTTTGTACATTTTAATAATCTTACCAACATATGATCTGGTATGAATATGAAATATACCTCTCACATAAAGGGTCAAATAATTATATATCAAGATGCGAAATAAGTTCCCGCTTCCCTTTGAATATCACATATCCCAATATTTCTATTAAAGAAAGATCTACTGTGAAGATGGGATGTATCGGTCCACTCCTTCTTGTGCCTCTCCCCACAAAGGGTAACAATGTTCAATACTTATATCTCTCATAACTTACGAAAAAGTCAACGTTTTTTACAAACTGGGTATGTCTTAAAATTTTTCTCAAACAGAGATATGATATGAGTATAGGATTTCACATACAAGTTGAACATTTTGATTATTCGCATAAAATTGAAAATAAAATATCGATTTTCTTTTACATTTTTATCAGTATTGCCAATATTTTTGTCAATATTAGATGAAGTGGAATACCTCAGTCCGCTAAGTATGGTACCTCACTCATATTGAAACATTTTACAAAAAATATTACATATCTCATAAAATGTGAAGGAAGAAGTCGATATAGTCTAAATCTCGCACATATTTATATGAGACTTAGATCAGATACGAAAAGCGTGCACAGTTTGATCACAATCATAATGTAAGGCTGAGGGTTTAAATCCGTCGGTAGATCGATTGATACTTTTTAATTTATTTTCTCTCAGCACTGCACTCACTCGAACAATACAAAATGGTACGTCAACGATTGATAAGGGTTAGAACTTTGAAATTGAGGTGATGTAACAACATTACTGAAAGGTACAATTTTATATTATTACTAAGCGTGGCAGAAGTTTCAAATTTTACTTGAGGATCACTCTTCGATATGATAAGGCCCACTTCGCACTTAATTTTGATTGTTTTCTTTTAAGAACCATGGTTGAGATAAGGCGGAATATTTGAAATATATACAATATTGGAAAGAAAAGTATTAAAGGGTACAATACGATACACTATTCTTCTTTAGCGATCCATAAGATTTAGAACTTTGAAATCGCTCATATGGATCACTTTTCGTATGGTGGAATGAAGTATTCCAAATTTTTAAAAAATTCCTTCCTTCGAAAAGTTCGCATTTATTCATTCCAAGCTTTTTTACATTCAAATTTTACAATAACACTTTTGGATGACATAATGTGGACTTTTATGAAATTCGTGCTTAGAGAGTACCAAAAGTACTTAAATATGTCAAATATTGCAACATTGCTATTGAGTGACAAAAAAGATTACAACTTTGAAATTGTGCATATGGATGAATTGTTAGTAGAATGGGAGAGATTTGCGGAACTTAGATATTCAAGGATTTTTGATCGATCGATTAATACTGCAATTCTGAAATCGTACATTACGGTCATTCTTGCAGGAATTTCGTACTTTTATTATGCGAAAACTACTAAAATGTGAGATTTCGTCTTTGAAATTTAAGTAAAACCATAGAGTGCAGATGTCGACGGGCGATGGCCGTCGTTGGTTGGCTCTCACCGAAAGTAGTTGTAGTGGCATAGGGATCCTAGTAGAAAATCTGCGTTCACTTGTCTATTTTGTCTATAAATATACGATAAGACATCTTATTTAAAATCTTGCTCAACTAGTTTAATATTTTCCTAGGATAGTCTAAAAGGATAACATAACCATCTAAATCAATGTTTTGCCTATATTCGATTTGAAAATTGTTTGATAAGCTTTGTAACCGCATTTGGAAAAATTTAAATTGCTTTAAATATATGTTTACACTATTCTGAAATTCTATACTCACACACATTCGTTCGAACAAAACCGCTGTATGTTTCTTAACATTTATTTATGAAATATTTAGATAGACGCCAGTATTTCGTTAAGTTATCTTGTAATTATAGATGCCTTCTCACCTGATGTTAAAAGGAAGTTATATACTTTTTGACCTATCCCAATAACATAACTTTAGTTTACGTTAAACTTCCATGTTATTACAATGTAATGTTACAAACATTACAGAGAATACAATAACAAACCAATGTGGAGAGGTCATTTCACCGGAACTCTAAAGAACTTCTACTGAGAGAAAGAGAAGTTTGCCGTGCGCATGTATAAATAAAAGACAATGCAATTGTTACACGTGCCACAAGTACATCTTCATTGTTCTTAGGGGAATATTTAATTGGCTGAGTTGCCAAGATGAAAAAAGAAAATTATAAACAGAAAACAATATAAATTATTCTTATATTAATTCTCTGAAAAATATGGGGATGAGTTCTATAATCACTATCTGACTGACTGAATGATATATTAAAAATATGTATTACAGTTATAATGTTATGCATGGGATATACCAAAATTCAGTTTCTAATAAATATATATTTTTTATATTTTTTTTTTATATTATGCACTTTATTACACGTTTGCGTTTCCATTTTTTATTTTCAGATACATCCACAAAAACATTCCTATAAAAAGGGGTAAGTTGTTTTTTTCCAGTCTGTTTGCATGAGGTTTCATTAATATTTGTCATGAACTAAATCAGTGAATTTATTATTAAAAATCTCGCATTCCAATACCAAAAATTAAAATTGCAGTACTGGAAATTTCGCTCAAAAAAAAAAAAAAAAAAAAAATCTCTTTTAGAGACTTTAATAATGAAAATGAAAGCAACTGTTGATTATAGTAAGGCTTTGAAGATTTGTAATGAAAGTAGTTTTAATTAACGAAGCATCATTCTGATGTAAGGAATAATATTTAAAAATTGTTATTAATTTTGAATTCTATAACAGGTTGAAAATCAGGACATACATATTATTTTATGTAGAGATTGCACAGTTGTTGGTATTTGTTTTTCGGAATATTGAAGGTTTTAGCAACAAATTTTGAACTATATATATCATTTGCACGTCAACGTTTGGGATTCTTGTATGCAATTTCACCTCGCAAAAGTCATCTCCTAATTCACGGTATTCTGCCATAATTTCCAATGAAATAAGCTCAATCTCAATATCAGACAATAATTCATGGCTGGGGCATTAAACGTTTGGCACGGGCGAACCTAACTTCTTTTTTTATACCCTCCACCTTACATAGTATGGAGGAAATATTAAGTTTGTCATTCCGTTTGTAACTCATCGAAATACTAATTTTACACCTAAAAAAAGTATGTATATTGCTGATCGGCGTAAAATTCGAAGAAGATGTGGCCCTGTCTGTTCGTCAGTCGTAAGAAAAAAGAAAGAAGATGGGAAGCTAAAATTGTGCACAGATCAGTCTTTTGTTCGAAAAATCATAACTTGCATAGAATGAAAAAAAAAAAATATTCCTGATTTGCTAAAATTTCGACCATCCTTTTATATATATTTCTACTCAAATTGGTGAGATACTGCGATACATAGGTTTTTGGATCCCCACACAAATGGCCAACATTTAACTGTCTACGAACTGTGAATTTAAAAAAAAATAAGGACATCTAGGATAAACTAGTTTTGGATTTTGAAATATTTTCTTACCTAGTCTTCCGGAAGAAAATAATAGATTATTAAAAAAAACTTCCCCGCCTAAAATCTTGATTTTTATAAATATTTTACTGATCGTATTTTTCTAAAACATATTTTTATACCCTCCACCTTTGAAAGGAGGGCATATTAACTTTGTCATTCCGTTTGTAACATCCTTAAATATTCGTTGTAGACCCCATAAAGTATATATATTCATAATCAGCATAAAATTCTAAGTCGATTTAGCTGTCTGTCCGTCTGTTTGTCTGTCTGTCCATCTGTCAGTCTGTCTGTCCGTCTGTCTGTTGAAATCACGATACAGTCCACATTATTTGACGTAGACCACCAAAATTTAGCAGAGCAATTTGTATTGTGTCTAGGATGGTTGGTATTGAAAATGAGACATATCGGTCCACGTTTTGGTATAGTCCCCATATAACGGTACCTTTCGATATTTTGATGATTTTTGTCACATTTTTTCACGGATTTGTCTGAAATTTTGTATTTGTAGGTTATAATGGGTCCTAGTTCGTGTGTCGAAACATTGCCTGTATGGGTTCACGTTTTTGTATAGCCCCATATTATTATTAAAGTATTAAAAGTTTGGCCCGACCGAACTTAATGTTTTTTACTTGTCCTTTTCCAAAAATATTTTTCAAAGACATAATTTCCAAAATCATGGTTACATAATGGATTTTTTTTAAATATTTATCTAAAATTTCCTGACTCGCAGATTTTTTAAAGATCTTTTTTGCAATAATTAAAAATAGCGTATTAATGGACATCCTTCCCAAATTATAGGCAAATAATGAGATTTTTTTAAATATTTATCTAAAACTTCCTGACTAAGACTCGTAGATTTTTCTAAAACAAACACCTTATTTGCAAGCTCTTCCTTTTTGATTTTTAAGGACTAAAAATTGTAAATTTTTCAAGAATATTTTGGGCAAAATTCATGGTTTTTATAAAAGATATATAAATATTGGATTTTTTAATTTCTTAACAGAGTCTTTTTGTTTAAAATTCATAGATTTTTACTATCGATTTTCACGAAACTCCTGACCTATAATCCTGGATTTTTTGGAAAAATATTTTAAAATATATAAATATTTCAAAGATTTTTTAACAACATTATTAACTTATCTTTCTAGGCAAGAAAAAAATTTAAGAATGGTTCAGATTTGGATATAGGTCACATTTATATCTTCAAGCGATTTCGGGTTTATTGTGCACCAAATGACCAAAATCTGTCCAAAAGTCCTGAAATTTGGTACATCCGACCTAATTCCGAGAATATCGGTTCAGATATAGCTATAGCTTCCATTTATATGGTTCATCGGATTTTGTGTTTATGTCCCTCATATTCGTAATATGAATTCGAAAACTATCAGCAAATATCACATATCCTATAAAGCTTGGAAATACCTTTGCCAAATTTTATAGAGAACGGCTAATATTTGGATTTAGCTCCAATATATATCCTTAATCCGATTTCAGGTTTATTGTGCAAATAATGGGTAATATCAGCTCTGTTCCAACATATTTTTATACCCTCCACCATACATAGTATGGAGGGTATATTAAGTTCGTCATACCGTTTGTAACTCATCGAAATAATCATTTTAGACCCAACAAAGTACATGTGTTCGTGATCAGCGTAAAATTGTAAGACGATTTAGTCCTGTCCGTCCGTCAGTCTGCTACAGTCAAAAGGAATTAAGATAGGAAGCTATAATTTTGCACAGATCTCTCTTTTTTGTCTGCAGGCGGGTCAAGTTCGAAGATGGGCTATATCGGTCCACGATATCGTATAGCCCCCATATAAAGGTACCCCCAACCCCCGATATTCGGTATTTAGATGATTTTAGCCACATTTTTCAATGGAATTGTCTGAAATTCCACACAAGGAGGCCCTTGTGAGTACTTTACCCCCTGAAAGAGAATTGTCTATATAGGTCCACGATATCGTATATCCCCCATATAATGGTACCTCCTATATTCGGTATTTTGATGATTTCAGACACATTTTTCAACAGAATTCTCTGAAATTCCCCACAAGGAGTTCATCCTAAGTACTTTATCCCTTTGAAGACAATTATATATCTTCCGATGTTAGGTATTTTAAAGATTTTAACAGAATTTTTTGAAAATTTTTTAATTCGTTCCAAATGGTGGAGAGTATTCAATGTTCGGCCCGGCTGTACTTACTGCTTTAATATAATTTTACTTGTTTTAATATAATCCTTCTCGAAGAGATATCATGCACTCTATAGCAATGTTAGTATTTGGTATAAAAGATTAAAATGTCTCCGTCAAATTTAGTGAAAATCATCTCTGAATTGGATATCCCTCCCACATATTAGTTTCCTTTGAAACCAAACTGTAACTGCTCTAAAGCCAAATGTTGATAGGTGGTATGATCTACTTCAAATAAAGTCAAAGCATAGTGGTGTAGGGTATCGCATAGCCGTCTCCGCCCGACTTTTCGCTTTTCCTTACTGGTTTTTTAATGAAACCATACTGCTGTACGTCCTTCGCTTTCCCCGTTTTACAATCCGTGAAGTACTTACCATATAAAAACCTATTTATTTAACGATTTTCTACCGATGAATTCTCCTTTATGTACAGACTCCCCCTTTGGCTGTACTCTAGTCCTGCTGACGACTGTACATCAAATTAACCCATTTTTTTATAGTTTTTTTGTTCACTTTTATCAAAATTATTTCGACTTGTTGAAAATAATAATTCCTTATTTGCTGGCTAGACCCCCTTCCATCCACAAGCCCCCAAATGCGACTTTGTTTCGAGGTTGTCTATTTTGTTTTGAGTTCTTTGTGTGTGTGTGGGTGTGTGTTCCAATCTACCAACTGCCAGCATAGAGTGGCTGCTGAATAGTTGCGGCTGCCACAGCTTTTATGGCGTCGGTGGTTGTAAACAACTTTAACATAAATAAGTGTTAGTCACTATTTAGAATTTTACTGGAGGCGATGTCGGTAACAGACTTTGAGTTTGTTTTTTTTTTTTTTTTGTTATTCTTTGTGCGACGCTAGTGCCTTGTCATTCACTTTGGGTAAAGAAGAAATAATAAAAATAAAAGGCTGATGTTTGAAACACATGATGGCGGATGCCAAACTGGGGGGCTTTAATGTTTTGAGATACGTGTTTAAAATATATGAAAATGGTTCGGAGAGGGAACTTTATTTGGAAATATTGTTCCCCTGGTAATATAAGAATGGCTTTTGATTGAAAATGAAATTCATATATGGTTTTACAGTTTGAAATATTTTTGACAGAAAACATCAGTAGACCAATAAGGAATTCTCCAAAGGCTACTTCATTTTCATATGTTGTTAAAAGCCAGCATCGTATAATGCAGATTTCCGAAAAATAATTTTCGTAAAATATGCTTCTAAAAGGATTCTGACGCCAGGATCTTGTACTCAATTTGAGATTATTTTTATAAGGAAGGAATAGATTTTTTGGATAATTAAATACAGGGTGAAACGAAAAAATTGCAACCAACTTCAGACTGCTGTCATTTGTAAGCCACTCGTCCGACAGGTGTTAAAATTATTCCAGTGACAGCTCACTATATTTTTTACAAGTGTACAACAGCATTTTGGTGAAAATTTTCCAGAAATAAGTTATTCGTGATGGAATTCAAGCGTGATAGTGTGATTTCGTTATATTTGGCTGGAAAACTACAATTGGCTATCGTTAAAGCACTCCAGCATTTAAATGTGAATAAATCTTTTGCGCCTCGCACCATCGCCCTTTGCCGTGATACTGGTAGCGTAGCCCGACGTCAAGGAAGTGGACGGAGGAAAACAGCAACATCAGCAGAAATGGTTCGGAAAGTAAAGAAACGACTTGAACGAAACCCACGTCGCAGTGGCGTAAAATGGCTCGTGAACATATCGCAATATTCCATTCGGCAAATATTGAAAAATGAGCTCGGCGTAAAACCATTGAAATTTCAAAAAGTGCAAAAACTTACACCGCAACAGAAAGAAAATAGCTAAAGAGTTGCTTCGCTTGGCCGAAAGTGGTGAACTGCCGAATTTGGTTTTCTCCGACGAGAAAACATTCGTTGGCCAGCGGTTTGTATTGTTTACAAACAAAATGATCGTGTTTACTTGCCAAAGAAGTCAGATGAAAATGTGCACTTTCGGTTTGCCACCAGAACTCAAGCGCCGGCCATGGTGATGGTGTGGGCCGCCATAATAGCCGATGGTCGCTCTCCGCTCGTATTAATCATCCATGGCATCAGAATAATTGCCGAATTTTATAGCGGAAATATTCTAGAGGGTGTATTAAAGCCTTGGGCATGCAAACATTTTGGCCGCAGACCTTGGACATTCCAACAGGACTCAGAAGCATCGCACTCACCACGCGCCACCCAAGAATGGGTACAAAATGAGATTCCTCGCTTCAAAATGAGGTTCCTGCCACCAAAATCTTCGGATACCAATCAGTTGAACTATTATGTCTGGAGTATTTTGGAAAGCAAGGTTGGCATTAGAAAATAACAGAGTGTCGATCACCTCAAGCTTCGCCGAGAATGGTCCAAAATACTGCAGAGCAACATTCGGGCAGCGTGTGACGATTTCATTGGCCGTTTAAAGGCCATAATTCGTGCTAAAGGTGACCAATTCGAACAAATCTAAACTTATTCTAAAATTTGATGCTATTTCCGATATTTGTTGCTTTCATTCAATAAAATTAAAAAAAAAAAACAAGTAAAAAGGCTGTAAGTTCGGCCAGGCCGAACTTTGAATACCCTCCACCATTTGGCTATTCTCAAAAACAAAAAAATCCGTTAAAAATTCTGTTGAAATCTTAAAAATACCGGATGTAGCTATTATATTAGGGTCAATACGACGACATGAATCTGCGTAGGTAACATTTGTTACTCTAAAAAAAAATAGTTATCATGTCGATAAGATCAAAATAACGAATATCGGGAGGTACCGTTGTATGGGGGCTTTGCGAAGAGGTGGACCTGCACAGACAGTTTTCTGTCTTAGGCTGTGGTATCCATTACGAACTTTAAATACCAAATTTAAAACAATTTCGGTGAATAAATTCGATAAAATCATCAAAATACCGAATATCGGGAGGTGCATTTATATGGGGGCTATACCAAAACATGGACCTACATGGCCCATTTTCAATACCAAAAGTTCTGCAGACATAACATTCATTTTAGCAACATTTTATTAATCTACTTCTTAACAAACTTAATGTACCCTCCATATTATGGTGGAGGGTATAATTATCCCGTTTGACTTTGTTACAGTTTTTTACCTCACCTGTGTGTTGTTAAAAACAGCATCGTAAAATGCAGATTTTCAAAAAGCAATTTTCGTAAAATAAGCTTCTTAATGGATTCTGACCGCAGATATTATATTTGACTTAAGTTTTTTTTTTTTTATTTTGTAGGGAAGGTGCAGATTTTTTTGGATATCTAAATTCTTTTAATAATATTATTTTATTAATATCCTTCTATACAACATTTCAGGATTCACCTCTTCCAAATCTGGTGCAAAAACAGTATCCTCTTTTTTAACATTGACAGCATTACACGTCTAATAGTCAACCGGCTGTCCTTCATGGACTATTGTGGCATCACAAACTCACCCATAAATCAATTTCTTGTAAATTGAACACTCCTCTTAAGACAAATTGCCGGTCAATGCTATTGCCGGCCGGTCAGTCAGCCAGCCATTAAAGTGAGCCTAATGACAGACTGACATATTTTAACCCCTCCCTCTTCAAGGCAACAACTTCGAACGAATGAATGTTTATGTTCCATGTTTTTCACGTATCTCTATTCCATGTGGGTGACACATTTAAGAAGAGAAGACGAAAAGGAAAAAAACAAACAAAACAGCAGATGGGCGGAAAATGTAATTAATTGCTGCCTTTTGGAAGCAACAACAACATATGTTGCTTTAATAGTTTCAAGTCAATCATTATTTGTGTTCAATATTGCCGTTAATAGAGAGTTGTGTGTGGTTTTTTAGGCGAATAAGGCAATATGTGGGGGAGTTTCTGGGAATTTCTGAAATAGAATTTCATAAAAAAAATTGTCTGCTGTGGCCGGCCACGGATATTGTTTTGAGAATATAAAAGGAAAATGTTGACAAAATGTCGTTAGTTATATAACATAGGACATTTGCTAGATAGATGTGGAGTCGAGGCGGGTACTTCTTCATCTTTACAGAATCTACTTTAGCCAGGAATACTGTTTCTCATCTTGAGGTCAGATATCTGAAAGTGCAGTGGCCAGTCACTTAGCCTATCACGATCTTAAATCAGACTTTCTAAGTGATAGAAGGTAGCTTGCTTCGATTGGAAAATAAGGCACGACCCCCACAATAAATACAAGTAAAATAAGCAGCGAAGTTTGGCCGGGTCGAACATTTTATAGCCTCCACCATTTGGAAGGTACATGAAAAATGTAAATAAAATCCGTCGGAAAATACCGCTCAAATCAAAACCTGTATGTGGTGGCTATAGCCTCCACCATTCGGAAGGAACATGAAAAATTTCAACAAAAAAATCCGTCTAAAAATATCGCTCAAATCAAAATCTTTAGATGGGGGCTATACGAAGACGTGATGCTGCATAAGTAAGTTTTTGTCGTAGGCTGTAGTAACAATTCCGAACTTCAAATACGAAATTTGACGAAATTAATAATTTCGACAATATCATCAAAATACCGAATAAGGGAGATACCGTTGTATGGGGGCTATACTAAGAGGTGGACCTGCATAGACAATTTTCTAGCATAAGTTGTACTACACATTACGAGCTTCAAGTACGAAATTTGACACAATTCCGGTGAAAATTCTGAACTTACCGAATATCTTGGGGTACCGTTATATGGGTTCTATACCAAAAAGCAGATCTATATGTAGACAATGCTGTTCCAGAGAGTAAAGTACTCAGAGGGAACTCTTTGTGTTGATTTTCAGACTTTTCCATTGAAAAATGTGGCTAAAATCATCAAAATACCAAATATCTGGGGGTACCAATGTATGGGAGCTATAGTATGGCTAAAATCAAACAAATACCGGGTATCGGGAGGTACAGTTATATGGGGGATATACAATATCGTCGACTTATATAGACAATTCTCCTTCAGGGGGTTAAGTACGTAGAAGGAACTCCTTGTGTGGATTTTCAATTCCAATTCCATTTAAAAATGTACAATCATAAAAATACCGAATACCGGGGGGTACCCTTGTGTGGGTACCAATATAGAAAAGTCCCTCTCTGAAGGATGAACCAGAAGTAATGTACCGATATATTCCATCTTTATATCACATCTTATGTTGATAGAAATAATGGGATATGTGAAATATGAAGAGGACAGGATGCTTATTTCGAATTTTATGGTCGTTTTGGTTATTTAAAATATTGACCCTTTGTGGGGTAGGTCCCAAAAGAAATGGTCCGATCTCTACCGTATTTATAACAGATCTTTTGCTGACAGAAGTATTGAGTATGCCAAGTCTGAATGGAATCGAATGTTAATTACGCGTTTTAGGAGCTTCATTGACACTTCGTGAAGGAGGTACTTGTTGGAGTGGGCTGATATTGTCGATTTTCACACCTGTCATAGCACTGATGCAAATATTAGAATTTCTCTTTCGGTGCTCGATCAGAGTTTACGATGCTTTGGCCCTATCAAATGATATACAGGGTGAGATAAAAAACTGCAACAAAGACAAACGCCATAATTTTGAAAGAAGTGTCCGAAATAGCATCAAATTTTAAAATAAGTTTAGATTTTTTTTCGCATTGATGATCTTTGGCACGAATTATGGCCTTCAAACCGCCAATGAAACCATAAACGCTGTCCGAATGTTGCTCTGTGGTATTTTGGCCCATTCCCGGCGAAGCGCTTGCTTGTGGTGATCGACACTTTAGTATTTTTTAGTGCAAACCTTGCTTTCCAAAATACTCCCGACTCAATATTCCAACGGATTGGTATCCGGAGATTTTGGTGGCCATTGTGAGCTGGAAATGAATCGAGGAACCTCATTTTGTAACCATTCTTGGGTGGCGCGTGCAGAGTGCGATGGTGCTGAGTCTTGTTGGAATGTCCAAGGTATGCGTCCTCAATATTTGCGTCCCCAAGGCTTTAGTACACTCTCCAAAAATTTTCGCGCTAATATTCAGCATCTATTCTGATGCGACGGTCTATTATTACTAGCGGAGAGCGACCATCGGCTCTTATGACGGCCCCACCATCACCATGGCCGGCACTTGAGTTCTGGTGGCCAATCGAAGGTGCACATTTTAGTACATTGGTAAACACGATCATATTGTTCATTTATAACGATCATATTGTTCTCTAACCATAGCCACTTGTGGTTTTCCAGCCAAATACAAAGAGATCACACTATCACTTTTTTATAACTTTTTTTTCTGGAAAAATTCTCATCAAAACGCTTGTAAACGATATAATGAGCTGTTACTGGAATAATTTGAATAGCTGTCGGACGAGTGGCTTGGAAATGACAGCAGTCTGAAGTTGTTAAATATCTCAATTCTTGAAAAATATACAACATTTTTGCATCTTCAAACGATTCCTAGTATCTTTACGACATGACGGCTTTGGAACTAATTTCGAAAGAGAAGCTTATTCAGATTGACCTTTATAACACACATTTAATTATGATATTAACCACTCATTTCAAGTTATTCAACTCCAAACTACTTCTGGAATATTGAACAAAATAAACCTCGTAATAATATTTTATAGTTCATAATCTTTTTAAAGATGAGTTTCTTAAGAATTTAATTTTTTTAGACATGACATTCTTTTAGTAAATGAATTATTCTGGTCCCTTGTATCGTATGAAGCACGTGATGCATTTTTAAACATACATCATACGCCCCAACCTGTCGGCTAATTGGAAACAAATATTTTTTGTTTAGCTTAATTTTGATAATTGTTGCCTTGGCAAAATTGGGAGAACTATTTCTTCATTCCAAAATTCAGTTGAAATCCTTCTTTATTAACTATAATATATAAATTTATGTAATTAAAATCTATAACTTTATCAAATTATTGACCTAAATTTAATTTTTCCATATTGATAACATAAAAGGTCAATCACACATCGGACAACAACACAGATACACGTAAAGGCACACAAATACACTGTCATGTAAGTGAACACTTTACGAGTTCAGTAATATTTTATTGACCTCAAAGTTATGTCATTCATCCCCAAAAGAGCATTATTTTATTTATTACCCAATATTATGAGAGAGAGCGTTGGATAATCGAACGAACGACCCGCTGAATGCAGCATCCTTCAATGGGGGCAAAAATGCTTTTAAATTAACTGCATTTTTGCATTTACCAACGTCCGAACTCCCCACACGCAGCGTCGCACAGTTTGTACAAACAATGCCAACATTTTCAAATGATATCGCCTGACACAATGTATGTTCAAACATATGTCAATATATACACACACACATATGTTGAAAGGACACAAGCGTGATGCAATCAACTCGAAGGGATATCATTGACATCAACTCAACAGCGGCAATTTATTGTCGATCTCTTATGCTCGAGAATATTGCCCCAGCGGACTGGTGTAAAAATATTATAGCAGCGATATGAAATATAAATGTCCGCAACCAGCATCCATCCGAACGTCCAAACATCCCAACATTTTAATCCCAAACATTAACTTGGCCCTCCGGTTGGCCGGGGCCAAACATGCAAATGCATCAATAAAATTGGTTATGAACCAAATTTCGTTTCGGTGCTTTATCATTTTATTGGGAAGACATTCATGTTCGTATGTATGTATGAAGTGTTTTATGTATGTATATGTGGTAAGTAATAATAGATGTGAGCTCATGAACATCCACGAGAGGATTGGTAGTTAAAACATTTAAATAAGTACAAAACATTTTGCATGAATGCTGAAGGGAACTATGAATGCTGAAGGGAACCATTTTTATACAGTCAATAAAGTTAGAAAAATGTGTTAACGTATTATGAGACCTATACATGATCTGTATATAGATGACTTGGGGGTCTTCTATAGATGACATGGAGGTCATCTATAGATGACATGGAGGTCTTCTATAGATGACCTGGAGGTCTTCTATAGATGACCTGGAGGTCTTCTATAGATGACCTGGGGGTCTTCTATAGATGACTTGGAAGTCTTCTATAGATGACCAGAATGTCTTCTACTGATGACCTGGAGGTCTTCTATAGATGACCTGTAGGTCGTCTATGGATGACATGGAGGTCTTCTATAGATGACCTGGAGGTTTCTAAAGATGACCTGGAGGTTTTCTATAGATGATCTGGAGGTCTTCTAAAGATGATCTGGATGTCTTCTAAAGATGATCTGGAGGTCTTCTAAAGATGATCTGGATGTCTTCTAAAGATGACTTGGAGGTCATGAATTGAAGGTTTTTTTTTTTCTAAAAATGTCCTAGAGGTTTTCTTGTATAGATGACTTCTATACGAGGTGAGATAAAAAAACTTCAACCAACTTCAGACTGCTATCATTTCTAAGCCACTCGTCCGACAGCTGTTAATATTATTCCAGTGACAGCTCATTATATTGTTTACAAGCGTACAAAAGCATTTTGGTGAGAATTTTCCAGAACAAAAGTTATTCGTGATGGAATTCAAGCGTGAACGGGTGATTTTTTTATATTTGGCTGGAAAACCACAAGAGGCTATCGTTAGAGCACTCCAGCATTTAAATGTGAATAAATCTTTTGTGTCTCGTACCATCGCTCGTTACCGTGATACTGGGAGCGTTGCCCGACGTCAAGGAAGTGGACGAAAGAAAACAGGAACATCAGCAGAAATGGTTCGAAAAGTAAGGAAGCGACTTGATGGAAACCCGTGTCGCAGTGGCCGAAAAATGGCTCCTGAACTGAACATATTGCAATTTTCTATTCGGCAAATTGATGGCCATTGAAATTCCAAAAACTATAAGAACTTAAACCGCAACAGAAAGAAAATAGACTCAAAATAGGTAAAGAGTTGCTCCGCTTGGCCGAAATTGCTGAACTGCCGAATTTGGTTTCCTCCGATGAGAAAGGTATTAGTACAAATTGTAGCATTTTGGAAAGTGTCAGCTATATCAACCCATTGACCCCCAGAATTTCCGGACACCAATCCGTTGGACCAGATAGAAATCCGTTGGACTATTGTGTCGGGAGTATATTGGAAAGTAAAGTTGGCACTAAAACATGCCAAAATGTCGATCACCGCCGGGAATGCGCCAAAATACCTCAGAGCAACATTCGCCCAGCGTGTGACGGTTTCGTTGACCGTTTGAAGGCCATAATTCGTGCCAAAGGTAAATTGAAAATTGCTCCTCAGTATAACCATATTTTGTACCAGCAATCAGATACAGCATAGAAATGCCTCTGCTAAATTTTATAGTGATCGGTTCAGATTCGAATATAGCTTCCATATACATCTTCTTCCGATTTCACGTTTATAGGATTGATTTTGATAAATATCGGTTCAGACACAAATACTACAGTCAAAATTAGTATAAATCGATTCAGAGAAGGATATACCTTCCATTACTTATTTTCGACTTTAAATTTTAACCGCTATAAAGCCAAATACATATTACAAAGTATCATAGTCGGTATGATTTATTTCTCATAAATTCACCATATTTGTTTAGCTCTACTAAATATGCCCAGTGGTGTAGGATATCATAAAGGTCGTGTGGGGTATCATAAAGGATAAAAGTTAGGTTTGTCCCGTTTTTACTGGTTTGCATTTGTTTCTTTCATCTATCTAGCTGATGAATGATATTAGTGAATGGATGTAATCAATTTGATCCAAGTTCTCCTAATCCTTCCGCAAATTTTCAAATATTTTAATAATAACAAGTCTCATCTAATATGAGTAAATTCGATGAGTTATCAATACTTTGCAAATGTTTTTATTTACTGCTCGTTATACACCCCTTTCAAACACCTCAATTTTCAAATTATATACCCACCCACAATGCCCTGAAAAATTCCCACACACAATATAAGATATTCAATTGAAAATAATAATAATTACCAAACAATCAACTTAGCAAATAAACAATGCCAGCGAGGCTTAGTGTCTGTCAGAACCTCGTTAAAATCCACTTTATTTTGCGGGGTGGCCAAAACAATGAAATTAAAACACTAATCCCCCAGGCTGAACAAAATATTTGTCATGTTTATACAAATTCAATTTATGACTAATTTGGGGCGATAATGAACAAATAATTGGATTTATTTGGAAAATAACAGCTGCCTTGAAATTGATAATTTTTGGTCATTTAATTCGTGTTTGATACAAAAAAAAATAAATGCCGTGATACGGTGTAAATTGAGTAGACTTATCTTGTAAGTGGTGGGAAAAATTAAAATGAGATGACATATTTTTTAATTAGCTTTATTGAAAAGATGCTATTAGCAGAAAAGGAAAAAGTCTTATAAGTTTAAAGACCTATGTAACTAAGAAGAATTATAAGAAGTAAGAAAGGATCAGTCGGTTTTGCCGACAGATGTATACCCCCAGCCTTCAGTTATGATTATTCTAACTATTGACCTTTTATGGGTGGAGGTTCCGAAGCAGTTGGACAATATTGACCAATTCGTATCTGACATACGACTGATAAAAATATTTCAAACCGCAAAATTTGGACTATATCGACATGTATATGTGCAAATTATTGGAAAATGTGAAAATATGTGTTAGGTAACTGATATCGCGGACCGGAGTTTTCCATTTTCATATGTCATCTAATACACATAAAAATATTGGTATGGGCAAAATTAAAAGAAAATCGAACATTTATATCCAATTGTATGCAAAATCATAAATTCCGATGAATTATATATAGGGTTGCCCATATTCGACGGACCCATGTTTTGTTTTTGGGCCCATTCCAATCAACGAGGCTTGTCCGCAGGCAACATTCTTTGCGTCAATTGAATTTTGTACGGGAACAAATACAAATCAATGCGAATAATCCGTTGTAAAGTGGACCGAACCATGCCCAACTGCTGAGAACGACGTTTTTAGGATGTTCTTGGGGACTTTTCAACACTGGCTCGTACGGCAGCGATATTCTCGGCCTTGGTCGACTTATATATGGCCTCTTCGGATTGAAATGAGCCTTACAAGTCGAAAATTGACTTCTTCTGTTGAATGTAAATTTCAACTATTTCAGAGCGCTCGCGTGGCGTGTATTGGTTCATGGTAAAAATCTGCTTGAACTGACGCTTCAAACGCGGTATGTCATTAAGCGATATGACATCTCTGTCAAAAGTTATGGCGTTGCCAGATGGGTCCGTCGAATATGGGCAACCCTGTATTCATATCAGATTTCTGGTTGAGGGACATATTTAGATATAACAACTTTTGAAGATCGCTGACTTGTTTAGCAAGTTATGAGAGATAAAAGCATTGGAAATTGTGACCCTTTGTGGGGGAGGTAGAAGAAGGGGTTCGCAGTTGTACATCATCTTCACAACAGATCTTTCGTTAAGAAAAATATTTCGATGTGTGAAATTTGAAGAGACTTGGATGCTTATTTCGCTTTCTTTGAGAGTTTTGTTTTTCAAAATTTTGAACCCTATATGGGGGAGGTACCACAAGAAATTGTCCGATCTGTACCATTTTTGTCTTGTGTTGATGGAAATATAGATATGTACTAAGTCGGAACGGAATCGGATATTAAATTTGTGTTTTATGAGCTTCATGGATACTCAAAATGTTGACCCTTTGTGGGGGAGGTACCAGAAGGTTCACTCCTTCGATACACCGCATTTTCACACCAGTCCTTGGGTTACAAAAATATTGTGATTTTTGTAATTTGAAGAGAATCAGATGCTTATTTCGGAATTTTATTATCGTTTGGGTTATTCAAAACTTCGACCCTTTGTGGGACCACAAATTGGTCTTATGTTTATGGAAAATTGAGATGTGCCAAGTGAATGAAATGAATGAAATCGGATGTTAATTTCGTATTTTATGAGCTTCATGACCCTCTGTGGGGGATGTACCAGAAGGAGTGGACCGATGTATCCCATTTTCTCAGCAGTCCTTGGGTTGATATAAATATTGTGATGTGTGAAATTTGAGAACAATCGGACATCACATTTTATGAGAGCTGTAATTATTCAAAATGTTGACCATTTGTGAAGGAGGTACTTGATGGAGTACACCGATATTGTCCATTTTCACACTTGACCTAGCGCTGACGCAAATATAAGGATATGCAAAGGTGGAGCAAAATCGGATTATCCTTTCTCTTTCTGTACAAAAAATATATTTTTTGAAAATTTCGATTTGGGTTGGTGGTACCAGAAGGGGTAGACCGATAGTGTTCATCTTCATACCTGTCCTTGGGTTAAAAAAAATATTGTGATGCGTGTAATTTGAAGACAATCGGACTCTTATATCAGATTTTATGAGAGTTGAAATTATTCAAAATTGTAACCATTTGTGGGGGAGGTACTTGATGGAGTTGGCCGATATTGTCCATTTTCACACCTGAACTAGCACTGGAGCGAACATTAGGATATGCAAAGTTCGAGCAAAATCGGATTATCATTCCTCTTTCAGTGCAGTAAATCATTTTTTTTGAAAATTATTTTGTGGGGGAGGTACCAGAAGGAGTGGATCAATATTGCCCATCTCCGAACTCGATCTAAGCTTGACAATAATATTACGATGTATTAAGTTTGGATTAAATCGGATACTCCCTTCGTATACTCCCGTGTGCTCAGCAGCCAGACAGATGGACGAACGGACATCGCTATATCGACTCCAAATGTCCTGAAACGGATTTAGTCCAGAGGGACCTAGGGACTAAAACCGTTATTTCGATGAGGCACGTTTTGGTCGTATCAAATAATATATATCCTTTCTAGCCATGTGGCTGAGGGTTGCTGGACAACGAAAATTTTCTCATCGCAGACGGAGAAAACCAAATTCGGTAGTTTACCAATTTCGGCCAAGCGAAGCAACCCTTTAGTTCTTTCGGCTGCGGTGTAAGTTCTTGCACGTTTTGGAATTTCAATGGCTTTACCACGAACTCATTTTTCAATATTTGCCGAGTGGAATATTGCGAAATGTTCAGGTCGATCAAATCGCTTCTTTACTTTTCGAACCATTTCTGCTGATGTTGCTGTTTTCTTCCGTCCGCTTCCTTGACGTCGGGCTACGCTACCAGTATCACGGTAACGAGCGATGGTACCTGACTCAAAAGATTTATTCACATTTAAATTCTGGAGTGCTCTAACGATAGCCACTTGTGGTTTTTCAGCAAAATATAAAGAAATCCTACTATCGCGCTTGAATTCAATCACGAATAAATTTTTTTCTGTAAAATTCTCACCAAAATGCTTTTGTATGCTTGTAAATATTATAATGAGCTGTCACTGAAATAATTTTAACAGCTGTTGGGCAAGTAGCCTAGAAATGACAGCAGTCTGAAGTTGATTGCAGTTTTTTCATCTCACCCTGTAAACCTTCTCCATAACTAAAAACAAAAATATAATTATGTGCTTTTTACATTCAAGTTTTTTCTTCTATATTCACCATCTTTTTCCTACTTATTACCTATAAAAATCGCCATAAGTTTCTTTTTTCGTCTCATATAAGTTGCAGTACAATGTCATAATCAGCGTCAATCTTAATTTTTGTTTTCCATTCTGCCATCGAACATATCTAACCTTAAGCCACTCTACCTTGCCTTTTTCGGCTCTATTTAGTGTAATTTGGCTCGTCATTAAATGATTAATTTGGCTCTGTTGTTTTGCATTTTTGGCCTATTAAGCCTTTATCCGTCATTTTCATAAACAGCAGACTAATGGTTTGGGGATTGGCTTCTTATTTTCATTTCACTGTTGTTTGTCTCTTTCGTGCAGTTGGTTGATGGTTTGATGTGACACGAGCCTAAACCACTTTTAAAAATATCGCCACATACTCCAAACACCTTACCATAAAAGGATGATAGCCTTTTCATGCCATTAGAAAGTTTATCATCTTTTATGCACATGTGGAAGATGATGTGCATGCTTAGATAGTCGTATTTGGTTAATGAGTGTCAGGGTGGCTAAATTCTGAAATTACAAATTATACGAAGATTATTTTATTTAAAAATTAAACGAGTCATCAAAGAGGTATATTTGGTCATTTTCTTAAATTATGTTCTTTTAAATATTTTATTGTATGAACGAAATCGAGGAATTATTTCGTGTCCTCGTAAAAATACTAAAATATGTGGCATAACTTAGTGGGCATAAAGTTGTTAATGGTTGTTAAACAAAAAAAATCATCACATCTCTGATAACTCTATATCTTAAATAAATTCTAATTTTTAGACACGTTGAGAATATTTAACACTTTAAAATTCTCCCCCAAATGACAAAATAAATTAGCAATTTTTTAAAGCGTATATTTTGTTTACATTTCAATAACAACGTAAATAATTAATTAATTTGCAATAATTTGTGGTTAGTAGTGGTAAAAAAGAGCTGAATGTCAACGTAAAGCGTTTGTGGCTAATTTCCAATTAATTGATTTTAGCCGACCACATTTGTGGTTAACGGTCTTCAAACTGAAATGACAATTTGGGTTTTAATGAGCAACTGAAATGATTTTATATTTTTTTTTTCATCGAATCACGTCGACTTGCATTAATTCATAGGTTTGTGTAAAGTTGTAGACATGTAAGAGTGCCAAACTTCAGCATAGGACAAAGTGACTTTTTCAACCCCAAGAGCTTTTCAAAAAAAAAAAAAAAAAAAAAAAAAAAAATATTAATATACTACAGTCCAATGTTAAAAAAGTCGGAGAACTAAACATCTAGAGTTTCCAGTGCTAGAAACGTGGATAATTTTATCCACCAACGTGGATAATTTTATCCACCAACGTGGATAATTCTGTCCACCAACGTGGATAATTCTGTCCACCAATGTGAACAATTTTATCCACCAACGTGGATAATATTATCCGCGACCGTGGATAATTTTATCCAAAAAAGAGGACAATATTATCCACCAACGTGGATAATTTTATCCACAAAGGTGGATAATTTTATCCATAAACGTGGATAATTTAATCCACAAGGTGGATAATTCTGTCCACCAACGTGAACAATTTTATCCACCAACGTGGATAATTATATCCACTAACGTACATATTTTATCCACCAACGTGAATAATATTATCCGTGGATAATTTTATCCACCAACGTGGATAATTTTATCCGCAAGTGTGGCTAATTTTATCCACATACATGGATAATTTTATCCACATACATGGATAATTTTATCCACAAACGTGGATATTTTTTCATAAACTGGGATAATTTTATCCACCAATGTGGATAATATTATTTTTTTTCTCTATCAGCAACCATTATAGATTAGAGTCTCATGTCCCATGTCCCAGAACACAAAACTGCCAATTCTCAAGCCCTTCCATATAATTTGACGAGATGTGAAACTAAATAGCAATTAATTTTTAGCAACTAAAAAAGACTTTTCTTTCTATGCAGGATAAAATCCACAGCCAAAAGTCCCAGGCATTTTATCCTATTGAAATTGGTGAGAATCGGTTCAAATTTAAATATAGCTCAGATTTATATATTCATCTGATTTCGGGTTAATTGTCCACCAATTTGATATAGCTATAACTCCAATATATATGTTTCATCCGATTTCGTGTTTAAGTCCCTCACATTCATAATATGCATACGACAACAATGATATTTGGTACCAGATATCAGATACAGCCCAAAACTACCTCTGACACATTTTATAAAGATCGATTCAGATTTGGATATAGCACCAAATGGCCAATATCAGTCCAAATAACCTGGAATTTGGCTCATCCGACCGAATTCAGTCTAGAAGCAAGTACATCAAAAATCGGTTCAGATATAACTATGACTCCCATATATATTTTTCTTCCGATTTGGTGTTTTAGACCGTTACATTCGTTACTATGTATTCGACAACAATGAAATTTTGATATCTTATAAAGCTCGGAAATACCATTACAAAAATTTATGAATGAATACCTTCCACCATTTGGAACGAATTTAGAAATTTAAAAAAAAAAATTAATACATAAATAAATACAAAAAATAAAATCCATTAAAAATTATGTTAAAATCTTAAAAATACCGAATTTAGCCGTTATATTGGGGTCTATAGGAAGACCTACACAGACCACTTTTGTCATACGCCATTACAATATTCAAATACGAAACTTAAAAAAATACGAAAGAAATTCAGGTGAATAATGTAGCTAAAATCATAAAAATGCAGCATATAGGTAGGTACCGAGTAGGAAGTCAAAGGCTGTGAACCCATTAGGAAATTCAAATGCGAAATTTTAAACAATTCCATAAATCATGAATAGTTTTCAATATCCATGTGGTGTGTTGAAGTTTTCTAACTGTCATAATACCAAGAACCATACACTGTACACAAATTTAACAATTTCGAAAAGCTCACGGGACAAGTGCCGATTAACTTTTGACAAAATGAAAATTTAGTTTAGTATAAGTCTAAAATTCAATGGAGAATATAAACAATTTATGCAACTAAATTTGAATACTAAATGCTTTGTTTCGGAATATATGTTCTGTGGATGTCTGGACTAAATTTCGGTTGGACATGAATTTTAAATAAGTTCCTGTTTTGAATAATTTGTGAGAATGTGTTGATAACTATTTTTAGAGTACTTGAAGTTTGATAAACAAACATTTTTGAAATTTATAAAACTATATTAACTTCCCATTATCAAGGTTTGATTTAGGAATAATTCTAAAATTAGACAGAGGGGTAGAAAATGTTCATGTATTGGCAAAAGGGGTTAGGTACATTCGGGTTATTTTTGTTTCCTCCGCTTACATTCAAATTATTTTCCAATAAGTTTTATTTTATATCAGTTATGAATATTATTAAATTCAGCATAAAATTTGCATCATTTGCCACTTCCCCTAAAACCACACATTGCCCTTCATATTTAAGACAGACTCAAAAACCTCAACTGAAAAAAGAGTATGTTCGTTTGCATGTATGTATGGTATGTACCATACCAAGTGCCAAGGTTAGTAGTCAAAGTTGAATATTGCTGCTGACGTTATTTTCTGGTCTGCATCAATTTTACTAAATGATTTATGAATATGAATGCGACATAACTTCCTGTTGTACTTTAATAACCTCTTCCATTATTTTCAACAACAACAGCAGAAAAAAAAACTTTGTTCGTCGTATTGGGAATCGGTAGTAAGCGGAGAAGAAGTCACAAAAACAAGTGACATTGGCTTTGCGTTAACCTCCATCATCATTACTGTGTGAGTGTATCATAAAAAAAACTTTATCGTTACTGTAGATGATATTCCATTTATTATGAGTCATATGTTGAACTGGCTAGATAGAAAGGTGGTAGAGGATTTTTGACAGTATTCTATAGTAATGTACGAACGTAAATATATGAACGGCCATTGAAAGTTGGAAACTAAATTTTCAAGAGTGTCATATTTGGGTTTAGGCTGAAAACGTATTTTTTGTACCCTCCACCATACTAAGTATTGAGGGTATGTTAAGTTTGTCATTTCGTTTGTAACTCATCGAAATAATAGTCTTAGACCTAACAAAGTATAAATTCTTAATTAGCGTAAAATTCTAAGGGCGATTTAGATTTAGATAGGATGATACAATTTTGCACAGATCAGTCTGCAGACAGGTCAAGTTCGATCGGTCCACTATATTGTATAGACATTATTCACCGGAATTGTTTAAAAATCGTAAACAGGGTTGCTCATATTCGACGGACCCATCTGGCAACGCCATAACTTTTGACAGAGATGTCACATCGCTTAATGACATACCGCATTTGAAGCGTCAGTCCAAGCAGATTTTTACCATGAACCAATACATGCCACGCGAGCGCTCTGAAATAGTTGAAATTTACAAAAAGTCAATTGTGAAAACTCAACGCGCTTTTAAAACATTTAAAAATGTGAGAAGTGCGCCTTCTAAGAACACCATTAAGCGTTTATACGAAAAATTTTCGACTGGTAAGTCTCTTTCTAATCCGAAGAGGCCATATAAATGTCGACCAAGGCGATCGGCCGAGAATATTGCTGCCGTACAAGCCAGTGTTGAGAGGTCCCCAAGAACATCCCAAAAGCGCCGTTCTCAGCAGTTGGGTATGGCTCGGTCCACTTTACAACGGATTATTTGCATTGATTTGCATTTGTTTGACGCAAAGAATGTTGCCAAAGGGCCCAAAGGTCCGTCGAATACGGGCAACCCTGCATGAATATTGTAATGGTTTACGACAAAAGTTGCCTATGCAGGTCCACACCTTGGATAGACCCCAATACAACGGCTAAATTCGTTATTTTTAAGTTTTTAAAATAATTTTTAACGGATTTAATTTTTTGAAAAATTGCCACATTCGTTCCTTCTGAGTACTTTACCCTCTGCAAGAGCATTGCCTATATACAGAGATAAAAAATGTTGATTAAATGAAAGCAAAAAAATATCGGAAATATCTTCAAATTTTAGAATAAGTTTAGCTTTGTTCGAGTTGGTCACCTTTGGCACGACTTATGGCCTTCAAACGGCCAATGAAACCGTTACACGCTGCCCGAATCTTGCTCTACGGTATTTTGGCCAATTCCTGGCGAAGCGCTTGCTTGATGTGATCGACATATTGGTATTTTTTTTAGAACCAACCTTGCTTTCCAAAATACTTCAGACACAATAGTATCCGGAGATTTTGGTGACCATTGTGCGCTGGAAATGAAGCGAGGAACCTCATTTTGTAACCATTCTAGGGTGGCGCGTGCTGAGTGCGATTGTGCTGAGTCCTGTTCTAATGTCCAAGGTCAGCGGCCAAAATGTTTCCGTGTTCAAGGCTTTAATACACCCTCCAGAATATTTTCGCGATAATATTCGGCATTTTTTCTGATGCCACGGTCGATTAATGCGAGCGGAGAGCAACCATCGGCTGTTATGACAGCCTACACCATCACCATGGCCGGTGCTTGAGTTCTGCTGGCCAATCGAAGGTACACGCATTCATCTGACTTCTTTGGCAAGTATACACGATCATTTTGTTTGTTTACAAACTGGTGGACAACGAATGTTTCGTCATCGGAGAAAACCAAATTCGGCAGTTCACCACTTTTGGCCAAGCGAAGCAACTCTTTAGCTCTTTTTGCACTTTTTGGAATTTCAAAGACTTTACCCCGAGCTCCTTTTTAAATATTTGCCGAATGATATATTGCGATATGTTTGGCTCACGAGTCATCTTTCGGACACTGTGACGCGAGTGATCGCTCAAGTCGATTCTTTACTTTTCGAACCATTTCTGCTGAACACAGCTGAACCTTTTGTAGGCAAGCAGGTCAAGTTCGAAGATGGGCTATTAAGGTCCAAGATATCGTATACCACCCATATAACGGTACCCCCGATATTGGGTATTTTGAAGATTGTAGCCAAATATTTGAATGAACTTGTCTGAAAATCCACAAAAAGAGTTCCTTCTAAGTACTTTAACCCCTAAAAGAGAATTGTATATATGGGTACACGATATCGTATACCCCTTATATAACTGTACCTCCTGATATTCTGATATTCGATTTTAATTTATTGAATTTTTATTTATTTATTATTATTATTATTTTTTTTTTTTAAATTTCAAGCCCCTTCGAAATGGTGGTGGGTATTAAAAGTTTGTCCGGTTCAAATTGAAGAAGTTAATTTGTAAAAGAATTTACATAACTCCCCGGTATGTCTTGTGAACTTTTATTTTTCGTGCATCTGGACAGCATCGGTCGATTTTACCGACAAATTCATAATTCATCCTTGCGTTATGATTATTCAAAAAGTTGACCCTTTTTGGGGTAGATACAGCAGAAGTGGACCATTATTATCTACTTGGCATATGCCAAGTTTGAAAGGAATCGGATGCTCACAGCCTGAAGGCTATTCAAAATTTTGGCCCGTTGTGGGGAGGTACCGGAAAAAGTGGACCTATTCCATCTTGACACCAGATCTTGTATTATGGGTATGGGATACGATTATTTAAAATTTTGACCCTCTGTGGGGGAGGTATTTGATGGAGTAGACTGATATAGTCCATTTCGTACCTGACCTAGCAATAATAAAAATATTAGAATTTGCTAACTTTGATCAAAATTGGATGATTCTTTCTTGTTCTATGAGGTAAACTTTTTCTAGGAACTTTGGTGCCTTTTGTGCGGAGTCACCAAAAAGAGTGTACCGATATTGCCCATCTCCGAACTCGATCTAAGTTTGATAATAATATTACTATGTACCAAGTTTGGATCACAGCTCCCGTTGACACCAGCCAGGAAGACGGACGGATGGACGCTCCTAGATCGTCTCAAAATGTCCTGAAACGGATTTGGTCCAAAGAGACCTAGGGCTTAAAACCGATATTTCGATGAGGCACGTTGATAGGGTATGTATCATTTGATACGGCCAAAAAGTGCCTCATCTAAATATCGATTTTGGACCCTAAGTCTCTTCGGACCAAAGAGACCATATGCCTGAGGGTTTAAAAATAACTTCAGCTGGTCGTTCGGTCGCCACTGGATCAATAAGTTAGTCTGTCTCAAATTAAATGTGTTTTATATGATAAATTCCTTACTTCTATTCTTGTAATTTGTAACTTGTTATCCATGACATCCATTTGCTTCCATTTTTCCATTACTTTGCATTCTTTTATCTTTTCCACACTCTGACAATGACGGAGCAGCATTTGTTTGACCCTTGTCTGCAGACAAATATATTTTACTATTCAAAAGGTAACACATGCACACGCCCACAAGGTGTTAAGGCGCATTTTAAAATGATCTCATTTAATTCCCTACAAGTCGTCTGAGCCATCACCAAAGGCCACACACATAAAATAGACCGATGGCAGACAGACCCATAAAATGTACACGTGCTGAAGAAAAAATATATAAATAAAAATTAAGAGCACTTAAAATTGAATTTTTATTAATCGATTTATTTCTCAATTAAAAAGTCGATGACGAATCCAAGGTCAAACACTTTCATTTTCGTTAATTATGCACTTAGGTGTTTCAATTAATGCAAAGTGTCCTCAAGGATCTTTTGTGTTTTTTTTATAATAGAACCTTTTTTAGCATTCATTCCATCTTCGCAGAATTCCAGGTCAAATTAATTTGCGTCCATTTACGGCAACTGTTGTCTCTTTCAACTTTCATTTACAGACTTTTTCATGGAGATAATTTATTACTGCATTCAATTTGCAAGTGCAGAGTAACAGAAGGCAGAGACAAGAGGAACATCCTTACGCGCCATGACGATGCTGTAAAAAATGAATTACATTAAGGCAGTCAGTGGAAGTTAGAGACACTGGAGGTGCATTTTCCAACACCAGTGACCAATGACCATGATAACCGGGAGACCACAATTCTCAGAATTGACATCTATTTAAGAGATAAAATACTTTAGATTTGCATAAATTTGGTTTTTTAAATGAATAGGTAATGAATTTAGTTTAAAATACTTTAAAAGAATTATGCACATCACTTCAGATACCAATAGAAAAATTTCGTGAACCAAACGGACAAAAATGAGACAGTGAATATGGGATAAAAAAAATACCGAAACCAAAAGTCGGGCGGGGCCGACTATATGATACCCTGCATCACTATGCGTATTTAGAAGTGCTCCGTAACAAGAAAGTTTATATTTGCAATTTATGTGAAGTAGGAGATAAGAGCTCACAGAATGCGACAATGTCTCCAATGCAAATTGGTTGAGAGAGTTTAACAGAGAGCCATACAATGGGGGGATCATAGAGTTTATAAATGAAGAATTTCTATAGCTAGAAAACCTTCTGAAGTTCTGCTATGGCTAGAAGACCTTTTGAAGCTCTGTTTTGGCTAGGAGACATTTTGAAGCTCTTCTATGGCTATAAGAACTTCTGAAGCTCTTCTATTGCTAGAAACCCTTCTGAGACTCTCCTATGGCTTGAAGACTTTTAGAATCTATTCTATGGCTAGAAGACCTTTTGAAGCTCTTGTATAGCTAGAAGATCTTCTGAAGCTCTTATATGGCAAGAAGACCTTCTGAAGCTCTTCTAAAGCTAGAATTCATTCTGAAGTTATTCTAAAGCTAGAAGACATTCTGAAGTTATTCTAAAGCTAGTAGACCTTCTGAAGCTATTCTAGCCAAAGAAGACCTCCTCTATGGCTAGAAGACCTTCAGAAGCTATTCTATTACTAGAAGACCTTCAGAAGCTCTTCTATTGCTAGTAGAACTTCTGAAGCTCTTCCATTGCTAGTAGAACTTCTGAAGCCCTTCTATGGCTAGTAGACCTTCTGAAGCTCTTCTATGGCTAGTAGACCTTCTGAAGCTCTTCTATGGCTAGTAGACCTTCTGAAGCTCTCCTATGGCTAGTAGACCTTCTGAAGCTCTTCTATTGCTAGTAGACCTTCTGAAGCTCTTCTAGGGCTAGAAGATCTTCTGAAACCATTCTATGGCCATGACCCAAATAAAATTGTTGTATAGTGCATGACGATAAGGATTATATGAAACAAGTAAAACAGCTGTAAGTTCGGCCGGGACGAACTTTGAATACTCTCCACCATTTGGAACGAATTTAGCAATTCTCAAAATCAGTAAAATCCGTTAAAAATTTTATTAAAATCTTAAATATACCGAATATAGCTGTTACATTAGGGTCTATACGACGACATGGACCTGCATAGGTATCTTTTGTCATAAGCCATTACTATATTCAAATGCGAAACTTATAAAAAGATCTCGGAGGATAATGTAGCTAAAATCATCAAAATGCTGAATGTAGGAAAGTACCGTTATATGGGAGCTATACGAAGACGTACACCTGTACATACAATTTTCTGTCTTTGACTGTAGTATCTATTACGAACGTCAAATACCAAATTTGAAAGAATTCTGGTAATTAATGTCGCTAGAATCATCGAAATACCGAATATCGGAAGGTGCCGTTATATGGGGGATATACCAAAACGTGGACATACATGGCCCATTTTCCATCCCAAAAGTCCTGCAGACATAATATACATTTGGGTAAAATTTTATCAATCTACTTCAATTCGTTCGGAAGCTAGAGTAATTTCCACAGACGGAAAGACTGACGGATATATATACTTTGTGGGGTCTCAAATGTATATTTCGAGGTGCTACAAACGGAATACTATGGTGGAGGGTATAAATATATTTGTTGGAGCAATACATACACCGGACCGAGTTTCGCTAGTGCCAAAATTCAGTCTATTTGGGCACAAAAAACCTTAAATCGGATAAATATGTATATGGGAGCTATATCCAAATCTGAATCGATTTTGACTAATTTTAACTACCTATTTCTGTGCTGTATCTGATAACTGGTATCAAAGATTATTGTTGTGGAGGGCATATCACGTATGTGTGGGACTTCAACACCAAATCGGATGAAACATACAGGGAGCTATATCCTAATCTGATCCGATGTCCATAAAATTTGACAGACGTAATTTAGAGCTCCATAAGTTATCTGGTACAAAAGATCATTGTTATGTAGTGAATTGTACCCATGTGGGGGTACAATGAAACATGTATATGGGAGCTATAGCTATATCTGAATCTATTTCCACCAAATTTGAATTACTTGTTTCTACGATGAATTTAGTCGGAATTTGCAAGATTCAATCCATTTGAGCTGATATTAGCCATTTGGTGCACTATAAGCCTGATATCGGATAAATATACATATATGATATATCGTATGAGCAATTATCAGCAATTATAACAATGGAGACCACATACGCCCTGCATTACCATTACTACTTCAACATTCTTACCATTACTACTAACCATTGTTGGGTGGCGCGTGCTGAGCCCTGTTAGAATATCCAAGGTCTGCGGCAAAAATGTTTGTGTACCCAAAGCTTTAATACACGCTCCAGAGTATTTTCGCGATAATATTCGGCATTTATTCTGATGGCTGTTATGACGGCCCACACCATCACCATGGCTGGTGCTTGAGTTCTGGTGGCCAACCGAAGGTGCATATTTTCAGCTGACCTCTTTGGCTGGGCAACGAATGTTTTCTCATCGGAGAAAACCAAATTCGGCAGTTCACCACTTTCGGCCAAGCAAAGCAACTCTTTAGCGCTTTTGAGTCTTTTTTTTTCTGTGTAGTCTCTATATATCAATCCAAAATTCTAACAGAGACTTCAATGCGTAATTGCGGGATTCCAGCTCTTTTGGAATAAATATGGGATGCATTGTCAAAACAATGTTAACATCCCAACCTCAGATACCAACAGTAACATGTGTAGCACATTTCAGGATTGCAGCTCTATTCCTTCACAAAATATCAAATTAAGTACTATTTTGAGCTTTTCGTAAAATTCGGCACACATTTCCAAATCCATCTTAAAATCCCAATCCCAGACACCAAGAGTGGCACATGTATAAAATTTCAGGAATTGAGTCATATTCTTTCGACTTATACCATATTTAGTACCATTTGGTACTTTTCGAAAAATTATATTAAACAGTTCTCAATCGCAGATACCAACAAAAGACCCCAATATCGAATTTCAGGATTCCAACTCTATTCCTTCATCTCATACCAGTTTTAGTACAATTTAGTACTTTTCTTACAAATATAGTTCATACTTGCAAAACCACCACCTTTTAAGCACTGTCTGTTCACCAAATGCCATAATGTACCAAATATAGTAATATTTAGTTTTTTTCGTGCACTTGTAATAGACATTTTCAAAACCACCTTATAAAACGACTACCAATAGGGACCCCAAAACCAAATTTTGAAAATTCCAGCTTCATCCGTTCATCCTGAAGCAAATTGTTACAACTTTAGTACTATTTGGTACAGAGTGCATACTTAGTACACATTTGCAAAACCACCTTCTTATTTCAAACCTACTTCCCAATATTGATTTTCATACTAAATATCAAGTTTTTTTAGCTCTATCCGTCCATAATAATACCAAATTGGAGCACTTTAAAAGTTTAGCATCATTTTAGAACCTTACGTAACCTTAAAGTTCAAAATTGCAAAAAAACCTTTGGTAAATCTACTCCATTGGTGCTCTTGTTTCAAATTTCAGAATTCTCATGCCTTTTGTCCGATACATAGTAATGAATTTTCAGTACATTTTAGTACTTTTCGTACCTTTTTAGTTAGAATTTCCCAATAACCCAACCGTATCACACACCTACGCACCATGATGAACACTCGTTCAAAATTTCAAGATTCTAACTTCAGCCGTTTCGTCTGGGCGTTGATTCCCGGGCAGTCAGTAAGTTATTTCCCTCCCCTTTTATAAATAAAGATAGAAGATAATAATAAAAATATTGCTATTAAAGAAAAAAAATAATATTTTTTAAAACTCAAGATTCTAAATTTTTCTCAATATTTTAACGCAACAGAATTCTTCATGAACTTTCACCTTAGCCACCCATTTTCCCGAGAGTGTCTCCTATGAGCATGAGCTCTTTTTTTTCTAATATTTTAAATTGAATGTTATTGATGTCGTTGCGAGAACACACCCGCTGCCGCCGTCGCTCACACCGCTCAAGTTTGTAAACATTTTCTATATCGGATGAGTGCAAGGTGTTAAACCGCAAATCTTCAATTAATTATTAATAACTCAATTCACTTTAGAGTATCACTTTCCTCCTCCGTCAAAGTTAAGCATCAATGTACGATATTATGTGGCCCGGTGATGACGATGACGATGATGGCGACGGCAGTGGGTATGAAGAGCTCTTGACATAAAAGTAATGAGCATCATAAATTTCATGTTGTACATGAGGTGTACTTGAACAAAAGTGAATGTGTGTGTATGTGTGTTCGTATTTGAGTTGTATTCGGAGTGTGTTTAAATTTCAAATAAATTCATACTTACAGGGTGAGATAAACAAAACTGCATCAAAGTCAAACGCCATAATTTTTTATAATTTTTATACCCTCCACCATAGATATATACATTTTAGACCGCAAAAAGTATATATATTTTTGATCAGAATAAAATTCTATGTCGACTTAGCGAAGTCCGTCCGTCTGACCGTCTGTGGAAATCACTCTAGCTTCCGAACGAATTGAAGTAGACTGATAAAATTTTACTCAAATGTATACTATGTCTGTAGGACTTTTGATATTGAAAATGGGTCATGTAGATCCACATTTTGGTATAGCCCCTATATAACCGTACTTCCCAATATTCGTTATTTTGATGATTTTTACGACAATATTCATCGGAATTGTTTCGAAATTGGTATTTGAAGTTCGAAATATATGCTATAGCCTAAGACATAAAATTGTCTGTGCATGTCCACGTCTTCGTATAGCCCCCATATAACGGCACCTCCGGATATTCGGTTCTTTGCTGATTTTAGCGACATTATTCACCGGAATTGTTTCAAATTTGCTATTTGAAGTTTGAAATGAATACTACAGCCTAAGACAGAAATTTGTCCGTGCTGGTCCACGTCTTCGTATAGCCCCCACATAACAGTACCTCCCGATAATAGTTATTTTGATGATTTTAGCGACGTTATTCACCGGAATTGTTTCAATTTTGCTATCTGAAGTTCGTAATGAATACTACAGCCTGTGACGCAAAATTGTCTGTGCAGATCCACGTCTTCGTATAGCCCCCCATATAACGATACCTCCCTAAATTCGGTATTTTTATGATTTTAGCTACATTATTCATCGCTTTTTTTAAGTTTCACATTTGAATATTGTAATGGCTTATGACAAAAGTTACCTATGCAGGTCCATGTCGTCGTATAGACCCCAATGTAACAGCTACATTCGCTATTTTTAAGATTTTAACAGAATTTTTAACGGATTTTATTGTTTTTGAGAATAGCCAAATTCGTTCCAAATGATGAAAGGTATTCAAAGTTCGGCCGAACGTACAGCTTTTTTTTTAATTTATTGAATGAAAGCAAAAAATTTCGGAAATAGCATCAAATTTTTTAATAAGTTTAGATTTGTTCGAATTGGTCACCTTTGGCACGAATTATGACCTTCAAACGACCAATGAAAGCGTCACACGCTGCCCGAGTGTTGCTCTGCGGTATTTTAGCCCATTCCCGGCGAAGCGCTTGCTGGAGGTGATCGACACTTTGGTATTTTGTAGTGCCAACCTTGCTTTTCAAAATACTCCAGACACAATAGTCCACAAGATTGGTATCCGGAGATTTTGGTGGCCATTTTGCAACAATTCTTGAGTGGCGCGTGCTAAGTGCGATGGTGGTCCTGTTGGAATGTCCAAGGTCTGCGGCCGAAATGTTTGCATGCCTAAGGCTTTTAAACCCATCAGAATATTTTCGTGATAATATTTGGCGTTTATTCCTATGCCACGGTCGATTAATACAGGCGTAGAGCCACAATCGGCTGTTATGGCGGCCCACACCATCACCATGGCCATGGCCGCTTAAGTTCTGGTGGCCAACCAAATGTGCACATTTTCAGCTGACCTCATTGGCAAGTAAACAAGATCATTTTTTTTTTTTTTTTGTTTACAAACTGCTGGACAACGAATGTTTTCTCATCGGAGACGGAGAAAACCAAATTCCACAGTTCACCACTTTCCGTCAAGCGAAACAACTTTTTAGATCTTTTGAGTCTATTTTCTTTCTGTTGCGTTGTAAGTTCTTGCACTTTTTGGAATTTCAATGGCTTTACCCCGAGCTCATTTTTCATTATATGCCGAATGGAATATTGCGATATGTTCAGCTCACGAGTCATTTTTGGGCCACTGCGACGAGGTTTCGATCAAGTCGCTTTTTTACTTTTCGAACCATTTCTGTTGATGTTTTCTTCCGTCTACGTCCTTGTTGTCGGGCTACGGTACCAGTATCACGGTAACGAGCGATGGTACGAAACACAAAAGATGTATTCACATTTAAATGCTGGAGTGCTCTAACGATGGTCACTTGTGGTTTTCCAGCCAAACATAAGAAAATCACACTATCACGCTTGAATTCCATCACGAATAGCTTTTTTTCTGGAAAATTCTCACCAAAACGCTTTTCTACGCTTGTAAATAATATAATGAGTTGTCACTGGAATAATTTAAACAGCTGTCGTACGAGTGGCTTAGAAATGTCAGCAGTCTGAATTTGGTTGCAGTTTTTTCATATCACCCTGTATATGTGGTACTTTCATAAATTTGAATTATTTTAAAATTGTATTTCTTAAAAGTTGGGAAATATTTTTGCAAGAATTGGATAGGCTTAGTAGTACATATACTTTCTCTTTGAAATTACTTTATTTATAAACATAAATACACATTCATGCACGGAAAACAACCAAAAAGTAGTTTTGCAACTGCTTCACACAATACATGCCTGCCTGCCTCCCTGTGTGCCCTTCATTTGCAGAGCTTATTTTTATTTTGCATATTTCAATTTTATTCCTCTTCCAATATCCCATATTAGTATCTCCTCGATGGTCGTAAAAATCCATTTGCATGCGAAAAAGCCACTATATATAATAGATGTTTCCCGCCGCTCCCCCCAGCTCCCATTGGGAAAGGATAAACAATTTTATCCAAATTTTACATCCTCTTTTGGATTTACAGAATGTTATTGTACGATATTGAATTGTGACTGTATGATTGACCATTGATGGCTGTCGGATAGCAGGAAATAATGTGGTGTTGTTGTGTCTGCTGTGAATGGTTATTGCAACGAAAAAAAAAAAAAAAAACGTTGAGAGAGGAATTCATTGAAAATAAATATTTATTCGGTAATATTGTGTCTGCCTTTTCAATGCATTTGAATGAATGGCGGAAATTTGATGGTTCACCTATGGTGGGTACCAAGAGAACAATAATACGAAAATATGTAAAATTTTCCATGGATATTATTCGAAAGGATGCAGGAAAGAAAAAAAGATGTAAATATCAGACAGTTATTAGCAGAGATAGCTTTTTTCTGTTAAATGAAGGGAAATTAATCTATACTATTTAATAATACTAATTAATTAATTATAGTCCTTAATAAGATCATTAAATTATAATCTGCATTAAAATATGAGGACGGTACCAATGTAATACCTTAGGCTAGAAGTTTATTAACACAAGGAATCAGTGTACTCCCCATGTACCTCCCCACGAAAGGTCAAAATGTTGAAATATAATACATCTCGTTAAATTGAAATTAGTGTCCGGTTTTGATCAAACTTCGCAGATGGCAATATTTTAGCCTATACTTAAAATATGTATCCATGGACAATATGTATCCACTATTTAGAACCTCCTTCACTCAAGTTAAAATAAAAAAGCAAGTAAAAAAGCAGCTTAGTTCGGCCGGACCGAACTTTTAATACCCTCCACCACATGAAGGAACTGAAAAAATGCAAAAGTATTTCTTATCATAGGCTGTAGTACGCATCACGAGCATAAAATATGAAATTTGAAACAGTTGCGGTAAAAATGTCGCTAATATCATCAAAATTCCCAATAAATGGGGGGGGGGGGGTGGGTACCGTTATATGGGGGCTATACTATATCGTGTACCCATATGAACAATATTCTTCCATGGGGTAAAGTACTCAGAAGGAACTCCTTATGTGGATTTTCAGACAATTCCATTGAAAAATATGGTTAAAATAATCAGAATACCGAATACCGGGAGGTACGGTTTTATGGGGGCTATATGGTATAGTGGACCTATATGGACAATTCTCTTCCGGGGATATAGTACTCAAAAGGAACTCATTGTCTGGAAACAAACAATTGAAAACAAGTAAAAAAGTAGTAAGTTCGGCTTGGTCGAACTTTAAATACCCTCCACCATTTGGAACGAATTTGGAAATTTTAAAAAATAACAACCGTTAAAAATTCTATTAAAATCGTAAAAATAACGAATACAGCCGTTATATTGGGGTCTATACGAAGACGTGGGCCTGCATAGGCAACTTTTTGTCAATATCATCAAAATACCGAATATAGAGAGGTACCGTTATATCGGGGCTATTTAGCTCATCTTCGGGATTGAAAAAAGACTGATCTATGAAAAATTGTACTCTTCTATCTCAGGGCTAAAATAAAGTAATCGGGATTGAATATTGGATCCACTTCCACCTTTGTCAGTGAAATCGGTTGATGAAAAGTCTTTAAAATGTCGTAAAGCCTACCGTCAGCTTTCCTGCTATAAATTAGAAAAATCTGTTAAAAATGTGGCTTCCATATAAGAAATAATGAGCCTATTCCAGCAGTCTTTTGTCACAGAAGACATAAACGATTACAAACTCTACACACCCAATTTTAAACGATTTCTCTATAAAATATGCTTAAAATACTGAGGATATGGAATATCGGGAAGAACCGAAACGTGGCGGCTATAGCAAGACGTAGACCAATATAGGCAATGATCTGGTGCAGAAAGTAGTACCCATTATAAACACTAAGTAACGAATTATAAACAATTCTGTTAGAAAATGAGTCTTAAATCATTAGGACACCGCATTTTAGGAGATACCGTTCCATGGGACCTATATAGACATTAATCTTGCAATTTCTAGCATGGGGTGCTAATGGGCTAGTCAATGTGAGGAGCTGAATATGAAACGGTGCGACAAGTAGTTATAAATTCCACCATCAAATAATTAGTTTGTCGATGATGGACGTTTGTTGGAAAACCCTTTGCAATAGGTCCTATGCTCTCATGGGCAATTTATCTGAGAGATGGATTGTCACTGTCATGTATGATTGTGTGTATTGTGAGGTTTTATACCCCACACCACATAGTAGTAAGGGTATTGGGTCTTTGTGCATTTGTTTGTAACATGGAGAAGGAAGCGAGATAGACCCACAGTTACTTTTGAGGATCTTCGTAGAATCCCTTGAGTCGATTTATGCATGTCAGCCCGTCTGTCCATGTATTTTTGTGACAAATTGTAGGTCTCATTATTTATCCGATTGAGATGACATTTTCCAAACAATATATGTTTGGCCCAAAGGCAAACCCTATTGAAATCGGTGAGAATCTGTTCCAATTTAGATATAGCTCCCATATATTTTCAACCGATTTCGGGTTAATTGTGCGCCAAATGGCCAATATCAATTCAAATGGAGTGAATTGTGGCACATCCGACTGAATTCAGTCTAGAAGCAAGTACATCAACAGCTCCCATATATGTGTTTCATCCGATTTGGTGTTTAAGTCCCTCACATTTTGTAATATCTCCACAAGAATGATATTTGGTGCCAGTTATCAGATACTGCCCTAAAATTCCTCTATCAAACTTTATCGATCAGATTTGGATGTAGCTCCCATATGTATCTTTATCCGACATCAGGTTTATTGCGCACATAATGGCTAATATCAGCCAAAATCGAGGGAATTAGTGGAAATTCCGACTGAATTCATCCTAGAAACAAGTAATTCAAATTTGGTGAGAATCGGCTCAAATATAGCTATAACTCCCTTATATATGTTTCATCCGATTTGGGGTTTTAAGTTCCTCACATGCGTTATATGTTAGAATAATATTTGGTACAAGATAACTTCCATAACTTCCAACTTCAAGGAGCTCGAAATATTTCAGTCAAATTTTATCGAGATCGGATCAGATTTGGATATAACATCCACATATATCTTTATCAGGTATTAAGTTTATTGTGCAAAAAATGGCTAATATAACCCCAAACGGTTTGGCAAATCCGACTGAATTTATCCTAGAAACAAGTACTTAAAATTTGGTGAACATAGGTTCAGATGTAGCTATAGTTTCCGTATATATTTTTTATCCCATTTGGGGGTAATATGTCCCTCACATGCGTAATATGCACTCCACAACAATGGTCTTTGGTACCAGATATAGCTCAAAAATAATTGTTTCATACCTTTAATTGATTTCACCAAATGGCTAATATCAGCCAAAATAGAATGGCCTTTGGCAGAGCAGCAAGTGTAAAAAATTTGAAAAGCTCTTCAGATATAGCTGCCATATACAAATTTCATCCGATTTGTTGTTAACGCCCCCTATATTCGTAATATGCCCAAAAACATAAATGTTTTTTGGTAACAGTTATCAGATGCAGCTCAGAAATCCCTTTGCCAATTGTTATCGAGATCGGCTTTGATTTAAATATAGGTCCCATATATACATACATATATTCGTTCGATTTGAACTATATTGTTCGCCAATTGTGTATCATTGGTCCAAATTGGATGAATTTTGACAGAAACTACCAAATTTAGCCTAGAATCAAGTGTGTTGATAATACACTCCATAACAAGAATTTCCGGAAAAAAATTCCTTCTAAAATACCTTCTCCAAATTTTTTTCGAGATCGGTTCAGATTTGGGTATGTCTTTCATACACATTTCCCTCTAATTTGATGTAAATAATGCATCCGTTTTTTTTATTTAGGTATTCTGAAAGTCAAAACTTGCACTCCATAGCAACGATATTTGGTTCGAGAGGTCACGCAACATAAATTTACCTCAGTCAAGTTGAATGGAAATCGATAGAGATATAGATTCTATAGGCTAGCTCTAACCTGTTTCAAATTTAAACAGCTCTAAAGTCTTAATACGCAATTAACACCTAAATTGCCAATATGAAGGTTTTTTTTTTGCTACACGGGACTCTATTAAATAGTTATAGTGCGTTTGGATATCAGAAAGTCGGCAACGACCGACTTTTGCCTTTCCTTACTGGTTAACTTCTACTACTTTTTCAGACTTCTAAAGTGGGAAATTCTTCATTTTGCAATTGAAGTCATTTTTGTAAAATAAGATTTCAAATTTCATCCCATTAACAATTAAATTCCTTTAAAACGTAAAAATAAATACTGGACCTTTTACATTCATCCATGGCCTTAATTGTGTTCTATTTAAAAATCCCTCGCGTGGCCTTGTGAATTTGAGAAGCAGCAGCAAAAAATAAAACATTTCCTATCATCGTTTTACCCACATTTTCACAAACCATTTATTTAGCTTACCAACCAGTCAGCCAGGCAGCCAGCCAGCAAACATACGTGAAAATTTGTAGCCATAACTCCAGAGAAATCACCATAATCATGGTGCCGTGGTGCCACGTCTGTCCGTCCGTCCGTCTGTGCGTGTTGGAACCGTGATAAACGAGTTAATTTGCAATTGTTGACTGCGGCAGTTTTTATTTCATTTGTGCAAAAATACAATTAATTATTAAATTAACAACAGTCAGAGGCAGAATTGTAATGTTGTGCGTTGGTGAGTGTGTGTGCACGCGCGGGTTGCATGTTGTATGCGTGTGGAATCTTATTTCTCCATACATTCGAAAACGACATGTTGGCCGGCCTACCGGCCGACCATTCAGCCAACCATTCAATATGCATTCGACATTTCCCCATTCGAACATTATTGAATAATGCACACGCTGCGCCCGGCCAGAGCAAAAGAGCGTAGGCATGAATGAGTGTGCGTGTGTGTGCATTATGGAGGACACCAGGTTAACATCCATATCAATTGAACTGTACAAATGCAAATTTATGGGCTATAATGACCATAAACAGGTATGAGCGATAAATACATTTCAAGCTGTGTCTGACTGAATTTGAAATGATTTCACGGAAAGTAAAACCCGACGGGATAAATTGTCTGAAGTGTCCGAGGGCTGAAGATATTTTTATTAACTTTACAAGTTCTTCCCGGCTATATTTATAGAGATAATTGATAAAAAAAAACGGTTTCAATGAATCAATCGAAAAAAGATCACCTTGTCTGTTAATGAATAATTGATTTTATATTTTTAAGGTCCTCCTGACTTCTTATTTATGCATTTTTTGATAAAAATATTTTTAAGGACCCTTGACAAAATTATAGGTTTAGCCAAAAAATTGTCAAGGATCATTGAAAGGATCTCCTGAAAAATAATGGTTATTATTTTTCTGACCTCTTCGTAAGAAAAACAAGTAAAAAAGCAGTAAAGCCGGACCGAGCTTGAATAATCTCCACCACGAATTCGGCAAACAAAATCCGTTAAAAATCCTGTTATAATCTTAAAAATAACAAATATATGTTGTCGAATTGTCATTATATTGGGGTCTACCCGAAGACGTGGACATGCATATGCAATTTTTGCCATAAGCCATTACAATATTCAAATACGAAACTTGAACAAATTCCGGTGAATAATGTAGCTAATATCATCAAAATACTGAATGTGGGGAGGTACCGAGATATGGGGCTCTACGAAGACCTGGACCTGCATAGGAATACAAAACTGAGACAATTCCGGTAAATAATGTCGCTAAAATTTATCAAAATACCGAATATAGTGACTCTGAGTTATATGGAGGCTATACCTAATCGTGGACCTCTATAGCACATTTTCAATACTAAATGTCCTGCTGACGTAACGCACATTTCCAAAGACAGAAGGACGAACATGGTTAAATGGATATAGCATTTTATTCTGATCTATGATATATATTCTTTGTGGGGTCTAAAATCTACATTTCGAGGTGTTTCAAACGAAATGACAAGCGTAGGAGGAGGATATAAAAACGTAGATTCGCCTGAATCGGCCAAAAAGTTTTAGCTCAAAAGTTTTGTTAATTATACCCTCAGCCATATGGCAAGCGAGGGAATATATCATTTGCCTTATCGAAGTAACGGTTTTAGACCCTAGGTCTCCTTGGACCAAATCCGTTCCAGAACATTTGGAGTCGATCTAGGGTGTCCGTCCGTCCATCCGTCTGCCTGTCTGTCTGATGCGCACGATAACTCCCGTAGGGAGTATCCGATTTGGTCCAAACTTGGTATATCGTAATATTAATATCAAACTTAGATCGAGTTCGGAGATGGGCAATATTGGTCCACTGCTTCTGGTACCTTCCCCGCAAAAGGTCAAAATGTTGACAGAAAATTTTTTACCTCACAAAACAAGGAAGGATCATCCGATTTTTTCAAACCTTGCAAATTCTAATATTTTTATCTGTGCTAGTTTATGTGTTAAATTGGACAACAGGAATCACCTTCGCCTTCTAGTACCTCCCTCACAAAGGGTCAAATTTTTGAATGATCTCAATGCCCATAAACAATAAAATAAGAGTCTAATTGCATTAAAATTCCTTTAAATCCTAATATTTCTAACAACTCTAGGTCTGGTATGTAGATGGGATAGATCGGACCACTCTTTTCGGTACCTCCCCCACAACGGGTCAAAATTTTGAATACTTATATCTCTTATGAAACACGAAATAGCCATCCAATTCTCTTCAAATTTCACAAATTTGAGTATTTTGATCTGGTGTGAAGGTGCGATGTATCGGCTCACTCCGTCTGGTGCCTTCCCCACAACGAGTCAAAATTTTGAATAACCATGAGGGTCATAAAACGCGAAATAAGCTAAATTTCTCTTAAATTCGGCATATCGCAATATTTCTGTCAACGCAGGTTGACTTATCCGGTCACTACTTCTGGTACCTCCCCCACAACGGGTTAAACTTTTGAAAAATAAGAACCAAAAAGCACCTGATTCTCTTTAAATTTTACACGTCCCAATATTTTTACATTGGTGTGAAGATGGCAGGTATCGGTCCACCCTCTTGATACCTCCCCTATAAAGGGTGACAATATTCCAAGCGTATATCTCTTATAAAAGAACCCTTGACAAATATGGTTGATTTTTTATCAAATCATCAAAGGTCGATTTATGCGAAATTTTTCTAACCTCTTTCCAGAAAATTTTTTGATCTTTTTTTGGACAAAAAGCTGTGTATACCCACAGAGGCAAGAATATTTTGACTAAAAAAACTTTTTTTCATCCACATGTGTTTCATATTCTTTGAATATCTGACCTAGTATTCCACTTTCGCTACGGAACCCTTCAGTATTCACAACTCCATATTTTACAATTGGAAAACGGGCGAACGAGTTGAAAATGGAAAGGTGACGCACAACTCGGCACAGCACAGCCGTTGTCAATTTGTGTGCCACGACACTTTACGGAATTCATTTTAATAATTAATTATGATAATTTATGAAAAGAAGATTTCCGCAAATGTTTCAGAATTTAATAACGGGTTTAAAAATACACAGGGAGAGCGAGAGAGAGCGACACTGGCAAATTAAATGTAGAAATATGGGAATGGCAAAAGAAATCCTTCGTTTAAATCGCCTTAATAAGGACATTGTGCAGACATTTGGTACGGCAAGATTAAGATAAAAGAAAGGATTATTTTTTCGTTGTCTTCTGCGAATCACTTTAAGTGGCAGAGAAATTACCAATCAGATTGCGGATGTGTGACGGTTTTAATATGCTTGAGAACTGTGTGAGAATGGCTTATGATAACTTTTTTCACTGAAGTAATATTAATTAAGGCTTGAAGGAATTTTGAAGGCAAGATTATAAATTAAAAAAATATATTTTTAAAAAATACTATAAATAATATATTATAAAAAAATATTTACTTTGTTAAACATTTTCTCAAAAAATACCACTATTTCTGAAAAGGGCGGCGTTGTAAATATTTTCAAAAATCGATTAGTTGTGTAGGACAGGTGAATTAATTAAAATATTTGAAAAATCCAAAATTCAAATTTGAACCATAATTTTTGGGAAAGTCGTTGAAATAAAAGTTTTAAATGAAAAATTTAAAACTTTGACTACTTTCAAATAAAATTACTTTTCAGTCCTTTAAAAAATTAATTCCATTAAGCCTTTGGAATGAATTTTTCGCAATCATTGATATTTTATCAGGAAACCTAACATTATATTGCATTTATATTGAAAATCATTAAAATGTTCTTAAAAGTATATAAAATGTTCTAAAAACATACATATATACAGGGTGAGACAAAAACAATTAAAAAAGCAGTAAGTTCAGCCGGACCGAACTTTGAATACCCTCCACCATTTGGGACGAATTTGGAAATTTTCGAAAAAGATAACATTCGCCAAAAATTCGGCTAACATTTTAAAAATACCGAATATAACCGTCTTATTAGGGTCTGTACGACGAGCACCTACATAGGCATTGCTTGTCACAAGTCATTACCATATTCAAATTCGAAACTTGAAATAAACGGTGAAAAATGTAGCTAAAATCATCAAAATACCGTACATTGGGAGGTACCGTTATATCCGAGCTATACGAAAACCTGGACCTGCATAGACAATTTTCTGTCACAGGCTGTAGCTTCCATTACCAACTTCAAATAAGGCATATCAAACAATTTCGGTGAGTATTGTAACTAAAATCGTCAAAATACTAAATATCGGGAGGTACTGATATATGGAGCTTATACAAAGACCTCGACCTGCATAGACAATTTTTTGTCACAGACTAGTTTCCATTACGAACTCTAAATACGTAATTTGAAAGTACGCTGATCAAGAATATATATATATACTTTGTTGGGTCTGACATGAGTATTTCGAGGAGTTACAAACGGAATGACAAAATTAATATACCCTCCATAGCATGGTGGAGGGTATAAAACTGCAAAAAAATCAAACGTTTTTTAAATTTTATTGAATGACAGCTAAAAATATCGTCTATAGCATCAAATTTTATAATAAGTTTAGATTTGTTCAAATTGGTCACCTTTGGCCTTCAAACGGCCAAAGAAACAGTCACACGCTGCCCGAATGTTACTCTACGTTTTTTTGGCCCATTCCACTTTGGTATTTTTTTGTGCCAACTTTGCTTTTCGAAACTCCAGACATAATAGTCCCATGGATTGGTATCCGGAGATTTTGGTGGCCATTGTGTGTTGGAAATGAAGCGAGGAACCTCATTTTGTAAACATTCTTGGGTGGCGCGTGCTGAGTCCTGTTGGGATGTCTAAGGTCTGCGGCCAAAATGTTTGCGTGCCCAGTGCTTTAATACACTTCCAGAATATTTTCGCAATATTCGACGTTTATTCTTATGTCATGGTTGATTAATACAAGCGGAGAGCGACTATCGGCTGTTATGGCGGTCCACACCATTCCCAGCACTTGAGCTCTGGTGGCCAACCGAAGGTGCACATATTCAACCGACCTAAGCACGATCATTTTGTTTTTTTACAAACTGCTGGCGACGAATGTTTTCTCATCGGAGAAAACGAAATTCGGCAGTTCATCTTACTTTCTTTCTGTTGCGGTGTAAGTTCTTGCACTTTTTGGAATTTCAATGCAGCTCGGAGTAAGCTCATTTTTAATCTTTGCCTAATGGAATATTGCGATATGTTCAGCTCACGAGCCGTTTTTCGGCCATTGCGACGCATGTTTCGATCAAGTCACTTCTTTACATTTCGAACCATTTCTACTGATATTGCTGTTTTTTTTTTTTTCTGTCCACTTCCTTAACGTCGGATTACGCTACCAGTATCACGGTAACGAGTGATGGTACGAGACACAAAAGATGTATTCACATTTGAATGCTGGAGTGGTCTAACGATAGCCACTTGTGGTTTTCCAGCCAATATAAAGAAATCACACTATCAAAATTCGCACCAAATGCTTTTGTATGCTTGCAAACAATATAATGAGTTGTCACTGGAATGAGCTTTGGGACAAGTGGTTTAGAAATTACAGCAGTCTGAAGTTGGTTGCAGTTTTTTCATCTCATATATCATGTATCATAATATAATACCATACATATCTTCGTTCGATGTTAAGTAAGCATAACACCAAACCACCAAATCATGTGTGTTTAATTTGGAGAAAATCAGTTAAGATTCAGCTATAGCTCCCATATACATGTTTCGTCGGATTTTATATCTCCATATCTGCATTATTCGCTCAATAACAAGGACTTTCGGTACTAGATACTATGTACATCCTAGAAATACCTTTGGCCATGTTTTGTCGGGATCGTTTCAGATGTGTATCTGATCTCATTATATAATTATACCTCAAGGACGATGCATTTGTACAACTAATCTGTGATGATATCTGGTTTAAGAGGTCACACAATATAAATTTACTTCTGTCAATTCAACCGATTTAAAATTTGAGCTGCACTAAAGCCTTTTTTCGCAATTGATACTTAAAACGTCACTATGAACGTTTATCTGCTTCTGGTGACTCTTCTAAATATTCAAAGTGGTTATAAAGACGTCACCGCCCGACTTTTGTCTTTGTTTACTGATTAACTTACTGGAGGTGCTGGCAAATTTAATATATCGACGACTTAAGCCGGACGAGGATCCCCCAAACAATTAATTTATTTTAACAATTTTAAATCCTTTTTTAAAACAACCAAGAACCAAGACTTTTCAAATGAATAAATTAAAAACTAACAAAAAATATATTGACTTCTTTCTTCAATCCTGATGAATAGTAAGATATGTTCATTAAATTACCTTTTCTTTTGATTTTCTATAGCCAATAGAAGAAAATAAAAATTTCTCAAGCATATATTTTGTAAAGTGAGATTTTTTCTCAATGCACCAATGAATGAACGAAGAAAAAACTGTTGAATATTTTCGTCAAATTTAACACAAAAAATGTTTTCATGTTTAAGTTCTCTTTTCCTAAGGATGTTCATATGGCTATTTCAATCGACAATGAATCATCTGTAATTGTGATGTGTTCTTTTTTGGTTGAGAGTTGCCATGTGTGGGTTTAATATTTTGTCGGACGTTATAAATATTTTTACATTGAAAATATACATTTTTTTAATTTGCTGGTATTTCACTGTATGATATAAATGCGAATCTACCTATAGTCACAAAACATGTGCAGGACTTGTTTCAGTGTGACAAATTATTATATCCTCAGCCATATGGCTAGAGGGGGTATATATAATTTGATACGGCTAAAAAATACCTCATCAGTTTTAAACTCTAGGTCTCTTTGGGCCAAATCCATTTCAGGACATTTGGAGTCGATCTAGAGATGTCCGTTCGTCTGTCTTTCTAGCTGGATGGTGCGCACTATAACTCTCGAAGAGAATATCCGATTTGTTCCAAACTTTTTATATGGTAATATTATTATCAAACTTAGATCGAATACGGAGATAGACAATATTTGTCTACTCCTTCTGGTACTTCCCCCACAAAAAGTCGAATCTTTCAAAAAAAAAAAAAAAAAAAAGATTTTACTGCACGGCGAGAGAATAGATAATCCGATTTTGTCCCAACTTTGCAAATCCTCTTTGCACTTATATCAGGGCTAGGTCAGGTGCGAAAAAGGAGGTACCATTACATACCTCCCCCACAAAGGGTCAACATTTTTAAAAATTATAATTCTTATAAAATCTGATGTAAGAGTCCGATTGTCTTAAATTTCGCACATCACAATATTCTTATTAACCCAAGGTCCAAAATTTTGAATATCAATAAAGCTTATAAAACACGAAATTAACTTTGGATTCTATTCAGACTTAACACATCTCAATATTTCCATCAACAGAAGATCTGTTATAGATAGGTAAACGTTGTGAAAAATCAATATGATAATAAAATCCGAAATAAACATCCGGTTCTCTTCATATTTCAAACTCCTTCTGGTACCTCCCCCACATCCGATTCTATACATACTTGGTATATCTCAATATTTCCATCATAACAAGATCAGTTATAAAGTTGGTGGAGATCCGATCATATCTTATAAACACCTTTCGGTACATCGCCCACAAAGAGTCGCAATTTTCAATACTTTTACCTGTCATAACTTGCTAAACAGGTCAGCGATTCTGTACAACTTGCGATTTCTAAATATTTCTCTCAACCAGAAACCTGAGATAAATATGGAATTTATCGGAATTTATGATTTCGAATAAAATTGGATATAAATGTTCGAGCTGCTTGTGATTTTGCCCATACCCAAAATTTTTATCTGTATTAGATGAAGTATGAAAATGGAATACTTCCGTCAACTATATCTGATATCTCACGCACATTTTAACATTTTCTAAAAATCATCACATATGTCATCATCACATATGTGATGGAAGTAGTCGGTATAGTGCCAAACGTGGCACTTCGCAATTTTTATATCATATTTATTTATGTCCCACAATATTGGACAATGGACAATTCCTTTCTTCGGAACCTTCTCCATTTCAACAATTTGAAATAATCGAACACTGGCTGGGGGTACTGATCGACAATTTTTATATATTTCAACTTGTTGTACCCTCCACTTTGGAAGGGATATTAACTTTGTCATTCCGTTTGTAACAACCCCAAATATTCATCGAAGACTCCACAAAGTATATATATTCTTGATCAGTATAAGATTCTAAGTCGATTTTCGATATCCGTCTCTCTCTCTCTCTCTTTGCCTGTCCGTCTCTTTGTCTGTCTGTCTGTTAAAATCACGATACAGCCCACATTATTTGGCGTAGAGCGTCAAAATTTAACAGAACAATATGTATCGTGTCCAGGATGGTTGGTATTGAAAATTTTATATATCGGTCCTCGTTTTGGTACAGCCCCCATACAACGGTACCTCCCGATATTCGGTATTTTGATTATTTTTGCCACATTTTTTTCACGGTCATGATGGGTTCTAGCTCCGGTGGCGAAACGTGGTATGTATAGATTCACGTTTTGGTACCGTTATGTGGGGGGCTACCACATAACGGTACCTGCCGATATTCGATATTTTTATAAAAATTAGCATGTGCAGTTCATAATGGGTTCTAGCCCGGTGGCAGAACATTGAATATTTAGTTCCACGTTTTCCTACAGCGTACATATAACTATACCCATCGATATTCGGTATTTTGTCACCGAAAATGTGCCTAGTCACATTTACCCACATAATTATTTTGAAATTTGGTATTTTAGAAGATTTTATAGATGCTAATCCTTGGAGTATAATTTGCCTATAAATGTTCCCGTTTTGGTATGACCCCATATAACGGCCTCATTCTCTTTATGGTTTTTGATAAATTTAACTGCATTATGCAAACGATCTTACTGGTATATGAAGTTTAAAGTGAAACACGTGGAGGGTATTAGAAGTTCGGTCCGGCCGAACTTAATGTTTTTTACTTGTTTTTTCATGTATTTGGTTTTTTTTTTGAGTTGAAATCACCAATTTTTAAAAACATATTTGTAAGGGGTTTTTTCTTTCGCATCCGTCACACAAAAATAGGCTCATAACTTTCCGCTCAAAATGAAACAAGGTTTTACTGCAGCTACAAATCTGCAATGTATATCCATTTTATGAACAATTTCTTTCCAAAAACTGCTCGAAATGGGCAACAATGTTCACATTGTATTCTTTTTGCAAAATATTTCCAACAAGTATACAGGTATTTAAATTTTCTACTATTTGCTTTATCAATTTTTATTTGCAGTATTTTTTTGTAAAATAGACATTGTATTGTTGGAATTTGTAATATGACTATTTGTGCAACATATACATATATGTTACTCTGAACAATTAGTTATTTGTATACATCTTTTGTGTGTGTGTGTGTACAATGTTTCTATTTTTCTTATTTTTCTTTTCTATTATACACTTTCTACTTTGCATACAAGGGCAAAGCCAGTAGTATTTACTTAGATATATATGTATATTTACAATATAATGTTTTCCCAAGCATACTGAGTGTACAGCGAAACCAAATACAAGGTGCTATGTATGTGATAAAAAAAATTTTGAATGAGTAATTGTTATTGAATGTAAGAAGTGGTCGTATTACAGAGGCTTCACTGTATATGTTGCAATGTATTTTTTCCTTCATACTATTTTTGTTCAAAGGTGTTCAGATGGAAATACATATGCACACATATATGCTACTTTCGATTAGTATATGAGTTGTATCAAAAAAAAAGCTATGAAGTAGTATATAAACAGTTGTAAATTTGAACATATGTATAACCATATTTACTTATATATCGAGAATGCAAGTGAGTTGTTAAATAAATAATAATGCTCAAAACAAATACACACCATGTTTTCGTTCAATAGACGACGACCTTCAAAAAATACAAATTTATTGATTAACTGAAACATATAAAGCTTAACAAATTGAAAACTACAGTAATTGAGTAATAATAAATAATATACCTTAGGCAAATAGGAATATATAATAATAATCTGTTATTCATTTTCTCCTCACCTCTCAGCTTCAGCTAAGGTCAATGATAATTTCGTTTTGTAATTCGACTGGTTGATACTTAATGTAAAATAAACTGTTAAGTACATTACATATAGGGTTGCCCATATTCGACGGACCCATCTGCCAACGCCATAACTTCAAAGAGATGTCACATCGCTTAATGACATACCGCGTTTCAAGCGTCAGCCCAAGCAGATTTTTACCATGAACCAATACACGCCACGCGAGTGCTCTGAAATAGTTGGAATTTACATTCAACAGAAGAAGTCAATTGTGAAAACTCAACATGCTTTTAAAACATTAAAAAATGTGAGAAGTGCGCCTTCTAAGAACACATTTAAGCGTTTATACGAAAAATTTTCGACTGGTAAGGCTCTTTCTAATCCGAAGAGGCCATATAAAAGTCGACCAAGGCGATCGGCCGAGAATATCGCTGCCGTACGAGCCAGTGTTGAGAGATCCCCAATAACATCCCAAAAACGCCGCTCTCAGCAGTTGGGCATGGCTCGGTCCACTTTACAACGGATTATTCGCATTGATTTGCATTTGTTCCCGTACAAAATTCAATTGACGCAAAGAATTTTGCTTGCGGACAAGCCTCGTCGATTGGAATGGGCCCAAAGGGCCCAAAGGTCCGTCGAATATGGGCAACCCTGTACATATTATCTTCCAATCTGGTAGATATGTCAATTGTTTGCAATTTATAGACTCAAAAACTGCTGAACAGATTTTCCTGAAAATTTCCATATATACTACATCATGGCCTGAAAGTAACATAGGCTATATAAATTTTAAAAATTCAAGTTATAACTGGAGATATAGCATCAAAATCGGAGGTACCTCCAGAGAGTTTAGTTTGTTTATGGACATGTGTATTGATAGGTTATAGATATAGTCTCCAAAATTAGAAAGTTTAACCGAAAACAATACAAAAATAAATTTGCCAAATTATATTGAAATTGGTTCTGATTGAGCTACCATACATATTTTCGACCGATTTCACACATTTAATGCACCACGCATGAGTAACGAAATTGGACACAAAAAAAACAAACATTTTCCAAATTATATTGAAATTGGTTCAGATTTGGATATAGCTCCTATATATTTTTCCCCATTCCTATTAAATTCGGCATGAGTGACGAAATTTGGTACCAAAAAAGTATGGCATATTATTTTGAAATCGGTTGAGGTTAAGTGCGGTTATAAGATTTAGAAAGTTTTCCAAAAGAATTTTAGTTTTATTTAATTCTTTGGTTCCTTTTCTATTGAGTTTACGATCTCGAAAAGATTTTTGTCATAGAAGTTATTTTAAAAATAATTTCTGGCGAGAATATCCCAGACAAAAAACAAATGATCTGATGAGGATTGCTGGCTCTTTCCGAAACCTACGTATTCCCTGCCTTACCCCCTGATAAACATTACTATCGTTCTCCACTAACAAACAAACGTTTTTTTTTTTTTTATAAAAAAAACACAAACGTATTTGGTCTAAAGAGAAATACAGGATAAACCTGTTATTTCGATGATGCATGTTTTTGCCGTTTCAAATAATACATAGCATCTGTAGCCATATGACTGAGGGCATAAGAATTTTGACCACCGGGAGAAGTGGACCTATAAGTCTCATATTTACAATATATATTGAATTTATAGAAACACTGAGATATATGGAATATAAGAAAGTCGTTTACTAGTTTCGCATGTTATGAGAGTTTTAAATGTCCAAAATGTTGATCCTTTGCGGTACCAGAAGCAGTGAACCAATTTCGTTCATTTTCCAATTTGACCGAAGGCTGATGCAAATGTTAATATAAGCAAAGTTTGAGCGACATCTGATGCCCCTGTATAATGTAAAGGGTTGATTTTCACCATCTCGCAATTATTTCCAAAGCAAATTTTTTTGTCATGCCAAATTTCTACGACTTTAAATATTGTTTTTAAATATGATCAAAAATATATATAATGAGAAGTTTTCACAGCTGAATTTTCCTAAAGCCGTAGAAATCCCATTGAAAGAGTTCTTAATAATAATACTGACCTATGTTGATAATTTTTGGTACAATGGTCAAAATGCAAACAGCGGCTGATTCGCTTAAAAAATGTCGCTAAAGCCTTAAAAATATCCTAATTTGTGGAGTACCCTTATATACGCGCTACATACGAACATGAGCCTAGGTCAACGTAGAGAGAATCTCTAGTTACTCAAAATTTTTAGTGCAAGGGTATAGAAACATCGAATCTGAAATGTGATTATTATAGCTTACTTGTTAAAAATAACCTAGTAAAGCTTTCTAACTTCGTGTTTCTCAAAAAAGAAAAAAATGCAACCTGGAATAATTTTTTTTTAGACCTAGAGAAATCAAAAAATAAACAATTACCTATTTGGGATGAAATCGGATACTCTCATACAGGCGTAAGAACACCACTAGGTCGACTCCAAGACTTCTGAAATATATTTCGTTCAAGAGGATTTAAAATCGTTATTTGGATAAATATAAATATATATATCATCGGTTTCTAAGAGTATATAAATTTAAAGCGGTTCCATTTGAACAAATTTTTCAATGATTGCAATTTCTAATGGTGGTGAGGAAAATTCGACCCGCTATTATAAATAATGTTATATTTATATCACTTGATTCATTTCATATCATTTTTATATCCTCCACTTGAAAAGGAGGCTATATTAACTTTGTCATTCCGTTTGCAAAATCCCTAAATATTCGTCGTAAACCACATAAAGTATATGCATTGTGATCATCATAAAATTCTAAGTCGATTTAACGATGTCCGTCTGCCTATTTGTCCGTCAGTCTGTCTGTTGAAATCGCGATACAGCCCACGTTATGTGACTTAGAGCATCAAACTTTTCCATGACAATTTGTATAAGTTTTTTGAGGATTTGTCGAAAAATTGGCATTTGTAGTTCGAAATGGGTTTTAGCGCCGTTAGCGGAACATTGTATTTATATGTCTAAGTTTTCATATAACCCCCATATAACGGTACTTCCCGATATTCGGTATTTTAATGAATTTTGCTATATTTTTCTACAGATGTGTTTGAAAATGGTATTTGTTGTTCGTTGTTGATTCTAGCTCAAGTGGAACATTGCATATCTAGGTCCACGTTTCCTATAGCGCATATATAAAGGTACCCATCGACATTCGTTATATATCATATAACGGCTTCACCCACATTATGTTTTTTTAAGTTTAACAGTGTATATTACAACACATTTAAATACAGATACTTTTATATAAAAAAATTTTCTTTACTTAATGGTGTAGATGTATTAAAATGCCCGGCCGAACTATTTTTTTACTTGTTTATTTCAAATTTTATCATTTTTATAATTTTCTTCATATAATTACAATTTCCTATATTCTCTCATTATTGTAAAAATCTAAATCCTAAATCCGTAGAAATCACTAATGACTCAAAATAATGGCATTGTGACCTCCACTGTATTACCTTTAAGAAATAATTAAATGAAGACTAGTTTTTCATATATAATGGCTATATGATACTATCAAATTATTTGTTTTCCTTATCATTATTCGTTTTTGTTTAATTTTACATTATATATATTCGGTGAGTTGGTTTTGGATGAATGCAATAATATATCTATTGTAATCCTCATTATGATAGCGGACAAAGATATTCTTTGTATGTTATTAATACATATGTGAGCATGCATTCCCTCAAGGTTTTATGTCTTCTATATTTTTTAGAAATAAAAAATGTAATAAAAATATAGGGGAAAAATTGTAAGATATCCTAGGGTCCAGAGGGTAGGTAATGATAATTAATAGATTAATAACAGATAGATTAATAGATTAATAATTTAATTAATAATTTAATCTGTATCTTGTATATGATTAAAATTTTACTTTAGCCTGCTATTATGCATCTTAATAGAGTTTACAAAATACACGTTCATACATGCTAATTTGCCTTAAAATGTAAGCTGGCAGTAATCAATGAAGCTGAACATTTGGTTTTGGATCATAAGTAAATAGGTGGAGTCTTTTATGCAACAACGAATATAAATAAACATTTTTTCTTGATCAGAAAACAGATTTGCAGGTATTATACATCTGAGAGCGTAATTGAAAACTCAAATTTGTATTTTTTTCTGAAAACTCAATGGCTGAACTTCAATGATGCATTTTCAAAATTCTCTTTTTTGCCATTAAAAAAACTTTCTATTTTATAATTCGCCAAAGTAGGCAAAACACAACACTTAGAGACGAGGGAGATAACTTTGTAGTTATCTAACCAAATGGCAAACAATTGCAGTTTTATTTGTTATCTTGGGCCCAAAAATAATTTTGTAAATTGTATTTTATGAGTTTTCCCACGAGAAACTTGTGCCAACGGCACAAGAGAGGCGGCGTAAATCTGCTGAGAAACAACATAATGTTGTTGGCATGAGGCCAAATAAATTTTGTTGCCCAATATTTTGAGCACATTTTTGAGGAAATTTACGACAACTCAAAGCGCACTCCAACACATATTTTCAATTAGCAACTATTTTGCATGCACAGCGCAGTACTACTGAGGTGTTCCCTTTTTTGTCAATGCCATTTGCTTGTTTAGTTAGGAGAATGATTACAGAGATGGGAAGCCAACCAAGAAAGAAATGAAATATGCAATGGAAAATCCATACTTTCCGCGAATTTTAATTTGGTATTTTGCTTTTTCATTGAGTCTGTTAACTCTGTACGAAAAAATCCAAATCGGATTTGGTTTTGTACAGCCTGAGTTTAGGTATTTTGAAGGCTCCTCCTGATTTTGGGGCATGTTTAAGGATATTACCTCACTTAAAATCTAGTTTATGTAAGATTTACTATTTTTCAGTATTTACCAAACATCATAGCGCAATGTGTTTGATACTGGTACATGTTAGGGTATAGAGCTCATATAATTCCACTACCCAGAATTCGCTATTTTTATACCCTACACCCATACTCGTAGCGTTAAGAGTATTATTTCCTTGTGCATTTATTTGCAACATGGGGAAAGAAGCAAGATAGACTCGTAGACACTTTGGAGGATCGCCATAGGATCACTTTCTGATTCGATTTATACATGTTAGTCCGTCCGTCTATCCATGAATTCTTCTTAACAAAATGCAGGTTGTATCCGATTGAGATGAAATTTTCCGAAAAAATAGTTTTTTGCCCCAAGGAAATTGGTGAGAAACGGCTCAAATTTTTATATGGCTCCCACATACATCTTCAACCGATTTCGGATTAATTACACACTAAATGGCCAATATCAGTCCAAATGACTGAATGAATAAATTTGGCACATCCGACGGAATTCAGTCTTGAAGCAACCATACTTATTTGGTGAAAGTCAGTTCAAATATAGCAATAATTCGATTTTAGGTTAATTGTGCAAATAATGGCAAATATCAGTCCAAATGGAGTGAAATTTTCGTTACGTAACGTTACGAAAACGTAACGTACGTTTTCATTTGGTGGATCTCGGCTCCGATATATTTATTGTTTTATTTATTCCTTCTCGAAGTTATATCATGCACTCTTTAGGAATATTATTTCGTATAAAGGATAGAAATATCTTTGTCAAATTTAGTGAAAATCGATTCAGAATTGATATGCCTCCCATATATTTGTCCTCTCTGAAACCAAATTATAAATGCTCAAAAGCCAAAGGTTTGTAGGTGTTATGATCTTCTTCGGGCTCCTCCTGATATTGAGGCATGTTTAAGGATATCACTTCATTTACACTCATATTTTTTTACAATTTACTATTTCTCAGTAGTAACCAAACATCGTAGGACAATGTGGTACACAAACCGGTACATGTTAGGGTCACATAATGGTACTACCTGAAATTCGCTATTTAAAAGGTTTTCTCAGTTGGTGGAGATCGAAATTTCGGTTTGGTCGAACTTATGGCCTTTTTACATATTAAATCAAAAATTAAAACAAAATCCCACCACAGTGGCCTCTAGATATAAGCTAGATAATCTAAGGTCTGCAAAAATGGAAAAAAGTTGTCGGACAATCTCAGATTTAATGACAATTGACAGACTATCAAGGCGGGCTAATAATAAGGTCTTTGAATTAACCCTTCTCACAAGAGAGCAGAAGATTGTTGAGTTTTTACTGCTTATTATAGATATTATCAAAATGGGTCTATCTTTAGAAGACAAATACCGACCTCCAATTCAGATGGAAGAAACTATCGAAGAACACGGGAAGGAAGATTTAATTGAACTTTTCTCCTGCAAGACCTCCATAGTAAAAATTTGAAATTGAAAGATCATATTATATAGAGGGTGAGATAAAAAACTGCAACAAAGTCAAAGCCATAATTTTTACATTTTATTGAATAAAAGAAAAAATTTTCGGAAATAGCATCAAGTTTTAGTATAAGTTTAGATTTGTTCGAACTGGTCACCTTTGGCACGAATTATGGCCTTCAAACGGCCAATGAAACCGTCAAACGCTGCCCGAATGTTGCTCTGCGGTATTTTGGCCCAGCGCTTGCTTGAGGTGATCGACACTTTGGTATTTCTTAGTGCCAACCTTGCTTTCCAAAATACTCCAGACATAAAAGTCCAACGGATTGGTATCCGGAGATTTTTGGTGGCCATTGTGCGCTGGAAATGAAGCAAGGAACCTCATTTTATAACCATTCTTGGGTGGCGCTGTGCTGAGTGCGATGGTGCTGAGTTCTGTTGGAATGTCCAAGATCTGCGGCAAAATGTATGGATGTCCAAGGCTTTAATACACCCTCCAGAATATTTTCGCAATAATATTCGGAATTAATTAAGATGCCACGGTCGATTAGTACGAGCGAAGAGCGACCATCGACTGTTAGGCGGCCCACACCATCACCATGGCCGCGGCTTGAGTTCTGGTGGCCAACCGAAGGTGTACATTTTCAGCTGACCTCTTTGGCAAGTAAACACGATCATTTTGTTTGTTTACAAATTGCTGGACAACGAATGTTTTCTCATCGGAGAAAACCAAATTCGGCAGTTCACCACTTTCTTTAGCTCTTTTGAATCTACTTTCTTTTTGTTGCGGGTAAGTTCTTGCACTTTTTAGAATTTCAATGGCTTTACTCCCAGCTCGTTTTTCAATATTTACGGAATGGAATATTGTGATATGTTCAGCCCACGAGCCATTTTTCGGCCACAGCTTCTTTACTTTTCGAATCATTTCTGCTGATGTTGCTGTTTTCATCCGTCCGCTTCCTTGATGTCGGGCTACACTACCAGTATCACGGTAACGGGCGATGGTACGAGACAAATTTAAATGCTGGAGTGCTCTAACGACAGCCACTTGTGGTTTTCCAGTCAAATATAGAGAATCCACACTCTCACGCTTGAATTCCATCACGAATAACTTTTTTTCTGGAAAATTCTCACCAAAATGCTTTCTTACGCTTGTAAACAGTATAATGAGCTGTCACTGGAATAATTTTCACAGATGTCGGAAGTGCAACCTTCATTTGTATGAAAGTACTAAATAGTACTAAATTTAGTATTGGGTGAACCCTCAAATATGATTTAGATGTCTCTGTTGGTATCTGGAAATTTGGTATTGTGTAGTCTGGACATATGGAGTAATTTCGGAAATGTGTACTAAAATTGTGCGAAGGGTACTGAATGGTACTAAATGTAGTATTGGATCACGGGATAGAGCTGGAATTCTGAAATTTGTTATGGATGTCACTGTTGGTGTCTGCAGTTGAGGTCTGGATGTCGCTGATGATGTCTGCAGTTGAGATATGGAGATATGTTCGGAAATTCGTACTATGAACTTAAAAGTGCAAATAGCCACAAATCATGCCGTTGGGTGTTGAGAAAGAATTTCTGAAATTTTGTATCGATGTCACTTATGATGTATAGGGTGGGGAGAGGGAGGTGGGTTTGGACATTCCTAGTGTAACTCTATTAAAATTATGGTAATGAATTTAGGATTGGAGCTGGAGTTCTGAAATTTTATGAACGGTCATTTTTGGTAAATTTACTGAAATATAGCCCTGAAACTATGCCCACTTCTTGTCAGAACTATTTTAGGTATTTTGCCAGTAGCAGTTTTAGTCCGTAAATGGGCCATTTCGGTCCACGTTTTCGTATAGCCCTCATATAACGATACCTCCCGATATTCGGAATTTTCATGATTTTAGCGACATTATTCACCGAAATTGTTTCAAATTTCGTATATAAAGTTCCCAACGGGTACCATGGCTTGAGACAAAAACTTACGAATGCGAGTCCACGTCTTCGAATAAAGGTAATTTTCGGAATTTGTTGAAATTTTTCATGTTCTTTCCAAATGGTGGAGGGTATTTAAAGCTCAGCCTAGTCGAACTTAGCTGATTTACAACTTTTTCCATTTCTAATTTTGAAATTTCCCAGGTACGCCAGACTGCGTATGAATCTAAAAGCCCTGATTTTTTTATCTTTCATTGATAGCACGGCTTGTGATAGCCATTTACCAACATTGTAACACAAAATATTTTTTGCATGAACAGATTTTTTATAAATTATACTGAAATTCATTTTCCTAATTACTTTTCTATAAAAAAAAAACACAACAAACTCTCGAAGCATTAGTGTACATTGTTTAACAATTTCAAGTGAATTTTTTTCTAATAAAAAATAATGAAATTCAGAAAGTACAAAGTGCACTAAATTACAGTACAGAAAAAAAGTTAAACAGTTTTCGTAACAAAAACAAAAATCCACATGCACACGGCCTATCTACGTTCCTAGAACGGTAGACAATGTCAAGGCAAAAAACGAAGCTCAACTGATTTTTTTCGCTTCTATGTAACTACTCTCTGGCAACACTTGAGGTTACGGCAACTGACGTCTGTGGCATTGGGCAATGAGCCAACATTTTAGTTTATTTACCACATCAAACAAAGTTCGTAGAGAAAAAAAATGGTAATCTAAGCTAGAAGTTCATAATCACAGGCAAACAAACAGCAACAAGAACAACAAGTGGCTAATACTGCCATAAACAGTTGGATAGTTGGTTTGGCTTAACATTAACTGCTCCACGAACAATGTATCAGGACAACTGGTTTTCTTGCAGACAGAAAAAAAGTATGAAATGATAACAGATTAATTGAAAAGTTTTGGGAAGTATTAAAAGTTTTAGAGATATTCATGTGGAGAATTTAAAAAAAATTACTGTAATATAGTTAACACCTAATTCAAAGGAAGCGGGTTGACAACCTTCAATTTGAATTGTAAAAGGGCTATTGCCTTTTAAAGAGAAGAGTCCGCAATACATGTTTTTCTATATTTCAAAGTCCAAATTTTCAGGTCTATCTATTAAACCAGTGAGGAAAGGTCAATAGTCCGGCGGGGCGGACTATATTATACCCTACACCACTATGCGTACTTAATAGAGCTCCCGTAACATAATAAGTTTATATCGAAAATTTAAGTTATACAAATTATGAACCTAATTTGAATCGGTATCATGGCTTTAGAGTAGTCAAAATTTGGGAACTACATCCAACTCTGAATCGATTTTCAACAAATCTGATGGAGGTTTTCTATGGACAATAGAAGACCTGCAGCTCTTCTATGGACAATAGAAGACCTGCAGCTCTTCTATAGACAATAGAAAACCTCCAGCTCTTCTATGTACAATAGAAGACCTCCAGCTCTTCTATGTACAATAGAAAACCTCCAGCTCTTCTATAGACAATAGAAGACCTGCAGCTCTTCTATAGACAATAGAAGACCTCCAGCTCTTCTATGGACACTAGAAGACCTGCAGCTCTTCTATGGACACTAGAAGACCTGCAGCTCTTCTATGGACACTAGAAGACCTGCAGCTCTTCTATGGACACTAGAAGACCTGCAGCTCTTCTATGGACACTAGAAGACCTGCAGCTCTTCTATGGGCAATAGAAGACCTCCAGAAAACTGTTGAACCTGTCTGAATCGATTTTCACCAAAATTTGAAACACTTGTTGTTAGGATGAATTCACTCAGAAATGCCAACATTCAGTCCGTTTGGGCTGATATTAGCCATTTGGTGCACAATAAACCAGATATCGGAAAAATATATATATGGGAGCTATATCCTAATTTGATCCGATCTCGAAAAAAATTGACGGAGGTAGCTTTAAGCTCTATTAGTTTTCTCTTACTAAATATCATTCTTGTGCAGTGCATAATACGCATGTGAGGCTCTCAAAACCCCAAATTCGATGAATAATATATGTGATATCAAAGCTATATCTGAACCGATTTGCTGCAAATTTAATGTATTGATATATTGAATTCGGCCGGAAGTGCATTCTAGTCATTTAGATTCATAATGGCTATTTGGTGTACCATTAACCCGAATCGAACAATTGGGTTCATCCTTGTACTAAACAAATATTGTGTGGAAAATTCCATCTCAAACGGATAATAAATACGCCATGCATTTTGTTCACAGTATACCTGTTTCTAGGCTGAATTCGGTCGTCTGTGCCAAAATTCAGGTAATTTTTAACGATATTGGCCTTTTGGTGCACAATTAAGCCGAATGTGTTTGAAGATATATATAGGAGATATGTCCTAATTTGATCCGATCTCGATAAAATTTAACAGAGGTAGTTTTGAGCTCCATTAGTTTTATATTACCAAATATTATTCTTATGGATTGAATATTAAGCATGCGAAGGATTTCAAAGCCAAATCTGAACCGATCTGCTCCAAATTTGCTGTACACTCTGCTAGACTGAATTCGGTAGTAATTGCCGAAATTCAGGTCATTTTGAATGGGATCGGATAATTAATACGAGCTGCATTTTGATCACAGAAATACATGGACAGACGGACTGACATGCACAAATCGACTCAGAATGTGATTATATGAAGATTCTCAAAAGTCTATCTCGCTTTCTTCTCCATGTTACACACAAATGCACAAATACAACTATGTGGTGTAGGGTATAAAAAGGTTTTCTAGGTATTCTATTGAGCATTTGTGCTACCTTTCTTATGCTTCCATTAAACAAGCCATGTTTTTTTTTCTTTCGATATGCAATTAATGACGATTTGAAAGGGCAAGAGGATATTTTATTAGTACCATCGTATATTTTGTGAGGCCTTTTATAAAAGTCTCCTGAATGGTCCTTTATATAAAAACTTCTGTAATTTTTTTATAGAAATAGTCGAAAAATTCTTTTGAAGATCTCTAAAAATTGTCGTTTATATCAAATTCAAATACAAATCTTTCCATATATATGGATCTTTAAACGGTTTCATAACCATAGAAAATTTTAACAATTTAGTAATTTAAATCATCAATTTTACTAATTTTATTTTTACACAGTTATCAAATCTACAAATTGAGCTGCCAGACAAACCTTTGTTTGGCTACCAAAAACATTGATCACAATTCTGCACACTTAATTTCCCATACATATGCACAATGTACATGTGTCTAAATTGTAATATATAAAACCAATAAATTTTAAATTTCCATATAAACCAATAAATTTTAAATTTCCAAAAAAAAATGAAAATCTAAATTTATACCCAAACAAATGATTGTCACTTGTACTTTAACCTCCTCTCGCCCCCACGTAGTTAGAATACAATAAACAATAAAATACAACCAAAAAATGAACACCAAATATACTTCAGTATTGTGTTGTTGCTGTTGTTTTTCCCGAAATTGAACATTATAACCATAAAGCTGATAGGAATCGTTTTATGCAAATGGCCCACAAGTATCCAGCAAATTTAACAGCCATTATTGTTGCCGGAAGTCCCTCACCATATTGTTGAACTTATATAAATGTGTCATTTCTCTAACCCACACTCACATGGTGTGTGTGAGTGTGTGGGTGTGTGCTAAGTGGCGTGCTTTATTTCCAAAAATAAATCAAAAGTTATACAAATATTTATGTAAACATAACCACTTATAAACGTTAAACACATAAATACGCGAAAATTGCCATATTTCGGAGTGGGAAGTGTTGTAGGAATGGCGTTGAAACAGCTGTTGTTCCATATCTGTCAATATTTATTACATTCCTTAAAGGATTTTTTATTGGTGGTGGTGTGCAGACAGATAATATTGTAATCAAAAAAAAAAAAACAAAAAACTTAGAAATATTTGATGATACTTAAAGAAGATTGACAGATCTTCTACAGACAACATAAGACCTCCAGGTCTTCTACAGACAATAAAATACCTTCAATTCTTCTATAGACAATATAAAACCCCGAGGTCTTATATAGACAGGAGAAAATCCTGAGGTCTTCTGTAGGCAAAAGAAGACCCTGATGTCTTCTGTAGGCAAAAGAAGACCCTGAGGTCTTCTATAGGCAATAGAAGACCCTGAAGACTTCTATAGGCAATAGGAGACCCCGAGGTCTTCTATAGGCAATGGAAGACCCCGAAGTCCTCAGGGTAGACAATAGAAAACCCCGACGTCTTCTAAAGACCTCCAGGTCTTCTATAGACAATAAAAGACCTCCAGGTCTTCTATGGGCAATAGAAAACCTCCAGCTTTTCTATGAGCTATAGAACACCTTCAAGCCTTCTATGAGCTATAGAAAACCTCCAGGTCTTCTCTGAGCTATAGAAGAACTCCAGGTCTTCTATGGGCAATAGAAGTCCTCCAGGTCTTCTATGGGCAATAGAAGACCTCCAGCTCACATATTTGGGCCAGAGTAGACAGCCAGCTATTCTATAGACATTAGAAGATTACCAGGATTTCTAAAGACAAAACATAACCACTTATAATAGACAGTAGAAGACCTTTAGGTCTTCTATAGACAAAAGAAGACCTCCAGGTCTTCCGTGCGCAATAGAAGACCTCCAACTCTCCTATGGGCAAAATAAGACCTCTACGGCTCTTCTATAGGCAATCGAATACCTCCAGCTTTTCTATGGGCCATAGAAGAACTCCATCTCTTCTATTTAAGACCTACACCGCTCTTCTATTGACAATCGAATATCTCTAGCTCTTCTATGGGCTATAAAAGACCTCCAGCGCTTCTATGGGCCATAGAAGAACTCCAGCTCTTCTATATTGGGGTCTTCTATATAAGACCTCCACCTGTCTTCTATAGTCAATCGATGACCCCTTCAGCTCTTCTGTGGGAAATAAAAGACCACTGAAGTTCTTCTATTGGCAATTGGAAATCCCTCTAGCTCTTCTATGTGCTAGGGAAGACCTCCAGCTCTTCTATGAGCAACAGAAGACCTCCAGCTCTTCTATGTGCAAGAAAAGACCTCCAGCTCTTCTATGGACAATAGGAGACCTCCAGCTCGTCCATGTGAAATATTATACCTCCAGCTCCTCTATGCAAAATATAACACTTCCAGCTCTTCTATGGGCAATAAAAGACCTCCTATGGACGATAGAAAATGGACGATAGAAAATCTCCATCTTTTCTATAGACCGCCAGGTCTTCTAGAGACAATAGAAGACCTCCGGATCTTGTAGAAACAATAGAAGACGTCAAAGTCTTCTATAGGCGTTAAATGATCGCAAGGGCTTCTGTAGGAAATAGAAAACCTCGAAATTTTGTTTGGATAATATAAGATCTCAAGGTCTTCTATGGACTCTTCTTGGGTCACAGAGCACCTGGAAGTCCCCTTTGGACTATATAACACTCCACTATGGGCAATAGAAGATCTTAATTTTTTCCTCAATCCAGGTCTTCCAAACGCAATATTTCATAGTCCTAGAAGCAATAAAATTTCCGTAGATCTAGTGGAAATAGACGACCTTATTTAGATGACGTCATGCTTTCACTGTAATATAAGGTCCTTACAGTGTCTCTTGTATCAGAAAATATAAGTTGTACCTGAATTAAGACCCTTTATTACTTTTCCTATTCTCGTAGTGCAACTTTCCAAACCACCTCCAAATATCAACCCAGCCCACCATCAACACCATCAACAGCCCAACATTTCTCAAATTTAATTTTTAGCTCTCTACATAGTATACTTTTATTTTGAATTTCCAAAAGAAAACTTTGATATATCCATCCTACCATCCCTTATTCCAAATGTCAGAATTCTTAGTATAGCTTCCTTCATCAAATAACAAATTTAATACAGTTTAGTACTTTTTGCACTTTTTAGAACGTGCTTTCAAATCCGTCTTCATTGCCAAAAAAGTCATCCTAGTACCACATTTTAGTTACCCAACTTCTTTCCTCCCCAAATAAAACCACATCTAAATCTTAAACTTCCACACTATCAGTGACCCTAATATCAATTTTCAGCATTATCCGTTCTAATTAATAAATTTAGTACTATTAAGTACTTTTTGTATGCTAGTAGTACGCCACTAGAGGTGACCCTAATACCAATATTTTAAATTTTCAGGTTCTTTAACAAAAAAAAAAAAAAAAAGGAATGGTGAACTTTTTTGCACCTTTTAGTACAAAGTTTTATACGAAGTTTGAAGATAGAAGTCTTCAAGATTCTCTGGGAGGGCATTTACGACTTATATATACTATATCATATGCGACTTCTGTACATAATAGACAAACTTTTGGTATTCTACAGATAATTAATATTCTCCAGCTGATTTATTGAGAGGTTCTGTATTAGAGGTCATAGAAGGAGTATCAATTTATATTTTATAGCGAGGTCCCAATTTCAGAACACATATTTATTTTGCAGAGGATTTTTCAAATCATTTCATTTTTTATTTTCAGGTTCATCCATAAATCCAATCTTTGCAAAAAACACCCCATTCTCATAAAAAAGCAATGGATTTTTACTGCGGTAAGTTCGCATTAAATATTTTAATCACATTCTTATTAACCACGTTATTAATGTTTATTTATGGGACTTAATTAAATCATGTTCCAATTATTTTATAAATTCTCCCTAGCTTTTTTCTGCTCTTCATCAGAAATAAAACAGAATTCCAACTCTTGATTGCAAAAATTAAATTTTAAATAATTAAACTTTTTTAAATTAATTTTCTTATATTGAATTGCATCGAAAGAAAAAGTGATTGTCCTGCCGCCTGACCTTTAGCGGAAAAAAGTTCTTGGCGCAATGCAAATTCAATCGGAATTCATTTGTACATAGTTCGGTATTTACATACAGATATGTCCCTATAATAAATATAAATATATTTCAATTATCCCGGGGCGTCTTTCTGAATGTTTGCAGATATTTTTGCCCCGTTTAATTATTGCAATGGAAATTGCACGAATGTAATGACTTTATTACGAGATACATTTTTGTTGTTGTTGTATTTGTTAATTGCTTTTTCCAATGCATTTTGTCAACAATAAATGATGTTAATGTGCTCGATGTGGCTGGAATTTACAGTTGTGGTCACGACCACCACCAGTGATTACAGATAAACAATGCGAAATGGTTGAATGTGTCACCTCATCGTCATCACCATCGCCATTCTGTTGGTGGTGGTGATGGTTTTGAACAAAACGAGATTGAATTCAAACTGATTTAATTACAACTACAATTGATGGCAATCACATGGCCAGCCGGTCAAGTGTTATGCTAACGTTAATGAATCCTGGTCATGGCCTCCCTACGCCACAGCTATGATAATTTATTGAATGTTAATGTCAATTGTCTTTGAATCCAATTAAAAATCAAATTCAACAAATGAATTATATATTTTTTTCTCCAATAATTTTATTATTTTATTGCATAAAGTTTTATTCGAATAGTGGGTGGTTTTTTCTGGGGAAGCAACTCAATTTAATATAGAAGTCCAGCTAAGCTAATAAGGACTTGTGTGGGCGAAAAAACAAGAGCAGGAGGTCCTTTATTGCCCATAGAAGAGCTGTGGAGATCTTCTAGTGCCTATAGAAGAGCTGGAGGTCTTCTTGTGCCTATAGAAGAGCTGGAGGTCTTCTAGTGCCCATAGAAGAGCTGGAGGTCTTCTAGTGCCCATAGAAGAGCTGGAGGTCTTCTAGTGCCCATAGAAGAGCTGGGGGTCTTCTAGTGCCCATAGAAGAGCTGGAGGTCTTCTAGTGCCCATAGAAGAGCTGGAGGTCTTCTAGTGCCCATAGAAGAGCTGGAGGTCTTCTAGTGCCCATAGAAGAGCTGGAGGTCTTCTAGTGCCCATAGAAGAGCTGGAGGTCTTCTAGTGCCCATAGAAGAGCTGGAGGTCTTCTAGTGCCCATAGAAGAGCTGGAGGTCTTCTAGTGCCCATAGAAGAGCTGGAGGTCTTTTATGGCCTATAGAAGAGCAGGAGGTCTTCTATTGGCCATAGAAGAGCTGTGGAGGTCTTCTATTGGCCATAGAAGAGCAGGAGGTCTTCTATTGGCCATAGAAGAGCTGTGGAGGTCTTCTATTGGCCATAGAAGAGCTGTGGAGGTCTTCTAATGCCGGAGGTCTTCTAGTGCCTATAGAAGAGCTGGAGGTCTTATAGTGCGTATAGAAGAGCTGTAGGTTTTTTAGTGCATATAGAAGAACTGGTGGTCTTCTATTACCATAGAAGAGCTGTTGGTCTTCTAGTGCCGATAGAAGAGTTGGAGGTCTTCTAGGGCCTATAGAATAGATCTTCTCTTTTCTATGGAATAACAAGTCGGTATTTTATAGCAGACTAATTAGCCTTCTTCCTAATGAAGAAGAATATCCCTTTACCAACTACCTTTAATCATACCCCTTTAGAACCTCTTTCTCCTTACATAGAAGTGTTTTATTTTTGTTAGCTTTTTCAGTTTTTCTAATTATAGCCACGTTTCCCCTTAAGTGCAGATATATGGTTAGAAACACGTTTTTCTAATATCTGATTAAATTATCCGAACATGATATTTTGTTTCCTGTAATGTGTCTTCGATTAGCTTTATTATCGCTAATAACCGGCACATGACAATGGCCTATATCCAAATTTTTGATGTGTTGAAGACAGAGGCGTTATTGAATATTGTAATTAGCGCTTCAACAAAACCAACATCAACAACAACAGCATTATCCTGCCCTAACGCCCAGTGTCTGTCGATACCTCATTAAAATCCACTTGACCCCTTTCAGTTAACAATCGCCGGTATAAATTACTATTTATGACAATAATAATTCTGTCCTAATGAACAAATAATTTTTGGGTACAACCAACATATTTTCGACGATGAAGGGGATTTGATGACAGTTGGTTTTTGAAACACGAGGATGGTTGGAATGCGTAGCAGCCCTCATGGATAGCTACTCACTCACTCGAAAAGTCTTCGGTCCAACGAGCTAATTTTATAGAATGCTAGGCAACAAGAGAGAGGAACGATTCAAGAGAAAGAGTATAGGGAGATTAATGGTCATTGAGAAGAAGCAGGAGGGTACGATTGGGTAAAAGGTATAAAGCTAACTGACTGAGAATCAACGCCGAAACGAAACGGCTGAACCTAGAATCGTGAAATTTTGCAGGAGGGTCAGTCTTGGTACGTAGGCGTGTGATAAGAATATGTTTTTGGAAATTCGTACTAAAAGGACAAAAAAATTACTAATATTTACAAAAAATATAATACTTAGTATTTGTACTTTGTCAAGAATTCAGAACTTTAGAATGAGAGCTACTGATGGAGTGCAGGGTAGATGTACCAAAAGGTTCTTGAAATTCGTAATTCGACTTTATTCTAATTCTAAATTGGTACTAAACTCCTAAGATGGTAACATTTAGTATAATGTTAACGGATAGAACGGGTAGAAGTTTGAAGTAAGAAGGTGGTTTTGAAAATGTGTACTAAGTGTCCAAAATGTACAAAACAGTACTAAATTTGTAAAAATTTGCTTCATTTTTAAATTTGGTATTTGGGTCCCTGTTGCTGATTAGTTTGTGATAAAGAGGTGAGTTTGGAAATGTGTTCTACAAGTGCACGAAAAGTACTAAATTGTACTATATTTGGTACAATTTGGTATTGGGTTCACATATAGTGCTTAAAATCTGAAATTAGGGTCGCTTTTCATGAATAGCCTGAATATGGAAGGGGGTTTCGGAAATGTGTGTTTTGGAATTGTGTACTACAAGTACACGAAAAGTACTAAATAGTACTATATTTGGTACAATTTGCTATTGGGTTCACATATAGTACTTGAAATCTAAAATTTGAAATTAGGGTCGCTTTTCATGACTTGCCTGGACATGGAAAGGGGGCTTCGGATATGTGTGCTATAATTGTACAAAACGTACTGAATTATGATAAAATTCTGAAATTTGATCTTTTGATTACAGGTGGTATCTGCGTTTGAAATTCGGCGGTTGTCTGCGTCCTATATTTGTAAGAAAAGTGCTAAGTGATACTAAATTTAGTATTGGGTGAAGGGATTGAGTTGGAATCCCGATATTTGATATTGAGGTCTCTGTTGGTGGTTTCTGGAAATATCTGCCATAATTGTACGAAAATTAATAATAAAATAATAAATTTAGCTTAAATTCTGAAATTTGATATAGATCTTACATTTGGAATTTGCGGTTGAGATATGGAGATTATTTTGAAAATGAGTACTTTATCTGTACGGAAAGAACAAAATGCTACTAAATTTGGTACTGAGTGAAGGCATATAGTTGAAATCCTGAAATTTGTTATGGATGGCTCTATTGGTATTTGGGATTAAGATATGGAGCTGGGAAATACGTACTATGAACTTGGGAAAAGTGCAAAATGCCATAAAATGTGGCGTTGGGTGTTGAAATAGGTATGGAATTCTGAATTCTAGTGCCGAGGTCACTCTTGGTGTCTAGGGTGGAGAGAAGAAGGTGGTTTGGAACGTTCATAGTATAACTCTACGAAAAGTATGGTAATAAATTTGGAATTGAGTCTTAGGGTAGAGCTAGAATTCTGAAATTGTATATGAAGGGCCAAAGAGGGTATATATCATTTAATACGACAAAAACGTGTCTCATCGAAACACCGGTTTTAGATCCAAGGTCTCTTTGTATTAAATGTGTTTCAGGATATTTGGAGTAGAACTAAGCGTGTCCGTCCGTCTGCCTGGCTGGTGCGCACGATATCTATCGAAGGTAGTATCCAATTTGGTCCAAACTTGGTACATCGTAATTTTATTATCAAACTTAGGTCGAGTACGGAGATGGGAAATATCGGTCCACTCTTTCTAGTACCTCCACCACAAAAGGTCGAAATTCTCAAAAAAAAATATTTTACTGCACAACTATTACATCGGTGCTAGGTCAGGTGCGAATATGGACAATATCGGCAAACTCCATCAAGTACCTCCCCCACAAAGGGTAAACATTTGGAATAAATAATAAAAAACCTTATAAAATGTGAAATGAGAGTCCGATTGTGTTCACACATCCCAAGAATTTTTACAGCACAAGATCTGGTGTAAAGATGAAGCTAATATAACAAAATAAGTATCCGATTACTCCCAAATTAGGCACATCCTAATGCTTCTGTCAATATAAGATCTGGTGTACAGATGGAATACAGTGTGAGGTAAAAAAACTGCAACAAAGTCAAAAGCCATAACTTAATTTTTTTTTTTTTAATTTTATTGAATGAAAGCAAAGAATGTCGGATATAGCATCACATTTTAGAATAGGTTTAGATTTGTTCGAATTGGTCGCCTTTGGCACGAATTATGGCCTTCAAAGGCCAATGAAACCGTCATACGCTGCCCGAATGTTGCTCTGCGGTATTTTGACCAAAGCGCTTGCTTGAGGTAATCCACACTTTGGTATTTTTTAGTGCCAACCTTGCTTTCCAAAATATTTCAGACACAATAGTCCTACGGATTGGTATCCGGAGATTTTGGTGGCCATTGTGCGCTGAAAATGAAGCGAAAAACCTCATTTTGTAACCATTCTTGGGTGGCGCATGCTGAGTGCGATAGTGCTGAGTCCTGTTGGAATGTCCAAGGTTTGCGGCCAAAATTTGTGTGTGTTACATCCTCCAGAATATTTTCGCGATATTATTCGGCATGTTTTCTGATGCCACGGTCGATTAATACGAGCGGAGAACGACCATCGGCTGTTATGGCGGCCCACACCATCACCATGGCCGGCGCTTGAGTTCTGGTCTTGCAACCTGGTCTGCCAACCGAAGGTGCACATTTTCAGTAAATTTCCATATGAAGAGGCCTTTATTTGGCATTAAGAAGTCATTATGGGTAGAACGCATCGTTGTAAAAATTGGTTAATGTTGTTTTAGGTTTTTAGAATAGGCCTGTATTAATGTAGTCCTAAATATGTGTATTGTCCTCCTCCCTAATTTTTTCGGTAGTTCTCCTAAAAATTAAAAAAAAGAATATTACCTCCAATTCGAGTTTTATCTATTTCCAGCTAGAATTTTCATTACCTAACTAATTTTCTTCATAAAAATATTTTTTTTATAAATACATACCTGCTAGCCATCGAAACCCATCAGATACCAGGTATTTTACAAAAATAAATAAAATAAATTTCAAAAATAAATTTTCACGCTTATGAATTCCTTTCGAACAAATAAAATCCCAGAAATAATGTTGTGCAGTGGCCACAGATTTGGTGGCGGCAAAGTGGTCACGAAGCAGCAGCCACCACTTTCCATTTTAGCAACGACTGCAACAGCAGCAAAAATATGAAATATATTTTCCAATTTATTCATTTCTCTCCATTTCCCCCACCTAATGAAGATGAATTTAATTAAAAAAAGAAAAAAAAAAAAAGAACAGAACAGAAGCACAATAAAAGAATGAATGGGAAAATGTGTGAAGCAAATGAAGGAAGGTAAATGGTTTGCAGCTAAGGTAGTGGAATTCCATTTGCGATGAGCTCTTCTCTTTTCTTCATTATTGCATTACTGAGAATAATGCATTTTTGTCCGTCGTGGTCATTTAAATGTTGTGAGATTGATTTCATTTTAGAAATTAGGGGTTTGATTTAATTTAGAAATTTTTTTGAAAATTGAAATGCATTTGTCCCAGATCTATAGCAAAAAGACACAAGCTCGTGTATTTGTTCCTGCTGGACTTTAATACTTTTTTCGTAGAAAAGCTTAAACAATAATCTATTATTTTGCAATTTTCTCTTCGTCGTTGGCCGTTTTGTTAGTTTTTGGCCAACGTCAATATCATGAATCGCCTGAAATGCATATCCTTAAATGATACTCTGTACGTGACTCCTGTTCGGTTATATGGCATAAGACAACACCTTGCAACCGTCAGACCAATAGAGTTGCTGTGCCAACGTGTCTTTTCGGTGAGACTCAAAGTAGTCATATAATTGACAAGTCTGTTGTTTCATTTTCGAAAATGATTTACAGTGGGGTAGGAGTTGAATTCAGAGCTCCTTACAAAATATAATTTCAAAGAGGACCCTCTATGAGAGATCCACTATCATTTAAAATTTTTTTCTCCAAATACACGTATTTCCAACAACTTTAAAATGTTCAAAAATTAGCCTATTTTGGCAAATTCGTACTTTGAAAGTACAAAAGTACCAAAATTGTACCAAATATACAGTTTTACAAAATTGAGCTATGGAATGGTTCATCATTATTGACAGTCACAAGTTAGAGCTAGTGCTTCAAAGTCCTGCTTGCGGATCAATTGTTATGTGAAGGGGTGGAATAAGGTTGGATGTTTTGAAATGTGTACTTTCATAGTACTTAGGGTACTACTCTTTGTGTAGATGGAAATCCGTACCTTAATATACCAAAATTTACTTAAATATACAAAATGGTACAGCTGTGTTGTGTACCATAATGCCAATATTTGTCCAAATAAGCTTAATTTTGGCATATCCAATTGAATCCAATCTAGAAGCAATTTCATCAAATTTGGTGAAAATCGGTTCAGATATAGTTATAGCTCCCATATATTCATCCGATTTGGTATTAAAGTCCTCACATGCGTAATATGCACTCCACAACAACAATCTTTGGTACCAGATGTCAGAAACAGCTGAGAAATCAGTGTTTAAAATTTTATGAAAATCGGTTCATATTTGGATATAGCGACAGGAGCTGGAGGTCTTCTATTGTCTGTAGAGGACCTTGAGGTTTTTTATTGTCTAAAGAAGATCTGGAGGTCTTCTATTGTCCATAGAAGACCTGGAGCTCTTCTATTGTCCATAGAGGTCTTCTATTGTCTATACAGGGTGAGATTAAAGAACTGCAACCAATTTCAGGCGGCTGTCATTTCTAAGCCACTAGTCCGACAGCTGTTAAAATTATTCCGTGATAGTGTGATTTCTTTATATTTAGTTGGAAAACGCATGTGGTTATCGTTGGAGCACTCCAGCATTTAAATGTGAATAAATCTTTTGTGTCTCATATGATCGCTCGTTACCGTGATACCGGTAGCATAGCCCGACGTCGACGACAAGGAAGTGGACAGAAGAAAACAGCAACATTAGCAGAAATGGTTCGAAAAGAAGAGAAGCGACTTGATCGAAACCCGCGTCGCAGTGGCCGAAAAGTGGCTCGTTAGCTAAACATATCGAAAAATCCCATTCGGCAAATATTAAAAAATGAGCTCGGGGTAAAGCCATTGAAAAAGTGCAAGAACTTACACCGCAACAGAAAGAAAATAGACTCAAAAGTGCTAAAGAGTTGCTTCGCTTGGCCGAAATTGGTGAACTACCGAATTTGGTTTTCTCCGATAAGAAAACATTCCCTGTTCAGCAGTTTGTAAAAAAAAAAACAAAATGATCGTGTTTACTTGCCAAAGAGGTCAGCTGAACATGTGAACTTTCGGTTGGCCACCAGAACTCAAGCGCCGGCCGCCATAACAGCCGATAGTCGCTCTCCGCTCGTATTAATCGATCGTAGCATCAGAATAAATGCCGAATATTATCGCGAAAATATTCTGGAGGGTGTATTAAAGGCTTGGGCACGCAAACATTTTGGCGCAGACCTTGGACATTCCAACAGGACTCAGAACGAGTCACCCAAGAATGGTTACAAAATGAGGTTCCTGGCTTCATTTCTAGCGCAAAATGGCCACCAAAATATTCGGATACCAATCCGTTGGACTATTGTGTCCGGAGTATTTTGAAAAGCAAGCTTGGCACTAAAAAACACCAAAGTATCGATCACCTCAAGTAAGCGCTTCGCCCGGAATGGGCCTAAATACCACAGAACAACATTCGGGCAGCATGTGACGGTTTCCTTGGCCGTTTGAAGGCCATAATTCGTACCAAGGTTGACCAATTCGAAGAAATCTAAACTTATTCTAAAATTTGATGCTATTTCCGAGATTTTTTGCTTTCATTCAATAAATTTTAGAAAAAATGTAAAATTTATGGCGTTGGACTTTGTTGCAATTTTTTTATCTGTCCCTGTAGAGCGGAATTGTTTCAAATTTCGAATTGGAAACTCTTAATGGGCACTACAACTTATGACAAAAAATTGCATATGCGGGTCCACATCTTCGTATAGCCACCATATAACGATACCTCCAGATATTCGGTATTTTGATGATTTAAGCGACAATATTTAGGGGAATTGTTCCAAGTTTCATATTTGAATTTCGTAATGGATACTTCAATCTATGACAGAAAATTATCTATGCAGGTCCACGTCTTCGTATACCCCACATATACAATTTTTAGGCATTTTGTGATATTAGCGATATTATTAAATTTCGTTTTTTAATGTTCTGAGTGGAGGGTATTAAAAGTTCGGCCTGACTTGACTTAAGATCTTTTTATTTTTTAATGGATCCTTCTCTTATCACAAAAATTATTTCATTAACATTGTATTTGCATTCAAAGATACCACTTTCTAATCTTCCTAAAATAATAAACCACAAATGACAACCACTGTGAAGGTCAACACCAGATAATATCTGAAAGCAAACGGATAAATTCATCAAGCTGCAACAAAAACAGAAACAATGCAAAAGAAACCAAGTAATTTGAGTAACCAACACTTTTTCTGATGCAAAAAGTAACAAAAACAAAAAAAAAAGGAAATAAACAAATGATCTCCGAAAGGACATTTCAGAGGTGACACATAAAATATTGTAGTCAACACAAAGGCCATTCATTCGTTAGTTCGTTCGGCTATTGGGTCGTTCGTCCATCCATACGTTTATGCCCAATGCTGTCCCCCGTCGACGTAATTTATAAAAGTGGGGACTATAATGCCGTTGGATATTTTCAACTATTTGACAGGGCATTTGTCTATCTAAAAAAAGCCAAAAATAAAACAAAATTTTTGTTTGCATTTTCCTGCACAGTTTCCACTTTTCCCCAAAAACAAAAATAAATAAAAAAGAAACAGTTAGGAAAAAAGTCGGGAGGGGCCGGCTGCATGATACCCTATACAACTACACAGATATATAGTAGAACTTCCGTATTAAAAGAATTTATTTGAAGTAGATCATATGAAGTAGAACGTAAGGTTTTATAACAGGTATAATTTGGTTCAATAGGGAGCTAATATATAAGAGGCATATCCAATTCTGAATCGATTTTCACCAAAATTGACGGAGACATTTTAATCTTTTATACCAAATAAGATTGCTATAGAATGCATGATATCACTTCGAGAAGGATTATAATAAAATAAGTAAAAAAACTGTAAGTTCGGCCGGGCAAATAAAATCTGTTAAAAATTCTGTTAAAATCTTAAAAATACCGAATGTAGCTGTATATTAAGGTCTATACGACGACTTGGACCTGCATAGGCAACTTTTGTCACAAGCTATTACAATATTCAAATGCGAAACTTAAAAAAATCTGTTTATAATGTAGCTAAAATCATCAAAATACCGAATATTGTGAGGTACCATGGGGGTTATAAATGGACCTGCCCAGACAATTTTCTGACATTGGCTGTAGTATTCATTACGAACTTCATATACAAAATCTGAAATAATTTCGATAAATAGTGTCGCTAAAATCATTAGAATACCGAATGTTGGGGGTTCCGTTATATGGGGGTTACACGAAGACGTGGACCTGTGCAGAAAATTTTCTGTCATAGGCTGTAGTATTCATTATGAAATTCAAATACCAACTTTGAAATAGTTCCGGTAAATAATGTCGCTAAAATCACCAAAATACCGAATATCGGGAGGTACCGTTATATGTTGGCTATACGATACGTGGACCTGCACAGACAATTTTTTGTCATAGGCTGTAGTATCCATTACGAACTTTAAATGCAAAATTTGAAATAGTTCCGTAATTAATGTCGCTAAAATCATCAAAATACCGAATATAGGGAGGAACCCTTATATGGGGGCTATACGAAGACGTGGACCTACATGGCTCATTTTTTGTGTTAAGCCGTAGTATCTATTACGAACTTTAAATATTAATTTTGAAACAATTCCGGTAAATAATGTCGCCCAAATCATCAAAATACCGCATATCGGTTTCGTTCGGAAGCTATAGTGATTTCCACAGACGGATAGACGGACGGACATTGATAAATCGACATAGAATATTATGGGGTCTAAAATGTATATTTCAAGGTGTTGCAAACGGAATGAGAAACTTAATATACCCTCCATACTATTGTGGAGGGTGTAAAAATATATATACCGGATCCATGTTCCTCCAAATGGAAACGTATGTTCCGAAATTCTCTCCATTTGGGTGATGTTAGCCATATTTGGACAATAAAACTGAAATCGAATTAAGGATATATATGGAAGCTATATCCAAATCTTAGCCGATCTCGATAAAATTTGGCAAATGTATTTTCCGAGCTCTATAAGACATCTGGTACCAAATATCATAGTTGTCAAGTGCATATGCTCATGTGAGGGACTTAAAACTATAAATCAGATGATACATATATATGGGAGCTAATGCCATATCTGAACAGATTTTCGCCAAATTTGATGTACCTGCTTCTAGACTGAATTCGGTGGGATGTACCAAAATGCAGGTGTTTGGACTGATATTGGCCATTCGGTGCACAATTAACACAATATCGGTTGAGAATCTGATCCGATTATCACCAATAGGGATCGTCCTTGGACCAAACAAATATAGATTGGAAAATTTTAGCTCAATCGGATAATAAATGCGACCTGCATTTTGTTCACAAGAATACATGAACGACGGACGGACGGACGTACCGACGGATATAAGGAGGGACTGACATGCATAAATCGACTCAGAAAGTTATTCTATGAATTATCTGAAAAGTAACAATGGGGTTATCTCGCTTCCTTCTCCAAGTCACGAACAAATGCATAAAGACATAATATCCTTGCCACTATGGTGCAGGGTGCAGGGTATAAAAAGAGGTATCTTTCACCTAAAACTTAGTATGTGGATGTGGATGTGCAAGTCCATCCATATTGAAGACCACAAGTTAAAAGTCATTCATCTATTACTTATACTGGACATTGAGTCCTTTAAGTATAAAGACCAACGAAGGAGGTGTTCCACCGGGTGGCAATGCATTGCTGTGAATTATTTTGGTCAATGGTGAGGCTACGAAACCTTAGCTCTGCAACGATTTGCATGGGGCATCATCAGTGATGTTAGAAAAAGCAACAACAGAAAAAGTGGGGAGGGCGGTTTATTTTTTTTTGGGGTAGCCATTGATGATAGCACGACAGGGTATTATTTTTTATGGTTTCTCCCACACCAAAGTTTTTGCCATGTCGAGCAATTTTTCCCCGGAAAAAAGCATTAGCAGCATGAAAATAATCAGGACAATGTTTTGTTTCGTATTCTGGCATCATAAAAAGTGTTAGTCCCAGAGGGCGAATGAAATGATGGAAAGGTATCACAGCCACATAGATAATGATGTTCATAATGCAGGAAGAATGAGGTGATTTTTGATGGAAGTTCAATTAAGTTACTACTCTTTGTGGATGAAAAAATCCTTCCCATGGACAAAGGAGTTAGAGTTAATCTAATCTTTTTATCTTTTTTTCAGATCTTCAAAATAGCTTCATTGCATGCCAGTAAGTACAAATTTTCAATCTTTCAAGTAAAATATTGATACCAATAATCTCATTATAAATTCGGGTTTCACTTAAACTACCAAACTAAACTAAAACAAAATATGGCAACAAAATAAAACAAAACGGATATATTATTTTGTTGTGACTCGTGCGGATTTTTGAATTTTGTGAATTATTTATGAATTCATTTGTCTGCATTTATTCTGTGTGATATGTTAAGGACTTTTGAATAAATAATCACAATGTGCTGTTATGGCCCGAATTGAATTGGATCATGAATATTTCATGGGTGGGAAAATGACAAAGTCTGCTATCGATTTTCGTTAAAATGAAAATTATTTTTATAATTTTTTTTTTTGCAAGGGACAATGTTAAGGATTACAAATTTGCCATTCTCTTTGGAAAGTCAAGCTACATTTATTAAAGCCCTGTATACTTATGTGTATTTTTATAAAGTCAGACATATGGCTAGAGAGGGTATATGTTATTTGATACGACGAAAACGTACCTCATCGAAATTACGATTTTAGACACCAGGTCTCTTTGGACTAAATCCATTTCAGGACATTTGGAGTCGATCCAGCGATGTCCGCCTGTCTGTCTCTCTGGCTGTTGCACCCCACCTCTCTGGTACCTTCCCCACAAAAGGTCAAAGTTTTGAATAACAAAAACGATTATAAAATCCGAAATAAGCATCCGGTTCTCTTCATATTTCACCCATACCATTATATCTACTAACACAAGATCTACTGAGAAGGTGGGATATACCGGTTCACTCCTTGTGGTACCTCCCAAAAAAAGGGTCAAAATTTTGAATATCCAAGAAGTTCAGCAAACGCGAAATTAACAACCGATACTATTCAGGCCTAGTTATTCTCAATATTTCCATTAATCTTAATATTTGCATCAGTTCTAGGTCAGGTGCGGAAATGGGTAATAATACAATATCCACTCCTCCACAAGGGGTCAACATTTTAAATATCCATGAAGCTCAAAAAAGCGAAATTAACATCCGATTGTATTCAGACTTGGTACATCTCAATATTTCCATTAACAAAAGATCTATTATAAAGATGGGAGATATCGGACCATTTCTTTTGGTACCTCCCCCACATAAGGTCTCAAAATTTTGAAAACAAATTGCTCAAAGAAAGTGAAATTAGCATCCAACTCTTTCATTCACACTTACAAACATTTTTGGTCACACAAGATCTGTTGTGAAGATGATATGTATCTGCGAACCCCATCTGGTACCTCACCCACAAAGTGTTTCTACTCCATAGAGGGTCAACAATTTGAACCATCATAAGATAAGTCAAAATATATTTAAATAATCGAACATTGGCTGATAATTTTTAAATTGGTAAATTTTTCGTCAGCTTAGCTGGCCACCGATGTAGAAAAAGGCTTATCCTTCGGGTGAATATATTTAATTAAAAGGGTAAATATATTAAAAAAGTCTTATGAAATACACATTTTTGACCAAGAAGGACCTGTACATTTTCTTAATTATATATATTTATTTTTTTTGCAGACTTGTATTTTTATAAATTTCAGGACTGGAAAAAATCTGGTATTTGCACATTCACTATTTATTTATTCTGAACAAATATATTAATCATGTAAAAAAGCATTTAAGTTCGACCAGGTCGAATTTGTAGTATCCTCCTCCATGTGGAAGCAACTTGAAAAACTTCAAAGTATAGAGCAATACCACATATCGTGTGGTACACTCATATGGAGGCTATACGGAAACTTTGACATGTATAGCCAACAATATGTCAGAGAAGGTGGTGTCCATTGTGAACTTCAATTACAAAACTTGAAACAACTCAGGTGAATAATGTCGCTAAAATCATGAAAATACCGAATGTAGGGAGGTACCCTTATATGGGGGCTATACGAAGACCTGGACCTGCATATGCCATTTTCTGCCATAGGCTGCAGTACCCATTAAGAACTTAAAATACCAAATTTGAAAATTTTAAAAAATTCCGATCAATAATATGCTAAACTCATCAAAATGCCGAATATGGGGAGGTACTGCGCCTAAGGGCTGTACGAAGTGCTGGACGTAATTGTCAGTCATAAAATGTAGTACCTATTATAACTTTCAAATACCAAATTTGAAACAATTTCGGTGAATACTGCTTGTAAAATAACCAAAATAATGAATATCGGGAGGTACCACTTTTTTGGGGGCTATACGAAAACGTGGACCTGCATAGACAATTTTCTGTCTTAAGATGTAATACCTATTGGGAATTTCAAATACCTTGAAACAATTTCGGTGAAAAGTGTGACACAAATCATCAAAATACGGAATGTCTGGAGGTGCAGTTATGTTGGGACTATACCAAAACTTTGACCTATATTGACAGATCGCTGCAAGGATGTTTTCTTACATAATGAGAACACATACTGTTCATTTACAGCGAATTCGGGTTAAAGGTGTGTATAAAATATCCAAAGAAACACTTAAGCCTGTCGGTACAGTTATATGGGGTCTATACCAAAACGTGGACCTATATAGCCCATTTTCAATACCAAAAGCCCAGTGTACCTAACAAGCATCTTAGCAAATTGTTTCAACCTCTTTCATTTCGTTCGCAAGCTAGAGTAATTTCAGCAGATGGAAAGACATTGATAAATCGACATAAAATTTATATTTCAAAATGTTACAAACTTAATATACCCTACATATTACGGTGGAGGGTATAAACACAACAATATATACATAGCGATTTATATATAACCACAAATGCCTTGAAAAATATATATATTTTTTAAAATCTACGATATAAATAACGCTGACACTCCTGGGAAATATTTTTCAAAAATTATATGGTCAAGAATTTATTGAAAAATATTTTGAACATTTTCACGATTTATGTAAAGCCGGGAAGTCCTTGAGAAATACCTTAAAAAACACTTTTTATAATCTATAAACCCATTTATGCCGGGAATGCTGCCATGTGCTTGCTAACCCTATAACAAATCTCATCAACTTAAAATAATGCATGTAACCTTATCAGATTTACCCTGATAATCCGCTATTCAATTGATATTATTTTAGTACAGTTCAACGTTTCCTTTAAATATTCAATCAAATCCCTTCAATCAACCCATGAAATCAGTTGTAGGTCTAACCAAAACCACCGAACATGTATTTACCTAAAATTACAACTTTTCCGTTTTCTTAAGTCTTTGCTAAGCCAGACAGAATCCATTGATATCCCGCCAAGCTCAGCAGGAATTACATTTCAATTGAAGTGTCAACAGGACATCTTGCAACGGCTTCAAAATTACACTTGAAATTCTTCGTTAAGAAGTAATTCATTAAGTCAACATTTATCGACAAACAACGGCAAATCACAATCGTCACCCACATCTCAAGGATCCCAAAGTATGGAATGTTCAAACACAGCATGCAAAGTTGTTGTGGAAGTTTGTGCGGAGATAAGGTAAACAATCGGAAAATGAGACGACAAAAAGTCAATAATTAAACCATAATTGTTATTTTTTAATATTTGAATTTTTGAATTTGAATGAATTAGAAAAAACAGATTTAAAAATTTAAAAAAAATCAATATCAGGCAATTGTCAGTTGTTGAAGTAATGGAGGAGACACTTTTGAAGGAAATACGAATTTCCTAAAACTTGCACTGATATATGTTGCAATAATAATTACGGAAATCCAGCATGTGTAAAGTGTATAAAAAACAAATGACTTAGTTACGCTACCTAGGGTACGCAATAGGCTCTGTTTAAATTGTATAGTTTTTATACCCAATGTTTCAAGGAATCTAAGTTCAATCTGTCCCTCTCTCCATAATTTTCTACCAAGTTTAGATCGAGTTCGAAGGTAGGAAATATCAATCTAATTGCTCTCGCGCCCCCCCCCAAAAAAAAAAAAAAACAAGTAAAAAAGCTATACGTTCGGCCGGGCCGAACTTTGAATACCCTCCACCATTTGCAACAAATTTGGCAATTCTCAAAAACAATAAAATCCGTTAAAACTTCTGTTAAAATCTTTAAAATTTCGAATGTAGCTATTATATTAGGGTCTATACGGCGACATGAACCTGCGTAAGTAACATTTGTCATAAGCCATTACAATATTCAAATGCGAAACTTAACAAAAATCGGTTATAATGTCGATAAAATCAAAATACCGAATATCGGAAGGTACCGCTACATGGGGGCTTTACGAAGAGGTGGACCTGCACAGACAATTTTCAGTCTTAGGCTGTAGTATACATTACGAACTTTAAATACCAAATTTGAAACAATTCCGGTGAATAAATTCGCTAAAATCATCAAAATACTTAATATCGAGAGGTACCGTTATATGAGGGCTTTACGAAGAGGTGGACCTGCACAGACAATTTTCTGTCTTAGGCTGTAGTATCCATTACGAACTTCAAGTACCAAATTTGAAACTATTCCGGTGAATAATGTCGCTTAAATCACCAAATACCGAAAATAGGGCGGAACCATTGTATTGGGGCTATACGAAGAGGTGGACCTGCACAGACAATTTCCTGTCTTAGGCTTTTTACCGGAAATCTCGCTTGAATCACCAAAATACCGAAACTAGGGAGGAACCATTATATGGGGGCTATACCAAAACGTTGACCTATATGACCCATTTCCAATACCAAAAGCCCTGCAGACATAGTATACATTTGGGTAAAATTTTATCAACCTACTTCATTTCGTTCAAAAGCTATAGCGATTTCCACAGACGGATAGACGGACGGACATCGCTTAATCGACATAAAATTTTATGCAAATCAAGAACATATGTACATTGCGGGTCTAAAATGTATATTGCGAGGTGTTACAAACGGAATGACAAACTTAATATAACCTCCATACTATGGTGGAGGGTATAAAAATCAATAAAAAAGCCAATAAAGAAAAGTCAAAAGTCGTGTATGATACCCTACATTACTATGCACATTTAGTAGAGCTCTGTAACAAAAGAATTTATTTGAAGTAGATCATACCACCTATCAACATTTGGCTTTAGAGCAGTTATCTGGTACCAAATATCATTGTTGTCGAATACATATTACGAATGTGAAGGACTTAAGCACCAAATCGGATGACACATATAAATGGTAGCTATATCTAACCGGATTTTCACCAATTTTTATTTGCTTGCTTCGAGACTGAACTCGGTCTGATGTTTCGAAGTTAAGATCTTTTGGAGTTACATTGGCAGTTTGGTGCACAATTAACCCGAAATCCGTGGAAGATATATACGGGAGCTATGTTCAAATTTGAACCGATCTTGATACAAATTGGCAGAGGTATTTCTGTGCTGTATCTGATATTTTGTACCAAATATCATTGTTGTCGAATGCATATTACGAATGTGAGGGACTTAAGCACCAAATCGGATGAAACATGTATGTGGTAGCTATATTTATATCTGAACGGATTTTTACCAAATTTGATGTACTTGCTTCTAGACTGAATTCGGTCGTACCAACACAATGGTCTCTTGAGCGTATATTGGCCATTTGATGCACAATTAACCGGAAATCGGCTGAATATATATACGGGAGCTATATCCAAATCTGAACCGATTTTGATACAATTTGGCAGAGGTATTATTGGACTGTATTTGATATTTGGTATCAAATATCATTGTTGCCGAATACATATTGCGATTGTGAGGGACTTAAACACCAAATCGGATGAAACATATACATTGTAGCTATAGCTATATCTGAACCGATTTTCACCAAATTTGATGTACTTGCTTCTAGACTGAATTTGGTTGGATGTGGCAAAATTCAAGTCAAGTGGACTTATATTGGCAATTTGGTGCATAATTACCCGAAATTGGGCAAATCTGAACCGATCTTGATACAACTTGTCGGAGGTATTACTGGCCTGTATTTGATATTTGCTACCAAATATCAATGTTGTCCCATGCATATTACGAATGTGAGGGTCTTAAGCACCAAATCGGATGAAACACATACATGTGAAACTACAGCTATATCTGAACCGATTTGATGTATGCTTTCAGACTGAATTCGGTTGGATGTGCCAAAATAAAGGTCGTTTGGGCTTACATTGGCCATTTGGTGCACATTTAACCCGAAGTCGGCTGAAAAAATATACGGGAGCTATATCAAAATCTGAACCGATCTTGATATAATTTGACAGAGGTATTATTGGACTGTATTTGATATTTAGTACGAAATATCAGTGTTGCCAAAATTTAGGTCAAGTGGACTTATATTGGCAATTTGGTTATGTTAATTGGGTTTGGTTGGTAAATTTGATCCGATAATCACCAATTTCAATAGAGTTCGTTCTTGGACCAAACAAATATTGTTTGGAAAATTTCATCTCAAACGGATAATACATGCGGACAGATGGACTGACATGCATAAACCGACTCAGAAAGTGATTCTATGAAGATCCTTAAAACTAACTACGGGTCTATCTCGCTTCCTTCTCCATGTTACAAACAAATGCAGAATGACATAATATCCTTACCACCAAGTGGTGTAGGGTATAAACATACGCTGGTGAGGTAAAAATAAAGCACGATTTTTTGCGTCACACCATAGGGTACTTATTTATACGGAGGAAAAGTCTATCAACTAAATAATACTTTTAAAACGACTTTATTCATTGATTATATTTTTCATCAGCTGATGATCTGTCCTATTTATATATCTTCAATGAAAAGCCTATAAAATGCAGTGTTTTATTAAAAAATGCTATTGAAATTCACACAAGGAGAGTATACTTTAGAAATTACCTACAATCCAACTCTCCATTCTCTCTGAATTAATTTGTATTCAAAACGAAATTAAGTTCGTTTAATGATTCCCAAAAAATGGCAAACAACAAAATAAGGAAAATGAAAAGATTCCTACTAAATTTATTACAAAAGGGAATTTTCACAAGAATACAATTACATCTCTGTTACATATGCCTACACACGTCTATATGTGTGTGTTAAATTTCATACATATATTTGTAGTATGAAAATCGAAAAAGATCTACTTCTTTCGGAAGAAATGTGTTTGTTTGTCCTTGTTGTTTGTACAGTACAAATAATGAAATCAACAACATTTTGTATGTTTAACAGTTTCTTTTTTTTATTAAGAAATATTCTTCTGCAATACTATGTATGTAATTCCCAAACCATTCGAAAATAGTATATGTAAGGTTTGTTTGGTTGTATCACAATTCACAAGTATGTTTCTATTGAAAATGCATCATTTGCATTTATTCAGTTTTTATCTTCTGGTTTCCTTTTTGTTCGAATGTGGCACAGTTGCTAAGTTGTTGTGTCCTAAACACATGGTCCTTTGTGCCACTGGCCATATAAAGTTACAGTGGCGTTTGGACGTTAGATACAAATTAACGACAAGGATATGTCAGTTTTCCTTTATTTTTTTCGAATATTTCGGTATTCAGAGCATTGTCTAGAATTCCAACTTTTTTCGAGATTTTTTCTCACAAGCAATGAATCTTCTTATTCCCAAAAATTTTTACAAGACTTCATCAAATATTATTTTTAATACAAATTTTCTGATTTTTTTCCAATTTGACAAATTTTGGCCACGAAATCCTGAAAACATTAAAAAAAAATACATTTTTGCCTTTTTTTAACCTAAGAAATTCTAATTTAAAAAACATAATATTTGAGATGCCCCTAAAATTATGACGTTTCTAAGACTCGTTAATGTACGACATTAATAGTGCGATATATGATATTTGGAGTTGTAACGACAGTTTATCTCATTCTACTAATTCAAAAAAGTCTTCGACCAGTCTTAGTTCCCACTATGATTGGATTCTATGAAGTTTGTAGGCTTCCGGAGTAGGACTCTGGTCCTTGAAGTGTACTTCTTTCAAGAGGAAGAGGATTTCTGGGGTTGCTATACCGGGGACCTAGATAAAAACTTTGGTTTTCACAAGGATATTGGAGAGGTCTTCACAGCATAGATCCCACCAAAAAGACATGGATAAGTACTCGAGCAAAGACCTCACAGGAGATTCCTGGATGATACTACGAGAGACGCCAACAAGTACTTAAAAAAACCCTTTTCAAGTATGTGCAAGGATACTACTGCCAGAGACCTCTCAATCTATGCGTTAGAAGAATATGCAAGAGCATTACTGCAAGCGACCTTAATAACTTCTCAATCAAGGCTCTACAGATCTTAATATGCACCCATGCAATATAAGGATATCTAATGATTCCACTGCAAGAGACCTCAACAAAGGCAATACTGCGAGAGGCATGAAAAAATACTAAAACGAGTCTCTAGAGGGATATGCAAGGATACTACTGCAAAAAACCTAAAAAGGTACTCAGGCAAGACGTTACAAGGAAACTACTAATAGAGACCTTAATAAGTACACAAACAAGGCTTTAAATGGATATGCAAGTATACTACTTCGGAAGACCCTGATAGGTACTAAAATAAGATTCTACAGGGATAAACGAAGATCCCGCTGCAAGGGACTTTGAAGAGTACTCAAGCTCTCAAAGCTCTAAAGTATATCAATAACGCTACGACAATAGACCTTAATAAGTACTCCAACAAGGTGCTACAAGGATATGCAGGGTTACTACTGCAAGAAATGAAAAAAAGTACTCGATCAAGGAACTCAATAGGATATGCAAAGGGTCAAAAGGATATTCCTGCATTAGTCCTGAAGAAATGATCTAGAAGGATATGCACGGATACTATTTCAAGAGACCTTAGAAAGTACTCAAGCAAGGCGCTCGGATGGGCAAGGATATTACGGCAAGACACACTAATAAGTGCCAGAAACACAGAAACCATACCAGGATACAACGGCAAGAGACTTTATTATGTATTCAACCAAGGCTCAACAAGGACTTTCAAGAATTTAAAAAGAAAACAACCTCATTTGTATCAAGCAAGGCTCTATAGGAAGAGACAGTAGTAAATACTCAAGCGGGGATCTACCAAAATATGTAAGGATTCTAAGGATATATCAGGATAGAGAACTTTAAAAAAAAATCAAAGTGTCCCTCACCTCAAGCAAGCGCTTAGCCGGGAATGGGCCTAATACCGCAGAAAAACATTCTATAAGGCCATAATTCGTGCCAAAAGTTACCAATTTGAACAAATCTAAACTTATTCTAAAATTTGATACTATTTCGACATTTCTGCTATCATTCAAAAAAATTTTAAAAATTGTAAAAATGTAAAAATTATGGCGTTTGACTTTGTTGCAGTTTTTTATCTCACCCTGTAGACAGACATGGCCACATCGAATCGAAATATCCTGAAACGAATTTCATCCAGAGAGAGAGACATTGGATCTTAAACCGTTATTTTCATCAGACACATTTTGGCTGCATCGAAGGCTATATACGCTAGGTCGTCATAAGGCTTGGGTCGACTTTGGGTAAGAAATTAAAAATCGAAAATTGATGTTTTAATGATTTGAGTAAATCGATAGAATCGCAAAACCATTCCAATTATGCTTTATATATTTTTTTGGACGGAAAATCAAAAATCGCTATAATTTTCCGTCTACTTGGAGTGGAAATCAATCGTAAATCCATTTTAATTTGATTGAAATATAACGATTATGTATGGGTAGAAGGCAAAGTCGATAAATCTGAAAATCTATTTTCATCTCAACTTCCTAAATTATTGAAGACATTTCTCTTAAAAACCAGGTAAATCTGAATTGTGCATTTGATATTCATTGCATGTGTCCGATAATATTTGCCCCACACTGTCGCTGGGGCTATGCAACTGATGAAAACCTTAACAATTGCTTATTTATGGTCTTACAAACATGAACAGGATAATGGAAGTTCTTTGCAGTAACAACTGTCCATATGTGTACACATATAGATCTATGTATGCGTACATACACGTGTGTTCTGATGTGCTGGCTCCTTTTTGTTCAAAGGCGTCCAAGTGTAAATACACAGTACAAATGTACGTACGTATGATGATGTGTGGCATATGGGCATATGTGTATGCTAACCAATTGAACCAGCATATGGACGACAAAAACATCACTTGCATGCCGGCACGTGATCATAAATATGTGATAGAATAGGTTGCTTCACACATGTGTGTGCACCAAATAAGGACAGTGAAACTAGGCAAATGGGCGATATCGCAAATACAAAAATAGATTTTGTGGTATATTTTTCTGCTTAAAGGATAGAAAGGAAAGAATGTGCAAATGTTTAATTTTTTTCAGGTTTTATCCCAACCTATGAGCGATTTTATAAATGCTCCAGAACCTGCAAGAATCGACTACTTATATATTTTTTTTTTCGATATCGTAAAGGGAAAATCGTTTATCGTAGTAAAAACTTTTATATTACCACAGATCTTGAACAGGGCAATAGTGGCAGATAATTTGGATTACAATTTTTAATGCAATCTTCTTAGGTCATCATAAGCTCAACTTGAAAGAGAAAATTATGAAATATCCATCACAAATGACCGTCGCCTTAAAAAGGCAAATATTTCAAATAGTAATAAGATTAAATTATTTTTTTGTTTTTATTCAGTAACAGTCCTTAAGGCACCCATCTCAATGGAACTGAACTGGTGTTGGTCAAACAAAATGTACTGCAATATGGTGAATATTCTTCCAGATAAGTTTTTATCGAAACAAAATGACAAACTACTGCAATAGAAATCTCAAGAATCTCTACCTCCAGCACTAGCCCTGTGTGTCATAACGAGAATTTTATTCCTTTGACAAAACCTAAGAACATATTGTCCGAGATATAATTCACAACAATATATATATACATTGTATGTATGTGTGTGTAGTGTTTGTCTTGGGATTTTTTTCTGTGTGGCAAATATGAAAGGTTTGACATGCAGTTTTTCCAAGGACAGCAAGTCAAGTAGAAAATATTGTAATTTTACAACAAAAAAAGTAAAGAAATTGATGTATGCATATGTTTGATAAATAAATGTATGCACAATGTTTATCGTAGGCAAATAGTAGAAATTAGAATACAATGCTTTGCTCTAAAGATTCAGGACAAATAATTAAATTTAGTTTTTTTAATAATTTAAATTTAAATTAAATTGCTTTAAATTGTTCAGTAAATAGGAAAAAATGTACATCAAAAGAGAGAACCTTTTTTACCAGACTGCTGTAATTATACCATCAGCCATATTTGGTCCAAAATTGGTACATCGTCAAATTATTATCAGACTTAAATCGAGTTTGGTGATGAGCAATAACGGTTGACTCCTTTTGGTACCTCCCCCACAAAAGGCCGAAATTTAAAAAAAAAAAAATAAGAAAAAAAAAACAAGTAAAAAAGAACTTTAAATACCCTCCACCAATTGGAACGAATTTGGCAATTCTTAAAAAAAAAAGAAAAAAAAAAAAAAAAGAAACAAGTAAAAAAGCTATAAGTTCGGCCGGGCCGAACTTTGAATACCCTCCATCATTTGGTAATCTATAACAATTTTCGAAAAAAAAAAATAATAAATAAATAAAATACGTTAAAAATGTAGCCGTATATTAGGGTCTATACGACGACGTGGACCTGCAAAGACCAATTTTGTCACAAGCTATTACAATATTCAAATGCGAAACTTGAAAAAAATCTGTTTATAATGTAGCTAAAATCATCAAAATACCGAATAGAGGGAGGTACCATGGGGGTTATAAAACGTGGACCTGCACATACAATTTTCTTTCATAGGCTGTCTATCTATCGATTACAAACTTCAAATACCAAATTTGAAATAGTTCCGGTAAATAATGTCGCTAAAATCATCAAAATACCGAATATCGGGGGGTACCGTTATATGGGGGCTATACGAAGACGTGGACCTACATGCCTCATTTTCTGTCTTAGACTGTAGTATCCATTACGAACTTCAGATTTGAAACAATTCCGGTGAATAATATCGCTAAAATCATCAAAATATCGAATATCCGGGTGTACCGTTATATGAGGGCGTGAAACTGCACAGACAATTTTCTGTCATGAGCTGTAGTATCTACTACGAACATCAAATACCGAATTTGAAAGAATTCGGGTAAATAATGTCGCTAAAATCAACAAAGATCCGAATATCCGGAGGTACCGTTATATGGGGGTTACACGAAGACTTGGACCTGCACAGATAATTTTCTGTCTTAGGCTGTAGTATCTATTTCGAACTTCAAATACCGAATTTGAAACAATTTCCGTGAATGTTGTCGCAAAAATCATCAAAATACCGAACATCGGGAGGTACCGTTATATGGGGGCTATACCAAAACGTGGACCTACATGGCCCATTTTTAATACCAAAAGTACTGCAGACATAATACACATTTGAGTAGAATTTTATCAATCTACTTCAATTCGTTCGGAAGCTAGAGTAATTTCCACAGACGGATAGACGGACGGACATAGACTTTTATGCTGATTAAGAATATATATACTTTGTGGGGTCTAAAATGTATATATCGAGCTGTTACAAACGGTATGACAAACTTAATATACCCTCGATACTATGGTGGAGGGTATAATGATGATATCATAATGGTGGCCATTATAATAGCCTAGACTTTGATTTCTCATAAAATTTAAATGAGAATTTAGTTAGTTTCTGGTATTTTATTATTTTCTACTATTTTTATGTTTAAATGTGAAAAATGTTTTTTTCTTTTCCAATCTCCCTCAACCTGGTATTAAAGAATTACCTTTTGTTTTCGTTTTTTGTAACTCCCCAAATGCCGTTGCTTAAATGTAATAAAAATTCCGTTTGGTTTTATCCCACTCCTTCTTTTATTTTATACAGGTAGACATTATGAGAAAATTCTTCATAAAAATTATTTCAGTTAAGAAATTAAATTCATTAAAACGTTTACGGTCATAATGAATGGCAATCATCTCTATGAGTGTGTGAGTGATTTTCCTGTGCCATTAATTGCGTCTGGTAGATTTTATTACCAATAAATTGAATACGAAAATCATTCAATGAATTACCCCCAAAAAACAATGATTTAATACTTGTCATTTTTACTGAGATGGTGCTTAAACACAGATGCATGTTTATGACAACCCACCTTTTCGGTTATTCTCTTATCCTGAATTGAATTTAATGGAATTCAAAAAGAGTTTGGCACACAAAGCAGCAGAGGGTTTTTAGAAATCAAAAACAGAATTTGTTCTCAGACTGCTGTCTTCTTTCAGATTTATAAATAAAGGAGTAATTAAAATGAATAATCGACCAAAGGAATATATTTAAAATATTACAGAGAAATTGCTAGTAACAAGATAATCATATTCATACAATAACACCAAAAGGAGATTTACCGACTAATAGTTAGGCAACAAATATAGATGCATTTACGTTAAAGTGGGTAGCATTAGGAAGATACATAACATTATGCGACAAAATTCTTTTTTTTTCAATAATTACGGGGAAAATCCGGCAGATTATGAAAGTAGGGCTAAAAAAGAAGTTTACATGGCAAAGTAACCTAAATAAAGGAGACAAGTTCCGCCCTCTTCAACATTTTTGAAAATGTTCCTAATAAGACCCATAGAAATCCGTGCATATAAGCACGATTCAAAAAAGGGGAATATTTTGTCCTTTTTTAATATATTCTTAAAAACTACCTTTAAAAGTGATACTAAAAAAATCTCTAAAGGCCACGAATTTTGCCAGAAATAAGTAAAAGAGTATCAGCCGTTATTTCCGACAGATATATGACCTTAGCCTATGTCTGCATATTAAAATATATTTATGGATGTGGTTCGAAAGCAGTGGGATGATATTGTCCACTTGGCAGTCTGATATAATTAGTACAGCGTGCCAGATTTGTCACGACTGCCTCCTTCACTTTATATGAGATATGTGATAATTTTTGGAAAATGTTGAAATATGCGTAAGGTTCAAGATATAATGGGCCGAAGTAGTCCACTTCATCTTATTTAAGAAATATATTGGGATCTGTAATATTAAAAAAAATCGAACATTATTTTAATACGAATAATTGTTCGTCAAAATTTAACATTTTCTGGGAGAAGTACAAAAAGAAGTTGGCCGATAAATTCCATAGTCACATAAGATCTCTGGTTAAGAGAATTTTTTAAAAGTAAGGAACATTCACTTTTCCTTTAGATGTCTTTAAAAAGCTTTTGAAAAATCCACCAACTTTTAGCGAAATTCACTTTTTTGTACGATCGTGAGAATATATAGGGTGAGATAAAAAACTTCAACAAAGTCAAGCGCCATAATTTTTAATTTTTTTTCTAAATTTTATTGAATATGAGCAAAACATGTCGGAAATAAAATGAAATTTTATGAAATTATGGCCTTCAAACGGCCGGAGATTTTGGTGACCATTGTGCGCTGCAAATTAAGCGGGGAACCCCATTTTGTAACCATTCATGAGTGGCGCGAGCTGAGTGCGATGGTGCTGAGTCCTGTTGGAATGTCCAAGGTGTGCGACCAAAATTTGTGTGGGTCCAAGACTTTAATACACCCTCCAGAATAATTTCGCGATAATATACGACATTTATTCTGAAGCCACGATCGATTAACACGAGTGGAGAACGACCATCGGCTGTTATGGCGGCCCACACCATCACCATTGCCGGCTCTTGAGTTCTGGTTGCCAACCGAATGTGCAAATTTTCAGCTGACCTCTTTGGCAAGTAAACACGAGCATTTTCTTTGTTTACAATCTTCTGGACAACGAATTCGGCAGTTCACCATTTTCGGCCAAGCGAAGCAAATTTTTAGCACTTTTGAGTCTATTTTCTTTCTGTTGCGGTATAAGTTCTTGCACTTCTTGGAATTTCAAATGGCTCGTTTTTCAATATTCGCCCAAAAAAGTTTATATATTCTTAATCAGCGTAAAATTCTAAGACAATTAAGCTGTGTTAAGGCTGTATTCTCTTTGTTTAAATAAAATACAACTAATATTAGAACTGTTTTTAGTGTAAAAATGTTCCTCGACACAATGGAACCATTCCCAGAGTCCTAAGTCTGTTAGTTCCGAGATATTTGCGATCGTTTAAAGTTGAAGGACACAAGTCATTGTTCAGCAAAATTTCCAACTGAATGGAATATTGCGATATGTTCGTCTCACGAGACATTTTTCGACCACTGCTATGCGGGTTTCGATCAAGTCGTTTCTTTAATTTTCGAACCATTTCTGCTGATGTTGCTGTTTCTTTCGTCCACTTCCTTGACGTCGGGCCACGCTACCGGGGTCACGTTAACGTGCGATGGTACGAGACACAACCGATTTATTCATATTTAAATGCTGGAGGTCTCTAACGATAGCCACTTGTGGTTTTCCAGCCAAATATAAAGAAATTACACTATGGTGCTTGAATTACATCACGAATAACTTTTTTTCTGGAAAATTCTCACTAAAATGCTCTTGTACGGTTGTAAACAATACAATGAGCTGTCACTGGAATAATTTTAACAGCTGTCGGACAAGTGGCTTTAAAATGACAGCAGTCTGAATTTGGTCGAAGTTTTTTCATTTCATCCTGTACATAATTTCCCAATAAAAACGTTTTTTACGGATCCCTACTAAATACGCATAGTGGTGTAGGGTATCATATAATCGGCGACTTTTGTCCTTTCCTTGCTGGTTTTTATTGCTTAAATATTTGAACTTTTGTGAGAGAGAAACTGGAAGGAGTTGTTCAATGTAGTCCATTTTCGTATTTTTGTATACCCTCCACCATAGTATGGAGGGTATATTAAGTTTGTCATTCCGTTTGTAACACCTCGAAATACACATTTTAGACCCCACAAAGTATAAATTCTTGATCAGTATATATTCTTTATCAGCATAAAATTCTATGTCGATTTAGCGATGTCCGTCCATCTGTCCGTCTGTGGAAATCACTCTAGCTTCCGAACGAATTGAAGTAGATTGATAAAATTTTGCTCAAATGTCTGTTATGTCTGCAGGACTTTTGGTATTGAAAATGGGCCATCTATGTCCACGTTTTGGTATAGCCCCTAGATAACTGTACCTCCCTATATTTGGAATTTTGATGATTTTAGCGACATTTTTCCCCGGAATAGTTTCAAATTTTGTGTTTGAAGTTCGTAATGGATACTGCAGCTTCATACAAAAAGATGTCTGTGTAGGTCCACGTCTTCGTATAGCCCCCAATAACTGTACCTCCCGATATTCGGTATTTTGATGATTTTGGCGAATTTCTTCAACGGAATTGTTTCAAATTTGGTATTTAAAGTTCGTAATGGATACTGCAGCCTAACAAAGAAAATTGTCTGTGCAGATCAACCTCTTCGTAAAGCCCCCATATAACGTTACCTCCCGATATTCGACATTTTAACGATTTTAGGGACATTTTTTCACCAGAATTGTTCCAAATTTGATTTTTGAAGTTCGTAATGGATACTACAGCCTACGACAGAAAATTGTCTGTACAGGTCCACGTTTTCGTTTAGCCCCCATATAACGGTACCTCCCCATATTCGGTATTTTGATGATTTTAGCTACATTATTCATCAAGTTTCGCATTTGAATATTGTAATGGCTTATGACAAATGTTACCTACGCATATTCATGTTGTCATATAGACCCTAATATAATAGCTACATTCGGTATTTTTAAGATTTTAACAGAAGTTTTAATGGATTTTATTGTTTTTGAGAGTTGTCAAATTCGTTCCAAATAGTGGAGGGTATTGAAAGTTCGGCCCAACCGAACTTACAGTTTTTTTTCTTGTTTATTTTGAAATAAATAATTTTGTAAAACCGATCTTCAATTAATTTAAAGCATTTGTAAAAATACTACCATGTGCAGTTCTAGAGCCAGTCGTATAACCAGATCGACCCAAATTGTTCTGAAACACATATAATTTGGTATATAATATCAGACTGTGTAACATGTCTTTTATTCCATATTAAAACTTGCATTCTAAGAAAACATACAAAGTAAAAATGATCCTAATATTTATTTTCCCCAAAATAACATGTTCAAGACCTTTCCCTAAAGTCTGCATCGCTGAAACAGTTTTTGGCACAAACGGAGACAAAAGTCCATTTTCTACAAATGTGTTCAAAAAAAATTATCACTGAAAAATTGCGATGAATACAATTGCGATTTCAGAACACGTGTTCTTTTTGTTCTTTTCCAATGGCTATTTTTTCCCTTCTTATTCATTGACTCCCTACATTTGCCATGTAAATACGCATCGAGAAGAAGTATCAGATTTTTTAAGAAGCCGTTTCCGTTTACCGTTAATCTCAGCCTCTTTAATGCGATTCCATCAAAAGATTTTCTCTTCGAATAATCTTGGCTTTCTGCAAATGGACACCATGGCCAAGTATTGTCTTTTTCATGTTTTTTGTTTCGTTTTGTTTCATTTCCTCATAAAAGCTGTAGCCAATCATTGACACATTTTCAGGTTGAATATTAACGGTTATTGTGTAACGGAGGAGGAGGAGGACAAAAGTCAATAACATAGTATTCATGGCTTATGTGTGTGCTGTCTCTGATTGTAAATGGAGAAATCGATGGCATAGGCAAATCGAATAGCATTAACGACTCGTTACAATAATAGGATTTCGAGAAAAAAACAAAGGAGGCCCTTTGATATGAATCTTTGATGATATTAACGGAGACTATTTCTCTCGAAAGCCTGCAAATGGCTAAGCAATTCCCAGTGCGGCCAGGGATTTGGGAAAAAGCCACACCAAATAGCCGTCGCTATTTAGGTTTAATGAAATCGAAATTAAGTCTCTTAGAGGAGTTATGAGAGTCTATGAAAATTGTAAGAGTTCGAAATGTCGGGTTTGTGAAATTTCGAAACCTGAACCTGTTATAAACTTCACTGCCATGGTTCAATATTCATACCTGTTTTAAAAGGTTCGACTATCAGTTTTAGATGGTTCGTGTTGCTTTCGCGTTTATAACATTGTTGTTGTGAACTTCTTGTGTGCTGTGGCCACATTAATTATTTTATTGTGAGGTGTTAACAACCATTCAGGTTAAGCATTTGGGAGTAAATGTTGATAATAAAAAGATTTATTCGCTGTTAACATGATTTAAGGCAAATTCATTAAAGAAGTGCAATGGATATTAAGGTTTAATATTCTGATATAAAGTAGGAGAGTTGTATATGGTGCCAGTGCTATTTAGATCATAAATAAAAAAAAAAAAAAACAGTAAAGAAAGTCCTAAAGTCGGGCGGAGCCGATTTTAGGATACCCTACACCACTTTGCTAATTTAGTAGAGCTCCACGTAATAATTAAAAGTGTTTATGGGAGAATTCAATCATACACGCTATGATTATAATTGTAATTTAAAGTTCAAAGCACTAAATGTGCCAAAGCTTTTGTATCTTTTAAATTCGGACTTGTATTGCACATTTGGTGCACAATTAATTTGAAATCAGATAAAGATATATATGGGAGCCATATCCAAATCTGAACCGATCTCGAAAAAATTTTGCAAAGATATTTCTGAGCTGTATTTCATATATTACCCTGAATATTGTTGTTACGGAGTGTATATTACGGCTGTGAGGAACAAATATAACAAATTGAATGAACAATATATATGGGAGCTATAGCTATATCTGAACCGATCTTCACCAAATTTGGCATACTACCTTCTAGACTCAATTCGGTCGAAAGAGCCAAATTTCATCGCATTTGGGCAAAGATTAGACGCTTGGTGCACAATAAAAGGTAAATCGGATGAAGTTATATATGGGAAGGATATGTGGAATCCTGAAGCGATTTGGACATTTTTATACCCACAGGCATATGGCCACAAAAGGTGCCTCATAGAAATAACATTAGTAGACCCTAAGTCACTTTGGACTAAATCCGTTTCAGGATATTTGGAGTCGAGCTAACGATGTCCGTTCGCACGTCCGTCTGTCTGACTGGCAGGTTCGCACGATAACTCTCGATATGTACATCGTAATATTTTTTGTGAAACTTAGATAGAGTTCGAAGATGGACAACATTGGTTCACTCCTTGGTGGTGGATGACAAAAGGATATTTGGAGTCTATCTAACCATGTCCGCCCGTACGTCCGTCTGTCTGGCTGGCAGGTGCGCACGATAATTCTCGATATGTACACCGTAATATTTTTTGTCAAACTTAGATCGAGTTCGAAGATGGGCAACATTGGTTCAATCCTTTGTGGAGGATGACAAAAGGTCAAAAATTTCGAGGAAACTTATTTACCTCATAGAAAGAGAACGAGTCATTCCCCCCCCCCATAGGTTCAAAATTTGGAATAGTTGTAAGTCTTACAAAATGTGGAATAGAGGTAAATTTGTCCTCAAAATTTCACACATCCCAATATATTTATAAAAACAAGATCTCGCCTAAATATGGTGGAAATCGGTCCACTCCCTTTGGTGCATCCCCCACAATGGATCAAAATTTGGAATAATCCAAACTCTCAAAAAGCGCGAAATACCCATCTGTTTAGTTCTAAGCTTCATGCATTGGTATATTTTCTCTAATACAAGATCTGGTGGATAGATAGAATGCACAGGGTAAGATGAAAAAACTGCAACCAACTTCAGACTGCTGTCTATTCTAAGCCACTCATTCGACAGCTGCTAAAATTAGTCCAGTGACAGATCATTATATTGTTTACAAGTGTACAAAAGCATTTTGGTGACAATTTTCCAGAAAAAAAAAAATTATTCGTTGGAATTAAAGCGTGATAGTGTGATTTCTTTATATTTCCATATTTTCCATTTCCAGCATTTAAATGTGAATAAATATTTTGTATCTCGTACCATCGTTCGTTACCGTGGTACTGGTAGCGTAGCCCGACGTCAAGGAAATGGACGGAAAACAGCAACATCAGCAGAAATGGTTCGAAAAGTAAAGAAGCGACTTGATCGAAACCCGTGAACATATCGCGATATTCCTGAACATATCGCGATATTCCATTCGGCAAATAATAAAAAATGAGCTCGCTGTAAAGCCATTGAGATTCCAAAAAGTCCAAAAACTTACAGCACAACAAAGAGAAAATAGACTCAAAAGAGCTAAAGGGTTGCTTCGATAGGCCGTAAGGGGTGAACTTCCGAATGTGGCGATGAGAAAACATTCGTTGTCCAAACCTTTGGTCGCATTTTGGCCGCAGACCTTGGACATTCCAACAGGACTTAGCACCATCGCACGCAGCTCACGCCACCACAAATGCCATGGGTTGTCGTACCTATATGTCTTCAAATACGAATTTGAAAATTACAAATATGCAGAGGTACATGTAAATACCAAATATTCAGAGGTACCGTTATATACGGGAGTTATACTAAATCGAGACCGAAAAAAGAAAAGGCAGAGATATAGACACATATATAGAAGTAATTCCCAAAATCGATTTAGGTCAAGAATATATGTACTTTGTTGGGTCTGACATGAGTATTTCCCTCTATAGCGGAGGGTATAAAAAATACATCTGCCATAATTATTTAAAAGAAGTTCGCCTTAACTCATAACTGCAAAGTGAATATCACGTAATTATACATCACCATCCGAATCCATCACCATTTTCTGTGTGACATTGACTACACACACAAACACACACTGGATATACACCCTTCCAAGAAACCTGTCCCGCATTGATCCTTTACTTAATGTATTTAATATCTGATTTCTTTCGGTCATTATTCAAAATCCTATTTCTTTCCACCTTACTTCTCAGATTAAAGGCAATGAATCGCATTCTCTAATCACCGCAATAGCTTCCAATCTGTCAATTATAGCCCCTTTTGCTTCTGTCTCATTCTTAACGTCAATGGGAGCCGTTAATGTAATTATTAACTTTTCTTATTTATGAAACTAAATATATGAAATTATTCCCTCACCCATTATAGATGGTATTATTAACCCACACAATTTAATTAGGTGGAAATTATGGCGAACATGTTGTTGTTGTTGCTACTGCTGAAAATGATGGTTTTATAAGTCATCAACTAATGAAGCATGTGTTTAATGAGTTAAACCATTAGCTGCACCAACACCGTAGGCCAGCAGCCAACAGCCATCGAACATCAGACATCAAACCAAACAAATTATGGCAAATGTCATAAAAAAAGAAATGAAATAATGTCAAGTACGATGAGGTAAAGGCCAAATGAGTGGTGGTCATGAGTTTGGTCATGCATGCCAGCAATTGGTTGGGGATGCGTTAGTTACAGGGACACGTTTGTATGAGCATACCTCAGGGGGTTTTCTTCTTCAACGCATGTGTGATAACGGGAATATTAGTCGCAACGTGTCATATATTGGCTACATACGAACGTTTGTATTTAGCCATGATAGTTCAATTGGCCTAGCTGCCACATTTCGTCCTTTATTTCGAGCTATTTAACAATATCATGAAACCCCACCTCTAAGCGAGTGACCTTTGACGTTGTAAACTTTAAACGTTAAAAGTTTTAGTGTTTTTTTTTTCCAATTTTTTCCCCCAACAACTCTTTTGGCCCAATGGAGCATGGTAATAGCTTTGGCAGAATAAACCTCAACAATGATGTCCGTGTTAAACATTTGCTCATTGAATATGTACATGAGCGCACTTGATAGTGTCGTTGGAGAGTAGTCGGCTGTTGTGTACGGCAAAGCTTATTGTAAAACATTTTGGCACAAAGCCAAATTTTTGGTTTGGCCACTTTCCGTGGGCTGTAAAAAACTTACACAACGTTTTTCCTATTTTCAATATTGACAATAAATAAAACTACTAAATTTAGTTAGAAATTTTAGGTATCCATAATGATTCGGGAAAAATAGCCAAAAATGTGATCTTGGAAAGTTGAAGTGAATAATTTTTCTTTAAAATAATTAAAAGCTAATTATAATGTATCAGTCCATTTGCAGTCAACCTATGACCACCATTAAAAGAAAATATTTCTTAAATCTATGTTTTGGAAATATTTTTTTTTAATTTGTTTTAATTTAAAAATATAAGTATAATTTTTTATATTTTGTAATTTTTATACCCTCCACCATTCTATGGAAGGTGGAGGGTATACAGAGTATATATTTTCTTTATCAGCGTAAAATTCTAAGTCGATTTAGCGATGCCCGTCCGTCTGTGTGTCTGTCTGTTGTAATCACACTATCTTTCGAACGAATTGAGGTGGAAGATTTAAATTTTGCACACATGTGTACAATGTAAGCAGGCAGGTTATGTTCGTAAATGGGCTTTGTCGACCCACGTTTTTGTATAGTTTTATTTTTTTATTTATTTTGATGACTTTACGGACATTGTTCCGAATTTCTTATTTGAAGTTCTTAATGGGTACTTCAGTCTATGACAGATAATTGTTTATGTACGTCCATAAATATCGGTACCTCTTCATATTCGGTATTTTGATGATTTCAGCTGCGTTATTCTCCGGAATTGGTTCAAATTTCGTTTTTGCTCTTCGTAACGGGCATTACAGCTGTGACAGAAAATTGCCTATTCAGGTCCACATCTTCGTATAGACCCCAAAATAACGATACCTTCCGATATTCGGTAATTTGGTGATTTTAACAGAATTTTTAATGGATTAATTTTTTTTTTTTTTGCTTGAACATTTCCAAATTTGTTCCGAAAGGTATAGTTTATTTATTTAAAGTTCGTCCTGGCCGAAATAACTGCTTTTTTAATATTTTTTTAATTTTGAACGATGTTGACGATGATCTTGACAATACCTATAATTTTAGAAGATATATTGATTGATTAAAAAACCCGGTCATTGATTTTATAAGAGTGACCCAAATAGTCCTTCAATAGTCCTTGCCTTAAAAAGCTCATGTTTGTGGTTCATATAGTCTTGTAAAAATTGTCAAAAATGTCCATATTTGTAGTACAAATGCCATTTTGGCTCTACTTTCCCTATTCCTAATTAAGGATCTTACTAGTCCCTGAAAAATCTATCAAAAAATTATAGCCATAGTAGTTCAAGTATTCTACCAGAAAAACCATCCTTATGATCAAAAAATGTCAGTTTGTTTTTTTTTTCTTTTAATTTCAAACATTGTAATCCTTGGAAAGATTTTCTCAAAAAGAAAAAGAAAAAAAAAATACACCTTTGTGACCCCAATAATCCTCAAATATACTGTCTTGCGGCGTCAACCCCTGTAGCCTTAAGAGACCTTACATTAATTTTCGAAAAAAAATTGTCCTTAAAGAATGTCAATCCAAAAAAGGCGGGCTTAATACCCTTAATGCATGAGTAAGTTCACGCATAATTTCCACCCTCTTGGTCCTAATAGTCCTTGGATCAATTACCGAAAATATCAAGGCAAGTGGCCTACATCAAAAAGTCAACGAGAGCGCTTTCAATAGTCCTTGAGTATACAGGGTGAATTTTTACATTTTGTTTTTAGATTTTATTGAGTGAAGGCAAAAAATGTCGGAAATAGCATCAAATTTTAGAATAAGTTTAGATTTGTTCGAATTGGTCACTTGGAATTGAATTTAAGGCCTTCAAACGACCAATGAATCCGTCCACGCTGTCCGAATATTGCTCTGACGTTTTTTGGTCCATTCCCGGGGAAGCGCTTGCTTGAGTTGATCGACACTTGGGTATTTTTTAGTGCCAACATTGCTTTCCAAAATACTCCAAACATATGAGTCCAACGGATTGGTATCCGGAGATTTTGGTGGTCATTGTGTGCTGGAAATGAATGAACCCTCCAGAATATTTTCACGATAATATTCGGCATTTATTCTGATGCCACGGTCGATTAATATGAGCGGAGAGCGACCATCGGCTGTTATAGTGGCACAAACCATCACCATGGCCGCCGCTTGAGTTCTGGTGGCCAACCGAAGGTGCTCATTTTCAGCTGACCTCTTTGGCAATTAAACAGGATCATTTTATTTGTTTGCAAACTGCTGGACAACAAATCTTTTCCCATCGGAGACGGAGAAAAGCAAAATCGGCAGTTCACCACTTTCGGCCAAGCGAAGCAACTCTTCAGCTCTTTTGAGAATATTTTCTTTCCGTTACGGTGTAAGTTTTTGCACTTTTTAGAATTTCATTTCATCATTTCAATATTTCCCGAATGGAATATAGCGATATGTTCAGCTCACGAGCCATTTTTCGGCCACTGCGACGCGGGTTTCGATCATGTCGCTTCTTTATTTTTCGAACCACTTCTTCTGTTTTCTTCCGTCCACTTCCTTGATGTGGGTCTACGCTACTAGTATCACGGTAATGAGATTTATTCACATTTAAATGTCGGAGTGCTCTAACGATAGCCATTTGTGGTTTGCCAGCCACATATAAAGAAATCACTCTATCTCGCTTTAATTCCATCACGAATAACTTTTTTTCTGGAAAATTCTCACCAATATGGTGGAATAATTTTAACACCTGTCGGACGTTTGGCTTAGAAATTACAGCAGTCTGAAGTGGGTTGCAGTTTTTTCATCTCACCCTTTTAAACCTTGAGTAAGTCTCCTCCAAATTTTCTTTTGTAAATGCTTTCATAAAATTTTTACGCTTGTGGCACTTTAGACCTTTAATAATAGTTCATCAACAAATTCTCTTAAAATTCAATGCTTGCGGCCCTACAGTCATTTAATAAGCTCCATCAAAAATGTTGCTTTTTTCGCTAAAAATTCCTTAATTTTTTTAATATATTCTTGTGGGCCAAATATTTTTTTATTTTATTCTTGTGGCTCAAATAGCCATTTAGTAATAGTAGAATAAACCCTCTACAAATATCAAATATTTTAGCTCCAACAGTTATTCCGTAAATTCTCTGTTGAAGAAATTTCCCTTAAATAAAACGTCTTAGATCTCCTAGTTCCTGAATAAAGTGTAGTTTATTAAATAAGTTACTTGAAAAGATCTCCAATAGTCTTGGAGAATACTTGCCTCAAAAAATCTTCTTGTTTGTCCATAATAATCCTAAAATACATTCTGTCCAAAATTTCATCATATCGGTCCGAATTGTCCTCAAAGTAATTATGGCAAAAATCTACGCTTTTCGTTGTTATAGTCGATAAGAAAATGCCTCAAAAATCTTACACATATCCTTTTAATATTTCATTAAAATTATTAGAAATTAATTATTATTGACCTTGTCCTGTCCTTGAACAAATCCATTCTTGTGGTCTCAACTGTCCAGAATTAAATTTCTTAAGTGCTCATTGTTATAAGGACATGATCGTCTTTGATGCTTGAATAAATTGCCTTTAAAGGTTCGTACTTGTGTGTTCTTACAACGTACTTGTGTGTTCCACATATACCAATTTTTATACATATTCATGGGAAAATGTGCCAAAAATCATCAAAATATCGAATATAGGGAAACACGGCTATATGGGGCTGTACAAAAACGTGGACCTTCAAGTACAGTGTTTCGCCAAAAGAGCTAGAACCCATCAAGACCAACAAATACTAATTTTTTGACAAATCCGCGAAGAAATGTGTGAAAAACCATTAAAATGCCGAATATCGGGAGGTACCGTTATATGGAAGCTATACCAAATTATGGACCTATCCATGCAATGTTTCGCCAAAGAAGCTAGATCCCATTATGACCTACAAATACCAATTTTCAGACAAATCCGTGAAAAAATGTTGCAAAAGTAATCAAAACACCGAATATTGGGACGTATCTTTATATGAGGGCTATACCAAAGCGTGGACCTACACATGCAATGTTTTGCCACACGAACTGGGACCCTTTATGACCTACAAGTACCAATTTTCAGACAAATCCGTGAAAAAATGTGCCAAAAATAATTAAAATACCGAACATCGGGAGGTACCGTTATATGGGGATACAAAAATAATGTGGGCTGTATCGCGATTTCAACAGACAGACAGACGACATCGTTAAATCGACTTAGAATTTTATGCTGATTATGAATATATATACTTTATGGGATCTACGACGAATATTTAAGGATGTTACAAACGCATACTTTAAAATGGCCACAACTCCTTAAATATTGACATTGCGGGGTTTTTAGCTATTACTTGTGATCAGTTTTTCTAAAGAGGAAAAATAGCATACTTTAAAATGGTCATAACTCCTGGCCATAACTCCACCCTACTGAACCGATTTCGATCAAATTTGTAATACATATTTGAAGTCCTAATTTGGTTGTATGTGCAAAATTCCATACTATTCGGCTGATATTACACGTTTGGTGCACAATAAAAGACAAATCGGACGAAGATATTAATGGGAGGTTTATCTTAATTTTTACCGATTCAGTAGGGTTCGTCCTTGGGTCAAATAAATGATTTGTGCAAAATTTTATCTCAATTGGATAATAAATGCGACTCTCGTTTAAGGTTCTAATAGGTCTTTTGGCAATAGTATATATTTTAAAAAATATATTTTGTTTTAAACAAAATTAACTCGCGAATAGAACTTATAAATTCCCCTTAACTGCAACTGCATCCTTTATGTATTTTTGGTGAAAAATTTTTTTTCCTCTGTCTCATTGGAACCATGAGAAAAAAATACGAAATCAAGTATCTAGAGTCCTCTTAATCTTCCTTTTCGTTTGTAACTTTAGTGCTGAACTTAGGGAAAACTGAGCGGATGTTTTATGTCGTTTTCCTAAATTCGTGAATGTTGTTAAATTTTAGGTTCAATACAAATTGCAACAGTTTTGTGCCGCACATACACACATACATACATGTATTTTGAATTTTTTTATTCGTAGATTTTGGTGTGCCTGCCATATGTTTCAGTGGCACTTTCTACTCCTACTTGTAGTGCCTTAGTGATTGTAGTTCTTTTTTGGGTTTTATTCGCGAGTCTGGAGTACATTAAGAATTACAATATACATACATACCAGGCGAGATTATAATAGGGGCGATGTATACAATATGGGAGGGGTTTCTTGGAAGGGTAATGCTCTATGAGGAGTACTTCTCAAATTACATTAAGGATATAAATTTAATTGATTTGGTGGGCCAAGTGTTGAATATTCTTAAATACCTTTTCTAAAAGAATCCTACCTAAATAGGGTTTAGAATATAAACTCATATAAGAGAGCTTCTCAAAATCATATAAGGGATATAAATTTAGTTTACTCTGGCTGGTAAGTGGGGTTGAATGTAAAAACGAGTAAAAAAGCTGTAAGTTCGGCTGGGCCGTACTTTGAATACCCTCCACCATTTGGTACAAATTTGGCAATTTTCCGAAAAATTAAATCCATTAGAAATCCTAATAAAATCTGGAAAATAAAATATAAAATAAAATATAGCCGTATATTTGGTTATATACGACAACGTGGATCTGCATAGGCAACTTTTGTCATAAGGTATTACAATGTTCAAAAAAATCTGTTTATAATGTAGCTAAAATCATCAAAATACCGAATATAGGGAGGTACCATGGGGGTTATAAAACGTGGACCTGCACAGAAAATTTTCTGGCATAGGCTGTAGTATCCATTACGAACTTAAATTACAAAATTTGAAATAATTCCAGTAAATAATGTCGCCAAAATCATCAAAATACCGAATATCGGGAGGTACCGTTATATAAGGGCTATGCGAAGACGTAGACCTGCACAGGCAATTTTCTGTCATAGGCTGTAGTATCCCTTTGGAACTTCAAATATCAATTTTGAAATAATTCCTGTAAATAATGTGGCTAAAATCATCAAAATACCGAATATCGGGGAGAACCGTTATATGGGGGCTATACGAAGACGTGGACCTACATGGCCCATTTTCTGTCATAGGCTGTAGTAACCATTACGAACTTCAAACACCAAGTTTGAAATAGTACCGGTAAATAATGTCGCTAAAATCATTAAAATACCGAATATCGGGGGTTATCCTTATATGGAGGCTTATCCTTATATGGAGGCTATATGAAGACGTGGACCTGCACAGACAATTTTCTGTCCTAGACTGTCTCTTTTACGAACTTCAAATACCAAGTTTGAAATAGTTCCGGTAAATAATGTCGCAAAAATCATCAAAATACCGAATATCCGGGAGGTACCGTTATATGGGTGCTATACGAAGACGTGAACCTACATGGCTCATTTTCAATACCAAAAGTCCTGAAGACGCACTACACATTTGAGTAAATTTTTATCAACTTTCTTCATTTCGTTCGGAAGCTAGAGTGATTTCCACAGACGGAAAGACGGACTGATATTTCTAAATCGACATAGAATTTTATGCTGATCAAGAACATATATACTTTGTGGGGTCTAAAATGTATATTTCGAGGTGTTACAAAAGGGAATGAAAACTTAATATACCCTCCATACTATGGTGGAGGGTATAATAACATTTAATTCAAGTCATTTATTCTCAAATAACTATTCACACCAGTATTATCTCACTCCCTATTCAATCGCTCCACAGTGTCCATTTTATAGGTTTGAATGTACATTAAACTGCCAACAAATACGAGTAGAGTATTTTGGCAAATTGCCAAAGTTTTAAAAGCATGCTACTGGAGTAAAACCGAAAAACAGAATAAAACAAGCTTATTTTATCTAATGCCACCAACAAGTACTTCTGCTTTGAACACAATATTCAGGACTTCATGGCTGGATGTACAACACTCTGGCTGGCTATATATGTATGTATGTATGTGTGTCACAATACAGATGTTCTTGAGCATGCATCTATACTAATAATAAAACGAAGGAGAGAAAGCAACAAAACAAAAAAACTGCAAGTGCTATATTTGTTTTTTTGTTTTTGTTGTCATTCAGCATTCATGTTCTCTTCTTCGTTTTCTTTTTCTCTATTCAGTGATAAAATTCTATAATTTTTGCATTTCTTGGCAAACAATTGAGGAAGGTTGTGATGCGAAATCTTACAGATACATTCATCCGCACTTTGGTAGGTTGGGAACGTAAATTTCCGTTCATTGTCACATCCATAATTGTACTGTGCAAAATCAACAATGCACACTTCACAATGCACTCAAGGCGGGGAATGTTTTAAGGCATATTTGTCGTCTTCGTACAAAATCAAGAGATGTATTTCCCAAAAAATGACAGGAGCATCCACAAATGCATGGCAGCCAGTCAACCATAATTCGGGAACAAAAGAAACAAATTTGGAAACCACTGAAATTTGCAATTTAATGTAAATGTTACTTAACGAAAGACGTCAAATGCCAAGCCATAAATTTTTAAATGAGCCACAATATTGAAGAAATAAACGTCTCAAATTCGAAAATAGAAAATATCACAAATCAATTATATCCTGCAGTACTTAAATGTTTTTGAAACTTTTTTTTTCGAAATAAAGGAGGTATTAACACAAATTTTTCTTTAAAATTCATTTCGAATGAAACCATGAATAAAAACTCGGTGTTTCTGTGTTTGTGAATACCGATTGATTCATTTGACAGAACATTTGAACCAAACATAATATTTTCAGTGGTAGGGGGAATTAACCTATTTTCGAACCATATTTATTGGCTTGGCAACTAAAATCGTTAAATTTTTCCTTAAGTTATTCCAGCAAAAATCTCAAAACAAATCTGATTATTAACCCATTATTTTTATAAGGACCCCCTAAATACGAATTTTCAAATTTGGTGTTTGCAGTTCGAAATGAATACTACAGCCTAAGACAAAAAACTTTCTGTGCAGGACATTATTAACCGGAATTATTTAAAATTTGGTATTTTAGCGTCATTATTCATCGGAATTGTTTCAAATTATGTATTTAGAGTTCGTAATGGGATATACAGTCTGTGACAGAAATTTGTCTATGCAGGTCCAGGTCTTCGGATAGGCTCCACATACCAGTACCTCCCTATATTCGGTGTTTTGACGAGTTTAGCTACAATAACCACCGAAATTGTTTGAGGTGCGTATATTTACGACAATTTGCGAATTCATAGCAGATTTCTGGTTAAGATAAATGTTAAGAGAAATATTAATATAAAGTGGTAAAGAAATAAAAATAAAAATTATTCCAGTGACAGCTCACTATATTGTTTACAAGCGTACAGAAGCATTTTGGTGAGAATTTTCCAGAAGAAAAGTTATGATACAATTCAAGCGGGATAGTGTGATTCCTTTATATTTGACTGGAAAACCACAAGTGTCTATCGTTAGAGCACACCAGCATTTAAATGGGAATAAATCTTTTGTGTCTCGTACCGTGATACTGGTATCGTAGCCCGACGTTGACGTCAAGGTAGTGGACGGAAGAAAACAGCAACATCAGCAGAAATGGTTCGAAAAGTAAAGAAGCGACTTGATCGAAAGCCGCGTCGCAGTGGCCGAAAAATGGCCGGCAAATATTGAAAAATGAGCTAGGGGTAAAGCCATTGAAATTCAGAAAGAAAATAGACTCAAAAGAGCTAAAGAGTTGTTTCGCTTGACCGAAAGTGGTGAACTGCCGAATTTGGTTTTCTCCAATGAGAAAACATTCGTTGTCCAGCAGTTTGTAAACAAACAAAATGATCGTGTTTACTTGCCAAAGAGGTCAGCTGAAAATATGCACTTTAGGTTGGGCACCAGAACTCAAGCGCCGGCCATGGTGATGGTGTGGGCCGCCATAACAGCCAATGGTCGATCTCTGCTCGTGTTAATCGACCCTGGCATCAGAATAAATGCCGAATATTATCGCGAAAATAATCTGGAGGGTGTAGACCTTGGAGGGCCTTGGGCACGCAAACATTTTGGCCGCAGACCTTGGACATTTCAAAAGGACTCAGCACCATCGCACTCAGCACGCACCACCCAAGAATGGTTACAAAATGAGGTTCCTCGCTTCATTTCCAGCGCACAATGGCCACCAAAATCTCCGGATACCAATCCTTTGGACTATTGTTGTGAAGTTGGTCCGATCTCTAGCATCTTTATAAAAAATATTGTTTTGATAGAAATATTATGATGTACCAAGTCTGAATGGTCTGAATGGATGCTAATTTCGCGTTTTGTGAGCTTAATGGGTATTCAGAATTATGACCCTTTGTAGGAGAGGTACCAGAAAAAATGGTGCGATCTCAACCATCTTTGTAGCACATTATGAGTTAATGGACATTTTGAAATGTACCAAGTGTGAATGGAATCGGACGATATTTTCGTGTTTTATGAGCTTCAAGAATGCTCAAAATGTTGAGCCTTTGTGGGGAGGTACCAGAAGGAGTGAACCGAAATATCCCACAGCAGATCTTAGGTTATTAAAAATATTGTGATGTGTGTAATTTAAAGACAATTGGATACTTACATCACATTTTATAAGAGTTATAATTGTGGAGAGGTACTTGACGTAGTGAACCGATATTGTCCATTTTCGCACCTGACCTAGCACTAATGCAAATATTACAATTAGAAAAGTTGTAGCAAAATCGGGTTATCCTTTCTCTTTTTGTGCAGTTAATTATTTTCTTCAATCTAAGTTTGACAATAATATTACGATATTCCAAGTTTGGATCAAATCAGATACTCCATTCCAGAGTTATTGTGCGCACTTGCCAGTCAAACAGACAGACGGAAGGACATCGCTAAATTGACTCCAAATGTCCTGAAACGGATTTGGTCTAACCTCTCTAACCATAAGGTTGATGGTATAAAAATATGGCTGAAATGTAAAAAATATTTAAAATCGGGGTATATCCTTCTATGGAGGCTATAAAATAACGTACACCGATATCAAGCATGTTTCGTATAAATTATTTTACATTTAATCCAAAGGCCTGTACTAAAATTCTATCTAAAATTTTAAGGAGCATAGAGCAGAACATCTTCATTAAACAGTTGTCCGAACGCACAAAAAATCCAAAGAACATATTCGTTTGAAATTGTATTTTCTGTTTTAGGTACATCGGAATAGAATAGCGCACGAAAAATATTTCATTAAATTTAACCCTTGCACTTTCAGTGGCAAAACGGAAATTGAAAGGACGTAACATAATATTGCAAACTGGCTGTTCTACAATACGGTGACTTACCAGCAAAACCATGCATATGTGCAAACATATATGCATCTGCATGTCTATTTGCTACACTTTTTGGAAATGGAAATTCCTAACCACATTTGCAACTAGAAGCTGGCTGGAGTGATTTTTGGAAATTTAATTGAAATAGCTTAAAATAGAACATCACATGGAAGAGTGTAAAGCAAATTAATTTGTAATATCAATGGGTTTCCAACGTTAACCCTGAAATTCGTTTTCGTGATATTTCTATTTGTGATGGGATTTCATGTTGAATTGAATACGTGAAATCTAACCAAATAAAGTCGTTCGAAAAAATATTGATTCCAGCTATGAAATGTTTTCATTTGAAATCTGAAATGCTTTAGTTCTTCATCAAAGTGCAAATGAAAACAAGTTAAAACGTATTAATCGGTTCTGCCGACATACGTATATCCCCAGCCAATGTTCGATTATTATTTTTTTTTTTTTTTTCAAAAATCTTGAACCCTAGGTAGAGGAGGTACATGAAGAAATGCCCCGATCCATACCATCTTTATAACAGCTCTTGTGTTGAAGGAAATATTGATATGTGCAAAGTCTAGAATATAATCGGAGTTTCATTTTTATGAGTTTCATGGGTATTCAAAATGTTGAGCCTTTGTGGGGGTGGTACCAGAAGGAGTGGACCGATATATCCCATCTTCACAACGCATCTTCTGCTAGTAAAAAGAATGGAATGTGTGAAATATCAAGAGAAGAACGTTTCCGTTATTCAAAACATTGACCCTTTGTGGGGGAGGTTGCAGGAGGAATGGTCCGTTCTCTACATTTTTTTAACAGATCCTGTGTTGATAGAAATATTCAGATATACCAAGTCTAAATGGAATCCGATGTTAATTTCACGTTTTATGATCTTAATGGATATTCAAAATTTCGATCTTTTGTGGGAGAGGTACCAGAAAGAGTGGTCCGATATACTCCATCTTATCGCCAGATCTTGGGTTTATGAAAATATTGGGATGTGTGAAATTTTAAGACAATCGGATTCTTACATCACATTTTATAAGACTTATAATTATTCAAAATGTTTACCCTTTGTAGGGGAGGTACCAGAAGGAGTGGACCGATATTGTCCTTTTTCGCACCAGACCTTGCACTGATGCAAATATTAGGATTTGCAAATTTGGAGCAAAATCGGATAATCGTTTCTCTTTCTATGAAAAAAAAAATATATTTTTTTTTGAAAATTTCACCATTTCTGGGGGAGTTACCAGAAGGAGTGGACCGATCTATTCCATCTTAACACCAGACATTGCGTTAAAATAAATATTGAGATGTGTGAAATTTGAAGAAAATCGGACTTTTCAAATTTTTGACCATTTGTGGGGGAGGTACTTGATAGAGTGGGCCGATAATGTCCATTTTCGCATCAGACCTAGCACTGATGCAAATATTAGGATTTGCAAATTTGGAGCAAAATCGGATAATCGTTTCTCTTTCTGTGCAAGAAAAAAATATATTTTGAAAATTTCGACCTTTTGTTGGGGAGGCACCAGAAGGAGTGGATCGATATTGCCTATCTCCGAACTCAATCTAAGTTTGACAAAAATATTAGGATGTACCAAGTTTGAACCAAATCAGATACTCCCTTAGAGAGTTATCGTGCGCACCAGCCAGTCAGACAGACGGACGGAAGGACGCACATCGGTAGATCGACTCCAAATGTTCTAAAAAGGATTTGGCCCAAAGAGCCCTAGGGTCTAAAAGCGTTATTTCGACTAGGCACGTTTTGATCGTATCAAATGATATATACCCTCTGTAGACATATGGCTGAGGGTATAATTATACCATCCAAAATATGGTATATTTTTGTATTTGACATTTAGATTAATATATATACAAATATATATACTTTCCGAACAAATCATATTAATTAAATATGCTTATAATTACCCCAAGATCTCATTTCGAAATAAAAACAAAAGAACGTGTTCTTCGCATATGGTCTAATTTCAACATAAATTCAATCATTCATAATTTTTTTTACTTTACATGACCATGTACATGTCATGTGCTGTCTTGACCCTCATCTACCAGACTTTCGATTCAAATGCAATCATGCACACACCCACACCCACACCCACATTTGAGGTCCAAACACAAGTGAGAGGGGATGAGGGAATGTTTTTTCTGGTCACCCATGTTGAAAAATGATTTATCTTCTAGTTTCTCTCAAAATGACAAAGTACCTCTTCATTTACTACTGCAAAAGTGATATGTTTAAATAGAAAATAATGTATGACTGAACCTACACTCACACACCCACACACATGTTAAAATACAAAGAAAACTATATATGTACATTCGTATTTACTTATATACATTTTATGTAAACACACACTGGCATCCACATACGTACGTACATACGGCAACTGAAGATGATTTATGAAATAAGGCAATATGTTACAGAAAAAAAAGGATAATACATCATTTGACATAACAAGTAAGGACATTGTTTGGTCAAAGCTTTAAATATCCTTTTTTAAAGGCAATGCCATGTAAGGAGAATGCAGTTGTAAATATGTGTGTATGTCTTCGGCTGGCTCTTGAGAATATCTCCGGTAGACTTTAAAAACTATATTTTTTTTTTAATTTGTGAAAGAAAAACTTAATTGGCTATTATAAAGAGATATTCTTCAAAACAAATTGGGAAATTCGAAATTATTAGATTGAGTTTAGAAACGGAAAATAGTGGATGGAAAATATATTTAAATCTTTGAACAAAAATGTTAATATTAATTAATTAATTAATTTTGCTCAAAATATTATGGGTGCTATATCTTGTTCAGAGTCGATTTCCTCAAAATTTGACAAAGTACATTTTTCGAATGTATGTGACCTCTCCTAAAAAATATCTTTGATCAGTTGAAACATACATATGGGAGCTATGGCAACACTTGAACTGATGTGGTCCAACTTTAGCGAATTTGAGTGTATAACCCAAAACTAAACTGGATCTTATTAGACAAGCGTAGAACGGTTGATGTATTAATCACTACAAATTATAGACAACTATATTTGGGAGCTTTACCTAAATCCGCACCGATACCGACAGCATTATGTATACGGTAAATTTTCTCGTCTACCTTAAAAAGCATAAAATTATTATGTTCTTCTAAGTATTTGTAAGATATTGTGGAGAAGGTAATAGAAGTAGTGGATCGATATATCCTCCAATACATACAAGGAGAACACCGATCTAGTTAAATTCTCAAAAAAAAGTATTAAACATTGGATATTCTCTGAGCTTTCTACCAAATATAAGCTTTTGAATAGGAAAATACCAGAAGGAGTATACCGATATTCCCTTCATATAAAATTCCCAAAATTTGAGAGCATTAGTCAAACAGCCGATAGGACAAACACGAACTTCATATTAGATCTAATGTTAACACAAATATGGCAATGTGTAATATTTCAACTGGAGACAATGTTGATCATTTGTGGAAGACGAGCAGGAAAAAGTGTACTAATATATTCGATTCATATACTAAATTTTATACATTTTACTATAGGTATTATTACTCACTCGTTAATGGGGGAGGTACACAAAGAAGTAATGATTTAGCATTTTTATCTTAACATTACGATATGCCAAGATTGAAAAATATCAGATACTCCATTCTCTTAGAATTCCATAGTTCCGATTATAGCAAGTCCGTCGGTTCTGATTTGGATAAAGTTCGCATTCGTTTGTTTTCGTGTAATATTAGCCAAAATGGAATGAATTTTGGCATATCCTCTTAGGCTTGAATCAAGTCTATCAAATTTGGTAGAAATATAACTCACCCGATTTGTAATTTAAGCCCCCCCCAACCGTAATATAAATGATTTTCAGTACAATATATCAATTACCGCTTAGAAATAACATTTTTTAGATCGGTTTAGATTTGTATATAGCTCCCATATATATCTTCATCCAGTTTGAAGTTTCTCGTCCACTTCTGTCATATTGTCCCAAAACTGATGGATTTTGGTAAAAATCCTTAGCCTAAGCAAGTACTCTAATGGGTGAAAACTAAAAAAAACTTTAAGATTTAGGTAACACATATATAAGTTCTATACTATTTTATATCTACAGGTTGAGATGAAAAAACTGCAACCAATTTCAGACTGATGTCATTTCTAAGCCACTTGTGCGATAGCTGTTAAAACTATTCCAGTGACTGCTCATTATATTGTTTACAAGCGTACAAAAGCATTTTGGTGAGCATTTTTCAGAAAAAAAGTTATTCGTCATGGAATTTAAGCGTGATAGTGTGATTTCTTTATATTTGGCTTGAAAACAACAAGTGGCTATCGTTAGAGCACTCCAGCATTTAAATGTGAAAAAATCTTTTGTGTCTCGTACCGTCGCTCGATACTGTGATATTAGCAGCGTAGCCCGTCGTCAAGGAAGTGGACGGAAGAAAATAGCAACATCAGCAGAAATGGTTTTAAAAGTAAAGAATCGACTTGACTGAAAGCCGCGTCGCAGTGGCCGAAAAAATGGCTCGTGAGCTGATATCGCAATATTCCATTCGGCAAATTTTGAAAAATGAAGTGAACAGCTATTGAAACTCCAAAAATGCAAGAACTTACAACGCAAAAGAAAGAAAATAGACTCAAAAGTGCTAAAGAGTTGCTTCGCTTGGCCGAAGGTGGTGAACTGCCGAATTTAGTTTTGTCCGTCTCCGATGAGAAAACATTCGTTTTCCAGCAGTTTGTAAACGAACAAAACGAACGTGTTTACTTGCCACAGGGGTCAGCTGAAAATGTGGACCTTCGGTTGGCCACCAGAACTCAAGCGCCGGCCATGGCGATGGTGTGAGCTGCCATAACAGTCCATGGTCGCTTTCAAATCGTATTAATCAACCAAGGCATCAGAATAAATGCCGAATATTATCGCGAAAATATTCTGGAGGGTGTATTAAAGCCTTGGGCATGAAAACAGTTTGGCCGCAGACCTTGGACATTTCAACAGGACTCAGCACGCGCTACAAAATGAGATTCCTCGCTTCATTTAGAGCGCACAAGGGCCACAAAAAAAAAAAAAAAAAAAAAATATATATATATATATATATATATATATATATATATATATATATATATATATATATATATATATATATATATATATATATATATATATATATATATATGTATATATATATATATATATATATATATATATATATATATATATATATATATACATATATATATATATATATATATATATATATATATATATATTTATTTATATATATAACACATCTGATCTCGTGTTACTAGAAATTTAGAGAAGTTCAAAGTTTAAAAATAACCGGATGTTCATTTAGCGTTCTTTTGTGGGGGAGGTACCACTAGGTGAGGACCGATATAGTCCATTTTCACACCAGATCATGGGTTGATAAAAATATTGTAATGTGTATAATTTACATAGCATGGGATGGTAATTTCGCATTCTATGAGAGATAAAATTATTATTACTTTTAGGCCATTGTGCGTGAGTTCCCAGAAAGGGTGGTCCGCCGTCATACATGATCTTGTGTACGCCTTTTCCGTATCAAATGATATATACCCTCTGTAGTCATATGGCTGAGGGTATACTGACAGAATCCGGCAAAATCCCAAGTCTCCGAAAAATACTTATTTGCTGTATGCGCCATAATTTTAAACTTCTACGAAGACTGCAAATACTCTGAACCTAACATTGTAATTACCACTCCTAATTCTCTTTATCAGATTACTAATTGATAAGTTTGCATTAGTCTCTTGGTATGAACCTCTCTTTAAAGGCCTTCCATTCTATAAAGTATGATCCATATACAATAAAAATAATAATTTTGATTTAATTTTATAATTTTTTTTTTGTTGCAGAATGCTTAAAATTTCTAAAAATACAATAAAAAAATGTTTTCTTAGTTGTAAGGATTAAGTATCTTTTACCAAAATCTTCTGCTACCCAATGCTCTAATGCAGTCAATTCCTGTTGACCTTAGACATTTTGTAATTGTCATTTGCTTATACAGTTTCAATGCTCTTCGCAAACGTTTAAAGTGTTGCACAGTCATCCCATACTCCTGGTGTCTTTGCGTGGGACATATGCATTCGTGACTACGCTCACTGAAGGATCCTGTCTTTATGCCACCGTTCTCCGTTATTTTTGTGGATTTTAATGTTGTATTTTGTGTAGCTGCATCCAAGGTTTGTGCTCGAGAAAAGTGTCGCCTGGAGTAACGCCTTAAAATGGTCAGCGTTGAAACTGCGAATATTACCGTGGTTGTAAATCGCTTTAATGTAAGTACGTGTTACTTGGAAATTTTCATTTTTTTTTCTTGCTCCAGAATCCTTCTAACTTTTTTTCAGGCTGACAATGGTAAAAAGAGAACTGTGGCATTAACGATAGCCTTAATGTAGCAGATGCTGTGTTAATCGACAAAACCCGATATGGATTTTCTTTGCCTTTATACATGATGTTCTTTAATAAACAAAAACCCCCAGAAAGGAGTCCATTTTCCAAGTACATAAACTGCAAAGACTACAACGACGACTATTCCAGTGTTTCTACTGTACCAGAACTTTTTTTTTACAAGCCAACAGTCTCCAGCTGAAACATGTAACTATTTGTCTTCATTCCTTTAAAATGGTTTTAAGAATATTTTTGTATCGACTAGCAATATGTTGCCTCCAAAAAAAAAAAAAAAAACATTCATCTCTCATCTCAACTTTGGCATTGTTTTGAAAGTGCCAGTAGAAAGTTTTACTGCACCGTTCCTTGTTTTTTTCAGGTATTTTTGTGGACATTTTTCCGCCACACCTGTGCTTCAAAACTAGCAAAAAAAATCTAGAATGACAAAAATGTCAAAAAGGAAACTTTTTTGAGTGTTTTTAAACAAAATGTCATTAAGATGTGTTGGTGTGTGTACGAGTGAGTGAAAGTACGTGGTTAGGATGCTTAGGTACATATATCCGGATAGAAGGTCTTTTTGGATATATTATATGATGGGATTTAGATACACAATGCGAAAAAAGTCTTAGATTATTAAAAAAAAAATGTTCGCAGTATTTTTTATAAATTTTATAAAAGATCTTGAGGTCTTCTAATGCCTATAGAAGGCCTAAAAAAGTCTGCAGCAGTGTGTGTGTGCCCGGAGGTCTTGTTGTCTATAGAAGACCTTGAGATCCTCTATAATCTTTTGAAGATTTCAAGGTCGTCTATTGTCTATGAAGTACTTGAGGTCCTCTATTGTCTTTAGAAGATCTTAAGGTCTTCTTTAGCCCATAGAAGAAGTTAGGGTTTTTTCTATGGTCTTCTATTGTTTACAGAAGACCTTGAGGCTTACTATTGTCAATAGAAGACATTGAGATCTTCTCTTGTCTATATAGAAGACCTTAAGACTTCCATTGTCTATAGTAGAGCTTGGGGTCTTCTCTTGTCTATAGAAGAACTTGAGGTCATATCTTGTCTATAGAAGACCTTGAGGTCTTCTCTTGTCTATAGAAGAGCTTGAGGTCTTCTATTGCCTATAGAAGAGCTTGAGGTCTTCTATTGCCTATATAAGAGCTTGAGGTCTTCTATTGCCTATAGAAGAGCTTGAGGTCTTCTATTCTCTATAGCAGAGCTTGAGGTCTTCTATTGTCTATAGCAGAGCTTGAGGTCTTTTATTGTCTATAGCAGAGCTTGAGGTCTTCTATTGTATGTGCAAGTATGTGTATCTCAATGTAGGTATATATGTAGCAGAGCTTGAGGTCTTCTACTGTCTATAGAAGACCTTGAGGTCTTCTACTGTCTATAGAAGACCTTGAGGTCTTCTACCGTCTATAGAAGACCTTGAGGTCTTCTACCGTCTATAGAAGACCTTGAGGTCTTCTACCGACTATAGAAGACCTTGAGGTCTTCTACCGTCTATAGAAGACCTTGAGGTCTTCTACCGTCTATAGAAGACCTTGAGGTCTTCTACTGTCTATAGAAGACCTTGAGGTCTTCTACTGTCTATAGAAGACCTTGAGGTCTTCTACTGTCTATAGAAGGCCTTGAGGTCTTCTACTGTCTATAGAAGGCCTTGAGGTCTTCTACTGTCTATAGAAGACTTTGAGGTCTTCTCTTGTCTATAGAATACCTTGAGGTCTTCTACTGTCTATAGAAGACCTTGAGGTCTTCTACTGTCTATAGAAGACCTTGAGGTCTTCTATTGTCTACAGAAGTCCTTGAGATATTCTATTGTCTATAAAAGACCTTGAGGTCTTCTACTGCCTATAGAAGACGTTGAGGTCTTCTACTGCCTATAGAAGACTAGACCTTGAGGTCTTCTACCGTCTATAGAAGACCTTGAGGTCTTCTACTGTCTATAGAAGACCTTGAGGTCTTTTACCGTCTATAGAAGACCTTGAGGTCTTCTACCGTCTATAGAAGACCTTGAGGTCTTCTACCGTCTATAGAAGACCTTGAGGTCTTCTACCGTCTATAGAAGACCTTGAGGTCTTCTACTGTCTATAGAAGACCTTGAGGTCTTCTACTGTCTATAGAAGACCTTGAGGTCTTCAACTGTCTTTAGAAGGCCTTGAGGTCTTCTACTGTCTATAGAAGGCCTTGAGGTCTTCTACTGTCTATAGAAGACTTTGAGGTCTTCTCTTGTCTATAGAATACCTTGAGGTCTTCTACTGTCTATAGAAGACCTTGAGGTCTTCTACTGTCTATAGAAGACCTTGAGGTCTTCTATTGTCTACAGAAGTCCTTGAGATATTCTATTGTCTATAAAAGACCTTGAGGTCTTCTACTGCCTATAGAAGACGTTGAGGTCTTCTACTGCCTATAGAAGACTAGACCTTGAGTTCTTCTTCTGTCTATAGAAGACCTTGAGGTCTTCTACTGCCTATAGAAGACCAGACCTTGAGGTCTTCTACTGCTTATAGAAGACCAGACCGTGAGGTCTTCTACTGCCTGTAGAAGACCAGACCTTTAGGTCTTCTACTGCCTACAGAAGACCAGACCTTGAGGTCTTCTACTGGCTATGGAAGACCTTGAGGTCTTCTACTGGCTATAGACGACCTTGAGGTCTTCTACTGGCTATAGATGACCTTGAGGTCTTCTACTGGCTATAGATGACCTTGAGGTCTTCTACTGGCTACAGAAGACCTTGAGGTCTTCCACTGCCTATAGAAGACCTTGAGGTCTTCTACTGTCTATAGAAAGCCTTGAGTTCGTATACTGCCTCCAGAAGACCTTGAGGACTTTTACTATCTATGGAAGATTTTGATGCCATTGAGGTTTTATACTGCCTCCTGTCTGTTGAAGACCTTGAGGTCTTCTGTTGCCTATAAAATACATTGAGGTCTTCTGCAGGCTATAGAAGATCGTTATGTCTTCCATTGTTTATTGCTCCTCTGCGGAAATTTTCCTACCACATTTTTCTGAGTGTACACTTAGGATGTGAACGTATCTACCAACATCCCTTTTGGCTTTGAAGGACACTTTATGGAGCTCTAGAAATATTCTTTTTTTTATTTATGAATGACCATCAGATGTAGCTCCTCTGAATTGTATGTGCAAGTATGTGTATCTCCATGTAGGTATATATGTAGCTAAGTTATGCCACTATAATACAATTTAAATCACAATTTTCATTAAAAAATCATTTGAAATTTCCAACAATTTGACTCTAGGTTCAGCTGGCAAACATTTGTAGGTTTGTTTGAATAAAATGCATATATACCGCAAACAACTGAAGTGTCCAAGGCTTTTTTGAGATATTAAAATTCCAAATATCTGTTTAGAATTCCATTTCAATTTTAAGATATTATCTCTGCGGAAAGAATATATAGTCACTGGCCCCTTCAGCATATACCATGTCGGTTAAAATACATTTTATCTAAATGTGGTTATATTTGGGGTGATTTATTTTTTGTTCGTTTTAACTTTTAAATGTCAGTACGGCAGAAACATTGAACAACGAACGACATGGCCAAAAAGAACACCAAAGTCACACATAAACCATAATATGAGTTTGCTCCATTGAATAACAATTTAGGGGGGAAAAAAGTTAATAAACTAAATTATGACATTAGGCAATAGTTTTACCGAAAATCTGTGGACCAACTCTGCTGGCATGACCATACCAATGCATAAACAATAAATGTGAGATAAACTTTAACGTGAGTGTGTATGTGTGTGCGAGTGTATTTGACTACGTGACCAAGTACATGTCTCTGTGTATGAGTTTACTATCTAATTGTAAGTTTGTGTGTGTGTGTGTGTGTGTGTGAGTGTAATTGATGTCTGATAATATGTCGATTATCTGTTGAACTTGGTACTGGGCACAGCAGGTGTTGCGGCAGGTGAATTTAGGTTTCGTTTGAGTCGGAAATATTTTGGGATTGAAAAATTTAATAATTTAAACACACACTCATAGGATGTTTGAGTTTAAGAGATCTAAGAGAATAATCTGTATTAAGATAACCTCAAAGAGAATTTTGCATGCATATATTTGAAAAAGTAGATTTTATAACAATTTAAAATATTTGTTGAACTGTTGAAGATCTAAAAGGGTGGCAAATTAAAAATGTCACTGGACTGTAAAAATCCATAATTATACGTCTGAAAGTAATTATAGCAAGTCCAAAAGCAACAAAGTTTGGCAAGGCCGAACTTTTAATTTGAAGGGACTTAAAACCTTCCAAAAATTCCGTGGAAAAATATCGCCCGAAGGAAAACTGGTTTATGGGTACGTAATCCTCCATAACTAATTAATTTTCAGCTATAGGTTGAAGTACCCATTACGAGCTTCAAATACGAAATTTGAAAAAATTCAGAGAAACAATTTCACTAAAATCGTCCAAATAGCAAATATTCAGGAGTACCGTTGTTTTGGGGGCTATACGATATCGTACACCTATACAGACATTTCTCTTCCGAAGGGTAAAGTACTCAGAAGGAACAGCTTGTGCAGAATATCCATTTGACTATTTAATATATATATATATATATATATATATATATATATATATATATATATATATATATATATATATATATATATATATATATGTAAGAATATTCCATTGAAAAATGTAGTTAAAATCATCGAATACCGAATATCAGGAGGTATAGTTTCATAGGGGATATATGTTATCATAGACCTATATAGACAATTCTTTTGCAGGAGGTAAAGTACAAACAAAGAAATCCTTGTGCAGAATTTCAGACAAGTCCACTGAAAAGTTTGGCTAGAATCATCAAAATTCCGAATATCGGGGGGTATCGTTATATAGGGGCTATACGATAGTGGACTTTAAAAAGTTCATTCTCGAACTTGACTTGCCTGCAGATAAAAGGCTGATCTGTGCTAAAATTTAGCTTTAGATCTTATTTTGTTTTTGATTCCAACTTGATTACAAGAGACGGACGAACGCACAGGGTTAATCGTCCTAAAGTTTTACGACGATCAATAATATATACAGGGTGAAATAAAAAACTGCAACAAAGTAAACTGCCATAATTTCTAGATTTTTTTTAGGTTTTATTGAATGAATGCAAAACACGTCGGAAATAGCATCAAAATTTAGAATACTTTTAGATTTGTTCGAATTGATAACCTTTGGCACGAATTATGGCCTTCAAACAGTCAATGAAACCGTCACACGCTGCCCGAATGTTGTTCTGCGGTATTTTGGCCCATTCCCGGCGAAGCGCTTGCTTGAGGTGATCGACACTTCGGTATTTTTTAGTGCCAACGTTGCTGTCCAAAATACTCCAGACACAATAGTCCAACATATTGGTATCCGGAGATTTTGGTGGCCATTGTGGGCTGGAAATGAAGCGAGGAACCTCATTTTGTAACCATTCTTGGTTGGCGCGTGCTGAGTGCGATGGTGCTGAGTCCTGTTGAAATACTCAAGGTCTTCAGCCAAAATGTTTGCGTGTCCAAGGCTTTAATACACCCTCCAGTATATTTTCCAGATAATATAGGCATTTATTCTGATGCCACAGTCGAATTAATACGAGCGGAGAGCGAGCGACCATTGGCTGTTGTGGCGGCTCACACCAGCACCTTGGCCGGCGCTTGAGTTCTGGTGACCAGCCGAAAGTGCATATTGTCTGCAAACCTCTTTGCATGTAAACACGATCATTTGGTTTGTTAACAAACTGCTGGACAACGAATGTTTTCTTATCGGAGAAAACCAAATTCGACAGTTCACCACTTTCGGCCAAGCGAAGCAACTCTTTAGCTGTTTTTAATCTATTTTCTTTCCGTTGCGGTGTAAGTTCTTGGACTTTTTGGAATTTCAATGGCTTTACTCCGAGCTTATTTTTCAATATTTGCCGAATGAAATATTGCGATATGATCAGGTCATGGGCCATTTTTCAGCCACTGCGACGCGGGTTTCGATCAAGTCGCTTCTTTACTTTTCGAACCATTTCTGCTGATGTCCACATCCTTGACGTCGGGCTACGCTACCACTATCACGGTAACGAGCGATGGTGCGAGACACAAAAGATTTGTTTACATTTAAATGCTAGAGTGCTCTATTGATAGCCACTTGTGGTTTTCCAGCCAAATATAAAGAAATCTCACTATCACGCTTGAATTCCATCTCGAATAACTTTTTTTCTGGAAAATTCTCACCAAAATGCTTTTGAACGCTTTTAAGCAATATAATGAGCTGTCACTGAAATAATTTTAACAGCTGTTGGATAAGTGGTTTGGAAATGACAAAAGTCTGAAGTTGGTTGCATTTTTTATCTCACCCTCTATTAGTTCCCTCTGAAACCAAATTATAACTGCTCTAAAGTCAAATGTTGGTAGGTGGAATGATCTACTTCAAGTATTTATTTTAACAGCTGTCGGACGAGTGGCTTTGAAATGACAGCAGTCTGATGTTGGTTGCAGTTTGTTCATCTCACTCTGTATGTTTTGCAGGAGTATTAAGAAGAACTTCAAGCTCTAATCTATTCTAACTTATTTTTGGGGCCTCTCCACGCAAAAGTTGTTGAATTTTTTCGCCTTTTATGAGAGCTATACGAGTTATAACTTTGGATTTGTTGAGAAATATCTATGAGGAACATCTTGGTTATATTTATTTTAAAGATTTTTTGAGATATTCTGACTAATATTCGAATATGAGGCCTTACACAGGTAACATATGAAATACATTTCTGAAATTTATATGGGGACTGCCCAAACTTTAAATGAACATTTTTATACGTTTTTTTTGACTAGCTCATTTTAGTCTGTTTCAGTTCTCTAAATTTTTTGATTCTGATTTTTTTCTCATTTTCACTTGGAAAGAATTTTACACAGCCATGTGGTTATTTTTTAAGTTGTAACATCTTGTCCCTTTATTGCCCCTTAATTTAATGTCAATGTCCTTGAGAGTCAGTCAAGCGTTTTAATAAAGCCGAGCAAGTGTTAAGCAAGGGTTAGATATCGTCTGCAATTTGTCAACTAAGCAGTGTTAAATTTTCTAAAAAGCACTGATTTATGGGTCACAGATATCGAATTCACGTTAGCCAGTCAGCTGGCTAGTTATTCGACGAATGCCGTTCATATGATATGTGATATTACGTGACCAGGACTGATTTTCGAACAACATCTCGTAGACAATGTGGCGAAGATAAAGCTACCATACACACATTGCACTTGACATGGAGGTGCAGGATGGCATCTTGGAGAATTGAAACACCCATGTTTGATTTATAATACCAACAAAAAAAATCGCGTGAGGTGAGATTTAATAAATAAGAAAAGCTGCAACACCACGAATTTCTTCAGCATGATTCGGGTGGTCTCCTCCAAAAAAGAAAAATTAACAACCTCTTCGCTACTTTTTTCAATTATCTCTAGAGCGTGGGAACAGCTTGCTGCATAGCGTAATACTTTTATCTTTATATCATTTTGGAAAACACTCGCATCGTTTCTATCTTAATCACCTTCGGCACAGTCACGTAGCGTTCCAGTTTGTTATAAAATGCGAGCGGCCATCCACCTCCACAACATCTTCTTGTTCTTATGGACTCCATCCCCACTTTCCCAACATTGCAGTCCTTCATCTAATCGCCATGTAGAGTGTATGGGGGGAGAAAGGGGAATGAAAATAAACTTAAAGCGCTGATGGTGATGGTGTCGTGTACAGTTGCGGATTTTTTGAAGCTGCTCACATAAATAATCATGTTGCACGTGATATGTTCATCCGTAATAGACACAATCAGCCAGGAGTGGTGGTGGTGTTGTTGGTGCGGCTACACGTGTACATTCCCATCATGCACACAGGCTATGTACTATCGTTTCTAACTTCGTAACTATCGCTTACACGCTGAATTTATGCAATTATAATGAAGTTGAGAAATGTTGTCTTGTCTGTTTTCAATTTAATTAGATGGCTCAAAATGGTTGAGCTTCAATAAAAGTGAAAACTTGGAAAATACTGGCGTGTGGAGAAAGAGAGATATAAGTCCAATAACCGTCAGATAAAGTCGTTAACGTATTAGCAATACAACTCAGTCCATAACTCATACGTGTGTGTTGATGGCATAAAATTCATCTTAATACCCTCTACCATACAGTAGAAAACCTCTAGGTCTTCCATATCTATAGAAGACATCCAAGATTCCCAGGTCTTCTATAGACATTGGAAGACATCAAGATCTTTTATAGACAACAGAAAACCTCCAGATCTTCCATAGGCAGTATAAGGCCTCCATGTCTTCCTTAGAGAGTAGAAGACGTCCAGATCTTTTATTGACATTAGAAGACATCAAGGTCTTTTATAGACAATAGAAAACCTCCAAGTCTTCCATAGACACTAGAAGATGAAGACCCGATCTTCCACAGACAGTAAAAGGCCCCCAGGTCTTCCATAGTCAATAGAAGACATCCAGGTCTTCAATTATGGTCTTTAATCTTTCTAATGATTATAGCTTTCATAATACATCAAAAATCCCATAAATTAGCTGTTATTTCCCTTAAATAATATAACTGTTATTCAAAAGATTTTCCGTATTCATTAAAAATGATTTTTAAAAATTCATGACTGTTCTGGTGGTCCTTGAAATGTAATTATTTTTTGAAAATCAGCATTTATATCACCGATTGTCTATATAGAATTATAGCTCTAAGGTTCTTTAAAAGCCATACTTTAAAAAATACTTTTATTGATCTTTGGCCCTTAAAAATTATCTTCTGAAAGTCGACTATAATTTCTCTGGTGGCCCCTGAAAAGGATCCTTCATAAATCCATGCACTTCCATCCATAGCTCTGAAAATCCACTCTTATAGCTCTTATGACCTATTAACACGATACTTTAGAACAGCAGGAATTTACCTTTGATAGTCCTTCTCTTTTTTAAAGCTAAGATTATTCCTTTGTCCTGAAAAATATTCTAAAAATGCAACAAATCAATGTCTGCCCGCCTGTCCGTCTGTGGAAATCACTCTAGCTTCCGAACAAAATTAAGTAAGTTAATAATAATTTACTTAAATGTGTATTATGTCTGAAAGACTTTTGGTATTGAAAATGGGCCATGTAGGTCCACATCTTCGTATAGCCCCCATATAACGGTACCTCCGGATATGCGGTATTTTAATGATTTTAGCGACATTGTTTACCGGAATTGTTTCAAAATTGGAATATATAGTTTGTTATGAATACAGCAGCCTAAAACAAAAAATGGGCCATGTAGGTCGACGTCTTCGTATAGCCCCCATATAACGGTACCTCCCGATATTCGATATTTGGATGATTTTAGCGACATTATTTACCGGAATTGTTTCAAAATTGGTATTCGAAGTTCGTAATAGATACTACAGCATAAGACAGAAAATTGTCTGTGCAGGTCCACGTAATCGTACAGCCCCCATATAACGGTACCCCCGAGATACGGTATTCTGATGAGTTTAGCGACATTATTTACCGGAATTATTTCAAATTTTGTATTTGAAATGAATGGATGCTACAGGCTATGCCAGAAAATTGTCTGTGCAGGATTATGACAAAAGTTGCGTATGCAGGTCCACGTCGTCGTATACGGCTACATTCGGTATTTTTAAGATTTTAACAGAATTTTTAATGGATTTTAATTTTTTGAAAATTGCTAAATTTGTACCAAGTGGTGGAGGGAATTCGGCCCGGGCGAACTTACAGCTTTTTTTACTTGTTTAAAATCAACAATTAAATGAATGGTCAAAATCCACGGCTATAAGTGAAAATGTCGTTTAGAAAATTTTTCGAATAATCCTCTGATTTTCCAATAAAATATTCTTATAAACCCTTAGTTCAAAATTCTGATAGTTTATTTTTTTTTTTTTTTTTTTGCCTAGGTCTTTAGCCCTGATAGTTCTCTTATCGTTAGGGGCACTCCTGACCTTAACAATACATAATAATCAACGTTGACCCGTATTTACACTTTAACAGATTTCTTTGCATCGTTTTTTTCATCACAAAAGAAATTCCTATCAAATTAAAAAATAAATAATCTGAACGAAATTCAACAGATATCCAGATGTAATGGCCATCACTTCAAAACGGAATATGTATATGACATACATATTTACCATTTTGTCAACATTTTACATTTCACTTTAATGTGTTACAACCTCCACCCTTTTAGCAATGTAACGAGCATTTTCAAAAAGGATTATTATGCATTCGATTACTTATTCAGTTGAGTTTACATATGTTTTGCTGTGTGTGTGTATTTTTGTATGTATGCGTGTTTGCATATTTTACCATTGGATAAAATTCGCAAATAAAACGCACTGCAGTTCTCGTTACAAAAATAATGATAAGAAAATCTGCTAATGGGAAACGTGTCATCCGGCATGCTTGTTGAAATGTAATTACATTAAGGATGATGTTTTGTTGACAATGCGCTTCATTAAACGATGTTTATGTTACAACTAGCAACTTGTTGGCGTTGACGTGTGTATTGGTCTCCTGCAAATCGATGTGCATAGCGAGAAATATGTTGTATAAATACGTTAAAAGATTTTTGTGGCATTATTAATTTATGTAATGATATTAGTGGAGATTCTGACGGTGAATTTGAAGATATTTCAAAATGAAGGTAAAATTAATCAGTATATATATATCACCGAAACCGATCGAAATACACTGAAATTAAGAATCTCTAAAGTAAGAAATAAAAGCTCATCAAAACCTACTCCCATATGATCCTAAAAAATTATATTTGCATGCACTGCAAAATTTTATGCGTGTAGCTCAAAAATTGCATTAGCTTTGCAATAGCTAAATGAGCTCATCTACATTTGTACGCAAGTACAAATTGATATTTCATAGTAAGATAACTGGAATTGCAAACAGTGGAGTTAAATAATGAGAAAAACAATTAAGAAAGTATCAGCGGATATGCCAATAGATAAAATTTACTATACAAAAGTTTGTCATGAGAATTCAAAACCCACCACCACTTGAAATTTGTCAACTTCTTGAGGATATTGTCTGGGAAAGTTGACTTGGAAAGCACCGTCATATAGGGACAATGCCATAAAATAAACATGTTAGGTACGAGAAGATTTGGTCCCATATACAGGGTGAGATGAAAAAACTGCAACCAACTTCAGACTGCTATTATTTCTAAGCCACTTGTCAAATAGCTGTTAAAATCATTCCAGGGAAAGCTCATTCTATTGTCTACAAGCGTACAAAAGCATTTTGGTGAGAATTTTCAAAAAAAAAAAAAAAAAAAAAACAAGTTAAAAAGTAGTAAGTTCGGCCGGGCCGAACTTTTAATACCCTCCACCATTTGCCACGAATTTGGAAATTTTCAAAAAATAAAATCCTTAAAAAATTCTGTTAAAATTTTAAAATACCGAATATAGCCGTTATTTTGGGGTCTATACGACGTGGACATACATAGGCATTGTTTGTCATTAGCCATTACCATATTTAAATTCGAAACTTGAAATAAACGGTGAATAATGTCGCTAAAATCATCAAAATACCGAATATAGGGAGGTACCGTTATATGGGGGCTATATGAAGACGTGGACCTGCACAGACAATTTTCTGTCTTAGGGTGTAGTATCCATTTTGAACTTCATATACCAGATTTGAAACAATTCCCGTGAATAATGTCGCTAAAATCATCAAAATACCGAATATCGGGAGGTACCGTTATATGGGGGCTATACCAAGACGTGGACCTGCACGGATAATTTTCCGTCTTAGGGTGTAGTATCCATTTTGAACTTCAAATACCAAATTTGAAACAATTCCCGTGAATAATGTCGCTAAAATCATCAAAATACCGAATATAGGGAGGTACCGTTATATGGGGGCTATATGAAAACGTGGACCTTCATGGCCCATTTACGAACTTAACCTGCCTACTGGAAAAATAAACATGTGTGCAAAATTTTAGCCACCTATCTCAATTCATTCGAAAGATAGCGTGATTACAACAGACAGACGGACAGACAGACAGACAGACGGACAGACAGACAGACAGACAGACGGACATCGCTAAATCGACTTAGAATTTTACGCTGATCAAGAATATATATACTTTGTTGGGTCTGATATGAGTATTTCGAGGAGTTACAAACGGAATGACGAAGTTAATATACCCTCCATAGTATAGTGGAGGGTATAAAAAATGATGGAATGTGCACCTTCGGTTGCCCACCAGAACTCAAACACCGGCCATGATGTAGAATAAATGCTGAATATAATCGCAAATATATTCTGGAGGGTGCATTAAAGCCTTGGGCACGCAAACATTTTGGCCAAACAGACCTTGGTCATTCCAACAAGACTCAGCACCATCGCACTCAGAACGCCCCACCCAAGAATGGTTACAAAATGAGGTTCTTCGCTTCATTTGCAGCGCACAGTGGCCACCAAAATCCCCGAATACCAATCCGTTGGACTATTGTGTCTGGAGTATTTTGGAAGGCAAGATTGGCACTAAAAATACCAAAGTGTCGATCATCTCATGCAAGCGCTTCTCCGGGAATAGGCGAAAATACCCTTGAAGGCTATAATTCGTGCCAAAGGTGACCGATTCGGACAAATCTAAACTTATTCTAAAAGTTGATACTATTTCCGACATTTTTTGCTTTCATTCAGTAAAATTTAAAACAAAAATGTAAAAATTATGGCGTTTGACTTTGTTGTCATCTTAACACCAGATTTTGTGCTGATGAAAATTTTGGGATGTGCTAGATTCAAAAGAATCGGATGCACATTTCGAGTTTTGTTATGTGTTAAGGCGGATGCTTGTTTCGCATTTTGGTTATTAAAATTTTTGTCCCTTTGTGGAGAGGTAATAGAAGAGGTGGACCGATATCTACCATTCGCACATCTCAGAAGGAGTGGGTCGATACATTCCATCTTCGCGTCAGCTCTTGTTTTAATAAGAATATTGTGATGTGTCCACTTTGAAGACAATCGGACTCTTATTTCATATTTTGTTATAAGAGTTATAATTGCTCCAAATTTTGACCCCTTGTGGGGAGTGGGTGGAGGGTAGTCAATATTGTTCATTTTCCCACCTGACCTAGCACTAACAAAAATATTGGTATCTGAAAAGTTTGCGCAAAAGCGAATGGTCTTTTATCTTTCTATGAGATAAATTATGTTCATTGAAAATTGTTGACGTTTTGTGGGGAAGGTACCAGAAGGAGTGCCCATCTTCGAACTCGATATAAGTTTGACAATAATGTTACGATATACCAACTTTGGACCAAATCGGATACTGTAGTTAAGAGTTACAGTGCGCACCATACGGCCATACATACGGGCGTATTGGCACCTCTAGATCGACCCCAAATGTACTGAAACGGATTTTGTCCAAAGAGACCTGGGGTCTTAAACCGTGTTTTTCGATGACACACGTATTGACCCCATCAAATGACATATACCCTCCTAGGCCTCTGAAGGTATAAAAAGACAAAACGAGTGAAAAGTATCTGTCATTATGTCAATAGATATACATGTTCAGATAAAGACCAGCTGGGTAAATACAAGGTTGCGCAAAAGTAATCCTCCTATCAGAAAATGCTATAAACCACCTTGTACATGCATATATACTTGACAGACATTCCGATTTTTTTGGAGTAATTTACGCATCAAATGCCATTAATTGGTGCCACCTTGTGGAACGATACACGATCAAAAATTCGAGACACCGTCCGTATTTTACGAGACATATGCTTTTTTGACATTTACTATCCAAAAGGGGTAGTAAATTCAAAAATTACCTCTTCTTGGGGGTTCCATGGAAAATAGTCTAATATTGTCTAACTAACCAGCGGGTTCTGATTCAAATAGTACTCGGTATTATATATTGACTCTTAATACAAGACTATACTACACTATACTATACTATACTATACTATACTATACTATACTATACTATACTATACTATACTATACTATACTATACTATACTATACTATACTATACTATACTATACTATACTATACTATACTGTACTATACTATACTATACAGGGTTTAAAAATACCTCTGTCAAATTTAGTGAATATCGTTTCAATCGTAGATGGCATGATTTACTTTACTCAAATCGCCAATACAAAAGTAAATTTGTTACAAGAAACAGGGTTGAATATGCGGTGTGGTGAAGGTAATCATATAGTCGGTCTCGGCTCTCTTACCCCTTTGCTTTTTAGAATTTGACAAGTCCTAACCAGAAATACTTTCCGTTGGAATCTCCTCTTAATTATTTCAAATTTTATGATCATGTTCCTCATATGTTTTATGAATCACAAAATGTTGTGTTGTAATAGAAAAAAATATATGTAAGGATACATAAACTATATTTCCTAGAATTGCATCGATTCCATATTTGTTTAAGTAAATTGAAATTTTATGGAGTTTTAACGAATGACATTAAATGTTGTTATTGCGTAAAGGGATCTATGTATTAAGAAATGTAAATGGTATAAAAATAATCTAAAATTGTAAAATTCTTATAAATATTTTCAAATTAATGAAACACAGCATGGAAATCAAGCAATTCTGTAGTTTAAAAAAAAGTGTTTACATATCTTTTTAAAGCACTAAACAAAAATAGGAGTACATATCAGAATGCATTCAAAAATCGGCAGATATAAAAGCTCATTTTGTTGAAGTAAAATTAAAGGAAGTTTGATATTATCTAATATTATCTATATTTATGTTCCCATATAAACTTATTCCCTGTATCTCGGAAAACTATGAAAAAATGTGTTGAACACATGTGCGACGAAGTTTAATTTTTTAAATAACTGCAGGAAAACTTTTGAAGAAGAAGATTTTGAAATTACAAGAAAATTATAGAGAATTTGAAAAATGCTAAAAAGTAAAAAAAGTTTTTTACTCCAAAGTTGATGGTATCTTTTTATGGTACATATTAAGTTCAAACATTTCTTTTATTCAGAGACACATACTGACAGTTCATCTTGAATAATTTTTTCGTTAACATTTCCCAAAAAAGAAATATTAAATGAGATATTAACTTAGAAAAGAGACTTGTTACATTATCAGTAAAAATGTTAGCACACAATTTTCACCGGTAAAAAAAATTCGGAACGTATGTATTCGTGCATTTGTCTTTAACATGGAGAAGGAACCGAAATAGACCCACAGTTTTGATTATCTCCATAGAATCACATTCTGAGTTGATTCATGCGTACTTTTTTTTTAAAAAACAGTACAAGTCGCATTTATTTTCCGATGTAGTTAATCGGTCCAAATTTCCATATATATCTTCGCCCGATTTCAATTTTATTGTGCGCCATGTTTGTAAAATTCGTCCAAATGGAATGCATTTTGGTAAACCCTATTGAATTCAGTCTAAAGATCCCATATAAATGTTTTGAATTTGATTATGTGTTATCTAGCAAGCGCAATAAGCCCTCCACGATAATACCATCTGTTACCCAATATCAGATAAAGCTCAGAAATACTTCTGCCAAATTTTATTGAGATTCAGATTTGGGTATAGCTTCCATATTTATCCGATTTCACGTTTAATGTGCATCAAATGGCCCAAATTGGAAGGATTTTTTAACACATTGGCCCTGGAAGCATATACCACTTTTGGTGAAACGCGGTTCCAATACACTTATAGCTCCGTTTGTAACTACTCGAAAAAGAGATTTCAGACTTTACACAGCACATATATTCTTGATAAGCATAAGATTCGAAACCGATTTAGCCATGGCCGTGTCTGTCCGTCTGTGGAAATCAATTTAGAGCCCGATCGAAGGGAAGTAGGTGGACAAAATTTCACTCAAAATATAGGTATTGGTAATGGACAATATAGGCGCATATAACTATACTGATAGATTTTGGGGTGTTTTGAGTGTTCAGGTAAAACTATTAGAATTTGCTGTAAACTGGCAGTTTGTATTCTCAGTAGGAAGGAAAGATGTTTGTATAAAACTGCATATATATCTCCAAGTTCTGTTATAGACCCCACGTAACTGCACCTCCCGATATTCGGTAATATGGTTGGTGTCAGAACCAGAAATCAGTGTACCCAGAATTTGGTATATGGGATTCGTGATGTGGATATAACCTCTTACGATAAAAAAAATTGGCTTTTAAGGCCCACATTTTCGTATACCTATCGATCGTCGGTATTGTGATGATTTACGTAACACTTTCCAGCGGAATTGTTTCACATTTGCTATTTGGAGTTCGAAATGTATACCTCTTCCTACGTAAGATTACAAATTACCTATACAGGTCCACATCTTCGTGTATCCCCCATACAATGACGCCTTCCGATATTCAGTATTTTGCCGATTTTAGTCGCATGTTTCAAAGGAATTGTCTCAAAATTGGTATTTTGAATCTAAAATAGGCAACGCCTTCTCTGATAAAAATTAGCTATACAGTCTAAATTTTCAAATAGGTCTTATATGACTGCACCACCCAATATTCGATATTTTCATAATTTCAGAGGTCTTTTCAGATTTTTGTTTTTCAATTTTGCAAATTTTTTTATAAGAAAAACCTCTGATCTTCTGCAACTTTAAAAAAAACGTTACCTTGAAATAAAGCGATACCTAAAAGTATCTCTAAGACTCAATTGTTAATATTTTAGTTTTCTAATTCTTTCAGGCTCCAACTCTGCATTTTTAACGTAAGTACTCAATTATTTCTTGATTTTTTGCCCTATATCAATTTTATGCCATTTTGAAAACATTTATGGTGTTGCTTCTTTGTTGTGGTATTTATTTTTTTTTCTAAAATCGAAACATGTGTATGTAGCGTAAATATGGCGCCATAATTTCATCATAAATCAAATATTATTGTAACGACCCACAAGAATGCACACGCATCATGTCATGTAACCACTTCGGAATTTGCCACGCTTTACAAGTGCGTGGCATGAGCACAGATGGCGTTCATGACTGTCAATTTTTATTGCATTTGTTTTAAATATTCTTTAAGTTGTTCTTTTTGGTATGTTTTGACATCAGCGTCACATTAGGGATGTGGGTTCATTCAGTTTGTACCACATTGAAATATACATTTTATCCCACAGATTATATATATATATATATATATATATATATATATATATATATATATATATATATATATATATATATATATATATATATTTTTTTTTTTTTTTTTTTTTTTTTTTGATCAGCATAAAATTATATTCCGATTTAACGATTCGTCCGTACGTCAATCTGATTCACCGTCTGTTCGTCCGTCCTTTTGTCCGTCTATGAAAATCAGAAGAAGAAGAAGAAGAATAAAATTCCACTTAAATATGTGTTTGGTATTGAAAATGGGCTATATAGGTCTACGTTTAGTTATAGACCCTATATAAAACTGTACCTCCCTATATTCGATATTTCATCAGAATTGTTTAAAATTGTGTATTTAAGGTTCCCTTATGCGAACTTCAGTCTATGATAAAAGTTACATATGCAAGTCCAAGTCATCGTATAGCCCCCGTATAACGGTACCTACCTATATTCTGTAGTTTTATGATTATAGGTACCTTATTCTCCAGAATTGTTTTAAATTTCGTATTTGAAGTTCTTAATGGGTACTACGGCCTGCGAAAATTTAGAGAAAGCATTCACCGAAATTATTTCCAATTTCGTATTTGAAGTTCCCAAACTGGTCCAGGTCTTCGTAAAGCCCCTATATAGGTACCGACCTATCTATATTCAGTATTTTACTGATTTCAGCGACATTATTCATCGGAATTGTTTTAAAATTTCTTATTTGAAGTTGAAAATAGTCTGTGACGGTCCAGGTCTTTGTATATCCCTTTAATATCGGTGCCTCTCTGCATTCAGTATTTTGATGATTTTAGCTACATTATTCTCTGGAATTGTTTCAAATGTCGCCACCAGATAGTGGATGGTACTCAAAGTTCGGCCTGCCCAATCTTACTGTTTATAGTGGTAAGGCTATTATGTCTTTGTGCATTTGTTTGTAACATTGACAAGGAAGCGAGGTAGACCCATAGTTACTTTTGAGGATAATCATAGAATCAATTTCTGAGTAGATTTATGCACGTCAGTCCGGCCGTCCATGAATTCTTGTGAACAAAATGCAGGTCGCATTTACAGTGTGAGATAAGAAAACAGCAACAAAGTCAAACGCCATAATTTTTAAATTTTTTTAATTTATTGAATGAGAGAAAAATGTCAGAAATAGCGTCAATTTTTAGAATAAGTATAGATTTGTTCCAATTGGTCACCTTTGGCACGGATTATGGCCTTCAAACGGCCCATGAAACCGTTACCGAATGTTGCTCTTCGGTGTTTTGGCCCATTCCCGGCTTGCTTGCTTGAGGTGATCGACACATTGGTATTTTTTAGTTAGTCCACCTGAATAGTATCCGGAGATTTTGGTGGCCATTGTGCGCTGAAAATGAAGCGAGGAACCTCATTTTGTAACCATTTTGTAACCATTCAACGAGCGATGGTACGAGACACAAAAGATTTATTCACATTTAAATGCGGGAGTGCTCTAACGATAGCCATTTGTGGTTTTCCAGCCAAATTATAGAGCTCAGAAATACCTTTGCCAAATTTTATTGAGATCGGTTAAGATTTGGAAATAGCTCCTATATATTTCCTTAATATATTGTGCAAATAAGGGCCCAAATGTATGGAATTTCGGGGCGTACATTTCCATTTTGTGGAACTCGGCTCTGGTATATATTTTATTAATATCGAGGTTATTTGACATACAAGGTTAAATATCTCCGTCAAAAGTGAAAATCAGTTCAGAATTGGATATGTCTCCCATGTATTAATTACCTCCGAAACCAAACTATAACAGCTCTAAAGCCAAATGTTGATTGGTGGTATGATCTACTTCAAATAAATTCTTTTGTTACGGTAGCTCTACTAAATATGCATAGTGGTGTAGGGTATCATATAGTCCGTCCGACTTTTGACTTTTCCTTACTGATTTTTAACTTATGTTTTTTTTTTATCCCATTCACATTTTTCTGTCGAAATAACCCCTCAATAGCTTCTAAGATACCCTGTATGACATTGCTCCCCACTGCGTTTAAATCAAGAAAGTTGAAATTAATTTATCAAAAGCTTAAATCCTTAAAGGTCAACTTTTTAATTCCGGCAACGAAACGGAAGTTGATGGAAAGCAAACTTGTCTTAAATTGAAAACCATGTTTGTGTGGAAAAAACCAAAAATACCTAAGGTGTTGTCAACGGTATTTCAAGCAATCCGTCGGTTTTAGTCTCAGCTGTGTTGTCTTGTCGGGAAATGAAAGTTGTTGCTTTTTCTTGGTGTTCTGCTGATGCCAACATTCTACATTTATGTATTTTTGACTTTTTTTATTTTTCCTTGTTTTCACGACCACCAATGTTGATGGAGTTATTGTTGTTGTCGTCGTTTTTGTTGTATGTGTTTTTTCTGTTTTTTTATAATTTATAGCTTTTTTGATTTGTCCCTTGTTGCGTCGTCACTGGATATTTTTGTCATTGTTTTCGCCTCACCACCGTCGTTGGTTTGTCTAAGGCACATATGTTTGGCTTTGAGGACAGAGAAGTGGTTATGTGCTACCGAAAATAAATAAAATAACTTCCCACAGAGTCGGAAAACAAAAAAGGAAGAAGAAAAAAACAATTTTCAAAGAATTTCATAGAACGAGTTATAAGACGCGTTAATTCGTTGTCATTGCGGATGATTTATCATCGTTGGAAGAATTTATGCCGTTGTTTGGCAAACTTTTGAGAACATTTCACTTTGAGGATAAGCCATGTTCATCTGTTTCCGAGGAGCTTAGTGGAAAGTGAAAGTATTCCTTTTTCTCCGAACTGGTATGAGGCATTAAGTGAAAGTATTTTATGTTAACCCAACTATGCATGTAGTATTTAAAAGGAAAGTCTGACTTTTTCTTTGAACCGAATCTTAATGTCTATTTTGAAAGTAAGACAAAAATTAAACACCAAAATTTGATATCAAAAATAAATTTATATTTCCAGCTTATCTAACAAGCGTAAACTTGCAGATTTCAGATTAGAATAAATACAGATACCGCATTTAAGCTCCAAAAACTATTTCTATTATTTTCCAGGTGTTGGCGATTTTAGTTTTAAAATGTGGCATGTATAAAAATTCGAAAGCATTTGTACAAAAGCCTTTCATGCACCTTGTCGCCTTTGGATCCATTACCCACGCCACATTTTAGAATTATTTTCTACTTTTTCGCTTTTCTATTTTCGCAAATTAGAATGTGGCTGAATATTTTTGACAATTGAGTCGAAAATGCGTACCGAATATCTGATCGCTATCTCTAAGTGAACAAAGTTTAGTACTTTTAAGTACGAACTTCCAAATACTACACCTTATATAATGTTTGAAGCTGGAATCTCGAAACTTAGCATTAAGTTTACTCTTGGTGCGAGGAGTTCGTATAAGACAGGATCTTTGGCAATTTTTACTTTAAGCGTACAAAAAAGGTACAACATAGTACATTGTTGTTATTTTTCGATGTGGCATATAATACCGAGCATGGGACACTCTTTATGTGGGGTGATAAAAATCGGCGGGATATTAGGAACTTCGTACATTAAAGTACAAAATGATACGTCGCTGATATTAAGCAATCAGTCAAGCCATAATTTTTAATTTTGCATGAAGATGTTGCATAAGAGAAAGTATTAAAATGTACACAAATAGTAAAATATTGTTATTGAAATATTTAGAAGAACTATAATCTCTAAATTTAGCATTGGGTCACATTTCGTTTAAATTGATTTAGAATTTGGCATTTTTGGGGTTCGAAAATCCGTGAAAGTTAATAAGTGGCACTAAATGGTATATAAAAGGTGTATAACTTTATAATTCTGCATGAAGATCGTCTGTATCAACAACAGTAGTCTTTTACAAACGAGCTAAAGCTTTTGTACGTGGATGGGATTTTGTAACTTTGTTTTTATATCCTCAGTTATATGGCCATTTCATACGACCAAAACGTGTCTCATTGAAATGACGGTTTCAGACCTTTGGTCTCTTTGGACCATATTCGTTTCAGGACATTTGGGGTCAATTAAGCGATGTCCGTCCGTCCTTCTGTCTGACTGATGCGCATGACAACTCTCGAAGCGAGTATCCGATTTGGTCCAAGCTAATTATATTATTATCAAACTTAAATCGAGTTTGGAGATGAACAATATCGGTCTATTCCTTCTGGTTACTCCCCCACAAAAAATCGAAATTTTCAAAAAAAATATTTGTTTTGCACAGAAAGAGAAATAATCCGATTTGGCCCCAATTTTGAAAATCCTTATACTTGCATTAGTGCTGGGTCAGGTGCGGAAATGGACAATATCGGTCCAATCCATCAACTATCTTCCCACAAAGGGTCAAAAATAGGAATAATTAAAACTCTTATAAAATGTGATAAAAGAGTCCGATTGTCTTTAAATTTCACATACCCCAAAATTTTTATCAACCCAATGTCTGATGTTAGGATGGAATATATCGGTCCGCTCCTTCTGGTACCTCCTCCACAAAGGGTCGATATTTTCAAAAATATATTTTCTGCACAGAAAGAGAAACGATAATCCGATTTTGCTACAATCCGATTTTGCGTCAAGCGCGAAAATAGTCCACTCCATCAAGTACGTCCCCCACAAAGGCCAAATTTTTGAATAACTACAACTCTTATAAAATGTGATGTAAGAGTCCGATAGTCTTCAAATTTCACACACCCCAATATTTTTATCAACCCAATATCTGGTGTTAGGATGGAATGTATCAGCCCACTCCTTCTGGTACCTACTCCACAAAAGGTCGAAATTTTCAAAAAAATATATATTTTCTGCACAGAAAGTATAACGATAATCCGATTTTGCTCCAATTTTGCACATTTGCGGTAGTGCGATGTCAAGCGCGAAAATGGATTATATCTGTCCACTCCATCAAGTACCTTCCCCGCAAAGGGTCCAAATTGTGAATAATTACAACTCTTATAAGATGTAATGTAAGAGTCCGATTGTCTTCAAATTACATACGTCTCAATATCTATATCGGTATACTCCGTCTGGTACCTTCCTCACAAAAGTTCAAAGACTTGAATAACCAAACAATAATAAAATCCGAAATAAGCATCCGGTTATCTTAATATTTCACACATCCCATTATTTCCACTAACACAACACAGGGGGTCAAAATTTTGAATAATTATAACTCTGATAAAATATGATGTAAGAGTCCGATTGTCTTTAAATTACACACATCACAATATTTTTATTAACCCGAGGTCTTGTACCTATCCCACAAAGGGTCAAAATTCTCATATCATAATCATAAAATTCGAAATTAGCATCCGATTCCAATCGGACTTGGCACATCTCAATATTTCTATGTACTCAATATATGTTATCAAGATGGTAGAGGTCGAACCATTCCTTCTGGTATCTCCACCACACAGGGTCAAAATTTGCTGTGAAGATGTGATATATCAATTCATTTCCTCTGGTACTTCGCCCACAAAGGATACAAATTTTAAATACCTATGAAGCTCATAAAACATGAAATTAACATCCGATTCAATTCAGACTTGGCACATCTCAATATTTCCATCAACACAAGATCTGCTATCAAGATGGTAGAGATCGAATCATTCCTTCTGGTTTTGAATAACCAAAACTATTATAAAATTCCGAAATAAGCATTCGGTTCTCTTCATTTTTCACACATTCCCATTATTTATACTAATACAAGATATGCTGTGAAAATGGGATATACAAATTGATTACCTTTGGTACCTCCCCTACAAAGGGTCATTTTGACTACCCGTGAAGCTCATAAAACTCGAAATTAACATTCGGACTTGGCACATCTCAATATTTCTATCAACACAATATCTGTTGTAAAGATGGGAAGGATCGGACCATTTTTTCTGGTACTTCCCCCACATAGGGTTTAAGATTTTGAAAAACCAAAATTCTTAAAGAAAGCGAAATAAGCATCTAACTTTCTTCAAATTTCACATATCCAAACATTTTTGATAACACACGATCTGTTGTGCAGATGATATGTATCTGCGGACACCTTCTAGTAACTCACCCCAAAGGGTCACAATTTTCAATACTTTTAGCTGTCATAACTTATCCATTAATATGGAATTTATGATTTCCCATAAATTCGATATAAATGTTCGATTTTCTTGTAATTTTGCCATACCAATATTTATATCTGTAGTAGATGGAGCAATAAATAGAGACTATATCTGGCAACTCACGTATATGTTAACATTTTCTACAAATTATCAAATATATCATGTTAAGTGAAGGAAGTTGCCAATAGAGTCCAAACCTGGCACGTCGCAATATTTATATCATATTTATTTAGGTCCGATACGAAATGGACAATATTGGCCCCTTCCTTCAGAACCCACTCCATGGAGGGTGAACAGTTTGAATAATCATAACAGGAGTCAAAAAAAAAATTAAATAATCGAACATTGGCTGAGGGTATACAACGGTCAGCAAAACCGACTAATACCTTTTTAACTTGCTTTTTTCCGTAAGGGTGCACCATTTTTTATCAGGATGATTCTATACGAACAATACATTATCATATACATAGCTAACACTGAGCGACACAATTATATGGTTTTCGTTTATTACAGACACATGTATCGGTATTATGAAAGTTTTCATTTCAAAGTAACCTTAATAGATGGGACAAGTTCCCCTCTCTTTCACATGTTTTGAAATGTTCAAATTAAGATATTAAATATTTTCAATCAGAAAGATCGATTGGAAAAATGGTCCAGAACCCTCGCAATCACTGGAGTTATAGCTAAATTTAAGATTACTGCTATTTTGGCTATAACTCCTTGATTTCATTCTTCTGAAACCATTCACATGAAGTAGGGTTTTAACCCTAAAATTTAGATTTGGATTTTTGATGATTTCCGGGGCTTAAAGCAGAATTTTATTATAAATAATATTGTGGAATTTTATTACGTTTTCCCTTTGGATGACTCGTTGGAGGGTTTGATAAAAATGTTCCTCGAATTTTACAATGCCTGTTTCAAGTTGAGCCTAGGGAGATGATATTGAGATGATATTGAAAATTGGAATTTAGCATAGCTCCATGTACTCAACCAGTATGTGAGAGGCGTCACCAATGGTCATGCGGCTCGTCGGCGTACTATTTTATGCGAATTTAAGTGAAACATGTCTATCATTCCGACTTGGTCTATAGTCTGAATGTTGAGATCCATTACAATGCTCATCCACGCAAAAATATCGAAGAATCCTCATGTCGTAATATTACCTCAGACTCTATGTACTTTAAATGCATGGATTTCAACTAATCTTGAAACAAAATTATTTCTTGATCCCACCTATTCAGGTAAATTTTTATGCAACTTTTCAAAAAAAAATATATATATATATATTTTCATTTTAGTTCCGCTTGCATAATCTACTAAGTTTTTCCTATATATATTTTTATACCCTCCACCATAGTATGGAGGGTATATTAATTTTATCATTCCGTTTGTAAGACCTCGAAATATAAATTTTACACCCCACATTTTAGATCAAAATAAAATTCTATGTCGATTTAGTCCGTCTGTAGAAATCACTCTAGCTTCCGAACGAAATGAAGTAGGTTGATAATATTTTACTCAAATGTATTTTATGTCTGCAGGAGTTTTTTATGTAGGTCCACGTTTTGGTATACCCCCCATATAATAGTACTTTCCTATTTTCGGTATTTTGATGATTTAAGCGACATTATTCACCGGAAATGTTTCAAATTTGGTATTAGAAATTCGTAATGGATGCTACAGCCTTAGACAAAAAATTATCTCTGCAGGTCCACGTCTTCATATAGCCCCCATATATCGATACTTTCCGATATTCGGTATTTTGAATTCGGAATTGTTTAAAATTTGGTATTTGAAGTTCACAACGGATACTACAGCCTATGGCAGAAAATTATCTGTACAGGTATGTAGTGTCCACGTCGTCGATTTTAACAGAATTTTGAACGGATTTATTTTTTTTTTTTTTAAATTGAAAAATTCATTTCAAATGGTGGAGGGTATTTACTTACAGCTTTTTTACTTGTTTTTGTTACACAGTGTAATTAATACATCAGCTTTAATATATTGAAAAATATATGCAATCCATTGTTATTTAAGTAATAATATTTATTAATAAATCGACATAAATATATTGTCCCACATGACACAGACGAATGTTTGTCGAAACATTTTACCACTACAATGAAATGAACATTTTCCAAAAATATAATGACTTTAATATCATATTATTTTTAAAACATTTATCAGGAGCAACAACAACAACAACATTGTTTACTCTCGCTTTGTTGTTGATATTAATTGTGGTTGTGGCAGAAATGCTCGGTTGGTTGCATTGTCAGTGGTTTGAACTGACCCATAACTATCATGGGAGAAAATGAATTTTTATTTCAATTCAATTGTTTGCAGGACGGAATGTCGGGCAGAAAAAATTACAATGACAACAACAAACAGACAAACTTTTTTTTCATAAGTTTAATGGAAAATATTATATTTTCTTTAAATTCAATTATGAAAAAAACTCAATTATTTTGGGTAATAATGTGATTCTATTAAATTGTTACGGAAATGGTGTATGGGTATAATGAGGAAATAATTTGAAGCAGACAATAAGGAAATATAGCCAAATATATGGAAATGTGTTCGTAATATTAGTTCGAATGCTTGCATGATAAATGATTCGGTACAGAATATTCTTAAATCTTTTTTCCAAGATTTTTGAGCAAATCACCATTTAACAATTTGACACACTTTTAAAGAAATATTACTTCTCTCCTTGGTTCCATTTCGCTTGGTATCCATTAAATAGTGTTAAAACAATAGCCTTTTTAATATTTTGTTGTTATTTCGTTTTTTTTATGTTTCTGAGGCTGATGGTCGTCTTAAACAAGCATAAGGTAGCCGGGCAGGCTAGTCAGAAAGTCAGCCAGCCGGCCAGCCAGGCAGCGAACCACCAACGACCAAAGTTATTTTGGCACAAAAACCCATTAAGGATTTATGCTCGGACACCATTTTAAGCAATGAAAATATTGTTATTGTTTGCAATATGAATGAATCTCTTCGCCCTGAGCCAGCCGGCCGACCGGCCGACCACAAAATGCTTACATATATACGGGGTAGCCGTGGTTTTTATTTATTTGGCCAAATGCACATTAAGTACATTCTACGTTTTCTTTTCGTTTCGTTTTTTTTTTTTACTTTTTTTTTGTGGGGAAAATCTTATGGTTTTCATGAAACGTAATAATCGTCAGTGGCCCCTTTTAAACAAGAGGACATCTTTTGATTACAGTGAGCTGTGTTTGTTAGTGGGTGTGTGTGTGCGTGAGGTTGTTCATCTAACCATTCACCCTTATAATTTGTTGCGTTATCTTTATACCCTCCACAATACATTGCATGGAGGGTATATTAAGCTCGTCATTCCATTTGTAACTCATCGAAATATAGATTTTAGACCCAACGCAACAAAGTCAAACGCCATAATTGTTAAATTTTTTTTTTATTTTATTGAGCTAAAGTCAAAAAAAAAATGTCGGGAATAGCATCAAATTTTAGAACAAGTCAGCTTTGGCACGAATTATGGCATTCAAACGGTCAATGAAACTGTCACACGCTACCCGAATGTTGCTCTGCGGTATTTTGGCCCATTCCCGACGAAGCGCTTGCTTGAGGTGATCAACATTTAGGTACCTTTTAGTGCCAACCTTGCTTTTCAAAATACTCCAGACGCAATAGTCCACCGGATTGGTATCCTCAGAATTTGTGTGGAACCTGAGAGAAGCGAGGAACTTCATTTTGTAACCATTTTAGGGTGGCGCGTGCTGAATGCGATGGTGTTGTATCCTATTGTCCAAAGTCTGCGGCCAAAATGTTTGGGTGCCCAAGGCTTTAGTGCACCCTCCAGAACATTTTCGCGATAATATTCGGCATTTATTCTGATGTCACTGTCATGAGAGCGACCATCGGCTATTATGGCGGCCCATCACATTCTGGTGGCCAACCGAAGGTGCACATTTTCAGCTGAACTCTTTGGCACGTAAACACGATCACTTCGTTTGTTCACGAACTGCTGGACAACGAATGTTTTCTGATCGGAGAGAACCAAATTCGGCAGTTCACCACTTTCGGCCAAGCGAAGCAACTTTTGAGTCTATCTTTTTTCTGTTGTGGTGTAAGTTCTTGCTCTTTTTGGAATTTTAATGGCTTTAACCCGAGCTCATTTTTCAATATTTGCCGAATGGAATATTGTGATATGTTCAGATCACGAGCCATTTTTCGGTCAATGCGACGCAGGTTTCGATCAAGTCGCTTCTTTACTTTCCGAACCATTTCTGCTCATGTTGCTGTTTTCCTCCGTCCACTTCCTTGACGTCGGGCTACACTACCAGTATCACGGCAACGAGCGATGGTACGAGACACAAATGATTTATTCACATTTAAATTCTGGAGTGCTCTAACGATAGCCAGTTGTGGTTTTCCAGAAAAATATTAAGATATCGCACTATCACGCTTAAGTTCCATCACGAATAACTTTTTTCTGGAAAATTCTCACCAAAATGCTATTGTACGCTTGTAAATAGTATAATGAGCTGTCACTGAAATAATTTTATTAGCTGTCGGACGAGTGGCCTTAAATGACAGTCTGAAGTTGGTTGCGGTTTTTTCATCTCACCATGTATATAGATCGACAATATCGTATAGCCCAAATACAACAGTACCCCCGATATTCGATATTTTGACGATTTTAGGGACATTATTTAACGGAATCGTTTGAAATTTCGTATTTAGAATACGTAATGGGTACTACACCCTATGCAAAAAATTGTGTATGCAGGCTTATATGTTCGTATAGCCCACAAACAACGATACCCCCGATATTCGATATTATAGACATTATTCACGGAAGTTGTATAAAATTGCGTATTAAAAATTCGTATTGGGAACTACAGTACTATGCAAGAAAATTGCCTATGCAGATCCAGGTCTTTGTATAGGCCCCTTATGTATGTACCTCCCCATATTGGGTATTTTGACGATTTGAGGTACAATATTCACCGTACTTGTTTGAAATTTCTTATTTGAAGTTCCTTATATACATATAATGATAAAACCGTACCTCCCTTTATTCGGTATTTTGATGATTTTAGCTACATTATTCACCGATTTATTTTTTCATGTTTCGCATTTGAATATTGTAATGGCTTATGATAAAAGTTACCTATGCAGGACCACGTGTTCATACACACCCAAATATAACGGTTTTTTTTATTTTATTTCTTGACAATTTTCAAATTTATTCCAAATGGTGGAGGGTATTCAGAGTTCGGCCCGACCTATCTTACCGCTTTTTTACTTGTTTGTTGTTGTTTGCTAAATGTCGTGTGTTTATCGCTTCTGTTATTTTTGCTTGTTGAGGTTATTGTTGTTCATAATCTTGGTAATACCAGACACTGACAACAAATCATTTTCGCCATTTACTCTGTAATTGTCCAAACAATTAATATTGGCGAAAGAAAAAAAAAAACATAAATGAAGATGCTATAAAACAGGAAAATAAGCAATTTTGAAGGGCACCCACATAAGCTGCAAAATACCTATAATAGAACATGTTTACATGCTCTGGTTACACTAGTATTTTTTATTTATTTATTTATTTATTTATTTTTTTTTTTGAGAATGGATTATGAAAGTATGGCTTAAAGTAGAAGACATTTTGAAGATTTACATAGCAAAGACATCTAAAAAGAGGAAATAAGTTCCTTCGTATTGGATGGTATTTTCACCTAAGAGGTCTTTTTTTTTTTTCCTATTTCAAAATGCGGTGAAAAATTCTTTTTAATGGAATCCTTGGCCGCTAAAATGTACTGAATTGTCATAAAATTCAGCTACATAAACCCAGTAATTCATTATTATTATACCCTGAGCTATATGGTTAGAGAGGGCATATATCATTATATACCCTGTCCACATATCATGGCTAAAATGTGGTTCATCGAAATAACGATTGTATACCCCAGGTCTCTTTGGAACAATTCCGTTTCAGTATATTTGGAATCAATCTATCGATGTCCGTCCGTTCATCCGTCTGTATAGTTGGTGCGCACGATAACTCTAGAAGGAAGAATCTGATTTGGGCCAAACTTGGTACATCATAATATTATAATCAAACAAACAAACAAATCGAGTACGGAATTCCGAGATGGACAATTTCGGTCCACTTCTTCTGGTACTTCCCACACAAAAGGTTGAAATTTTGAAAAAAAAAACTGCACAGAAGAGTAACATTTCTATCAGTTCTAGATCAGGTGTGAAAATTCAGTCCACTCCATCAAGTACCTCCCCCACAAAGGATCAACATTTTGAATAATTATAACTCTTATATAATGTGATGTAACATCCCAATTGCCTTCAATTTGAACACATCACAATATTTTTATTAATGGAATGTGGAGATGAAATATATCAGTCCACTCCTTCTGGTAGCTCCCCCACAAAAGTGTCAATATTTCGCACATCCATGAAACTCATAAACGCGAAATTAACATCCGATTCCATTCAGACTTGGCACATCTCAATATTTCTATCAACACAAGATCTGCTTTAAAGATGGTAGAGATCGTTCCATTCCTTCTGGTACCTCTTAAAAAGATTTAATGTTTTGAATAACATTAAATCTGAAATAGCATCAGGTTCTCTTCCTATTTTACACATTCCATTATTTCTACTAACACATGGTCTGCTATGAAGGTGGAATATGTCGATTCACTCCTTCTGGTACCTCCACCAACCTCATAAAGGTAGTAGAGATCGGACCGTTTCTTCTGGTACCTCCATTTCCTCTGGTATACTTTGCTAAAGATGATAAATATCTGCGAACCCCTTCTGGCACCTCAGCCACAAAGGCTCACTATTTTCAATATTTTTATCTGTCATAACTTGTGAAACAAGTCAGCGATCCTTCACAACCTGTTATATCTAAATAATTCTCTCAACAAAAAACCTGAGATGAATATGTAATTTATGATTTCGCAAAAATTTGGATATAAATCTAATCATTTTTCCCACACCACTATTGTTATATGTATTAGGTGAGGTATGAAAATGCTTCGGTCGACTATATATGGTACCTCACGCACATTTTAATATTTTCTAAAAATTATCGCATATCTCATATAAAGTGAAGGAAGTACCCAATACAGTCAAAACCAGGCTCGTCGTAACATTTATATCATATTTGTTCAGGTCCGACACGAAATGTAAAATATTCACCCATTCTTCAGAACCTACTCTATAGATGGTCAACATTTTTAATAATCATAACAGAAGTCAAAATATATCTGCAAAACAGCTGATACTTTTTTAATTTTTTCAAATTTTTTAAAGATTTGGAGTAGGAAATAGTGAGAGTGAACAAATATTAGCCAACTCCGGAATTGATCTAAGTTTGGTGAAAATTCAACGATTAACGAAATCTTGACAGATTCGGAGACTTCCTTCGGAAGTTATCGTGAGTACATTCAGACAGACGTACATAAACTCCAAATCTCTTAAATCGGATTTCGTTCAATGATACCTGGACCTAAAACTACTGTTTTGGTGAGGCACAGGCTGGCCGAATAAAATGTTATATATCCAGTGTAGGTGTATAAGGCTGCAGGTATAAAAAGTAGCAGGTACAAAAAGGAGAAAATAACCAATCTTCCAATTTGTTAGCCAGCAGACAAAAATATGCAGCTATCTGTCTCGAGTTGTGAGAGATGGAGATGAACGTGTTAAGAGAAGCAAGGATGCATTTAGTCCCACGCCAACAGTACAAAATACAAATTAGTAAAAGTTTGAAAGAAAGAAACTAGATAAGCATAGACTTCACAAAATTAGAAAATATAATTTTGTTAAGAGACATGCGTCATTTTTCATTACATAGCTTTATATTTATCTACAAAATTATTTTTATCCCAGTCTCGTCCCGATTAACACTTACTCGAATAAATATTAATCCAAAAATTTAATTATTCAAATATCAAACATATTCAAAAATGTAAACACTAGACACAATTTTTAACAAAGCATTCATCAATAAGTTTGTGGTCTTCGTATGTTTATTTACTAATTTACGTGAGCAAATATTCAGATCTTCCAACCTGCCTTTTAAGTACACTCACACATACATACAGATCTACAGACGCCCAACACAATCTTAAGTGTTCGTTTTAATGAACTTAAGTGGTGTTGTTGTATTGTTTATGCACACATTAATTACATCGAGATATTCAAGTTTAGAAAAACTCACACACACACACACGCACACACTCTCACATGCACTCATAAACACATTAATCCCATGTTCCCTACAGGTGATTTGAACATATTGAGAAATATTTGCCATACATACAGGGTGATATGAAAAAACTGCAACAACTTTTAGACTGCTGTCATTTCTAAGCCACTCGTCCGATAGCTGTTAAAATTATTCCAGTTACAGCTCATTATATTGTTTATAAGCGTGCAAAAGCATTTTGGTGAGAATTTTCCAGAAAAAAAGTTATTCGTGATGGAATTCAAGCGTGATAGTGTGATTTCTTTATATTTGGCTGGAAAACCACAAGTGGCTATGGTTAGAGCACTCCAGCATTTAAATGTGAATAAATCTTTTGTGTCTCGTACCATCGCATGTTACCGATTACGTGATACTGGTAGCGTAGCCCGACGTCAAGGAAATGGACAGAAGAAAACAGCAACATCACCAGAAATGGTTCGAAAAGTAAAGAAGTGACTTGATCGAAACCCGCGTCGCGGTGGCCGAAAAACGGCTCGTGAGCTGAATATATCGCAATATTCCATTCAGCAAATATTGAAAAATGAGCTCGGGATAAAGCCATTAAATTCCAAAAAGTGCAAGAGCTTACACCGCAACAGAAAGAAAATAGACTCAAAAGAGCTAAAGAGTTGCCTCGCTTGGCCGAAAGTGGTGAACTGTCGAATTTGGTTTTGGCCATAACAGCCGATTGTCGCTCTCCGCTGTTGTTAATCGACCGTGGCATCAGAATATATGCCGAATATATTCTGGAGTGTATTAAAGCCTTGGGCACGGAAAAATTTTGGCCACAGACCTTGGTCATTCCAACATGAATCAACACCATCGCACTCAGCACGCGCCACCCAAGAATGGTTACAAAATGAGGTTCCTCACTTCATTTCCAGCGCACAATGGCCACCAAAATCTCCGGATACCAATGCTTGGACTATTGTGTCTGGAGTACTTTGGGAAGCAAGGTTGGCACTAAAAAATACCAAAGTGTCGATCACCTCAAGCAAGCGCTTCGCCGGGAATGGACAAAAATAGGGCAGAGCAACATTCGGGCTGCGTGTGACGGTTTCATTGGTCTTTTAAAGGCCGTAATTCGTGCCAAATGTGACAAATTAGAACAAATCTAAACTTATTTTAAAATTTGATGCTATTTTCGACATTTTTTGCTGTAAGTTCCGGGCCGAACTTTGAATACCCTCCACGGTTTGGAACGAATTTGGCAATTCTCAAAAACAATAAAATCCGTTAAAAATTCTGTTAAAATCTTAAAAATTCCGAATGTAGCTGTTACATTAGGGTTTATACCACGACATGGACCTGCATAGGTAACATTTGTCATAAACCATTACAATATTCAGATGCAAAACTTAAAAAAAATCGGTGAATAATGTAGCTAAAATCATCAAAATGTCGAATATCGGGAGGTACCGTTATATGAGGGCTATAAGACATGGTCCTGCACAGACGATTTTCTGTCTTAGGCTGTAGTATCGATTACGAACTTCAAATAACAAATTTGAAGCAATTCCGGTGAATAATGTCGCTTGAATTATCAAAATACCGAATATAGGGAGGTACCGTTATATCGGGGCGATACGAAGACGTGGATCTCCACAATTTTCTGTCATAGGCTGTATTATCCACTACGAACATCAAATGCAAAATTTGAAAGAATTCCGGTGTATAATGTCGGTAAAATCAACAAAGAACCGAATATCGGGTGGTACCGTTATGTGGGGGCTATACGAAGATATGGTCCTGCACAGAAAATTTTCTGTCTTAGGCTGAAGCATCCATTTTGAACTTCAAATGCCAAATTTGAAACAATTAAGGTGAATAATGACGCAAAAAGCATCAAAATGCCGAATATGGGGAGGCGCCGTTATATAGGGGCTATGTGGGCCAAAACGTGGACCTACATGACCCATTTTCAATACCAAAAGTCTTGCAGATATAATATACATTTGAGTAACATTTTATCAATCTACTTCAATTCGCTCGGAAACTAGAGTGATTTCCACAGACGGACGGACATCGCAAAATCGACATAGAATTTCATGCTGATCAAGAGTATACATACTTCGTGGGGTCTAAAATGTATATTTCGATGTGTCAAACTTAATATACCGTCCATACTATGGTGAAGGGTATACAAATGTAATAATTATGGCGTTTGACTTTGTTGCGCGTTTTTGATCTCACCCTGTACATGTGTTTGTATGTAAGCATGTCTGTGTTCAAATTACTTGAAATCCTTTCCCATACACAATATAATAACCTCCAGATCTGAACTCGTTGCCATCGTAAGTGCACTTGCCTTTGTTTGCGAATCGGATTATGTAAATGACATTTATTATGTTTAAGTTGATGTCATTGTTGACTTATCAAAGCTTCATTGTCTGTCTCCCTGACGTCGTCTGCATTCGTTGTTATCCTCGTTGCTGGTGTTGCTGTCTCCGACGTCGTCGCTGCTGCCGATACTTCTGTTCGAAAAACTCCAGTAGAAAATATGTGATAAAGTGACATGTTTTCAAATATGACAATATAAGTATAACGTAAAGTTTATCGACGGTAACTGGATATTATTATCAGACACTAATACACCCCCCCCACACACACACATGTGCATACGGACATATACCACTACCACTATGAGTAAATCTATGAAGCATTATTAATTTAATATTGCAATAACAAACAACGATTTTATAAATTAATGCCGTCACTAATGGACTATTCGAAGATGTATTGACATTATCATTGGAAAAGAGTCAATATGTTTAGTCCCGGACTCACTAGGAAGTGGTGGAAGTGGCAAAGTTGAGAAGGTAGAGAAACCAGGAATGTTAAGGACTGCGATTTTTGTACATGTGTGCTATATATATTTGTTAAGCTGTCAGTAAAGGATAACGAAAAAAGAAAGCTAAGTCCTGCTGATAGCAACAGTGCTGTCAACTTTCATTCAGACTTTTCATTGATAACCTTTCGATCTAATTTTTCCGATATCTATCGTCAACTCAAAAAGAGTTAAAGAATCCCCCCTAAAAACTCATTTTGTCTTCTAAACCATTCTGACTTTAAATCCTTACCTCCAACCTTAACCCACAAACCCATATCATTAATCCTAATATGATTATCGTTCGGGCCACATCACATCAACTTTGCCACGCTTTAGCCCGTTTTAAATGTTGTTGTTTGTTTCGACATTAATTTATTAACATGTTGCTGGCATATTTACCTCTTTGGGTTATTAGAACTTTTAGCCATTTTGTGCACATTACCTCGACGTCGCCATAAACTCAATTGATGCACGGCGTTGACCCAGACTCTCATCCCACAATACACACTCGCTTAGCCGTAATGTCGTTGTTGTTGGCTCAACGCCAGCCAGGTGCTGTTGGTAGCACAAGACAAATGTTAACGATACGTCGCACGCCAAGCCAAGCAGCCATGACAGCAAGTGTCAACAGGCACACTAATTCGTGATGGGAAGACATGAAACGATGATACCATTCAATGTTGCAAAAGAACGATTCTACCAATATAAGTATGTATGTATAGACAGGTGTACAATGTATATAAACAGACATCTGTGTGCGTCTGTGTGTTTACTTGGGCATATGGTTTTTTATTTAAATAAAATCTGTTCTGCAGGGTTGCCATAAGAAAAATTAAAAATTGGGAATATTTTCGCCCAAACTCACAATTTAATTTTTAGACTTTGAGTTCTTCTGTGGCCTATAGAGGACCAAGATGTCTTATATTGCCTATATAGGACCTAAAGTTTTCTATGGTCTATAGAGGGCCTTGACGCCATCTTTGGTCTATGCAGGACCTTGAGGTCTTCTATGGTCTATAGCAGACCTTGAGGTCTTCTATGGTCTTGAGCTCTTCTAATATCTACAGAAGACTTTGAGGTCTATAATGTCATTAGAAGACCTTGAGCTCTTCTATGGCCAATAGAAGGCCTTGAGCTTTTCTATGGCCATTAGAAGAGCTTGAGCTCTTCTATTGTCAATAGAAGACCTTGAGCTCTTATATTGCCAATAGAAGACCTTGAGCTCTTATATGGCCAATAGAAGACCTTGAGCTCTTCTATGGCCTATAGAAAACCTAGAGCTCTTCTATGGCGTATAGAAGACCTTCTATGGCGTATAGAAGACCTTGAGCTCTTTTATGGCCTATAGAAGACCTTGAGCTCTCCTATGGCCTATAGAAGACCTTGAGCTCTTCTATGGCCTATAGAAGACCTTGAGCTCTTCTATGGCCTATAGAAGACCTTGAGCTCTTCTATGGCCTATAGAAGACCTTGAGCTCTTCTATGGCCTATAAAAAACCTAGAGCTCTTCTATGGCGTATAGAAGACCTTCTATGGCGTATAGAAGACCTTGAGCTCTTCTATGGCCTATGGAAGACCTTGAGCTCTTCTATGGCCTATAGAAGACCTTGAGCTCTTCTATGGCCTATAGAAAACCTAGAGCTCTTCTATGGCGTATAGAAGACCTTGAGCTCTTCTATGGCGTATAGAAGACCTTGAGCTCTTCTATGGCCTATAGAAGACCTTGAGCTCTTCTATGGCCTATAGAAGACCTTGAGCTCTTCTATGGCCTATAGAAGACCTTGAGCACTTCTATGGCCTACAGAAGACCTTGAGCTCTTCTATGGCCTATAGAAAACCCTGAGCTCTTCTATGGCCTATAAAAGACCTTGTGGTCTTCTATGGCCTATAGAAGACCTTGAGCTCTTTTATGGCCTATAGAAGACCTTGTGGTCTTCTATGGCCTATAGAAGACCTTGAGCTCTTCTATGGCTTATAGAAGACCTTGCGGTCTTCTATGACCTAAAGAAGACATTGAGCTCTTCTATAGGCCTATAGAAGACCTTGAGCTCTTCTATGGCCTATAGAAGACCTTGAGCTCTTCTATGGCCTATAGAAGACCCTGAGCTCTTCTATGGCCCATAGAAGACCTTGTGGTCTTCTATGGTCTATAGAAGACCTTGAGCTCTTCTATGGCCTATAGAAGACCTTGAGATCTTCTATGGCCTATAGAAGACCTTGAGCTCTTCTATGGCCTATAGAAGACCTTGAGCTCTTCTATGGCCTATAGAAGACCTTGAGCTCTTCTATGGCCTATAGAAGACCTTGAGCTCTTCTATGGCCTATAGAAGACCTTGAGCTCTTCTATGGTCTATAGAAGACCTTGAGCTCTTCTATGGCCTATAGACGACCTTGAGCTCTTCTGTGGCCAATAGACGACCTTGAGCTCTTCTATGGCCAATAGACGACCTTGAGCTCTTCTATGGCCTGTAGATGACCTTGAGCTCTTCTATGGCCTATAGAAGACCTTGAGCTTTCTATGGCCTATAGAAGACCTTGAGCTTTCTATGGCCTATAGAAGACCTTGAGCTCTTCTATGGCCTATAGAAGACCTTGAGCTCTTCTATGGCCTATAGAAGACCTTGAGCTCTTCTATGTTCTATAGAAGACCTTGTGGTCTTCTATGGTCTATAGAAGACCTTGTGGTCTTCTATGGTCTATAGAAGACCTTGTGGTCTTCTATGATCTATAGAAGACCTTGTGGTCTTCTATGGTATATAGAAGACCTTGTGGTCTTCTATGGTCTATAGAAGACCTTATGGTCTTCTATGGTCTATAGAAGACCTTGTGGTCTTCTATGGTCTATAGAAGACCTTGTGGTCTTCTATGGTCTATAGAAGACCTTGTGGTCTTCTATATATGGTCTATAGAAGACCTTGTGGTCTTCTATGGTCTATAGAAGACCTTGTGGTCTTCTATGATCTATAGAAGACCTTGTGGTCTTCTATGTGTCTATAGAACACCTTGTGGTCTTCTATGGTCTATAGAAGACCTTGTGGTCTTCTATGGTCTATAGAAGACCTTGTGGTCTTCTATGGTCTGTAGAAGACCTTGTGGTCTTCTATGGTCTATAGAAGACCTTGTGGTCTTCTATGGTCTATAGAAGACCTTGTGGTCTTCTATGGTCTATAGAAGACCTTGTGGTCTTCTATGGTCTATAGAAGACCTTGTGGTCTTCTATGGTCTATAGAAGACCTTGTGGTCTTCTATGGTCTATAGAAGACCTTGTGGTCTTCTATGGTGTATAGAAGACCTTGTGGTCTTCTATGGTCTATAGAAGACCTTGTGGTCTTCTATGGTCTATAGAAGACCTAGAGCTCTTCTATGGTCTATGGAAGACCTAGAGCTCTTCTATGGTCTATAGAAGACATTGATTTTTGCCATCCCCAGTAACAGAAGTACGACAACCCTATATCTTTCCTGCATTTGCGTTGCATATTCCAACAGCTGGCTGGCTGACAAGAAAAGAGAACATCAAAATATTGACATAAGGTGAAATGTTTGCGTGACACAAACAGTTAATGCGTTGCTAAAATGAACACGACAATGAAAACATTAACAGTTGCAACACCAAACGACCATCACGAACAGCAGTCATGCAGCCAAATTGACGAACAACAATTTTCTGTTGCTGTCGTATGCGCGAAAATCGTGTTGAGCAAATACTTACCGCACACCTCATTTTCGTGTTATACACCCGGCATTTTAAGTCATTAAAAATTAACGAATAAATTAACATTGTTTTGGTATTTTTTTCATTTATTTTTAATAAGTTATTTTATTTTCTCTCTTCTTTTTATTATCCTTTAAAGTTATGTTTTTTATAAATAATTGTCTGTTATACATGGGTCTTACTTAATGTGTACAATTTGTTGGTATGTATTTTATAATTCATTTTTTTTTAATTGTTAGCGTTTCGTTTGGATTCCTTAGTTCTTCTTTTTCTTCTTGGATATTTTTGAGGTTATTTAATTTTTTAATAATACACAGGATATTTGTTATTATTGTTATTATTCGTTTTGTTTCTCTTTTCTTTTCATTTTTGTGGGAAAATAACAGTTTATTGTGCCAGTAACTCGAATGTTAGCCGTGTTGTTTGAGTTAAAAGATATTGAAAAATTAAATTCGAAATATTTTGAAGGTTGGAATTTTTAACCATTTTTGTTTTAAAATAAACCTAATGCAGAGCTATAGATAAAAGATTTTACAAATATTATTTGAATTATTTTGTTAATGTTTTTTTTTTCTGTTAATAAGCGTAATTTTGTCAAGTGTAGGCTTTCAAAAAACCAAAACAAATTAATGATTAGTTTAACAAAACAGTTGTAGATGCCAGACTAGATTTGTAATATATATTATTATAGCATATAAATATTAGTTTAAGTTTTGATTTTATTCATTTTAATGGATTTTGAACTGAGCTGCCCACAATGTGTCCCAATGGTGTTCGATATGGTTGTTTAAAACAAGTATTTTCAATTAAATATAAAATACTTTGTGATACAACGTTAAATATCTATTAAGAAGTGGTTCCGCTATTATGGTCATTTTTAGAGAAAATATGATGATGGGCAAAATATGGGTCGATCTCTTCAAACAACTTGGAAAAATTTCTATCGGAAAAATTTATACACCTTACGAACAATCATTTGTAAATTTCAGATCCCCTTATATCCTCAACCACTGTATAGAGGGTATATGTATTAAGATTGTCATTCTGTCAGATGGATATCTTAGACAGTTAAGCCATGTCTGTCCATCTGTGTGTGAAAATTACTCTCTGTTTCGAACGAAATTAAGTAGGTTGATAACATTTTTACTTAGATGTATTTTGTGTTCGTAGAAGAATGCTATTGAAAATGATCATATGGATCCAGGATTTTGTAGAGCTCCTCTATAACGGTTTCTCCAAATGTAAGTTTTTTTTTGTGGTTTCAGTCATAGTTTTAAACCGAATTTGTTGTAAATTTGACGTTTGTGTTCGATCTTCGGTAATTTGATGTTTTGTATCAAGTTTTCACCAGAATCGCTTCAAATGTGAAATTTGGAATTCGTAATGGATAATATTTTTAATGACAGAAAGTTGTACTTCTCGATATTCGCATACTATAGAAAACTAGTAAATAAAAAAACTCTCAAATACTTGATTTCAGCACTTATACAATTATTTTCAGATGTTTTACTACTCAATTTTTTTACAATTAATTCACTAGCTTTAATACGTTTCGTAAGATAGCATTTTTCCTAGTAAAATCGCCGAAATTAAGTTAAATTGATTGAAAAATGCAACGGATTTTCCAATGTTTGGGAAATCGGGTTTTTGCGCCACTTTGTCCTTGATCTACCTAAATAAAAAAATAAATTTACGAATAAACACGAATCCTTAACAAAATAACGTAGTCCTTCAATGATTCTCGATTGTCTTTACAATTGTCATAGATAACATTTTCAGGCCCACGATTTTTTTCCGAGAGTAGGCAAACCAATACTGTTCTCTTAAGGCCAATTATAGTGCCTTATAAATGTCCAATATTATCCTTATAAAATGGTTTGTTGTGCTTAGTGCTTAGTTTTATAGGCCTTAAAAGATCCATAATAATCCTAATAGGGATTCACAAGAGCCTTTTAGTGAACTGCGATTGTCCTTAAGAGATATTCGAAAATCATTTACCTGTATAGTCCTTAGAAGGATCACGATAGTCCTTAAAAAGATAAAACGATTTTGAATTTTGAATCCTTAGAAATGTCATTGATTGTCCCTAGAGGGCCCACAGTTTTTCTCCCAGAGCTCCATGCTTAGACAGACCCATAGTCCGGTTCCGACGATAGTCCTTTTAAATGTTTACGGCATCTCTTAAGTAATCCACGTTTAATAAGGATTCACAAGAGCCACGATTGTCCTCATGTTATATTTGAAATTCCTGAAAAGTTTTATTCCTTAAATGATCACGATAGTCCCTTGAATGATTCACGATTGTCTTACAAATTTCCATGATTGATATCAGCTTCTTGCTTAGAGGAGCCAATATTGTTTCAAAAGATAGACACATAGTTATTTTTGAGGATCTTCATAGAATCACTTTCAAAGTCGATTTATGCATGTCGGTGCGTCCGTCCGTCTGTCCATGTATTTTTGTGAACAAAACGCAGGTCGTATTTATTATCCGATTGAGATAAACAATATTTATTTGGCCCAAGGATGATCCCTTTTGATATTGGTGATAATCGGATCAGATTTAGATATAGCTCCCACATATCTTAAACCGACTTCGGGTTAATTATGCACCAAATGCATACATGCATATATATAATGCATACATCCCACCGAATTCAGTCTAGAAGCAAGTACATTAAATTTGGAGAAATGAATATGTTTCATCCGATTTGTGGTTTTAAGTTCCAAACATGAGTAATATGCAGTCCACAAAAAAGATATTTAATACTGGACATCCGATACTGCTCGAAAACACCTCTGTTACATTTTATCGAGATCTGTTCAGATTAGGATATAGCTTTTATATATCCTGCTGTCTGTAGTAATTGCCAAAATTCAATCCAAATGGTTAATATAAGCCAGATTAATTGGATTTTGGCAATTACGACAGAATTCCTATTAGAAACATTACTTTAAATTTGGTGTAAATTTTATCCAATTTGGGGTTTAAAGTCCTCACAAGGGTAATATGCATTCCACAAGAATGCTATTTGGTACCAGACACAGCTCTGAAATAAGTGTATCAAATTTTGTCAGGAAACAGCCCTTCGGGTTAATTGTGCACTAAATACCAGTACATGTCCAAATGACCTGCATTTTGGCACATCGACCGACTTCAGTCTAGAAGCAAGTACACAATTACAATTCGGTGTAAATCGATTCAGATATAGCTCGCATACATATGCTTTATCCGATTTGGGGTTTAAATTCCCTCACAAGCGTAATATGCATTCATTGATATTTGATACCGGACACCAGATACAGCTCTGAAATAAGCCCAAATGGATTGAATTTTGGGACGTACGTTTCCATTTTGTGGAACTCGGTTCCAATATATATATATATATGTATTGTATATGTGTATATATATATATATATATATATATATATATATATATTAAAATATACATATATATATATATATATATATATATATATATATATATATATATATATATATATATATATATGTATATTTTAATATAATCCTTATCTAGTGCAATGTTATTTGGTATAAAAGATAAAAATGTCTCCGTAAAATTAAGTGAAAATCGATTCTGAGTTGTATCTACCTCCAATGTATTAGTTACCTCTGAATCCAATCTATAACTGCTTAAAAGCGGAATGTTGATAGGTGATATGATCTACTTCAAATTAATTATTTTGTTACGGTTGATTTACTAAATATGCATAGTGGTGTAGGCTATCATACACTCGGTCCCGCCCGACTTTTAACTTTACCCTTCTGGTTTTTTAAGATAGCCCTTTTTTGCCCTAAAGAAGTCATTCAAAGTTCCACGAAGATAATCTGAAAGAGATAGCGGTGGAGGAAGAAACGAATTAATTTTTGAAAAGAATGTACGACTATGTTTCGGATTATTGTCGTGTTACAAAACAAAGATTGAGTTCGCAGATGGGCAATATCCGATCCTTTATTTTGGTCTATGTTGAAGTAAGTGAGAAAATTGAATAAAACAGTATACTCTTTCTGGTACTTCTCCACAAAACTTCAAATTTTAGATAAATCATGCGCATCATTTATATAGAAAGAATCATGCAGACAATTTTCGCATCTTTTTTCAAAAGGACAAAAGCAATATTTATGTTAAGTCCCCCAAAAAGGGTATACACGGTCAAATAAGTGGTCATATGCTGAGGTGATATATCCTTCGGATAACCGACTGCATCTTTGTAATTTGTTAGTTGTTTTTTTTTTTTTTTAATAAGTAAACTCATGTCACAGCATCCATTGAGGCACATTGCAGGCAGTGTTATTTATTGCTCCATTAAATTAGAAATTATTATCGTTATATTTCATAATTTATACAATATCATAATTTTAACGTTAAATATTTATATATAGATTTATTAGATAATATATATTTATTATTACATATTTTTGATTATTTACATTTTATCAACGGCCAGGTTACCAACAATTGCCATTGTCATGAAAAAAGGGTTATCTTGTCTACATATGGCCATATTTTATAGGCTTATCAATTAAATCTGGAATATTGAAAATTTTTAAATAAGGTCAATGACTTTTGCGTCAAATCCTCTATGTATCTAAGGACTACTGTAACCTTTATGCAAATTTCTCGGTCGTTGATAGGTTATGTTAAGAGCTTTCTTGTTTTACTAGCGAAGAAAATGTCCTTTCTACAGTGCTCTATATGTACAATCTTCACTCACATTGGCTCCTGTCTTATCTTGTAGCTATTCTATCCTTTCATTCCATTGCTTGATTATATGCAAAATAGTTTCCTTTAATACAATGCAATACTTGTTTACTTACGTGACTACCATAAATCTAGGTTTAGATACTTTAACAACAAAGTTAAATTAGCTATTTATGCTGGAAATTATTTGAAATAAATTTAAAGTGCGTTTTGTTCATTTACAGTCCATCCATGTCGGTTGGTTGGTAGCTTGGTTGCCTTTGCGTGTTCAGCCTGACCGGGTGAAAGTATTAAATACAGTTGTTTAGTTTGTCCTCCTTTTTTCCTATATGTGTTTGTGTGTGTGTATTTACTATGTATATATTTATGTTTGCAGGTATTTACATTGCAATATGTTCACTTTTGGGATCCCCATCAACACAAGAGGGGACCACCGATTACTAGACTGAGGAAAGGCTTTTAACAAGTAATTATTGTTTGGCTATATTGGTCTGTTTCTTGTTATTGTGTCTTTGTCTATGTCTTTGTATCAGTGTGTCTGTGTGAGTTTTGTATTTATTATAGCATATTTCCAATAGTCTTCGTCATAACTCACTAGGGATGTTAGGGTAGGGTTATTATTATTATTTGCTGTATAATAATTAGTTGCATTGAAATACGTTGGCGAAGATTAAACGGAGGAGAAGGAGAGTGGGGGTTATCAGTAGAAGTATTTGTTTTAGTAGTATTTTGGCCACTTTTCTTTTACTTTTAACTATTTTATTTACAAGCTGTTTATTATTGTTTTTTGTTTTTCTCTTTTCTTTTGCTAACGCCTTTTTTGTAATGCCATTAATGTGGTTAGTGTAACCTCGTTAATTTGGTCAACAACAATAAATGAATGAAAAACAACAACAAAAAACTGGTTATCCTAACCAATTATCATTTCAGCACGATGTCAGCAGCATTCACGTCACGTTGTTGCCGCAAAACGGCATTGTTGTAGTTCTGCCATTATATGGCATATTTTTTGCAGGCATAAATTATCAGCGAATTGATGTTTAACAAATGATTTATGTTTGCAGAAGGATGTGTAAGAAATTATAAATTATAAAAAATTAAAATTATGGGAGGGGAATAATTTTGGAAAGTGTGTGAGAGTTCTTGTGATGTTTGGGGGGAGGGAGATATGTACGATTTTAGGGATATGAGTTGATATGTGTTTATTTAATCGATTTAATTTAAGAAAATTTTCAATATCAGACCACAAGATTACCTAAACTCTTCTAAATGGTGAAGGGAGGGTTTGAATTCCAAGGTTGAAGTATTTATGACACTTAAAATGGTAAGGCGATTAAAATACTTTTTTTTTTTGGCAAAAAGTAATAAGAAAGTCCCTTTTGAATCCGTACATGACTCGAATTATCAGTCAGTGTAGGCTACCAGAGAGGAGTCTTTATTTCCAAGGTTGAAGCAGTTATTAAACGTAAAATGGAAAGACGACTAACGGGAATATTTTTTGAAATACTTTTTTTTTGGCAAACATTAATAAGAAAATCCAAACATTAATAAGATGATTACAATTATCAGGCAATTTAGGCTACCAGAGGGGAGACTTTAATCGGAAGCACTAGAGAGATTTTGGAAACGACGACGGGTGAGATGAAATAACTGCAACCAGTTTCAGACTGCTGTCATTTCTAAGCCACTAGTCCGACAGCTGTTTATATTATTGCAGTGACAACGTATTATGTTGTTCACGAGCGTACAAAAGCATTTTGGTGAGAATTTTAGAGAAAAAAAGTTATTCGTGATGGAATTCAAGCGTGATAATATGATTTCTTTATATTTGGCTGGAAAACCACAAGTGGTTATCCAGCATTTAAATGTAAATAAATCTTTTGTGTCTCGTACCATCACTCGTTTCCGTGATACTGACCGTGATTTCGAGGCCCGACGTCAAGGAAGTGGACGGAAGAAAACAGCAACATCAGCAGAAATGATTAGATAAGTAAAGAAGCGACTTGATCGAAACCCAGTGGTCCAAAAGTGCAAGAACTTACACCGCAACAGAAAAAAAAAAATAGACTCAAAAGAGTTGCTTCGCTTGGTCGAAAGTGCTGAACTGCCGAATTTGGTTTTCTACATCTCCGATGAGAAAACATTCGTTGCCAAAGAGGTCAGCTGAAAATGTTCACCTTTGGTTGGCCACCAGAACTCAAGCGGTCATGGTGATGGTGTGAGTCGCCATAATAGTAATGAAATGAGGTTCCTCGGTTTATTTCCAGCGCACAATAGCCACCAATTCGTTCGACTATTGTGTCTGGAGTATTTCGGAAAGCAATGTTTTCACTAAAAAAATACAAAAGTGTCGATCACCTGAAGCAAGCGCTTCGCCAGGAATGGGCCAAAATACCGCAGAGCAACATTTGGACAGCGTGTGACGGTTTCATTCGCCGTTTGAAGGCCATAATTCGTGTCAAAGATGATCAATTCGAACATATCTAAACTTATTCTAAAATTGGATGCTACTTCCGAAATTTATTGCTTTCATCCAATAAAATTTAGAAAAAATGTAAAAATTATGGCGTATGACTTTGTTGCATTTTTTTATCTCAACCTGTTATTCTATTCTAAAGGATCTAAAGGATCTTCCTTCTAGAGGCCAGCTTTTATGAAAGACCAGAAGTCTTTTTTTAAACATCAAAAAAAGTCGGTTTTGAATCAATGAAGCAATCATAAATGACGAAGGCAATATGGAATCACTCATTCGTCTAGAAACTGGTGTATTGAACTATGAACTAGTAAAACGGACCAACTTTGCACATAACTCTCACCTGTAGTAGGTCCTTATAGCCGAGAACTTGGAAATTTTAAACGACGTTAACTCAGCAGTCTTTCTTACATTTAAGGGATTTTTGTTGGATAACCAAACAGAAGGTCTTATAAAATATGACATCAGGTCTTATAGAATAAGAACAAGAAATAGAACAAGACCTCAGGTCTTACAGGATAGAACCTTAGGTATTATAGAATAAGACCTCAAATATATCTTGTGGTATGGGAACTTTCAATTAAATCCCTTAAACTTTTTAGTTTGATTTATATATGAAAATTAGGGGTGTATATGTCTCTGTGTCTGATATGTGTATCCTTTTTCTGCATGTGACTGTGTGATATGTATTATTTGCATTATTGTCAATTTCAACATTTTAAAGGAGAGGGATAAGGGGAGGGGTTTCTGTAATTCATAAACAGCAAGACTTTGCGGTCGTACTCAGATAGCTAATGTGACATGCTGCCATCCATCACAATTAACTTGACATCCTTTGTATTTTGAAACAAAAAGTAAAATGAATTGAATTGAATTAAATTAGTCTCCTGCTGGTGTTCGATATTATAACCGGATATGGCTGTCAATACCATGACACTTTTACGCCGTCCATCTTAGGAACATCCACGCAAAGCCACTGCAGTAGACAATTAAGTACAGTGGGGGTTTCGCTGTCCAGGCTGAAAGGTGATAAGAGATATACAAGGAAAATGTTGGGTAATTTTTAATGAGCTAATAAAAGTTAAAATTTATAAAAACAAAAAATTCTAAACAAACGAAATTTAATTTTGTATATTAATAAAATTTTTCATTTTCTGCTTAATATATTTTGTTCTAATATAAAATCTTCATTTACCTGATGAATCTTCTAGGTGATTGGGTGGAAGCTCAGTATAAGACATACTCTTTCCTATCGCCAGCAGTCCCTTGCGTTCCACAGAACTACTGGATGATCCATAGATTTGTAGATTATTTCCCGTCAATGACGGCACCAGCGCTGTTGCACCCTGCAAAGCTGGAGATGTGGAATCACTCGTCCCGAGTAATTCATTTTTCAGCGAATGCACATCCGTTTGTAATGACTTGAGAGAATCATTACGAATCGGTATGATATTGTCTATGGGAAAAAAGAGAAAAATATTGAAACAATTATAGAAAAGTAATATATATATTTTTTTAAATAAAATGAAATATTTAAACAAGGTACTTACTTTCTCTCGTATCTATTGTAGAATGCGTCACCTGCTTTGAAGGCGTTGATGGCAGCGGAATTTCTGAAAGAGAAATACATTAAAGTGTGAAATTAGCTAATAATTGGGAATTAAGCTGCGTGAACTTTTAGGGAAAATACGTTTAAAGAAAAATTATTCATATTTATATATCAGAATATCATATTTGATCCGGGTGTTATGTATTATATGAAAATGATCCTATAGTGTAGGTACATATTTTTGAGATAGGCAAAAAAGGAAAAATGACCAGGTCAATTTTTGAATACCCTCCACCATTCGAAGATATTTGCAAATTTTCAAAAGATTCCGATGAAAAATACTGTTAAAATTATAAAAATGTCGAATGCCGTTATATTGCGGCCGATTCGAAGGTTTGCAAGGCAATTTTCTATCATAGACTTAGGAACTTCAAATACCAAATTTTAAACAATTCCGGTGAATAATTTCGCTAATATCATCAAAATACCGATCATTGAGTGGTACCGTTATCTGGGGGCTACACAAAGTCCCGGACCTATATATGTAATTTTGTGTATTATACAACTCCGGGTCTCTGTACTCATTAGGAAATTTAAATTCCAAATTTGAAACACTTTCGGTGAAAAGTTTGACGCAAATCAACAAAACTTAGACCTATATAGTCCATTTTAAATAACAGAAGTCCTGCAGACTGAACACACGTCTAAATAAAATTTTATTAAGCTCCTTCATTTTGTTCGGAAGTTAGAGCTATTTCCACAGATGCATAGATATGCGAATGGACATCAATAAATCGACATACAGTTTTATGCCGGTCAAGTATATACATAATTTGTGGGGTCTAAAATTTACGTTTCGAGGTGTTACTAGGGTGGAGGTAATAAAAAAGAGCGGCATATAAATAAACATACGTATTGTCATTTACGTATGAAAGAGAATCAAAACCTTAAAAATGAAATATATGCGCAGCATCAGAGGAAAAAGTAGGAAATATTAGGTTAAAAATGACCCCATTAGACCTGACCTAGTAATGTATCCTCTAAATGTATTAAAAAAAGGTAAAATTGCACTCAATTCAGCAAAAAGTAAGACTCAAGTCAGAACTGGAAAATGTTTGCAAAAACCTCTTAACTTTTTGCAAAAACTTGACCAGATCAAATGAGATATTTCAACATTTTAACCAGATCTCAGATTATCTAGCTTGTGCTCTCAACTGAAACATATTTGGAAGCCGATTTGTTTAATCTCGACACTTTCGTTTTATGCGGGAGCGCTCGCGATTTAAATCTGTTGCAATAACTGAGCGGAGGTCAAAATACTTGAAGTAGAGTAAGAATAAATAATAAAGAGAGCAAAAACGTGTGGAGTTTGCTGATTTGTGTGTTCGTGCGTTGAAGTTGCTGTATGCTGGGAGGTTTGATCGTGTACAAAAGCTATAAAGAGAAAATCAGCAGAAGCAAAGCGCCGATTGAGTTTGGGTAGAAGAACAACAGGAACATCAACACTATCATATGAGAAAATACGCATAGGGTAAGTGTACCAGTAGTCGGCACTTTTAGGGTTTTCGCGTTTTTAATCGCTCATCATTCTGAGTGGAACATTTCAATTATTACAAAGTTAATTTATTCAGATTCGAAATTTTGTATAGTTTTTGCAATAATAAATAAGGTTTTAATAACTTTTTATTAAATTTCATAAATTTGTAGTTTTATTAAAACAATCCAGTAGACGCACCAATTGCCAATTATCGGTATGGCATTTTCCAACAGTCAACATACCATTTTTTGTAAGAATAATTAATAATAATAATAAATTAATTCATTAAAATATAATATTTTTGTTTAGTTAAACTGATTCGACGTCTTTATTGTACTTTTCTTAAGAATATGAATTGTTGAGGACCTTCACAGACAAAAATTTAATTTTTATTAGAATAATTCATCTTTTCTTAGCGAAATTGTGCACAAAGATAGCTGACAATATATTTGAAGTAAACAAAATACATTTAGGCTTATCCCTTTATTGTTGTTTTTATAAAAACAACGTTTGTTTATTAGTGGAGAACGATGGTAATGTTTACCAGGGGGTAAGGCAGAGAATACCTAGGTTTCGGAAAGAGCCACCAATCCTCATCAGTTCCCTTGTTTTTTGTCTGGGATATTCTCCCCAGAAGTTATTTTAAAAATAACTTCTATGACAAAAAACATTTTTTACCCAAGTGACGAGATCGTAAGCTCAATAGAAGAGGAACCAAAGAATTAAATAAAACTAAAATTCTTTTGGAAAGTCTTAAAAATCTTACAACCGCACTTATAAACATTTTCATCTTTCTCCACTTGTTATGCTTTCGTTCAACCTAAACGAAGTAGCATAACTATGTAAGTTGGTTTTGTCTGTTACAACAAAAACCCCTTCGTCGACCGTGCCTTGTCTATAAGTAGAACAGTGTGACTTGTTTGTTCGGGATACCGTAGTATTTTGTTGTTGCAAAATGGTCAGGCTTATCCCTTTATTGTTGTTTTTATAAAAACAACGTTTGTTTATTAGTGGAGAACGATGGTAATGTTTACCAGGGGGTAAGGCGGGGAATACCTAGGTTTCGGAAAGAGCCACCAATCCTCATCAGTTCCCTTGTTTTTTGTCTGGGATATTCTCCCCAGAAGAGACTTTCCAAAAGAATTTTAGTTTTATTTAATTCTTTGGTTCCTCTTCTATTGAGCTTACGATCTCGTCACTTGGGTAAAAAATGTTTTTTGTCATAGAAGTTATTTTTAAAATAAATTCTGGGGAGAATATCCCAGACAAAAAACAAGGGAACTGATGAGGATTGGTGGCTCTTTCCGAAACCTAGGTATTCCCTGCCTTACCCCCTGGTAAACATTACCATCGTTCTCCACTAATAAACAAACGTTGTTTTTATAAAAACAACAATAAAGGGATAAGCCTGACCATTTTGCAACAACAAAATACTACGGTATCCCGAACAAACAAGTCACACTGTTCTACTTATAGACAAGGCACGGTCGACGAAGGGGTTTTTGTTGTAACAGACAAAACCAACTTACATAGTTATGCTACTTCGTTTAGGTTGAACGAAAGCATAACAAGTGGAGAAAGATGAAAATGTTTATAAGTGCGGTTGTAAGATTTTTAAGACTTTCCAAAAGAATTTTAGTTTTATTTAATTCTTTGGTTCCTCTTCTATTGAGCTTACGATCTCGTCACTTGGGTAAAAAATGTTTTTTGTCATAGAAGTTATTTTTAAAATAACTTCTGGGGAGAATATCCCAGACAAAAACCAAGGGAACTGATGAGGATTGGTGGCTCTTTCCGAAACCTAGGTATTCCCTGCCTTACCCCCTGGTAAACATTACCATCGTTCTCCACTAATAAACAAACGTTGTTTTTATAAAAACAACAATAAAGGGATAAGCCTGACCATTTTGCAACAACAAAATACTACGGTATCCCGAACAAACAAGTCACACTGTTCTACAAAATACATTTAGTTATAATAGTTTCATTTATTTGGGCTTAAAAAAAAGTGCCGCCTACTGGGACATGCCGAACTTAGGCACACTTACCCTACATATAGACAAAAAACAAAACAATACTCTTTAAGATTAGAATCTGATCGATTTACGGGTGAAATCTACCCTCACTCGAAAACGAGCAAGTATACTCCCTCTTTTCGAGTAGCCCAAAAAAATAAAATATATTAAATTTCTGTTTTTTTTTTTCTCGCAAAAGTACTCCCTCTCGAATTCTAGGTTCATATTAGCACCCTAAATATGTAGCGACGTTATAGAACAAAATTAAGATTGTCATCGCCTTATATTCGATTATTTATACCCTAAGAAATATTTCAAATATATTGAAGATCCTTGATATTTTCTCGAAATCTATTTCAGGAATTTCGAAGCAGTTCTATCGATGTCCGCCCATCTTACTAAGGCGCAACATAACTCTTGCAGGGAGTATTTAATATAAACCTTGTACGTTGTAATAATTCGATGAAACGTAGAATATGTTGGCCCTCTCCTACTTGTACAACCAACACAAATGTAATAGAAAGTCCATTTTTTCCAATTTTTTTTATTCACAAAAATAATGGTCAATTTCACACTCTAAACATTATCCGATAATCATCCAAATTGATAGGCTTCTGCCCAGTACCAAACTATAACCCCGTGCAGTGTTGACATATTTATAATTGTGGCCTGTGGAGCAACTGTAAAATCAGCATTTTTTTTTCGTTTTCAGTCCATATCATCCCTGTGCTATACTAAAACGTTGACCTATATAGAACATTTTCTTCAGGGGGATAAAGTACTCACAGAGAACTCCTTGTGTAGCATTTCAGACAATGCCATTGAAAAATGTGACTAAAATCAGCAAACTACCGAATGTCTGGAGGTACAGTTATATGGGGGATATACGATATCGTGGACCTATATAGACAATTGTCTTTTAGGGGGCTAAGTACTTTCAGAAAACTCTTTGTGGAGAATTTCAGACAATTCCATTAAAGAATGTGGCTAAAATCATTAAAATACCTAATATTGGGGGTTCGGTTATATGAGGGCTATACGACATTGCCCATCTTCGAACTTGACCTGCCTTCAGACAAAACATAGATCGGTGCCAAAGTTTAGCTTCCTATCTTTATTCGTTTCGACTCTAGCGTGAGTACAACAGACGGACGGATGTGCAGGACTAAATCGTATTAGAATTTATTCTGATAAAGTTGTTAGGTCTAAACTTATTATTTCGATGAGTGGAGGGTATAAATATATTTTTTCAAAGACTTCAAAACTTTTTTTTTAATTTGTAACAAAAAATCTTAAATTTCTTTTAAAAAACAATTTTAACATCTTTAGTATTAATATACTGTAGTTTTGTTAGAATATGAATATCAACAAGTTTCTTCTAACCAAAAATCGTGAATTTTCTTGGGAGCGCAAATCTTCTATTATCGTGATATACAGTTCTGATTTTTTATACCCTCCACCATACATAGTATGGGGGGTATATTAAGTTCATCATTCCATTGGTAACTCATCGAAATAATAATTTTTGACCCAACAAAGTATATATATTCTTGATCAGCGTAAAATTCGAAGACGATTTAGCAATGTCAGTCCGTCGTTATGTCCCTCGTTGTAATCACGCTACAGAAAAAACACATAAAGGTAGAAAGCTAAAATTGTGCACAGATAAGTATTTTGTCTGCAGTCAGGTCAAGTTCCCCGATATTCGGTATTTTTATGATTTTAGCCACATTTTTAAATGAAATTGTTTAAAAATCCACAAAAGTAGTTCCTTCTGAGTACTTTACCCCTTTGAAGAGTATTGTCTATATAGGTCCACGATATCGTATATCGCCCATATAGGGGTACCTCCTTATATTCGGCATTTTGATGATTTTAGCTAAATTTTTCAATGGAATTGTCTAAAAATCCATACTAGAAGTTATTTTTAAGCGTTTTACCCCCACGATATCGTATAGCCCACATACAACTGTACCCCCCATATTCGATATTTTGACGATTTTTGGGATATTATCTACCGTAGTTGTATCAAATTCTCCTTTAAAATTTAGACTATGACAGAAAATTGTCTATGCAGGTCCACGTGTTCCTATTGGCCCCATATATCAGCACCTCCCTATATTCGGCATTTTCATGATTTCAGTTACAATATTCACAAATATTGTTCGGAATTTCGTATTTCAAGTTCCTAACAGGTACTACAGCCTGTGACAGAAAATTGTCTACACAGCTCTAGGACTTCGTATAGTCCCGAAATAACGGTACTTCCCAATATTCGGTATTTTTGATGATATTGGCGACATTATTCATCGGATTTGTTTCGAATTTCGTATTTGGAGTTCGTAATAGGATATATAGTCTATGACAGAAAATTGACTATGCAAGTCCATGTCTTCGTATAGAAACCAATACAAAGGCTATATTCGGTATTTTTCATAATTTAACAGAAATTTTTACGGATTTTATTTTTGTTGAAATATTCTAACTTCGTTCCAAATAGTGGAGGGTATCAAAAGTTCGGCCCGGCAGAAGTTGCTGTTTTTTTACTTGCTAAAGACCAAGTTTTTCTGGATACCTTCCCACCATTTGGGAGAATTACTTAGCAAAAATCGTGAATTTGTATATATGATCACATGCTGAGATTACATATCTATAGGCAAATAGACTAATATGGATTTTTTTCCAATTTTCATTTCCAATTTTTTTGTTTTTCATGAGTCTATGAAAAATAGCAAGAAAATTTGTTGCAACTTACCGTACACTCGTATTGATCCTTCTGTTTCTCCCAGAGAATTTTTGGATATACATCGATAGTTTCCAAAGTCGCCATATTGGAGATTTCTTATTGTCAGTTTCATGTGGGCTCTAAAGTAGCAGAGAAAAAAGGCAAATTGAAAACATCAAAATCATCAAAAGAATTTAAATCTTTAAGTGATAAAACAGGGGTAAGCTTGTGTGACCTCATTACACATTCAACATTGCTTCACATTATGAAATGTCAAAGGAGTCTATTTAAATTATTTACATATAAATATTTTCCACGTAATGTTAATTAATACCGCTTAAGAGATTTAATAGTTTACCTAAAGCTCACTCCACTTTGATGTGGAAATATTCAACAATTTAAACGGTTATAATATTCAAATAAATTAGAAAATGTTTTCCCCCATCGCCTTGTAAGCCAACACGTGACTTGGCTGTGAGACCTCTCTTCCTTCCCTTCACTCAAGAGTTTTTCCAATTTAATTAAGCAGGAATTGTTCTCGTTACGCGGTTTCCATGAATTTCAATTTAAATAATTGTCATTAAATTCATTAACTGAAAAACTTTAATGAGTGACAAGCGTGTTTATTGGCCTGAAATTTATGTTTAGTTTCAAACTTTGTGTGCAACTATTTAAAAAGTCCTTAAATATTTCCTAAGAATTTACATCTTCTTTTTGGCAAATTTTTATGTCATCCATTCCTAGCTACTTTTGGGCTCCTTCTCCACCTCTGTCTTCTTCTGCGTTCTGGCAATTTTTCATTTCCTTGTGGATGGAAACAAAAATAACAACAAAAAAGTAAACTTTAAAAAGTCTCTTAAGACATCTTTGACAGTTTTTGTTCGACTCTAGACTATTTGCCATAAATAATGTTTTACCGTTGTTCGACACATAGATACAAACGTACGAGTATATAGGTGTGTGTGTGCGTGCGTGTGTTTGTACACACAAGAAAATTGCTGAAGCCGAAATTATAAAGACATAGGATTCTGAGTCTGTCTTTCTCTTCATGTGTGATATCAAAGTTATCAATTCACATTTGATGCATATTGTTTTTGTCGTTGTTGTTGCTGTTGCATACATACTTATAAAATTCACACTATAATAGACTTTGATAGAGTGGATGAACAGCCAAAGGTCATTGGATTAATACCCATTAATTCAAATCTTTAGGTTCTATTATTATATTGTAATAAATTAGCAAATATCAATAAAGTTATATTTAAGCAGTGTCAACCTCTTGATGCTCCCTTGGTATTTGACCTTAAAAATTCTAAAACCTAGAATAGAAGAGGTCAGAGCTGAAGCGATGCTTGATAGACATATAAAAAAGTTAAATAGTATAAGTTTATATTGCCGACAGGTGTTTACCCCCAGCCATGAGATATAAATATTCCCACTCTCGTCCCTTTATGGGGGAGGTACCAGAATAAATAGTCCGATCTCTTTCATCTTAATACCAGATCTTATGTTGATGGAAGTGTTGAGAAGTACCAAGTCTGAATGGGATCAGATGTTAATTTCGCGACTTATGAGCTTCATGGGCATTCAAAATATTGACTTTTTGTGTAGAAGCTACCGGAAGGAGGGCACCGATATATTCACAGCAGATCTTATTTGAAGAGGACTGGATAATTATTTCGGATTTTATGATCGTTTTGATTATTCATAGTTTTGACTCATTGTGGGGGTGGTACCAGAAGAAATGGTCCTATCTCTACCATTTTTAAAACAGATATTGTGTTGCTGGAAATATTGAGACGTACCAAGTCTGAATGGAATCGGATGTTAATTTCGTGTTTTTATACCCTCCACCATACATAGTATTTAGGGTATATTAAGTTCGTCATTCCGTTTGTAACTCATCGAAATAATCATTTTAGACCCAACAAAGTATATATTCTTGATCAGCGTAAAATTCTAAGACGATTTAGCCATGTCCGTTCGTCTGTCCGTCTGTTGTAATCACGCTACAGTCTAAACGAATTAAGATAGAAATCTAAAAATGCACAGATCCCTCTTTGGTCTGCATGCAGGTCAAGTTCGAAGATGGGCTATATCGGTCCACAATATCGTATAGCCCCCATATAACGGTACCCCCCCCCCCCCCCTTCTTAAGTATTTTGATGATTTAAGCCACATTTTCTAATGAAATGGTCTGCAAATCCACACAAGAAGTTCCTTGTGGGTACTTTATCCCTTGGAAGAGAATTATCTATATAGGTCCACGATATCGTATAGTCCCCATATAACGGTACCCCCGATATTCGTTATTTTGATGATTTTAGTTACATTTTTCAACGGAATTGTCCGAAATTGTACACAAGAGGTTCTTTGTGAGCAGTTTACCCCCTGACATATATAGGTTAACGATATCGTATATCCTCCATATAACGGTACCGCCGTTATTCGGTATTTTGATGATTTTAGCCATATTTTCCTATGGTATTGTCTGAAAATCCACACAAGGAGTTCTTTGTGAGCACTTTAACCCCTGAAAGAGAATTGTCTATATAGGTCCACAATATCGTATATCCCCCATATATCGGTACCTTAAAGATTTTAACAGAATTTTTAATGGATTTTATTTTTTGAAAATTTTCTAATTCGTTCCAAATGGTGCAGGGTATTCAAAGCTCGTGGGGATTATGACCCGGCACCGGGTATAATAACGATTTTAATTTAAACCTCATGCAACGTTACCCCAAATCATAATTCTATGTCCCGAAGACTGTACCTGGTACTCAAGCCTCTTTCATACATCAACTTCAAACTCTTGGGACAAGTTTTGTCAACTTTTGATAAAATGACTTTTGTTTATTAGTTTAAAATCCATGGGAGAATATTAGCAACTAATGTTCGTACGAATGGATGTAGTTGACTTAAGACATATTTAATATTTGTCCTCTTCTATTTAGTTAAATGGCTTCGTCCGTCTGTATGCCTGTCACACACACATGTCATGCATACCCTCCCCTCGTCACCGCCCCAAACTTAACTTAAGCACACTTTTGAATAGTAAATTGAAATGATTGTGACTTACCTGTAGGAATTCTCCGTATAGTCGGTTTTATACTTCTTACTTGGCAGGACCATAACCGAATTGTAAACCCAATAGATTATGGCTCTAGATGTTGGGTTTGGGGGTGACACAAGGTACGAGAAAACGAGAAAGAATATAAAATTGTTAAATAATTAAAAACTTTCCTCTCTCCGACTTGCCTGCGTTGGGAGGACATTTACGTCTCTCGCCTCCTCGAGAACACACAATAGACTTAATAAATGTCAACTTACTTGGGATGTGCTTCCGTATGGCAATCAATGGTAACATCAGTGCCAGCTGGAGCTCCAACAAGTTGATTCGGAACCCAAATCATTGGAGAAACTATTATGGCCAAAGGTGGGTGTGTGTGCGTTGAGGCAGCATATTGATGATGGTAAGGTAAAGGAAGGGAAAGGAGAACGATAATAAATTTGAAACGAAGAAAAAAAAAAAGCAGAGAAAACATTATAAACATCTTGTCTAGTGTGTGTGTGGTGTATGGTGGTGGTGGTGGTGCCTACCCATCACGAGAGTGAGAACAGCAAAAACGTGTAAAAGGAAAATAGAAAATCCCCAGACGTTTTTCATTTCATGGAAAATAAAGAATCCTCCAATATTTACGTGCAAAGCTTAAAATGGCTTTGTTCACAAACAGAACAAAAAATATGCAACAAAATTTTGTGGTGTCTAAAACAACAACAACCACGTGTATTGAATAACCAATTAGATTTTTTTGCCATTTCAAAATTTACAAGAAAACACCTTCAAAATTTTACTTTCGGATCCATGTTATTGTCAAGCATCAACACCAAAGACTTTAATACTTTTTTAAGTTTGGAAGAGAGAACGTAAACTCCAACAAAATTCCCTCCGCCTGTTTTTTTTTAGTCAAACTTTTCCAACTGTTACTTTGTTTCGGCAAACAACACCTTGAAGTAAAATGAAGTGTAATTTTTCGAATGATTTTTAGTACGTGACTCTTGTTTCAAATCCTGGATTTTCTGTGCGACACACTCAAATATGGAGAGTGGTACACAACAGTTTTCCCATTGTACCATGACATTGTAAAATAATTGATAATTTGGCATACTGAAAAGTGGATGGCGGAGAAATTGGTAGCAAGTAATGGATTCTCTTTAAAACAATTGGTAAATTTTAAAATTAAGAAGTTGGGAGACTACATATTGAGTTAAACATCAAAAATACAGAAAAAATTCAAGAAGAACACTTAAATCTAAGTTCGACCGGGCCGATCTTTGAATACCCTGTACCATTTGGAATGATTTTGGCAATTTTCAAAAAAAAAAAAAAAATAATAATAATAATAAAATAAAATAAAAACCAGTAATGAAAGTCCTAAAGTTGGGCGGGGCCGATTTTATGATACCCTACACCACTTGACTTATTTAGTTGAGCTCCACATAAAAATTAAAAGTTTTTATGGGAGAATTCAATCATACACGCTATGATTATAATTATAATTATAATTTAAAGTTCAAAGGACTAAATATGCCGAAGCATTTGTATCTTTTAAATTCGGACTTGTATTGCCCATTTGGTGCAAAATTAATTTGAAATCAGATAAAGTTATATATGGGAGTTATATCCAAATCTGAACCGATCTCGATAAAATTTGGCAAAGAGATTTCTGAGCTGTTTTTGATATATTTCCATGAATATCGTTGTTACGGAGTGCATATTACGGCTGTGCGTAACAAATACAACAAATCGGATTAACAATATATATGGGAGCTATAGCTATATCTGAACCGATTTCGATAAAATATGGCATACTTATTTTCAAGCCTAATTTAGTTGTATGTGCAAAATTCCATACTATTCGGGCTGTTATCACACGTTTGGTGCACAATAAAAGGCAAATCGGACGAAGATATATATGGGAGCCATATCTAAATTTTTACCGATTATCTCCAACTTAAATAGGGTTCGTCCTTGGGCCAAACAAATGTTGTTTGGAAAATTTCATCTCAATCGGATAATAAATGCGACCTGCATTTTGTTCACAAGAATACATGGACAGACGGACGGACGGACAGACGGATAAATCAACTCAGAAAGTGATTCTATGCAGATCATCAAAAGGAACTATGGGTTTATCTCGTTTCCTTTGCCTGGGTACAAAAAAAATAAAATCCGTTAAAAATTCTGTTAAAATCTTAAAAATACCGAATGTAGCCGATATATTATGGTCTATACGACGACGTGGTCCTGCATAGCCAACTTTTGTCATAAACCGTTACAATATTTAAATGCGAAGCTTGAATTGGTGGTGCACGAAGACGTGGACCTGCACAGACAATTTTCTGTCATAGGCTGTAGTACCCATTAAGAACTTCAAATACCAAAATGTGAAACATTTCCGTTGAATAAAGTCGCTTAAATTATCAAAATACCGAATATCTGGAGGTACCGTTTCACGAAAACGTGAACTTGCACAGATAAATTTCTGTCATAGGCTGTAGTACCTATTACGAACAAATACCAAATTTGAAACATTTCCGTTTAATAATGCCGCTAAAATCATCAAAATATCGAATGTCAGGAGGTACCGATATATGGGGGCTATACGAAGACGTGGACCTGCATCGACTATGTTCTGTTGTAGGCTGTAGCACCCATTACGAACTTCAAATACCAAATTGTAAATAATTCTGGTGCATAATATTCATCAATATTCCGAATATCGGGAAGTATCGTTATATTGGGGCTATATGAAGACGTGACCTGAAAAGACAATTTTCTATCGTAGGCTGTAGTATCCATTACGAACTTGAAATACCAAATTTGAAACAATTCCAGTGAATAATGTCGCTGAAATCATCAACATACCGAATTTCGGCAGGTAACGTTATATGGGGGCTATACGAAGACGTGGACCTGCACAAACAATTTTCTGTCGTAGGCTGAAGTACCCATTACGAACTTCAAATACCAAATTTTAAACATTTCCGATGAATAATGTCGCTAAAATCATCAAAATACCCAATAAAGTGAGGTACCGTCATATGGGGGCTATACCTTAACCTGAACCAGTTTCATTACCAAAAATCCTGCAGACCAAACACACATTTGAGTATAATGTTATCAATCTACTTCAATTCGTTCGGAAGCTAGATGGGTTTCCACAGACGGACGGGCATCTTAAAATCGATAGAATTTTATGTTGACCAAGAATATACAGGGTAATATAAAAAACCTGCAACAAAGTCAAACACCATGATTTTTACGTTTTTTTAATGTTATTGAATGAAAGCAAAACTTGTCGGAAATGGGAACAAATTTTAGAACAAGTTTAGATTTTTTGAATTTGTCAGCTCTGGCACGACTTATGGCCTTCAAACGGCCAATGAAATCGTCACACGCTGCTGAAATGTTGTACTGCGGTATTTTGGTCCATTCCCGGCGAAGCGCTTGCTTGAGGTGATCAATACTTTGGTATTTTTTAGTGCCAACCTTGCTTTCCAAAATACTCCAGACACAATTGTCCAACGGATTGGTATTCGGAGATTTTGGTGGCCACTGTGCGTTGGAAATGAAGCGAGAAACCTCGTTTTGTAACAATTCTTGGGTGGCGCGTGCTGAGTGCGATGATGTTGAGTTCTGTCCATGGTCTGCGGACAAAATGTTGGCGTGCCCACGGCTTTAATATACCCTCCAGAATATGTAGACGATAATATTCTGCATTTATACTGATGCCAGTCAATCAATACGAGCGGAGAGCGACCTTCGGCTGTTATGGCGGCCCACACCATCACCATGGCCGGCACTTGAGTACTGGTGGCCAACCGAAGGTACACATTTTCAGCTGGCCTCTTTGGCAAGTAAACACGATCATTTTGTTTGTTTACAAACTGCTGGACAACGAATGTTTTCCCATCGGAGAAAACCAACTCTTTAGCTCTTTTGAGTCTATTTTCTTTCTGTTTCGTTATAAGTTCTTGCACTTTTTGGAATTGCAATGGCTTTACCCCGAGCTCATTTTTCAATATTTACCGAATGAAATATTGCGATATGTTCAGCTCACGAGCCATAGAGTCATTCGGCCACTGCAAAGCGGGTTTCGATCAAGTCGCTTCTTTACTTTTCGAACCATTTCTGCTGATGTTGCTGTTTTCTTCCGTTCACTTCCTTGATGTCGAGCTATACTATAAGTATCACGGTTACGAGCAATGGTACGAGACATAAACGATTTATTTACATTTAAATTCTGGAGTGCTCTTAGGATAGCCAATTGTGGTTTTCCAGCCAAATGTAAAGAAATCACACTATCACGCTTGAATTCCATCACGAATAACTTTTTTTCTAGAAAATTCTTACCAAAAGGATTTTGTAGTCTTGTAAACAATATAATGAGCTGTCACTGGAATAATTTTAACAGCTGTCGGACGAGTGGCTTAGAAATGATAGCAGTCTGAAGTTGGTTGCAGTTTTATTTTATCCCACCCTGTTGTAAAATTTTATGACAACAAACTTTGTGGAGTATGTTGGCTTGCTTCAATCCCGTATAAAGGGAGTTTCACTCGTTTTATAAAAAAGGACCAAACGGACCCTTTTTGTCACGCTGGAGGGTTGAAATTTTTGACCAAAATATTCCTCGTATTTTTATCCGAAATATTGCCGAAGACCATATTTACAGGGTTGCCCATATTCGATGGACCTTTGGGCCCTTTGGGCCCATTCCAATCGACGAGGCTTGTCCGCAGGCAACATTCTTTGCGTCAATTGAATTTTGTACGGGAACAAATACAAATCAATGCGAACAATCCGTTGTAAAGTGGACCGAGCCATGCCCAACCGCTGAGAACGGCGTTTTTGGGATGTTCTTGGGGACCTCTCAACACTGGCTCGTAGGGCAACGATATTCTTGGCCGATCGCCTTGGTCGACTTTTATATGGCCTCTTCGGATTAGAAAGAGCCTTACCAGTCGAAAATGTTTCGTATAACCGCTTAATGGTGTTCTTAGAAGGCGCACTTCTCACATTTTTCAATGTTTTAAAAGCACGTTGAGTTTTCACAATTGACTTCTTATGTTGAATGTAATTTTCAACTATTTCAGAGTGCTCGCGTGGCGTGTATTGGTTCATGGTAAAAATCTGCTTGGACTGACGCTTCAAACGCGGTATGTCATTAAGCGATGTGACATCTCTGTCAAAAGTTATGACGTTGCCAGATGGGTCCGTCGAATATGGACAACCCTGTAATAAGGTTACTTTGCGATGTATACTTTCAAAACGCCGATACACGTGTCTTCTTATTTTAGCTCTACTTTCATAATATGCTGGACTTTCCCCGTAATTTTTCAAAAATTTTGAAATTTGTCGCAAAGTGTACTTTTTTCGGTATACAGTTAGATTACAATAAATATGGCCACCCTAAAAATCAAATAAAATAAAAATCTATATCTGGCATAATAAATGTCAATGAACAATTGTTTCGTATTTAATCTCCAGAATACACAGATTATGCTGTGGGCAATACAGCTTTGTATTTTCCACATCCCTAAGTGATGGGCTATCCACCACCACACCTAGGTCTACATATCTGACTGGTCATCGACATTGATGCATTGTATGGATGAGTGTTTTGGAACTATTTGACAGAACATTTGTCTTTTAAGAGGCCATAAAAATGACAATATCAACAATCCTTAGGTGCATCTTTCCACTTTTCGTCTCACTTTCATCCCCTCCCCCCCACCACTATGTCAAATAGACAAATGAATAAATCACCATTGAAAGGATATTTGTAGGTATGTATGTATGTGTGTGAAAGACAACCACCACAAGTTAAAAGTCATTAATCTATTACTTACACTCGACATCCAGTATTATACGCTTTGATACCGAAGGAGGTACACCGTTGGTGGCGATACAGAGATAGGCACCCATTTCGTTGCGACTCACTTTGGTCAGCGGCAGGACTTCACCGTCGTAGACCAAAACTGAGAACAGAAACAGCGGCAAATTTTGGCAATAAAATATTTGCATGGGTTATAACAAAGGATAAGGACCCAGAATGGTTGCACAGCAGATACAAAAACAGCGGCAAAAAAGAAATCCGACAATATACCGGACATTCATTGATGATAGTTTGCCAGGACAACAATTTTCATTCCGTTGTTCATGTAGTTTTTTGTATTGTGATGTTGCAGTATTTTCAACAACAACAAAAACCCAAGAAGAGCAGCATCAACAACAACAACAAAAACAACATGTAAATTGATGGCATATTGTGTTGTTTGAAGAAGAAGCAGAGGAATTTGTTTTTCGCAGGAGAGAGAGCCAAAAAAAAAAAACAGAGACATCCGTGGTGACGATGGTGATTTTGAGACGACGAGGCGATGTCATGCCATTGCATTGCCAAGGCATGGGGATGAATTGTGTGCATTGTTGTGTAATAGATTCATCCATCCAGCATGGCAGAAGTAGGTACCATATTCCATGCAAGAGATTACGGAGATTGTGTTTGTAGTAGTTACGTTTTTTTGGTACGCCATTGTTTAGGTTCAAAGGGACGATGTAGGTATGGTTATCAATTCCAACAGAGATTAAATAGACAGTTTAAGAGTCAACAAGAGAATCGGAAAAGAGACAAGAAAACAAAAAAAAACACAACCTAAGGTTAGAGGTTTCGTTCGGTTGTTGCAGGGATTATCGTTGAATTACCTTTCTTTTTCTTTTCGACTGCAATTTCTTCGCCATCTTCTCGCCGCCATATTATTTTTGGAGCCGGAAAGCCATCTGCCCTGCAAGTCATGTTGATATTTTGGTTTTCCCTTACGGCCACCGAGGATGGAGTGCTCTCAATGTCCAATATATTGGGTGGCACTGTAAACAATGGAGACACCCCAAAAAGGTAGGGAAATAAGAAGGAACTCTTCAAAAAAATATAGCGTAGAAGATACTTACCGACTACCTGCAGATAGCCCACTTGACTTATCATGGGATTTGTATTCACCTGGCACATGTAGTAGCCACGATCGTCCTGGTGCGCCTGGTTCACATGCAGCAGCCATGTGTTGGCATTGTCGTAGGTAATGCTGTAACGTGGTATCCTCGAAATAACATGGCGATGTATTGTCAAAATCATTTGTCTGTCAATATGTATCCAAGCAACCTGGCGGTGACAGTAAGAAAAAGAATGGAAGAAAAAGAAAATAAGCAAAACAAAAAAAAAAAAAAAAACACATTTCAATATGTTGCCAGACACAAAAGATGCTAAGGTAGGATAAAGAAAAAACAACTTCTTCTCCTCAATACCGGGAATGCAAATTGTCAAGTGAACATTAAACAAGAAACAAATATTCTACAAAGATATTTATATTGCCCTTATTCCCTCTTTGATACTGCGGTGTTGGAGAGGAGGGGGAGGGAAATCTTTGTCCTTTGTATTGTCGGATAGTTACGGATAAGAAAAAGAAAACTATTTCTTCTACTTTTGTTCGCCTCAAGGAGTTGCAAATGATAGCTAAACAAAAAGGAACTTCAACCAACGAAGTTAAAAGAGGACACCAAAAACAATATGGGAATACAAATGGAAATATTGTTAGAAATTTATTCTCTAATAATACCATGAGAAGTACTACAGTTCAGGTGAAGTGGTTTGTCGCAACAACCTGATAAGTAGTCAAGAGAAACTCCTCAAAGACATTAAAAGGTTAATGGCCAAAGACGACCACTTAACGGGGATATTAGAAGTAGTTACTAAAATATAACAAAAACTAGTAAAAAGCTATAAGTTCGGCCGAGCCGATGGAGGTACCAGAAAGAAAGGTCCGATGTATTCTGACTGCATACTAGATATTGCGTTGGTGGAAATGTTGGGATGTGCGAAATTTTAAGGCAATCGGACATTTTTAAATCCTTAGTCTTAAAATTGCAGAAGGTATACAACTTGTTGTGAGCTAAATATCCCTTCCCAAAATAAAAAATTTGAATCTCATTTCTTTTGGACGAAATTTGGATATTTGAAGTCCCTGCAGCTACGAACAACATTCTGTCTGGTGCGCGCAATAACTTTCAATTCTTCTTCTAGTACCAACAAAAAACAAAAATTTCCAAATTTCCAAAATTGCAAATAGTCCAACAATCCAAAGAAATATATCAATCCACGTTTTCTGATACATCCTCAACAAAATGTTTAACTATTTACAACATCATGATTTTTTTCGAACGAATTCTACGTTTTTATTTATACCCTCAGCCATGTGACTAGAAAGGGTATATACCATTTGATGTGGCTAAAATCTGCCTTATCGAAATAATTTTGAACCATATCCTTTTCAGAACATTTTGAGTCGATCTAGCGATGTCCGCCTGTCAGCCTGCTGGCTGGTGCGCACGATTACTTTCGAAGGGAGTATCTGATGTGGTCTAAACTTGGTATATCTTAATATCAATATTATCAAACTTAGATTGAGTTCGGAGATGGGCAAGATCGGTGCACTCCTTCTTGTACTTCATCCGATCAACCGATTTTGTTTAAACATAATGCACACCTATACATCACTCAGGATCACCAAATATCAAGAACAGCATTGGGCCTACATTTCAACTAAACATTATGGATAATATTAAGGCCTCTTTATGTCACAAATTGTAAACCGGGATCACTTAAAAGACGCAAAGTCTTTTCCGTTTGAGCGTTTATAAGACACTGAATCTATTTATTAAAAACATTTCTTAAGAACTAGTTATGATAATATGACCTAAATTATCATTAAGTGCAAATGAGAGAGAGAGAGAGAGAGAGAGAGAGAGAGAGAGAGATAGATACCAACTGTACATATGCATATGCACCATGCCACCATAAACCTTAGGGGGAGGTCATACACACGCATAGCTATCTCACATGTGTCAAGCAAACATTCTGCACTTGCTTATCAGTCTGAGTAAAGATTACATCCCATAATCTAACTCCACCATAACACATGCAGCAATTGAAAATTCTGTATTATTTATTTCTAACTCGAAGGTCCGCTCACCACATTTTCTTATCTTATTTAATGTGGACTGTATTAAGAAGATCCCTATTTAACAAATTTCTCTCATCTACACAAGGTAGCCCCGCTATTCTCTTTTATTATAAAAACATGTTCAATTATCCTTGAACACATATATAGAAAAAAAACATCTTCTTGCAGTTCTCTGCTACAGTTAACTTCGGCTTGGCGGAACTCTCTCTGCTTTTCAGCATTTTAAATATAAATCTATTGAAAACATGAGTAAAAATGCCGAAGTCCAGTATTTAAGCGGTAAATTTTATTTTTGAGGAACAAATGTTATTTATTTAGATCCGCACGTGTCAGAAAATATTTGTTGGGTTATATTTTCTGACAATTACGCTAATGTTATACAAATACCGATTATAAGGACCATTCACGATTATTTGATAATTTGATGAAGATTATTTTCTGTCTTTGCGGTACTTCTGGGGCCTATAAAAGAAAAAATAATAATTTTGTAGAATATTTTGACTTGGCAAATGTAGTTTTAGCCAAATTTCTATAAAAGAATCAAATGACTCGCTTGAAAGTTTAATCGTTCAACTAAATTAATCCTCCTGAATGTGGAGGGCAAGACAAGCACCACATGTCATAGAACCAGAGGAAAAAAATTAAATTGTTGTATCAGTCATTTCCTGGTTGTGTTATTTCGCGTTTTGGACACCAGAATTGGGTGCCTAGAGCATACGACTTAACACCTTTATTTATTTATTTTTTTTTTTTTGTGCGGTTTTTTGAATTTAATAGTTTGTCCGAATAAGCCGACTATGACTCAAGCCCCAACAGAAAAAATTAGACGATGCATTAATGAAATACTGCAGCATTTATCCAAAACGGTAATTGAAGATTTCATGAAAAGTTCGCGTATGTGCCCTGTAAAATTTAAAAATTGCACTCTTGTTGGGGCACTCTTTATAACAATAAATATATCCTGACGAGCTATTTGCATCTGTATCTTAGTTCAAATGATTATTTTAAATTTAATTATTAAACACATATCGGAGAGAAATATATATGAAAATGTCAATTAGACCTTAGGTCTCTTTGTACCAAATCCATTTCAGAACATTTTGAGTAGATCTAGTGCGAACAATAATTTTCAAGAGGAGTATCGGATTTCGCACATTGTAATATTTTTATCAAACTCAGATCGAGTTCAGAGAGAGATAAAATGGATCCACTACTTCTGGTACCACATCCACAAAAGATCTAAGTTTTCCAAGAAACTAATTTAACCCATAAAAAAATAAAGGATCGTGCGATTTGTTTCAAACATTGTACATCCTACTATTTATATCAGTGTTTCTTGTGATATCTCAAAATATATCTTTAAACACAAGTTCCGGTTCGAAGATGGGTCAGATCGGACCACTCATTCTGGTACATCTCCCACAACAAGTCAAAATATGGAATATTTTTACCAATTCTAGGGTTCCCCACAAAGGGTCAAAATTCAAATAATCACAAAGCAAAATGAGAATCCGATTCTTCGCAAACTGGTCACATCCAAATATTTTTACAAACACCAGATGTGGTGGGAATAAAAACACTATTTTTCAGAAAAATCGCTGTAATTTTTGTAAAAATTCAAATATCGAGATGTGGTAAATTTTGATAAGTTGTGCTCACATATTTTTCGTTCATACATAACGAATTTCTATCTTTACTCGTAACTCGCTAAAAAAAATAAAAAATGTATAATTTTTTAGTATGTGGAAATTTTGTGCTGAGTTTTGATCACCTAGCACAATTTTTTTTTTGTGTCTCTACTCGTTACTCGCCAAAATCTATATCGCATATTTAGAAACAAAATATTGAAGAACTTAAAGTTTTTCTAATTTGCGCTAGCCTAGCACACTTGGGTAATTTTTTTCTCATATAAGTTATTTTTAAAATATCTCCTGGGGAGAATGTCCCAGACAAAAAACAAGGAAACTTATGAGGATTGTGGCTCTTTCCGATACCTAGGTATTTCTTGCTATATCCCCTGGTAAACATTACCATATTTTCCACTAACAAAACAACAAACAATAACAACAATAATATTGGGATTAAGCCTAACTATTTTGCAACAACAAAATACAGCGTTATCCCGAACAAGCATGCCAGCACTGTTTTATCGTATTTTAAATATTATATCAAAAAAAGTCAAACGGGTGTAACATTTTTCGAAATTGTTAAGGACTTTGGGCACTAGTGGTAAAAAACTTAACTTTTCAGAATGATACCAATGGCCGACAGCTGTATATTTGAACATAAATTTAGGTAAGATTTCCAAACTTTGTAAATAATAGCTAAAGGAATTGTACTCATAGCTGTCATGTCGATCAAAGCAACTTTGGAACACTTAATATTGTCAATAGTGGTAAGGTAAAATTTTGTATTGGAGAAATTCAGAAGTAAAACATATTATTAGCCATGGTCGGATTTAAGTTATTTTTCACGGCTAGGTCCCGCACTTTCACTCTGCTTGGTCTATTGATTTGATATATTTGACGTGTTCCGCACTCTAAGAGCTTTGTTATGAACCAATTCAACGGCTTTTTACAACTTTACTCCCTGTGCTGTGTTTTCAAAAATTAAACATGTTTTTCCTGCTGTACTAATCTCTTCATTATGACTTGTAGTCTTCTAAAAACAAACCCTTGTAATATAATATATTACATATTAAAGTAGGTGTTGCAAAAAAATATTTAAAAATCCCTAATACCTTTTTCATTCAAAGTATACCGACCCCTTTTAATAGTTGCAATAACTCTTCTCATGTATAGATTTATTGCTTTGGGGTTTTAATGTTTCATTTGAAAACAAAACAAAAAAATAAATGTTCGTCTAGATGTATGTACGTATGTCTGTTGCCTTGTTTTACAATAAACAAATGATAGGATAATTCATTTTGATGACTGGCATATTGCAGAGGTCATTAAACTAACGTTTTGTAATTCATGCGAAAGTAGCCCTTTTTCCAGATGGATATTCATTCGGTGATGATGAAGGCATCTGTGGTGGGATGCTTAGCTGCTGCTTCTTCTTACCTTATAGCCGCCCAAATGCTCCACAACACAGGGTAAATTGGCATCACGTCCCACGGCCACTGTTACATTTGGTATTGGTTGGGCAAAGCGAGGTTCATTCATCATAACTGCAAAGAAATGAGTCAAACAGACAAAAATAAATAGAAAGGCTAAATATTATGGGAGTAGAGCAAAAGCAGAAGGGATAAAACAGTAAAGAGATGTAATTAATTTTAGAGATATGTAGGGGGTATGTGTGTGTGGTCAGTTTGTAGAAAACAAACACGTTCCGAATTATGTTCGAATTGAGAAATAAATTTTGGTCAAGAGAAGTCGCTGGCGTAATGAATATCCTAGTACTCAAGACATTGCAAATGTCATTCTAATTCTATGGAGATTGCCGAGATAAATGTGAACGGCCAAGGAAAAAATTTAATAAATATATTATTAATATAACAGAATTGAAATTGTAATTTTCAAATTGCAATAATGTAACTGGTTGTTAGTTGAAAAAAATGTGAAAGGATCTTGAAAAAAAAATATAAAAAACCTGCCACAGCTTGCGAAAAATATTTAAACAAATTAAATTGCCGGCAGATGCATACCCTCAGCCTATGTCGGTTTATAAAATATATTTTGGATCACATTCTGATTATTCAAAATGTTGACCCTTTATGGAGGAGACACTGATGGAGTGGACCAGTACTATACACTTCCTATCTGAAACCTTCACTTTATATGAGGCATGTTAAATTTTTTTGAAAATTCGGAAATATGCTTTAGTTACCAGAAAACTAGGACCAAAGGATTTCATTACATCTACTACTGACAAAAATATTTGGTTGGCAAAATTAGAAGAAAATCTGACACCTACGACCAATTTTTAGGAAATAATTGTTGATTATAATTTTATTCTCTTGTGGGGGAGTTGCGATAAGGAATGAGCCGATAAATTTCATATTAATATCAAATGTCTGGTTGATCGAAATATTTAGATTTACCACATTAGAATAGAATCGCTGACTTGTTTCGCAACTTAGGCAAGATATAAGTATTTAACATTTTGACCTTGTGGGGGAGGTACCAGAAGGGTTAGGCCGATATCAATCATTTTCACGCCAGGACTTGTATTATTAGAAATATTGGGATGTTCAAAAAGCATCGGAATAGGCATTTCATGCAAGATATAAATATTAAAATTTTGACCCATTGTGGGGAGGTACGGCAAAAGTGGTGCGATACTTATCTACACATCCGATATAGATCCATTTTCACACCAAATCGAGCATTTGTAACAAGTAACAAGGAATCAGTCGGTTTTGCCGACAGATGTACACCTTCAGCCAATGTTGGATTGTTTAAAAATATTTTGACTTCTGTAATGATTATACAAATTGTCACCCCCCTATGTAGTAGGTTCTGAAGGAAAGGGCCAATATCGCCAATATTTCGTATCGGACCTAAATAAATATGATATGAATATTACGATGTGCCAAGTCCGGAATATATTGGTTACTTCCCTCACTCTATATGTGATAATTTTTAGAAAATGTGGATATAGTCGACCGAAGTATTCCATTTCCATACTTCATCTAAAGCAGATCAAAATATTGGTATGGGCAAAATTACAAGAAAATCGAACATTAATAACCAATTTTATGCGAAATCATAAATTAAATATTCATTTCAGATTTATGGTTGAGAGAAATATTTGGATATAGCAAGTTGTAAAAAATCGTTGATTTGTTTCGCAAGTTATAACAGATAAAAGTATTGAAAATTACGACCCTTTGTGGTAGAGATACCAGAAGGGGTTCGCAGAAATACATAACATCTTCACAAGAGATTTTGTCTTAGCAATTATCATTGTATATGTGAAATTTGATGAGAGATGGATGCTTATTTCGCCTTCTTTGAGCGTTTTGTTTTTCAAAAACTTGAACGCTATGTGGGGTGTACCAGAAGAAATGGTTCGATCTCCGCCATCGTTATAACACATATTGTGTTGATGGAAATATTGAGATGTAGGAAGTCTGAAAGGAATCGGATGTTCATTTCTCGTTTTACGAGCTTTGTGGCTATTCTAAACTTTGGCCTGTTATGGGGCATGTATCAGAAGTTGTGCACCGATATATCCCATCCGATCTTGTGTTAGTAGAAATAATTGGGTGTGTGAAATTTGAAGAGAACGGTAGGTTATTTCGGATTTTATGGTCGTTTTGGTTATTCATATCATTGACCCCTTGTGTGTGAGGTACCAGATGAAATGGTCCGATATCTACCATCTTTATAACATATCTTGTGTTGATAGAAAAATTGAGATGTGTGTAATTTGAAGACAATGAGGCTCTTGTATCACCTTTTGGAATAGTTATACCTATTCAAAAATGGTACTTGATGGAATGGACCGATGTTGTCCATTTTCCCACCTGATATACAACTGATGCAAATACTAGGATTTGCAAAGTTGAAGCAAAATCGGACTATCTATTTTCTTTCTGCGCAGTAATTTATTGTTATTTATTTATTTATTTTATTTATTATTATTTTTTTTTTTTTTTTTTTTGAAGAAGAAGAAGTTGACCGATATTGCCCATTTTCGAACTCGATCTAAGCTTGACAATAATATGACGATGCATCAAATTTGGATCGGATCGTATATTCCGTTCGCACAGATAGACGGACGGACGGACATAGCTAGATTGACTAAAAATTTTCCCAAACAGATTTGATTCAAAAAGACTTATAATCTAAACTTTGTATTTCGATGAGCCCGATTGTGTTCGTATCAAACGATATATATTCTCTGTAGCCATATAGCTGGGGGTATAAAATTCAGGGGGTATAACAACAACAAAAAAATCTTTAAAATCAGAAAAAACAGGTTGTCCAAGGATTTTTCGAGAAAATATTCTTAAAATATGTGGTATATGGTTATTTTGAAATACTCGAAATAAAAAAAATTCGAAGACTTTGTTCAGAAAACAAAATAATAATAATAATAAATAAATAAAGATCATAATTTTTAAAATTTGTTTAAGATTTTTTATTTCTTTATCTATTATTATTATTATTATTATTATTATTATTATTATTATTATTATTATTATTATTATTATTATTATATTATTATTATTATTATTATTATTATTATTATATTATTATTATTATTATTATTATTATTATTATTATTATTATTATTATTATTATTATTATTATTATTATTATTATTATTATTATTATTATTATTATTATTATTATTATTATTATTATTATTATTATTATTATTATTATTATTATTGTTATTATATTATTATTATTATTATTATTATTATTATAACACCATCTAATGTTGACAAAAATATGGAATCAAATCAGGTACTCTCTTTAAAAGTTGTCTTGCGCACCAGATAAAAGGTTGGAAAGGCGGTCATAGCTGCAGGGACTTCAATGTCCAAAATCACATCGCACAATAATGAGATATACAACTTTCACTTCGAGAAGGCACATTCTGCTCATATCGAATTGTATACCCTCTGGAGGTATACGGCTTAGGATTTAAAAATGCCTTTCAGCGTACATTTCTTTAAAAACTCTCATTACCTAATAATTTGACAGAACCGCTCTATAACGCCCATACCCCTTACTTTGTAATGATGAAAATCACTTCCTTTGCTTTGTGATTTTTTTGAAGAATAAGCCGTTATTTCAATGTAACGGTAATGTTGAAGATATTTTGATTACATTCCATTGTAATGGGTTACTTTGCTCGTTGATAGCCACATCTATGTCTGCCTATTAATCGTGGCTCAATCGTGCTCCTATTGCCTCAATATTGCAATTAAACCTTTCTCTTAACTTGCTTTTCAAATAAAATATTAAGATTTCAATCTCACTGGAAAATTCTTTGGCATATTTTCCAACTTAAATTATTGTAATTAATTTCACTGCAAAATGTGAATCGATTTGAAAGCAAAAAAAAAATTCAATACCATTTTAGTCCATTCAATGGCAGTGCAGAGTCGGGTGGCGGCATACCCACTTATAACCGCATGTTGATCAATTTGTTATTCTCACTGGGATTGTGAAAACCTTGAATACGAAAACCCCCCCCCCCCAAAAAAAAAAAAAAAAACAAAACGAAAAATACCCTTCACAAAACATCAGCCTGAATTCTCCATGGTGCTAAACTAAAACAACAGAATATAAAGCAAACCCCACTCCTCTTAACAGCCATTTTCCTCTCTCACCCCTGCTCCATCACAATACATTTCCATTTTGCAAAGTAACACCAAACGAATGGAAACAACACTGAAATCCCACATTGTGGATAAATTTGTCTGTGGCAAAACCACAAATCACCAATTAAATATTTATACTTCAATCTACTCAGTGAGTATCGAAAAATATAAAGGAATTTGTAATAAAAAAAACTGAAACTGTACACAACAACAACACTCACGTTCGCACCAAACCGCAACAGAATTCGGTTGTTGTTATTTTGCTGCTTCTTATTTTTTCTTATTTTCAGTTTCAGTTTTATTACTTCTATTTTTTAAAGAAAAAAAAAAGATGTTAACTCATCAGATGTTATGGTGCTGGAAGGCAGCAACAGCATACATATGTGTTGGCTTAGGTTCTCCCACATATGCAAGTATATATACATACATATAATATTGGAAATTTGTGTCTTACGGTGGGTAGAATTTAAAAGATTATTTCACTTCTTTGGTGGCCTTGTTAGGAGAAATATTTTCAGGGCCGCATACAAGAAAAATTAGGTAAAACTAAATTTATTTATCTTGCAAGTAGAGGTTACCTTTGTGAAGAGTGCAGTTTTAGGAAATAAATGTGACTTTTCATGATATAAAATATTATCATATGTTCGAAATAAAAAAGGCAGATTTTTTACTGAAATTTCCAAACAACTGCAAATCCATTCTAGATGTCTTCCATAGACAAAGAAATACCCAGCTATTTAACATGAAGAAGAGATTTTCAATAGGCAGAAAGATAGCCGTAGAGATGTCTGATATAGTTTGCCTTTTACCTCTTGTTTAGACTGGAGTTATTTCAGTTTTGGTAACAAATAAATAAAATTAAGAGGATTTAAAAAAATATCATAAGTAGAAGAATTCGATGGATCTCCGGTATATAAAGGAGTCTACATATAATTTTTAAATACATAGATCTTAAATTGATTGAATAAGTTGAAATTAGATTTCTAAGCGAAACTCCAGGGAGTTTTCACAGAAGATCCTTCAAGGGCATATCAGGAGTAAAGGAGACTTTAAGGCCCCACCTATCCTAGGGAAACACTATAAAAATAGTTTTAATAACTTTTCTTTAAACAGAAGGGACTGTAGTTAGAAATAGAGTTGTGCCAATCTAGTTCGGTCGTTTGTACCAAAACTTTGCGTATGAGTGATATAAATATACGAAATCTATGAAATCACTCATACGTTTAGGTGTACTGAACTGGATTGACACAACTCTGGATAGAAGAGAATTTAATACACAATCTAGTGTAGAAGAATCGTTTGAAACATATATATTTGTTTATTTAACAATTCTATGACGGTTTACACATGACCGTACATGGCAAACCCTCTAATATTTATAGCGATTAACTTGAAGACTTATATGTATAATATCTGTAATAATTATGAGTTTCAAAACTAGTATCGACCGATGTAAGGTATTCCTAACTCAGGACTTTCAATACTCTATTAAAATTATGTGCTGCCGCAAATGTGGAACTTCAAACTTCTCAAAACTAATTTTTGTAGTACCTCCTTACACAAGGCGGATCACAATCTAATTTCCAAAAAACAGCCGTTGAAAAAGGTGTTCCTTTTTATGAAATCCGTTTTAGGTCCTTTGAAATTGAATAAACTACATTTATGCTGGCAGGTGGGTGCTTAAGATAAATTTTGAATATAGAACAAGTAAAGAAGCAGCAGCAGGACCGGCCGAACTTTTAATACCCTCCACCATTTGGAAGGAACTTGAAAATTTAAAAAATGTCGCTAAAATCATAAAAATATTGAATATCGGGAGGTACCGTTATATGGGGGCTATACGAAGACGTGGACCTGCATACGAAATTTTTTCCATAGTTTGTAGTACCCATTAGAATCTTCCAAAACGAAAATTGAAACGATTTCGGTGAATAATGTTGCTGATGATTGTCTTAGAATTTCGCGCTGATACAGAATATATATAATTCGTAGGGTCTATTATGAAAATTTCGAAGAGTTACAAACGGAGTAACAAAGCTAATGTACTCTCCATAGAATGGTGGAGGGTATAATAAGTATGTTATTTAGTTGCTACAAAGTATGTGCATGTTAATATTTCGATTGAGGACAATATTTTTTTTTAAACTTTTGGTATTTTCCCCACAAATGGTCGACATTTTGAGTAAAATTGCCAATCGGGTAAATTAATATTTGTACAGAATTGACACATTTTGGAAAACTAGAAAGTTAAGGTGGAATTGGAATTCATTCACATCAAACCACCGTTTCTTGTATCTTCCCTACAATAGCTGACAGGTGAATCAAATGTGATCAAATCTGAGAGATAGGGGACTGCAATTTGATCCTTTTTCCAAAAATCATGAGTATAAGCCAAGGTTATTTTTTATAACATTATAGCAAAAGAAGGATATATATGATTGGATATGACTTCAATTTCTAGTACATTCTCCACCAATTTTTAAAAGTTTGAAAAAAATCGAAAAGGAGAAGAAACTATACAATTTGTCAGAAACTTCGCATAACATTATTCGCATCCCCAGCCCCCACCTACCAGTGAAAAAGCCACCAATACATCCAATAAATTCACGATTTTGTGCGGTTTATTATTATTTATGAATACCAGAGAACCTTTTATTTTCCTTTCAGGGACAGTTCATTAATTTTATAAAAGGTGTAGAGAAACCGTAATTGTACAAAAAGTACTAAAATGTACTACATTTGGTACCATTTTGTATCATTTGAACGGTTACAGCTAAAAACTTGAAAATTGGTATTGGAATCAATGTTGAGAAGTGTGGTCGACGAAAGAGGTGGTTTTGAAAGTGTGTACTAATGTATACGAAAAGTACAAAGTACAAATTTGGTATAATTTAAATTTGTGGAGAATCGTTAGAGTTGAAATTCTGAAATTTGGAAATATGATTGCAATTACATTGCACAATCGGGTATGAAGTAAATTTTGGAAATTCTAACTTATGTGTTTTAAATGGAACCAAATTTGGTACAATTTAAACTTTGGGAGAACCGGTAGAGTTGGAATCCTGAAATTTGGAAATGCGATTTCTATGACACATTTTTACATCAAATTAGAAGGAAATATATATTTTATATATTTTGGGAGATATATGCGAATCAAAACCGATCCTGAAAAAAAACTTAGAAAAGGTATTTTTAGGATGTACCCAATATCCTGTACGGATGTACGGGTTTGGGTTACTAAGATATAAAATCGGATGAAACATATTAATGGGACATATAGCTATACCTGAAGAGAAACACACTTCATTCTAGGCTAAATTTAGTAGTCTCTGCCAAAATTCATCCCATCTAGGCTAATATTACACATTTGGCGCCCAATGTACTTGAAATCGGACGGAAATATATATGTGGGACCTATATTCAAATCTGAACCCATCTCAGTAACATTTGGTAGAGTTATTTCTAAGCTGTATCTGGTGCCAAATGTCTTCGTTGTGGAGTGCATATTACGAATGTGGGGCACTAAAACACCAAATCGTATGAAACATATGTATGAGAGCTATAGCCATATCTCAGCTAATTTTCGCCATATTTTACATAAAATTTTTGTATCACGAATTTGTGTATAATTTATAATTTATCTGCTAAAAGTTATACACAATCGAACAATAAATGCATCCTGTATTTGCTTCAAAAAATACATGGCCAGACAGACGGACATGGGTAAATCGATTCAGACTGTATTTCTATGAAGATAATAAAAAGGAACTATGGGTCTATATCGTTTCCTTATCTTTTCAAGTAAAGCAGGTAAAAAAGCTGTAAGTTCGGCCGGGCCGAACTTTGAATTCGTTTTAGACATACCGAATGTAGCCGTTACATCACGGTCAATACGACGACATGGACCTGGATAGGTAACTTTTGTCATAAGCCATTACAATATTCAAATGCGAAACTTAAAAAAAACCGGTGAATAATTATGTCTTAGGCTTTAGCATTCATTGCGAACTTCAAATGTAAAATTTGAAACAATTCCGGTAAATATGACGCTAAAATCCACAGAATACCGAATATCGGGAGGTACCGTTATATGGGGGGCTATACGAAGACGTGGACCTACATGGCTCATTTTCTGTCTTAGGATGTAGTATCCATTACGAACTTCAAATACCAAAATTGAAACAATTCCGGTAAATAATGTCGCTAAAATCATCAAAATACCGAATATCGCGGGGTACCGTTATATGGGGGCTATACGAAGACGTGGACCTACATGGCAAATTTTCAATACCAATAGTCCTGCAGACATAATACACATTTAAGTAAATTTTTATCAACCTACTTCATTTCGTTCGGAAGTTATTGTGATTTCCCCAGACGGGCAGACCGACAGACGGACGGACATTTACAAATCGACATAGAATTTTATGCTGATCAAGGATATATATACTTTATGGGGTCTAAAATGTATATTTCGAGGTGTTACAAACGGAATGACAAACTTATGTGAGGGTATAACTAGTACTCACCATGTGTTACGAGATTTGTCAGGTAGATCAGGAACATCACCTTGCGATTGGTGAAGCGACTTGGAAATATGTTCAGTGCGATGAGCAGCACTTTGATAACTGTCATTAGGAATATCATTTTGTTGTGGTTTTTTGTTGTTGCTGCTGCTACGGCTCTTATTATATTCTCTCAGTTCAGTCCTTCTTAAAATGTAACTATGCTGGCGGTGGGATTTAAGTTTGATTAAATATCTCTTCTCGGTTAATTGCAAAACGAAAACGCAATCGGAAACTCCATTCGCATCGATGGTATTTAAGCCAAATTAAATGAAGTGAATGTGTTATTTAAACACTTGTTTTCGTTCTCGCTTCTTTCGTTTTCGGAATTATTTCGTTGTATTGAAACTGCATTAAAATCTCACTGGGGGGGATCCAGTTTGGTTGCCCGGTAGCAGAGATATTTATTTATTTATTAGGGTTTTTTTTCAGTTTTTATCTTTTATTGGGTTTCTCTGAAAAGTTCGGTTCGTTTGTTGCGGAAGTAAAATGATTGAAAATCGTTGCAACTGACATCCATCAGGGAATGGTTGGCTGGCTGGCTGGCGTTGACAAGTGCATAACAAATTCAGGTCGTAGTGGTAGTTGTGGTTGCTTGCCGCTCCTCGATGAATTGTCCTTCCAGAGAGTATTGTTAGGTAGACCGTAAATTCCAAATGTTCAGACAAAATTTAAATATTCAATTCGATTTTTTTTCTGGGTTCTTTGTTTCTGTTATTCTTTAGTTGATGATGCTGGGATGTTGTTTTTGTTGGACATCATTGTTGTGCCAGAATTTCGGATGTTGCCACAAACATACCTGTGAATGTGTGTGTGTGCGACAGCAACTGGGAAGTAAATGGAAGTTTATTGTTGATGTTGCCACTGCTCCAGCTTCTGAATCAGCATCAATTTTCCGAATGATTTATGATTGTGCATGCGACACAACTTCCTGCTGCTCCTTGTTGCTGTTGTTTTTTCGTTCATTATTTACACAAAATACTACCAGTGTCGGCAAGGAGTCGGGAGTGCACATTCCTCAATGGATAGTAGCCGTTTTACATTCACCTGCATCAGTTGAATTGAGTTGAGTTTTTTTCTCCCCGTTTTTTTTGGAGAGAAACAAAAAAGTTTCACTTGAATATTTCTCTGTATGATTTTTCATTTATGACATACTCCTGGATTCAGTTTTGTTGCCGCTTGCTGTTGCAATGCACAATGTCCTGACACGGCTTATGTGCTGCTGACATGCTGTTAAGGCAACACTTGCAGGTTTACAGACCGGGTTTTCAACTTTCATATATCACATTCAACGCTCGAATACCCGCCATCTGCTGTGCGAACTTTGCCATGCAAAATCTGTTTACAGCAAGGCTAGAGAAGAGAGTGGGAGAGAGAGAGAGAGAAGAAAAGAGAAGGGGTAAAATGTGTGCAAAATGAGATATATTCATAATTTAAAATGTACAACATTATCTAAAGTAAAATGTATATTTAATGGAAAAATTGTTCACTATTTTGACATTTGAAGTTGAAACTCAATGTGATGTGATTTGGAGGTATTATTTTTTTTTTTTTCTATTTCAGAACATTTTGTTGTGAGGGGGGTTTGGTTCTAGCATCTGACATGAAAATCCGATATGAAAAATTATCACAAATCACTCTTGTATGTTATGTAAGTATGCAAGTTTATTTGTGTGTATGAGTTTATAGTTTCAAAAATAAAAACCTAATATTTTGGTTAAATAAATGAACAAAAGTTGGGAGTGATATTGCAAGACAGGACCGACCATGTGTCACCAGACATCACAACAGCTAAGAAAGGTGTAAAAGTTTTTGCTATAACAGTTTTATTCAACCACCAACAAAAATGTCTTTGGTAGGATAAGTACCAGGAGCAATAATTTTTGGTCTGTTATAGAACAGCAAGAATGTAAAAATGTTCACTACGATAACCGATTTTCCCTTTATGATATTGAATAAAATTGCAAGTCTTGCCGGTACTGAAACAAAGCATTTATGTTGGTGAGGAAATAAGTGTTAGCCTAAATGACAATTCCTCATGAAACATCCATGGTACAATAAAAGAAATAAGGTAGAGCTCCCAGCTGATTACAATTTTATTCTATTTTTCGACTTCTGCCTATTTTGTGTATGTATTTATTATTTTGAAAAATGAAAAAATATTTCAAAAAAAAAAAAAAAAATGATTGGAAGACACGTACATTGCGGCTCGCGCTTTAAAGCTATAACCCAGCTTAGCTATGAAATTAAAAGATTGAACAGTTTGGATCATAATTTTGAGAGAAAATCCAGGCATTTCATTCCCTTTTTCGCGTTATTTAACTCATTTTAGAAATGAAGAAAAAAAATTAAAAAAAGGTGAAAACAAAATGTTGTATAAATTTTTGAATGAGTCTGACAGGAAGCGGGCATAGCTTCTGTAATTCTACGAAGCTGTCCTACCTCCTTATTTTACCATGCCCATATCTACTGCGTACGTGAAGCAAATGTTGAACCTAATTGCTCCTCTTTTCGAAAACAAAATTTTCCAAGGACATACGATCTCTAAAAAAATCAATATTTGATGAAGCAGATGTTCCTACAAAGCCAAAAACCTGATTCACGTTCACAAATTTTCCATGCAATTTCAATATTCTATTTTCATTTCTGAAATAACGTCGCATAGTCCTGTCGAACTTTTATCTTGGTTTTAATCAAAACCACGAGATCATGCAAATCTTCGTAGCATTTGCTCTATATTTACATCCTATGTCGTGTTAATGGGTATTCAAGACAATATTTGAAATTAAGATTCCTTTACATAATTTTGCGTATTTCAGATTTTTGGCTACATTTGTGTACGAAAGCAGCATCAAGGTAAAGATCAAAGGTGTGCCTTTTATGTATATGTTATTTTATTTTATTTCGGCATTTTTTCACACATTTCACCAGGTAAATAGTATCCCAAGATTATCCAAAATGATAGGCTTCAGTGCTGTCCTAAACTATAGCTTCATAAAAAATATCACGTCCATTGTTTCTTAATTGAGAAATGAAGGGCGACTACAAAATATAAACAATTTTTAAGTGTTTGGTCCATTTTAAATCCTGATCCTAAACTTACCCCCATGCAAAATTTCGTGAAGATTGGACGATAATTGCGACCTGAGGATATTATACACATAGTGTTGTAAGGTAAAACCAGTAATAAGAAGATCAACCAAGAATGGTTACCAAATGAGGTTCCTCGCTTCATTTCCAGCGCAAAATGGCCACCGAAATCTCCGGATACCAATCCGTTGTACTATTGTGTCTGGAGTTTTTTGTAAGGCAAGGTTGGTAAAAAATACCAAAGTGTCGATCACATCAAGCAAGCGCTTCGCCGTGGAATGGACCAAAATACCGCAGAGCAACATTCGGGCAGCGTGTGACGGTTTCATTGGCCGTTTAAAGGCTATAATTCGTGACAAAGGTGACCGAACAAATCTAAACTTATTCTAAAATTTGATGCTATATTTGTTTTCATTCAATTTACTTTAAATAAAAATGTAAAAATTATGGCGTTTGACCTTGTTACAGTTTTTTTAATCAACCTGTATATGGAAGTTAAATAGAAATCTGAGCACATCTTGATAACATTTGAGAGATATATTTCTGAGTTGTATGATATATTTGGTACCAATTATCATTTTCTCGGAGTGCATTTGCGAATGTGAAGGAACTTAATAACAAAATTAAATGAACTAAAGTTTTATCTGAAAATTTGGTGTACTTGGTTCTAGGCTGAATTCGGTTCGATGCTTCGCAGTACGTTCTTTCTTACACATGTGGCGCACATTAAAATCGGACGAAAATATATTTGAGAGCTATATCTAAATCTGAACTACCACAACTTCGAGATATACAAAATGTTTCTTTCTTAGAAAACTTCCGTGTGAACTGCTGAACGTCTTTAAGATCGAAAAACACAGTTTTTTTGGTATATTTTATTTTATTTTGTGATAATTTCTAAAAACTATACATGCTTCTATTATGAATCTATTCCAGACTCGCGAGAATACTAATAGCGACAACGTGAAAAGACAGACTGATACACATGGCTACATCGGTTCAGCTCGTCGAGATGTACACAGTATGGTACGACCTGGACCAATATTTCAAGGTGGGACTAAATAAAATAAACCCTCGCCATACAGTAGTGAACGGAATAAATATGTGAGGCCAAAATCAATTATATCTATTTATACCTTCAGCCACATGGCTACAGAGGGTTTTAGATCCTAGGTCTCTTTTGACTAAATCCGTTTCAGGACATTTGGAGTCCCTCTGACTGGCTGATGCGCACGATAACTTTTGAAGGGAATATCTGATTCCGTCCAAGTTCGGAGATGGGCAATATCAGTCCACCCCTTCTGGGTCCTCCCCCACAAAAGCCCAACATCTTCATAGAAGGAGAAGGGATCATTCGATTTTGTGCAAACTTTGCAAATAACTATATTTTTGTCGATACTAAGTTGGTGCGAAAAATGGACACTATCGGCCCATTCCATCAATAGCATCCGCCACAAAGTGTCAACATTTTGAAAAGTGAAATAAGAGTCTTTTTGTCTTAAAATTTCACACATCGCAATATCTTTTTAACACAATATCAGGTGTGAAGATGGACTATATCGGACCACACCTTCCGGTACCACCCCCACAACGGTTCACAAATTTGACTAACAATGAAGCTCATTAAACGCGAAATGAGCATCCAATTCCTTTCGCACTTGCCACTAATACATTCAAATTAGTCCTACGATAATAAAAATTAAACTCAAACAAGTAAAAACACTGTAAGTTCGACCGGGCCAAAAATTGAATACCCTCAACCATTTGGAACGAAATCTGGCAATTCTCAAAAAAATTTCAAAAGTACAGAAAGTAACTGTTATATAGTGTCAGTACGACGACATGGACCTGCATAGGTAACATTTGTCATAAGCCATTACAATATTCAATGCGAATCTTATACCGAATATCGAGAGGTACCGTTATATGGAGCTATACGAAGACGTGGACCTGCACACACCATTTCCTGTCATAGGCTGCAGCGTCTATTTCGAATATAAAACATTAAAGTTGAAAGAATTCCGGTGAGTAATGTCGCTAAAATCAACCGAATATCCGGAGGTACCGTTATATGGTGATTATACGAAGACGCGGACCTGCGTGGCACATTTTCAATACCAAAAGTCCTGCAGACATAACATACATTTGAGTAAAATTTTATCAATCTAGTTAAATTCGTTCGATACCTAAATCGACATAGAATTTTATGCTGATCAGGAATATATATACTATGTGGGGTCTAAGATGTATATTATTACAAACGGAACGACAAACTTAATGTACCCTCCATACTATGATGGAGGGTATAAAAAGTACAGGTTTTACTTTTAAGAATTTAAGACCTCAAGTTCTTCCCACTGTACTTCTCTTAGTATTTTAGTTCTTTTGGCATTCTCGTCCCATTTTATGATAAAATATATTCCAATAAAAGGATAAGTTCATTCAATTCCAATTCATTCAATATTTTCCTTCAAATATTGTCCACAAACTTTTCCCGCCACTGTGCCCTACAGCCTCTTTCGTCGTTGTTGTTGTTGTTGGTAGACATTGTGGGCTATTTTTATAAAAGTTTAGCACTTTTTCACTAGAATTCTGTGGTCATGACAGTTAGACGTTTGTTTGTCATTTTGTTCGTATTTCCGTTTTTATATGGCCATCATGGTCTGGCCGAGCGGTGTGGAGAGTCTATATACTTTTTCCACTTATGTTTGACATTTGGAGAGAATGAAAACATTCAAACACAGATTGTTACAATTCAATTTTTACCCTTGTTCTGCCATTTACACATTCACGCAAACATGTACAAACACACGCACCAAGTGAACAATTCCTAGAGCCAAACATAACACTAACCCTCCATTAAGGTTTTGCGGATTAGGATGATGTTTATTTCGGGTTCCTTAAATGGGGGTAGTTTGGCTTAAATATTTTTCAAATTTAAAACGGGATGCGGAGATTGTAATAATGCTTTGTTGGATTTAATATCTATCGAAGAAATCAGGTGAAAGTGTATGAGAAGAAATGCGGAACCTTCATATCTCTTTTAGTTAATTAACAATTTTTTAGAAGAAAGATTGCAACTGGAATTAATATAGTTTCCCTTTTTCAAATTACTTAATTTTTCCTAAGGTTAAATTGAATAGGCTTCTCCCTTCCCTAGCAGTTGCATGCTCCAGTCTCTTCATTTAAATTCCCATTTATTAACATCCAAGTTCTCTCCCCATCGCTTCCAAGGATAACAACCAGCTAAAGGCTGCATTAAATTAATTTGTGTCCATTTAACACAATTGTTAACTAATGCAAATTTTCTTTGGCGACTCTTTTTTTCCATTCTGATAACTTATTGCTGCACTCAATTTGCCAGCGAGCACAAGGCAAGCCAGTAAAAGAAAAAAATTGAAAATTCTAAAAGAAAACTTTCTACTCCGCTGAAGTTCCATGGAAGGCATTGTCAGGAGACGACACTCTCTCTCTCACACACACAGAAAAAAAGTGGCTAAAAGTTTGTAATACTAAAAATATCACAGGGCGATGAATGTGAACGATGTGAATAATGTGAGAAGCAGGAGTACAAAGAAGAGGGAGAAGAAGAACCAGAAGAATGCCACCCACTTATTTACATTTCGAATATATGCCGCCAAAAGATGACAACCACTTTAGGCATGAATATTCCAGGAATGTTTTATCCTCAAAATGAGCTGTTTTTAATGGTGAACAGGAAAAACGAATTTAAATAAAGTTGAAACTCGATTATCCTACTTGTGTGTCTTTTATTTATTTATTTTTTTTTTTTTTTGAACATCCAGGATGTGGATAATTGAAAAAAGCAGTTAATAGCCTTATAATTCATGTAAAATAGTCGTTATGCTGGGTCAGCAGGTGATGAGGGTCGATAAATTCATTGTTTTGCTGAAGTGATGGTGTCAGTTTCAAATACCGTTCCAATATCCTAATTTTTGAGACAATGTATTTGACAAACAGCTATAAGGTAATTTTCAAAAATTTCGTACAAAATTGTAAGACTTCCAAAAATTATAAATGCAAAGCTTAACTATTTTTTTTACCCTCCACCATAGAGGGTATATTAAGTCTGTCATTCTGTATGTAACACCCCGAAATATACATTTAAGTAATTTTTGTCGATTTAACGAATACCGGTCGTCTGTGGAAATAGCTCTAGCTTCCGTACGAATTGAAGTAGTTTGATAAAATTTAACTCAGATGCAGGATTTTTGGTATTTAAGATTAGTTAAATAAGTCCATGCGTTGGTATTCGGTATTTTGATGATTTTTGCGACAACATTCACCAGAATTATTACAAATATTCTATTTGAAGTATCTAATGGGTACTTCAGCCTGTGACAGAAAATTGATTCCACAGCTCCACGTTCTTGTATAGCCCCTATATAACGGGACCTCCCTAAATTCAGTATTTTGTTGATTTTGCGACTTTATTCAACGGAACTTTTTCAAGTTTCGTATTTGAACATGGTAAATGGCTACTACAAAACTTGCATATTTAGGCCCTTGTTTTCTCATATACCCCAAAATAACAATAACTCCATATACCGGATGAGCTTAAAAAACTGCAACCAACTTCAGACTGCTGTCATTTCTAAGCCTCTCATCCAACAGCTGTTAAAATTATTCCAGTGACAGACCATTATATTGTTTACAAACGTACAAAAACATTTTTGGTGAGAATTTTCCAGAACAAAAGTTATTCGTAATGGAATTCAAGCGTGTTAGTGTGATTTCTTTATATTGGGCTGGAAAACCACAAGTGGCTATCGTTAGAGCACTCCAGCATTTAAATGTGAATAAATTTTTTGTGTCTCGTACCATCGCTCCTTACCCTGAGAGTAGTAGCGTAGCCCGACGTCAAGGAAGTGGACGGAAGAAAACGGCAACATCAGCAGAAATGGTTCGAAAAGAAAAGAAGCGACTTGATTGAAACCCTCGTCGCAGTGACCGAAAAATGGCTCGTGAGCTCGGGGTAAAGCCATTGAAATTCAAAAAAGTGCAAGAACTTACACCGAACAGAAAGAAAATAGACTCGAAAGAGCTAAATAGTTGCTTCGCTTGGCCGAAAGTGGTGAACTGCCGAATTTGGTTTTCTCCGTCTCCGATGAGAAAACATTCGTTGTCCAGCAGTTTGTAAACAAACAAAATGATCGTGTTTGCTTGCCAAAGAGGTCAGCTGAAAATGTGCACCTTCGGTTGGCCACCAGAACTCAAGCGCCGACCATGGTGATGGAGTAGGCCACCATAACAGCCGAGTGTCGCTTTCTGCTCATATTATTCGAACGTGGCATCAGAATAAATTCTGAATATTATCGCGAAAATATTATGGAGGGTGTATTAAAGACAGGACTCAGCACCATGGCATTCAGCACGCGACACCCAAGAATGGTTACAGAGTGAGGTTTCTCGCTTCATTTCCAGCGCACAATGTTGGAGGCCATCTCCGGATACCAATCCTATGGACGATTGTGTCTGGAGTATTTTGGAAAGCAAGGTTGGCACTAAAAAATACCAATGTGTCAATCACCTCAAGCAAGCGCTTCGCCGGGAATGGGTCAAAATTATTCGTAAAAAATGTGACCAATTCGAAAAAATCTAAACTTATTCTAAAATTTGATGCTATTTCCGACATTATTTGCTTTCATTCAATAAAATTTAAAAAAAAAGTAAAAATTATGGCGTTTGACTTTGTTGCAGTTTTTTTTATCTCACCCTGTATGTAAGGTTCTTTTCAAAAATACCGTACAAAATTGTAAGATTTTCAAAAATTATAATTTCAAAACCTAACTATTATTTTTTTTAATTTTGAGAAGTTTTTATTTGAAGTTTTACTTAAAAATATATATATACAGTTTATTTAAAAAATGCCCTTGACAAAATGTTGATTCATTAATTCCGATTTCTTTCTTTCATATTGCAGCATTTTCCAGATGACTTGGCTATAATTTGGTATGTATTTTTTTTTTATTAATTCGTTTAATCAACAAGTAACAACAACAACAAGGGTCGGTCGGGGAGTGTGATATGCAAATTGGAAACTTATTCTAATTTTTATGAACGTAGTTTAATAACAAAAATATTGACATTTGTAGAGTGACCCTGAGAAGTAGTTGAGCGATATTGAGTATTTTATTCCTGACTAATAACCGCCTAAGTTTCAGTTTTTTTAATTCCTGGTAGTGATATCCTACATCCTGGTAAATTAGGCCATGGAATGAATGTTGGTTCCTATAATAAGACAAGTTCATCTCCTATACCTGTACCTAGGTCTCTTTGGACCAAATCCGTTTCCGGATATTTGGAGTCGATTTAGCGATGCCCTTCCGTCTGTCTGGCTGGGCGCTCGATAATTCTCGCAGGGAGTATCCGACTTAGTCCAAAATTGGTATATCCTTCTATTATTATCAAACTTAAATCGAGTACGAAGATGGACAATATCAATCTACTCCTTCTGGTACGCCCCCCGCCAAAGGTCGAAATTTTCAAAGAAAATATTTTACTGCACAGAGATAGAAAGGATAATCCTATTTTACTCCAACTTTGCAAATCCTAACAATTGCTTCAGTTCAAGGTCAGGTGCTAAAATGGACAATAAAAAAAGTCTAAACCTCGCAATATTTATATCTTATTTATTCCCTCTGAACCTACCCATAGAGCGTCAACAATTTGAATAATCATAACAGAATTCAAAATATATTTAAATAATCGAATATTGGCAGAGGGTATACACCTGTCGGTAAAACCAACCGATACTTTTAACTTCTTACATAAAATTTCTTCACTTCAATTTCTTGACAGATCTGACGCACTTGACACTGCCGACGAAGGGGACACCCTCCTAAACACAAAAAGTGTTTTTAACTTATTATAAAATTAGTTGAGTTTGATACCGAAGATTCACACAATTGGTCCTACCGGCACCTGCACCGGGTACTAAATTTTCAAAACAAACAATATCGCTCGCAGAAAGAGAATGGTGTATCCGATAAAATTGACAGCTTTGACAGTTTGTAATAGGTAACATCTGCTCTTGCAGAAAATAGTCTATATATGTCCATATATTTATACCCTCCACTATACGTAGTATGGAGGGTATATTAAGTTCGTTATTCCGTTTGTAACTCATCGAAATAATGATTTTAGAAATAACAAAGCATATACATTCTTGATCAGCATAAAATTCTAGGAAGGTCACACTAGAGTTAAACGAATAATTCTAGGAAGCTAAAATTTTGCACAGATAAGTATTTTTTCTGCATTGGCTACATTGGTCCACGATATAGTATAGCCCGATATAACGGTACTCCTTGATATTCGGTATTTTGATGATTGTAGCCAAATTTTTAAATGAAATTGTCTGAAAATCCACAAAACGATTTCCTTCTAAGTACTTAACCGCCTGGAAGAGTATTGTCTATATAGGTACATAACGGTACCGCCCTATATTCGGCATTTTGTTTTTTTTTATTTTATTTTTTATTATTTTAGCTAAATTTTTCGATGGAATTGTCTAAAAATCCATACTAGAAGTTCTTCCTAAGCACTTTACCCCCTGTAAGAGAAATATCTGTATAGGTCCATGATAACATATAGCCCACATACAGCGGCATCCCCGATATTCTAAATTTTGACGATTTTTGGGACATTTTTGACGGATTTTTTTTCGCAAATTTTGTATTTAGAGTTCGTAATGGGTACTTCAAGCTAAAACAAATAGTTGCGTATGCAGGCCCATGTCTTCGTATAGCCTCCATATAACCTCCCAATATTCGGTATTTTGATGATTTCAGCTATATAATTATTTTAAATTTCGTATTTAGAGTTCGCAGTGGGAACTACAGTCTGTGATAGAAAAATGTCTATGCAGATCCAGGTCTTCGTATGGGCCCCATATATCAGTACCTCCCTATATTCTTTACTTGGACGATTTTAGGTACATTATTCACCGGATTTTTTCAAGTTTCGTATTTAATTATTGTAATGGCTTGCAACAAAACTTGCCTGTGCAGGTCCACGTCTTCGTATAGACCCCAATATAACAGCTATATTCGACATTTTTAAGTTTTAAACGGATTTTTTTTTTTTGAAAATTTCTAAATTCGTTTCAAATGGTAGAGGGTATTTAAAGTTCAGCCCGGCCGAACTTACTGCTTTTTTACTTGTTCGAAATTTTGTTTCCCAAGTTTGATTAAACATACCGGAACTTGGCCCTCACAGATATATCATCGAAATTGTTACATATGAAACTGTTGCCATGTCAAAAACAGAATATGATTCAAAAATGAACGCAATTTTAATGGACATGTGTACTTACAAACGTGTAAGAAAAGACCCAACAACAGGACTACAAGAGAAAAACAATAAATTAGTTACAAAATTATTTGAGTTAAAACTAATTGACGAGAAAGTGAAATATAACTTAATAAATAGAACGTCAATACCACCAAAGATATATGGATTGCCCAAAATCCATAAGGAGGGAACACCACTACGACCAATATGTTCATTTACAAATTCGCCGACTTATGAGTTATCTAGATATATACCAAAAATCCTAAAAGTATTGACAGTTGATTCAAAATACAACATTAAATATGCAATAGACTTCAAATTCAGGATTAATAACCAACATATTGAAGATGACGAAATTTTAATTTCATTTGACGTGGTTTCCTTGTTCCCAAGCATTCCAGTAAACTTGGCTATTAGTGCTATTAAAGATAGTTGGTCTATTATAAAGGAACATACACATATACCAATGGATCTTTTTATTGACATTTTGACAACATGTATTAAGGACGCTAGATATTTCGCATATAAGGATAAGATATATGAACAACAAAAAGGCATGCCGATGGGCTCACCTATTTCACCAATCATTGCTGATATAATAATGGAGAAACTTCTTGACGAAACTATGAACAAATTGACTATCAAACCCAGATTCTTGACAAAATATGTGGACGACATATTTTGCATCGTAAAAAAGGAGGAAGTGGAAAATACACTTAAGACGCTGAATATGTACAACAAACAACTACGGTTTACGATGGAGAGTGAATTGAATAATCAGTTACCATATCTAGATAGCTTAGTGCAAAGAGAAGGAAAAAAGTTGCTATTAGATTGGTACCAAAAGCCAACAGCCTCGGGTAGATTAATTAATTACCATTCAAAGCATCCGCGACGTATAAAAATCAACACGGCCACAAACTTTATCCAAAGGGTCTTGAAAATAAGTGACAGAAAATTCCATGCAAAGAACAAAATCAAAATCATAAAGATTTTAAAAATGAATGACTTCCCTAGTAACATTGTTAATGAATTGATTAAACGCGCTGAGGGTAATAGAGCATACCAAAATACAAAATTAGTGGAAAAGACATATAAAAGATCTACATATATACCAGGGTTTTCGGAAAGATTTTCTTTATCAAACATGTACAACAGTGAGAAGTATCAATTGGCATTCAGAAGCAGTAACACCAACATTAATTTCTTTAGTAGAACTAAAACAAAAATTCCACACGAGGATAAATCTAACGTCGTTTATAAGATTAAATGTAATGGGGACGGGTCCAACGTATGTCAGAAGGCATATGTTGGGACAACAAAATCTAAATTAAAAACTCGTATTAGCTCTCATAAATCGGACCAAAAGACAAAAACTAAACCCATAGAGCAAAAAACTGCCCTTGCTGCCCATTGCCAACAAGAAGGACATACGCCCAATTTCAAAGATGTCGACATCTTGGCACAAGAAAATAACTACAAACGTAGGTACATGTTAGAAATGCTACATATTATAAATGTACCTCCTAATAAACGAATGAACTACAAAACTGACACGGAACATTGTGCTCAAATTTATAGAAATGTCATCGAAAAGCATAAGAAAAATTAGTTGGAAAATTCGAGTAAAAAGGAAAGGATGGAAAAGCTGCATCACAGAACTTAAAATACAGAAGAGTTAAAATCCAATGTAATTATCGTTATATTGTTTTGTTTTATTTATTTATACTAAATGTTAATTGTTTTTTCAAGTCAAATCCCTGATGATGACTATCGAAGATAGTCGAAATATCGGACAAATAAATTAATATATAAAAAAACAAATTCGTCTGTTTTTTTTTAAATTCTGACCTCGAGCCAAACGAAAAACCAGAAGAAAATACGGCTAAGGATATTTAAAGTTCGGCCTGACTTTGACAACTGTGAACATGTAAAGAATTACGTTGTACAACAATCATTAATTCTTTTCACATCCTTTAACATTTTTGTAAATTCTGCCAAGTCATTTGATAGGGTCAAAAATATTTCGTATTTCAATTTTATTTTTCATTGAAAAAATGCAATTTTAAATGTTTAAAAAGTTTTCATTGTCGCCCTGTTGCAACACATGGAATGACAATTTTCATCAACCCGACGTCTATTTTCAACATTTCATTTTTTAGCAATTGTTGTCTTTTTTCGTTATTCGTTTCAGTTTCAACAACATTTTGCAATTTTTTCTACTCTTTCCTCCGCATCAGTTTGTTTTCAGTTCAGTGAATGTTTTATGTTCTCCACCAGACGCTGGAGATGATATCACATCACTGGTCTTGTTTTTCAACAAATTTCGCTCGTGTTGTTGTTTTTTGATGAAAATTTAACCCCTCACTTTTTGTTGTTGTGTGCTTTAAATAGTTTGCTTTCTTTTTGCAAACTTTTGTTCAAGAAGATCTACGTACATTCAATTGCAGTTGCACTTGCAGTTCAAGAGATGGAACCGGAGATAATATTCACCCAATGCATCCATCTCTTCGGCACTGCACCCCACACTTACAAATGCGTGCATTCAAGCACTTGTTAATTTGACCATTCAATTTGAGTTGGAAATTTGATGAGAAGTCAACATCGAGAAAACGAAACGCATTGCTAGCCCACATTTTGCCGAGACGAGGAGATACTCGTACGTATTGCAATTTAACGTCATTTCAACGATGCATGCCACACTCACACTGGCACACATCCAGGCGAAGAAAATTCTGCTCTTATTTCACTTCTCCATTTAAATGTCTTATATATCTCTGAGGGAAGAAGGAAAGGGCGAGAGAGAGTGTTTGAGTGTGTGACGACTTGGCTGGTAACGAAAATATGCTATTTGTCGTTGTACGTATTTTTCTTATCCTCCCCAAACGATGCGAATCCAGTGCACTCCAATGTAAGTGGATGGGCGGAGGGGGCGGACAGATGGATGGTTGGTTGGATAGATGATATGCAGCTTCTGAGGAGCAGCATGGCGTGTAATGGTAAATGAATGCATGTGCGATTTTTGCATTTAGAGTGTGACGCGTTGAGATATTAATATTGTGCTTGTTGAATTAGACACATCGCATGTTGTGCATTCGTCATTTTGTCGTTCCGTCTTCTGGAAAGGTTGGATGTTTGGTTGGTTGCTTGCTTGGCTGATGGTCTTATAAACTATATTTTGCAACATATTTGTGTTGCTCTCATAAAGGTAGCGCTTTTGCAATTTAATACCGGGGTATTGGGTTGTTCGGTACACATATATATGTAAGGTATTCTTGAATGTTGTAGGTAAAGAGCATGGCGTGAGAATTTCGCACTTTCCAAGTTAGAATATTAAATTTAACTTATTGTACCAAGTTTAAGTTGAATGACATTTGAGTAGAGGAAAACGGTGAAATTTAGGAAATATTCTGGCATCATATAGCGGGTCGACAAAATGATATCCTATACCACATTGCATAATTAGTACAGCTCCCGTAACAAAAAAGTCTATATTGGGAATTTAAGTGAATTATATCATGCCAACCTTTATTGAATGTGTATCGTGGCTTTAGAGTATTTATAATTCGGTTTTAGAGGGAACTAATATACTGGAGGTATATCCAACTCTAAACCGATGTTCACCAAATTTGTCTTTCGTATGTCTACTACAAATAACACTGCTGTATAGTGCATTATATGACTCCAAAAAAGCTTATTTAAAAAAAAACGTATCGGAGCTATAGATGTATGGGCATCGAGTTTCACAAAATCTTGTATTTGCTTCCAGATTCAACTCCAATTTACGCCTACGCATTTTTTGCGCAATTAATGTGAAATAGAATGAAGATATATATATTGGAACTTTCCAAATTTGAACTAATCTCAAAAACTTGGCAGAGGTATTTCTGAAGTGTACCTGATATCTGCAACCAAATATCTTTGTTGTGGGGTGCATAAAAGACAGTGGAGGATTTAATCACCAAATCGGATGAAACATATATGCAGAGTGAGATAAAAAAACTGCTACAAAGTCAATCGTCAAAATTTTAACATTTTTTATAAATTTTATTAAATGAAAGCAAAAATGTCGGAAATAGGACCACATTTTAGAATAAGTTTATATTTGTTCGAATTGATCATCTTTGGTACGAATTATGGCCTTCAAACGGCCAATGAAACCGTCACACGCTGCCCGAATGTTGCTGTGCGGTATTTTGGCCGATTCACGGCGAACCGCTTTCACAAAGATTATTAAAATTTACCCGACACTTTGGTATTTTTTAGTGCCAAACTTGCTTTCCAAAATACTCCAGGCACAATAGTCCAACGAATTGGTATCCGTAGATTTTGGCGGCCATTGTGCGATGAAAATTAAGCGAGGAACCTCATTTTGTAACCATTCTTTGGTGGCGCGTGCTGAGTGCGACCTGTTGGAATGTCCAAGGTCTGCGGCCAAATTGTTTGTGTGTCCAAGGCTTTAATTCACCCTCCTGAATTCTGATGCCACGGTTGATTAATAAGAGCGGAGAGCGACCATTGACTGTTATTGCGGCCAAAGAATTGCTTAGATAAAGGTAGTCTTAAAAAATATATATTTTTTAATTTTTAACTGGGAAGTTTTACAAAGATTATTAAAATTTACCCGAAAGTCCGAGGCACAAAAAATTTAATTTTTGTTAGAAAGTGTTTAAACCGGGTTTCCACAATTTTTGTTTATGAAGTTCCTAAAAAACCAGTTCAAAAGAATCAGTCCGTTTTGCCGATAGATGCCTACCCTCAGCCAATGTTCCTTTATTAAAATATATTTTTGATTGCGTTGTGATTGTTCAAAATGTTGATACTTTATGGGAGCATATCGTATATCGGAACGTATCAGATTTGGACTATATCGATAACTTCCTTGTGATGTGATAATTTTTGGAAAATCGTTAAAATGACTGACGTATTTTGACGGACTGAAGTATTTTACTTTATCTTATAATGATAAAAAATATTGGAATGTGAAAAATTAAATGAAAATTGAATTTTATGCCATTAGTTGTTAATCAGAATTTTAGCCATTTGTACCAAAAGAAGCAGCACATCAAATCTCTAGCATATTTCGATATAAATATTGAAAATTGTGACCATTTGTTGAGGAGGTACCAGAAGGAGTGGTCCGATATATTTCACCTTCGACTCAGATATTGTGCCACACATGATCTTTTTTGATAAAAATATTGGGATGCGCCGATTTTTAAAGTACTCGAAAGTTTTTTCGCTTTTTATAAGCTTCATGGTTATTGGATATGTTGACCCGTTCTGGAAGAGGTACCAGAAGGAGCTGATCAGATCTTGTCTTAATAAACATATTGGGATGTATGCCATTTAAAGGCATTCGGCCATTTATTTCTCATTTTATATGAGTTATAAATTTTTCGAATTTGATCCAGAAGAAGTGAAGCGATATTGCTCAAGTCCCAGCTCAATCTAAGTTTGAAAATAATATTATGATGTACCAAATTTGGATCAAATCTTCAAGAGCTATGGTCTAACAGCCACTCAGCTAGACGTAGGACACCCCTAGTTCGCCTCCAAATGTCGTGATACGGATTTGGTCTAAGGAGATCTTGGGTTTAAAACCTTTACTTCGATGTGACACGTTTTGGTCGTATCAAAACATATCCATATGGTTTAGGATATGAACGATTAAAAAATTGAGGGAGTCCTTGAAAAAATATTTTTTTCAATACTTAATGATTTTTTATCAGAATGTTATTTTTTAAATCTACGATTTTTTGCCGTGAAGCCCTTATAAAAATAAAATTTTGAATAGAAAATTCTTTAGCATATCCATTTAATATTTTAGTCAGGTTGCCAATAAAGATTTTGTCGCAGAACAATCAGAAGAATCTTTAAAATCCTGCATAGTTCGCTTAGAAATCTTGATCTTGGAAAATCTACAATTGTCGGTTAACATTTCTTTAAAACCCATTCTCAAAAAATTTGACAATTAGTTCTTTATTTATGATTTTTTTTATCTATTTATTAAAAAAAAATATTTTCAAAAGTTCACGAAGTTTTAACAAAAGTTCCTTGGTATATCTTTGAGAAAAAAATGGGGTTTTCCAGTTTTTAAAACCAGTCCTTTCTTTTCTTTCTCATGATGTCCTTTCAAAAAAAACTTCTTTTACAACGAAATCCTTAAAATCCCTCAGCTTAGCCAGTAAATTATTAAAAACAAATTTTTAGAAAATATAAACCGAACAAAAAAAAGAAACAAATCCGAGACATCCATGGTTTTCCACCTGGGTGACCTTACACACATTTTCTTCAAGTCATGATTTTTAGCACAAAGGCCTTAAAAATGTTTTTAACCAGAATGGAAGTTCAAAGCAAAAATTCTAGTATGTTTGCCTGGGAAAATTAAAAAAAACGTCCAAAAGACTTTGCATCAAGTCAAAGTTTGCCAAATATAATAAAAGGTGAATAAAAAGATTCAAATTGGTGATCTAGATCTCTTCATCATGCGACAGGTCGTATTTATGGACCAATCTTCTAGAAAATTTACATGAAGTTGCGGTACGGATTAAAATTTAACCCTATTGTCTTTTAGATTTAGTTAACCCGTAAATCTGAAAAAAAAATAAAAAAAGTACTGATGTTGCAGTTGCTCTACAGATAACAATTATGGAACAGTTGACGGAATTTTGCATGGAGACAAGGCAGAAGCCTACTAAGGCCGAAGTCAACATTGGGATTTATGAAGTTTGGAAAAATAGAAACTAATATCACATGTGATGGTACCGATATATTCCATTACTGCTTCTTATCCAATATTGACAATATTATTTGGAAACGTAATGGTTATAATTTTCCAAAATTGTAATCCTTTCTGAGGGTGGAAATGGGGCATCATTTTAAATATATTTTATATTTTCCCACCTGGTATTAACTCAATTGTAGAATACATTGACATGAAATTGTTTTATTGACTTTTGAAATTTTGGATGATTACAGGGAAATTTGGGTCGACATAGATTCTTGATACGCTGGATCAAATTAAATATTGCCGAAAAATTTAAATGTGCGAAATTTAATGAAAATTTGATAATAATGGCGTACGAGAATACTCGAATTTTTTACCACGCAATTTTTTTTAAGAGGTATGACTATTTTTATTTATTTATTTATTTTTTTTTTTTTTTGAAATATTTGTGGTTTTAGAAGGAGTGGACTGAAATGCCCATCTTTAAACTCCTTCTAAGTTTGATAAAAATTTAACCTTGAATCTTCAAATTTAAATATCATTTTGTAAATATTTTTGCGTTGTTTAATGTCATATATTTCTAAGAAACCACTACTTTTCTTGCCACACATCTCTTTGGAATTTCATAAAAATAAAATCTCTTATGATCCAGAATTGCATGTTTCAATAATGCCATTTAACGATAGAGGTCTCGCTTGGTCTTGGCTAGTGGGTTTGCCCGCCATAAAATGCCTGGTTTGGGCACACGTACATTCTGTTCCGTTTTGTTCTTACATAGCATTTCAGCTTTGGGAAGAACTTTACAATTTCAATTAAAACTAAAGGTTCCTCTGAGGGCTGCAGCAGCCACGAAACAAACAAACAAAACAAAAATAATTGATGCAAAGCCCTCCTGCAATGTGTGTGTGGAGCTGTAGAAGCGAAAGCAAAAGCTGCAGCAGCTACAACAGTAATGCCACACCACACCAACAGGATGATGATGATGGCGATGGCGATGGTGGTGTTGGACGAGAACATGCAACTCATAAAAATAAACAATTCTCTGCAATGTGCAATGCGCTTTTCGTATCCTTGAGCAGTGTGTGCATGCACATGAGTGTGTGTGTGTGTGACTGCGTGTTTCGTCGATTGGCATCAGTATTCCCCAGTTACCTCCCGAAAAACATAAACACCAACGAAATGAACAACATTGTATGGACTTAAATAAAGAGGTTAACAAGTAAAGGTGCAGCAGCAGCAGCAGCATCAGTATCATACCATTGTCCTTTCGTCAGTCCATCCGCCCACCACCAAAAGCCCAGTTGCTAGACCACAGCCAGCTGAATTCGATCGTTTGTTGGCAATGTCAAAATGAAGGTAAGGTAAACCCAAAGAGTCTATCACCCGCATTAGAATGCAATAATACGGTGTAATACCCACACAGTGGGTGATAATGTCAATGAAAAGAGAATTATTTATTTGAAAATTCATTTCCATAGCCAACTTCAAATTCGTTTTGGAAATTGATCCAAAAATATAATTTTCGATTACGAATAAATGCTTGGATTTTGTCGAAACTAAACACGTACGGTCAAACACATATGGTTCTAAATAATTGTAAAATTGGTTAAACAATTTTTTTCTGCCAAAAATATCGAGAATGGGATATGATGACCCACTCCCTCTATTACCGGGTGGAAACATTGGTTCCCATAAGATGGGAACAGATTTTTCGGCTATCAATACTAAAAATTACACGGCAAATTTTGGAAAGAGAAAATAATTCCAAAAAACCATAAGAGATATATGAGAATTTATTAGCTATGGAAATAGTCCAGAACAAGTTTCGATAAAAAGGGTAGAACAATTTTTATGTCTTCAATAAGGCGACTGGATCAAGAGCCCGAAATAGCGACCCAAAGTTAATGGTATGCAATGGAAAATACCGAATATCTGGCAGCAACCTTTTATTGGGGCTATCCCTAAATTGGGACCTATAAGGATAGCTTATTTTGTGTGAAAGACATAAAAAGGAGTAGACCGATATATCACATTGTTATTCTATATAAAATGTCGACAGAAATATTGAAGGTGTGTAGTTTGAAGTGAATTGGTGAATCATTTGGATGGACCAAAAATATCCATATTTCAATATAACTCAGATATAAAAACATTAAGACTAAGACACCTAACCTCTTAGAAGCACTACAAATATCTTTGCCAAATTTTATTAATTTATTTTGAAAATTTTAACTTCATTTTTATTCATTAATTATACCATCAGCCATATGGCGACAGTGTGTATGTATACGGCCAAAACATGCGTCATCGAAATAACGGTTTCAGACTCTGCGTCTCTTTGGACCAAATCCGTTTCAAGGCATTTGAAATCGATCTAAGGGTGTCCGTCCGTACGTCTGCATGGCTGGTGCGCACGATAATTCTCGAAGGGGGTATCCGATTTTATCTAAAATTAGTACATCGTGATATTATTATTAAACTTAGATCGAGTTCGGAGATGGACAATATCTGTCTACTGCTTCTGGTACCTCCCCCACAAAAGGTCAAACTGTTCAACGAAAATATTTTGCTTCTTAAAAAGAGAAAGGCTCATCCGATTATGCTCCAACTTTGCAAAGCATAATATTTTCTTTATTATTAGATCAGGTGAGAAAATGCCCAATATAGGCCCACTCAATCAAGTACTTACTCACAAATGGTCAAAATTTTGAATTAATATATCTATTGTAAATGTGAGAAAAGCTAATTGTGTTCAAACTACATATACAATTATATTTTTAACAGAAGAGGTTTTAGTGTGAATATGGACTATATCGGTCCACTTTTGGTACCTGGTACCTCCCCCCACAATGTGTCACAATTTTGAATAACCATGAAGTTTATAAAACTCGAAATGAGCATCCGGTTTCTTTCCAACATTCTCATTACAAAATATCTTCCGAGGATGGAATATATAGGACCACACCCTCTGGTACCTCCCCTATAATGTGTCAAAATGTTGAATAAATATATTTCTAATAAAATGCGAAATAAGCATCAGATTTTCTTTAAATTTGATACATCCTAATATTTTTGCTAACACAAGAACTTCCCGTACAAATAGTCAAAGTTTTGAAGGAAAAATGATATATAAATTTATAAAACGCGAAACAAGCATTCAATTCTCTTTAAATTTTACACATTCCACTAATTATACTTGCGCAAGATAGATACGGGCCAACCCTTTTGAGCTCCAAACTATTTGCGTAAAAATCCAGATTATTAATCGGAATTGTTTCAAATTTGGTATTTAAAGTTCGTACTGGATACTACAGCCTATGCAGGTCCACGTTTTGGTATAGCTACATTATTCACCGTTTTTTTTTTTAAGTTTCGCATTTGAATATTGTTATGGCTTACGACAAAAGTTGCCTTTGCAGGTCCATGTCATCATATAGACCCTAATATATCGGTTACATTCAGTATTTTTACAATTTTAACAGAATTTTTAACTGATTTTATTTTTTTGAAATTGCCAAATTCGTTCCAAATGATGGAGGGTATTCCAAGTTCGGACTGGCCGAACGTACAGCTTTATGATGAACGTCATAAATATTTATTTAAAGATACTAAGGCATAGTTAGCTTGGTATTCCTCCAACCGTGGAAGCCTTAGATTCGCTGAAGAAATCTGCCATGAAGCCGATGATAGGGCGATTTAGCACATCGAGATTCGAAGCTGGGCTATTTTCTTATAAAATTCATGATTACGCGCCAACTAATTTTCTTATAAAGACCGACATAATGTTATTTTCCAATAAAGTCCGCGAATGGATACCAAAATTCAAAATTCACGGTTTGACAGCATATGATTTTCAAACAAAATTTGAGATTCGCAGCTGGACTTTTTTCTAGTTGAAGCCGCAATTGGGCGCCAAGTCATTTTCTTGAAAATGCATCTTCTATTCCATTACTGTGAGATATTAAAATTTTTAATATTTGTTAATTTTTATACTCTCCACCATATATAGTATGGAGGGTATATTAAGTTCGTCATTCCACTTGTAACTCGTCGAAATAATAACTTTGGACATAACAAAGTATATATATTCTTGATCAGCGTAAAATTCTAAGCACTGTCCGTCTGTTGTAATCACGCTGGATTAAAAACCGATAAAGATAGAAAGCTAAAATTTTGCACAGATCAGGAAATGGGCTATATTGGTCCACGATTTCGTATAGACCGTATGCAGACTCACGTCTTCGTATAGCCTCCATGTAACGATACCTCCCAATATTCGGTATTTTGATGTTTTTAGCGACATTATTCACTGGAGTTGTTTCAAATTTCGTATTTAGAGCTCGTAATGGGAACTACAGTCTATGACAGAAAATTGTCTATACAGATCCAGGGCCTCAACTCATGTTCTATGAAAACATTTATAAAATAAAGAAATGTGAAAGAAAAATTGTATAAAGGAAATATTTTTCATTTCATATTTTCTAGAACAAGAATCCAGCCCCAGGTCTTCGTATAGGCCCCATATATCAGTACAATTTGTACCGAAATTGTTTGAAATTTCGTATTTGGAGTTCCTATAGCCTGTGGCAGAAAATTGTCCTAGTCTTCGTATTTTCATTCAATTCAGTATTTTTATGATTTAAGCTACATTCTTCAACGATTTTTTTATTTTCAAGTTTCGCATTTGAATACTGTAATGGCTTATGACAAAATTTGCCTATGCAGGTCCACGTCTTCGTATAGACCCCAATAAACTTTTTGTAAGATTCCAAATTCGTTCCAAAAGGTGGAGGGTTTTCAAAGTTCGGCCCTTACTTCTGCTTTTTTACTTGTTTATGTTACAAAGGAAGTCAGATCAATGGTGACACAGCTGTACATTATGCATAGATGTTGGCAAGCACCTCACAAAACGACCAGTGATTCTTTTAGCCCTCAAACTGAATATTTTTGGTATTTGTTAAAGTACCAGCCATATTTTTCAACCCCCGTGACAGAAAGGTATAAACTGCAGTCAAAATTCGAATACCTCGAATTAAGAAAGTAGTGATATATCAGCAATACATTATTCCAATCTGCTTCCTTTATCTCCCACTGTGCCTCAATCTTGCCATTAACGTCGTCAACAGTGTGTTGAATGTGTACCGGCTGTATTTTTGTGTTACCTATGTGCATTGTCGCCTTCAAGTGAAAAGAGAAAGAGCGAAAGCTGGAGCAATAGACCCACAAAAAAACCCATATATTGCTGTTCATGGTCATATTAAAGTGCACAAATGGATGGAAGGATGGATGGACGTGTTGTGATGTTGTTGTTGCTTTTTTGCTTTGCTCTTGATATTGTTGCGCTTAATCGTCTGTTAAAACATTTCACATTGTTATTTATGTCCATACAATGTGAATTAAATATATATGTCCCTGTGTCAATATCTTACTGGCACACACGCTCCACCGGTCAGATGTGTAGGTGGACATTTAGTGTTGGTGTGGGTTTGTTTATATGCACCATGGATGTGGCCAAACGTGAGGGGGTTATGGAAAAATGCAAGAAATCTTCATATATCATCATACCTTTCACAGACTATCCTTTTTCGTGGAATAGTTTCGTTATATGCTCCCGTATCCTTGTTTATCCTTCTCTCGAAATTTATTTATTTATTTTACTAACAATAATTTATATTTATCCTTTGAACACTTAAATCTCTGTTATCAAATATTCCGTGCAACACACACTCGACAACTACCGTTTTAGTTAAAACACCGATAATCCTGAAAAAGGATTTAAAAATATTTCGCTCATCATAAATTGGCTTTACGATTTATTATTCATGACTTTTTTTCGGATGACTTTATTCCACTGCCTGAATAATTAAACAATTGTAATTTATTTGCATTTATCCCACAAATTACGACATGTTAAGATCTTTCAATAAATTAACACTCTAACTCTCTCTGTGTGTTGTGATACAAATTGAATTGGATTATGAATATTTTATCATCTTCAACATCACAAAATTCAGACACATCACAAAAAACACAGGCCGTAAATTTCGAAACACGTCTGGGTCCGGCGCAAGCTTAAATCAAACTGAATTTTCCTAACAGGCTGTTGGTGTTTAACATTTCCATACCAGGGATGCGCTTCGTGAATGTTCGTGGCAATTTCGGCTCTTTGTTATTGGTTGATTGTGCTGGACTCAGAGAGAGAGTTTCGTTGAATTAACTGTATCAGCGAAAATGAAGTGAGAGATACACTCACACACACACGCAACACAATGAGAATGAGAGCACGAGAAACTGAGAGAGCCCAAGGATAACACCGCAGTAGACATATAAACATTGGATAACAGTGTTGCTCTTGTCCGTATTGTTTGAGTGCCATTTTAAATCATATGAACAACTATGACCTACCTCAAGGATAATGAAGAAATTCCAATGGTTTTTTGTTCAGTGTGTTCGTCGCACATATAGACAGCGACCATAACAGACATGACACTCATTTTTCTTGGTATTTACACAGTTTTAATGTTAACTTTTTTATTAGCTTAACGAGCTTGGCACCATCGAAGGGAACAGGTCACTATACTATGGGAAATGTAAAAATAATACAAGAGGCAGGAGTTATGATATCCTAGAGCAATTACCAAAACATAGAGCAATGGGTATTTTACATTCACTAGAACACCAATATTTCTTTTGGAAAAGATCAATATATCTTTTATTTGATGGGCTATTATTCTATAACAGACCCCAAGGACACCCATTTAATAGAGGACCCTATGTCTTCTATTATAAAACAGACCCTGAGCCCTTATATTCTACAGAAGATCTGGAAGTCTTCTATTCTATATAGAAGAGAATGAGGACTTATATTATTTATAGAAGACATCGCCGATTCTATTTGGTAGAGCCTGAGGTGTCTTATATGCTTTCCAAGAGCCTGAGGCGTCTTCTATGTTTTAGAAGAATCAAGAGCCTGAGGCGTCTTCTATGTTTTAGAAGAGCCTGAGGCGCCTTCTATGTTTTAGAAGTTCCTGAGGCGTCTTCTATGTTTTAGAAGAGCCTGAGTCGCCTTCTATGTTTTAGAAGAGCCTGAGGCGCCTTCTATGGTTTGGAAGAGCCTGAGGCGTCTTCTATATTTTGGAAGAGCCTGAGGGCGTCTTCTATGCTTTAGAACAGCCTGAGGGCGTCTTCTATGCTATGGAAGAGCCTGAGGGCGCCTTCTATTCCATAGAAGACCCTAAAGCGTATTCTACCACATAAAAGACCCTGAAGCGTCTTGTATTCCATAGAAGACCCTAAAGCGTCTTCTATACCCTAAAGCGTCTTTCAATCCATATTCCATAGAAGACCCTAAAGCGTCTTCCAATCCATATTCCATAGAAGACCCTAAAGCGTCTTCTAATCCATAGAAGACCCTGAAGAGCCTTTTATTCCATAGAAGACCCTAAAGCGTCTTCCAATCCATAGAAGACCTTAAAGCGTCTTCTATTCCATAGAAGACCCTGAAGCGTCTTCTATTCCATAGAATATCCTGAGGTCTTCTATAGAAGACTCTGAGGTATTCTATTGAAAACTCTGAGGTCTTCTATAGGAGACTCTGAGGTCTGCTACAGGAGACTCTGAGGTCTTCTATTGAAGTGTCTGAGGTCTTCTCTTGAAGACTCTGAGTTCTTCTATGGAAGACTCTGAGGTCTTCTATGGAAGAATCTGAGGTCTTCTATAGGAGACTCTGAGGTCTACTATGGAAGAATCTGAGGTCTTCTATAGAAGACTCCGAGGTCTCCTGTGGAAGACTCTGAGGTCTTCTGTGGAAGACTCTGAGATCTTCTATGGAAGACTCTGAGGTCTGCTATTGAAGACTCTGAGGTCTTCTATGGAAGACTCTGAGGTCTTCTATGGAAGACTCTGATGTCTTCTATGGAAGACTCCGAGGTCTTCTATAGAATACTCTGAGGTCTTCTATAGAAGACTCTGAGGTCTTCTATGGAAGTCTCTGATGTCTTCTATGGAAGACTCTGAGGTCTTCTATAGAAGACTCTGAGGTCTTCTATGGAAGACTCTGATGTCTTCTATGGAAGACTCTGAGGTCTTCTATGGAAGACTCTGAAGTCTTCTCTGGAAGACTCTGAAGTCTTCTCTGGAAGACTCTGAGGTCTTCAATGGAAAACCCTGTGGTCTTCTATGGAAGGCTCTGAGATCTTTTATGGAAAGCTCTGAGGTCTTCTATGGAAAACTCTGTGGTCTTCTATGGAAGACTTCAATGGAAAACTCTGAGGTCTTCTATAGAAGACTCTGAGGTCTTCTATAGGAGACTCTGAGGTCTTCTACAGGAGACTTTGAGGTCTTCTATAGGAGACTCTAAAGACTTCTATTGAAGACTCTCAGGTCTTCTATTGAAGACTCTGAAGTCTTCTGTGGAAGACTCTGAGGACTTCTGTGGAAGACTCTGAGGTCTTCTGTGGAAGACTCTGAGGTCTTCTATGGAAGACTCTGAGGTCTTCTATGGAAGACTCTGAGGTCTCCTATGGAAGACTCAGAGGTCTGTGGAGAAACTTAGATATTCTAGAGAGGTCCTGAGACCTTTTATCCTACAGAAGACTCGAAGATCTTCCATTCTGTAAAAGAAAATGAGGTCTTCTATTCAATAGAAGACATTGAGGTCCTCTAAACAATAGAAGACAGTGAAGTCTTCTATTCTCCAGAAGATCCCAATGTCTTCTATTCTATAGAACACCCCAATGTCTTCTATTTTATAAAAGACCCCAATGTCTTCTTTTATGTAGATGACCCGAAGGTCTTCTATTTTCTAGAAGACACCATAGTCTTATATTCTGTAGAAGACTCAAGGCTCTTCTATTCTCTAGAAGATTCCAAGGTCTCCTATTATTTAGAAGACTACAAGGTAGACCCTGGGGTCTTCTTTTTTTTTGGAAGACTCGAATGTCTTCTATTCTATAGATCACCCTGAGGTGTACCATTCTAAAGAATACCATGAGGTCATATATTTTGTAGGAGGCCCTGACGTCTTTTATTGTATCGGAGGCCCCAAGTTCTTATGTTGTAGATAAAACGCTGAGTTTTTCTACTCTATGTAAAAGTCCCTGGGGTATTCTATGATCTGTAGAGGACCCTTAGGTCTTCTATGCTTTGTAGAAGTCCCTGAGGTCTTCTATTCTATGTAGAAAACCCAGAGGTCTTCCCATGTCCGCTCTTCTAAAGAAGACTCGGAGGTCGTCTATTCTAGAGAAAAACTTGTTGTCTTTTTTTATAGAAGACCATGGGTTCCGCTTTTCTATAGAAGACTATAGAAGACCTTCAGCTCTGGTCAGAATGAGGTCTACTATAGGAAACCCCCATGTGTCCTATTCTAAGGAAGATCCTAAGATTTTCTGTTCTCTTGACTGTGGAAGACCAATATTTTTTTTATTTTCTAAGATTATTTAGCTGTTATTTTTTTAATTTTAATTGCCTTAAACAAATATTTCCAATTTCGCAAGACATCCTTTAAGGACTCACTTAAGATATGAATTTGAAGGTATTACCCACACCTCCATTCATATCGCATTTAATGTGAACAGTATCGAAATTCTTGAGCATCCTTGTTCAATGTGCATGGGCTATGAACGCCCATTCCCTACCGGTCAACCTTTATAATGCTAATGTATTCCAAAGCAATTTTTAAAGTTTACCTTGGCTGCCTTGCTCGCGAACTTTTACCTTTTCGGTGTTCTTTTGTTCGGCTTGCACTTGGGCCTAACATTGTACTACAAATACAATTACAATGGGTGGGGAGGGAAAGGGAGACTTAATGCACTGGTAAATTATGGCTTTTGTCCTTAATTGAATTTTCAGGTGAAACATTTGGAAGCATCAGGTAAAGGTGTTATTTCTTCCTCCTCTTTGTTGCTCCTTTGCAATTCCTTTTTCCATTCTTTTTTTTGTTTATTCACAAAAATGAATGAAATTTATTGCCATTACCTCTTTGCTTCGAAAAGCAAGGCCATGTATTTATATTCTTTCCAATTTATATATTTTACCAAAAATATGAAAGCCACAATATTAATTTTTACCACAAGTTTATTTAAAAGAAATTCCTATTTTGGAAAATTTCAAATAAATATAATGGATTTGTGTAAATTTATGCACACACACACACACTTCATCTGCTTATTGACAGCAAGTGCAGTAGATCCATTTCACTTGCAAATTCCAGGTGAATTAGCTTTGACCACAACAAATTGACTTATTCGTCAATCCACTTGGGCAAATTATTCCATGGCCTAGGAATTAATTCAAATAATCTTCGGAAAGACCACATAAAACCAGAGAAGGAAAATTGTATTCCATTTGCGTTTTGATTTATCCCTGTTATGGAAATGTTTGACAAATTGTCATAAGTGCCAGACCCGCTCTACCCTTCTGCTGGGCAATATGTCAAAGGTTTAATGTGCCACTTAAATCTATTTAAAATATTTCCCAAAATAAGTTTAGCATAATCATAAACAACATTTGGCAACCACATTATATCTGAGAAATTAAAAATTCTGCATTGGTTTAGATTGGACAGCAAAAGCAAGGAATGTTACAGTGTCACAAGAAAAATGTGTGTATTTTGAGGGCTAATAATTTCGAGTGTTATTTGTTGGCCAATAGTACAGTAGGTGGCAAAACGTATTTGGAATGTTTGTAGAAATTTTATAGTTGTATTTCGATTTCAGTACATTGCTGCCGGAAAAAGAGACGATTGCTGCTTTGCTGGGCAAATTAAATTTGTTATTCCGCTTGTAATATTTGTCAGAGACCTCACAAAAAACAAAGTTGTTATATCCTACAACTCCTTGTGTTGGGGGTATTATAAGTTTGATTGGACCAAACATTATGTAACACCGAGAAATACTGGTGCTGTCCATAGGAAGTTAAATGGGGATCTGAAACAATGTATGGCCGTCTGTCCATCTCAAATTTTAATCACGATACAGGTCGCAATTATGACCCGAGCCTCACGAAATTTTGTATAGAGGTTGTGTTAAAGTCAGAATAGAAGTCTACAGATGATCGCAAAATATTTAGGGGATGAAATTGACCAAAACAAAAAACAATTATAGAATTTTGCATTGGTCTGGAGTTTAGAGCTGGACAGAAGCCTACCAACTTGGATGGTCATCAAATAATATTTATCGGGTAAAATAGACTATAACTTTTATGCAAAAAAAACGAAAATATCCATTATATTTCCGAAACCTAGGTATTCCCTGCCTTACCCTCTGCCAAACTTTAACATCGCTCTTCACTAATAAGCAAACGTTGTTTTTATAAAAACAAAAATAAAGGGATTAAGCCTGACCATTTTGCAAAAAAACAAAAATTAAAACTCGAATATTTGTAATTGCAGCAAAATCACAAATACTCGAAAAGATCACTTCTGACCCTACATTTAGGTTGATATCCCAAATATCGCATATATGGTAAAATATATACAATCTCATATATCAAGGAAGGATATGTTAGTTAAGTCGCTTAAACCTCAAGAACTGCTGGATGTAGAATAAAATCAAGAAAAATCGCATAAAAAGATGCTAATCAAAATGCTAATATTTTTCTGCAATATTTTGTAATACAGGTAGCACGATTCAGATGAAATTTTGCAAACAATATTTAAAAAGGACGAACCGTATTGAAAATGGTGAGAATCGGTTCAAATTTGGATATAGCTTCCATATATATCTTCAACAGATTTAGAGTTAATTGTGCACCAAATGGATAATACCAGTCCAAATGACATGAATTTATTCTACAAGCAACTACATCAAATTTGGAGAAAATCGGTCCAGATATAGCTCCCACATATATGTTTCATCCGATTTGGGGTTTTAGTTCCCTTACACGCGTAATATGCACCCCGCAAGAATTATATTTAGTACCTGATAACATATGGAGCTACAAATACCTCTCTCAAATTCTATCGCGATCGGATCAGATCTGGATATAGCTCACATATATATCTTCCACTGATTTCGGGTTAATTGTGCACCAAATGGCCAATATCAATCCAAATGACCTGAATTTAGGCACATCCGACCGAATTCAGCCTAGAAGCAAGTACATAATGGGTTCAGATATTGCTATAGCTTCCATATATATGTTTCATCCGATTTGGTGTTTAAGTCCCTCACATTCGTAATATGCATTTGACAGCAATGATATTTGGTACCAGATATCTTATAGTGCTCAGAAATAACTTAGCCAAATTTTATCGGCTCTGATTTGGATATAGTTCCTATAGATATCCTTAATCCGATTTCAGGTTCATTGTGCAAATAGTGACTAATATCAGACCAAATGGAGTGAAATTCGGGACGTGCAACTCGGCCCCGATATATATTTTTATACCCTCCACCTTTGAAAGGAGGGTATATTAACTTCGTCATTCCGTTTGTAACACCTCGAAATATAGAGTTTGAACCCCACAAAGTATATATATTCTTGATCAGCATTAAATTCTGTGGAAATCACTCTAGCTTCCAAACGAAATGAAGAAGGTTCAAAAATTTGTATTATGTCTGCAGGACTTTTGGTATTGAAAATGATTCATGCCGGTTAATGTCTTCGTATAGCCCCTATATAACGGTACCTCTCTATATTCGTTATTTTGGTGATTTTAGCGACATTAGTCACCGGAATTGTTTCAAATTTGGTATTTGAAGTTCGTAATGGATACTACAGCATCTGACTCTGATTTTACCTACATTATTCACCAAATTTTTTATCCATGTTTCGCATTTGAGTATTGTAATGGTCTATGACAAAAGTTGCCTATGCAGGTCCACGTCGTCGTGTAGACCCTAATATAACGGCTGCATTCGGTATTTTTAAGATTTCAACAGAATTTTTAATGGAATTTATTTTTCCTTTTTGTTGAAATTTACTAAAATCGTTCCAAATGGCGGAGGGTATTCAAAGATCGGTCCGGCGGAACTTACAGCTTGTTTACTTGTTTTAGTATAATCCTTATCGAAGTGATACTGTGCACTCTACAGCAAGGTTATTTGGTATAAAAGATAAATGTCTCCATCAAATTTAGGGGACATCGAATCGGAATTTGAAATGACTCTGAAACCAAATTATAATTGCTCTAAAGTCAAAGGTTGACAGGTGGTATGATCTACTAGAAATAAATTCTTTTGTTACGGGAGCTCTACTAAATATGCCTAGTGGTGTAGGGTATTATATAGTCGTTTATTTTGGGCAAATTATAATATTTTATTTTTTAGAAAAAATCTTACTCTCCACCAAAAAATATTGAGCGAATTTGAAATTTCAAATGCTAATTTGAATTCACTGTATGTGTCCTGCAAGTAATTTAAACCTGGCATTGATACCCACTGTATAACAATAAAATATAAAATCACCGCCACATACTTATATATTGAATTTAGTCACAGTTTTGGACCGCAAAATACATGCTGTTCGAAACAGATGTGCTCTTGAGATAAAAGTTCCGAAATTTCCAAAAAATATATATACCTATGTATGTATATGCAAAATTCCTAATGAATGCTATAGAAAAAAACGAAACAAAACAAAAAAATAAAATTGCCACAAATGGAATCCTCAAATTCTCATAAAGAGGCTATGGCGAGGCCATTCTTTTTCCATTTGCCTGGCCTGGATGGGAGCTGTGGTGGGCTGTTACATTTTGCTGCATCATCAGTAAACAATGTTTTGGGAGAAAAGGCAAAGGTAAATGGCAATTGAAAAGTGTTTGTGAGGTGCACCTTTACAATCAGGCTGTATCACAAACGACCTCAGCAATTTTGTTTTCCACTTTTATGTTTGTTTTGTTGTTGCTGTTGTTGCCGCTGCTGTTGTTGTTCGTGTTGTCTTCTGTGTCGTAAAATGCGACAGAATAGATGGAACCATTCCCCAGGATGTCCTAATGACCAAACATCACAATACCACTCTATGGTCCTAGACAATGTTGTATGTTCAGTATAAACTAAGAAAACCACACACACAATGGCAAGTTGGCCACACCGCTCTCTCACACATACACAATCACTAGATAAATCATTTGGCTTGGTTCACATGTAATCCATACAGAACATCCCCGAATGTTGTTACAGATGTTTTAAACGACAACTTTGGAAATTTCCAAAAAGAGCTACAGATTTGAATTCCAGAAAATTGTCAAAAAAGATAGCAAGGAAAAGTTTCAACCAAATGGGACTCTAAATTTTGCCCAAAAATACTCAAAACGAGTGTGTGTGTGTGTGCTGGAGGGAGAGAGAGAAGCTGGGGGCAGTAATTCTTTATTACAAAACGAAACAATGATGTTTTATGTCATGTGCCAAAGGAAGCACATTGTAAATGCTCGTTTAAAAATCTCATAGATTTCTCAAAAAATATTACCAAAATACAAATCTCCAACACAACACCCCCTCCCCCAACCATCTCTCCACTAAAGCTTAGAAATATATTCTCGTATATCCTGCGTCACATACGTAAAATATGCATAACACGAAAGTCATTCAGCAGCAACTATGAGTGGCTGCAAAAAAAAAGGAAAATCAAGAGAAACGAAACGTATTGTAGATGACACATGCATAACTGTTATTTGCATACGAGAGTTGTACATCGTTTGCACGTCACATTGCCATATATAAATATATGTGTGTGTGTAATGTGAATGTACGGGGAAAAAATATCACATAGATCTGCAGAAGGGACACCAGCGATATTCAGAGCAACGTGGACAACGTCATCTCTAATGATGGGAATTTCGTTTGGCACAGTGATTTGTTTTAGGATGGGTTCATATTGTCAAATAAATGTAAATATAATACTATAGAAGTACTGCAGATTTCAGAAGAATAATGTAAAAGGGTCCAGCACATCGGAAAGCAGAATGCAGAAATTGGTGGACAAATTAGTCCTGTTGGCATCTTAAAATGCATGACAATTATTGAAAACTCGTCTTGGCTGATAAGACCTATTTTCACCTCGGAGTCTATATCAACAAGCAAAACGCTACCATTTGGCGCATAGAAACCCTAAGAGTTGTTGTTGACAAAAACATTCATAGATGACTATTTTGAAAATAAGGTTGGATCAAGAGTTACGGTGGTGATTAATATTTTTATGCCCCTAGCCACATGGCTAGAAACTAGGTCTCTTTGGACTAAATCCGCTTCAGGACATTTGGAGTCAATCTAGCGATGTTCGTCTGTCTGTCCGGTTGGCTGGTGCGCAAATAACTTTTGAAGGAAGTACCCGATTTTGTCCTAACTTTGTACTTCGTAATATTATTATCAAATTTAGATCGAGTTTGGAGATGGCCAATATCGGTTCACTTTTTCTGGTACTTCCACACAAAAGGCCGAAATTTTCAAAAAAATATATTCAAAAATTCGATTTTGTCCCGAACTTTGCAAATTCAAATATATGCATCAGTTTCAGGTCTGGTGCGAAATGGACAAAATCGAATAATTACAACTCATATAAAATGTGATGTAAAAATTTCACACATCCCAATATTTATATTAACCTAAGGTCTGGTGTTGAGATAGAATATATCGGCCCACTCCTTCCGGTACCTTCCCCATAAATTGTCGAAACTTTCAAAAATATATATTTTTGCACAGAAAGAGAAAGGATAATCCGAGTTAGCTCCGACTTTGCAAATCTTAATATTTGCGTCAGTGCTAGGTCAGGTGCGAAAATGGACAATATAGGGTCACTCCTTCTGGTTCCTCCCCGACAAAAGGTCGAAATTTTCAAAAATATATAGAAAGTGAAACGATAATCCGATTTAGCCCCAACTTTGCAAATCCTAATATTAGTTCAGGTGCGAAAATGAACAATATCGGTCCACTTCATCGAGTACCTCCCTTACAAAGGGTCAACATTTTGAATAATTACAACTCATATAAACTGTGATGTAGAGTCAGATTGTCTTCAAATTTTACACATCGCAATATTTTTATCATTCCAAGGTCTGATGTTAAGATGGAATGTATCGGTCCATTCCTTCTTGAACCTGCCCCACAAAAGGTCGAAATTTTCAAAAAAATATATTTTCTGCACAGAAAGAGAAATGGTAATCCGATTTTGATCCACCTTTGCAAATCCTAATATTTACATCAGTTCTAGGTCAGGTGCGAAAATGGACAATATCGGTCCACTCCATTAAGTACCTCCGCCAAAAATTTTTGAATAATTAAAACTCTTATAAAATGTGATGTAAGAGTCGGATTGTCTTTTAATTTAACACATCCCAATAATTTTATTAACCCAAGGTCAGGTGTAAAGGTGGAATACATCGGTCCAATACTTCTGGTATCTCCCCCACAGAGGGTCATTTGATTTCGTTCAGACTTGGCACATCACAATAGTTTTATCAACACGAGATCTGTAATAAATATAGTAGAGATCGGACCATTCCTTCTGGTACCTCCCCCACAAAGGGTCAAAGTTTTGAATAACCAAAACCATCATAAAAACCGAAATAAGCATCCGGTTTTCTTCATATTTCACACATATTAATATTTCTAGCATAAGATCTGGTGTGAAGATGGGATATATCGGTCCACTCCTTCCGGTACCTCCCCCACATATGGTCAAAATGTTGAATAATTATATCTTTTATAAAATGGGGTGTAAGAGTCCGATTGTCTTAAAATAACACACATAACAATATTTTTATAAGCCCAAGGTCGAGTGAAGATGGGATATATCGGTCACCTCCTTCTGGTACCTCACCCACAATGGGTCAAAATTTTGAATATCCATGCAGCTAATATAACGCGAAATTAACCTCCGATTCCATTCAGACACAATATTTCCATCAACACAAGATCTGTTATAAAGATGGTAGAGATCGGATCATTTTTTCTGGTACCTCCCTCACAAACGGTCAACATTTCGAATATCCATGAAGCTCATGTAACGTGAAATAAACATCCGATTCCATTCAGACTTGGTACATCTGAATATTTCTATCAGCACAAGATCTGTTATAAAGATGGAAGGGATCGGACCATTTCTTTTGGCACTACCCCACATAGGGTTCAAGATTTTCAAAAACCAAACACTTAAACAACGCGATATAAGCATCCAACTCTCTTCAAATTTCACACATCCAAATATTATTGCTAACACAAGATCTGTTGTAAAGATGATAAATATCTGCGAACCCCTTCTGGTACCTCACCCTCAAATAGTCACAATTTTATTATACCCTCCACCATACTATGGAGGGTATATTAATTTTGTCATTCCGTTTGTAACTCCTCGAAATACTCACGTCAGACCCAACAAAGTATATATATTCTTGATCAGCGTAAAATTCTAAGACATTTTAGCCATGTCCGTCTGTCTGTCTGTCTGTGTGTCTGTCTGTCTGTCTGTCCGTCTGTCTGTCTGTTGTAATCACGCTATCTTTCGAACAAATTGAGATAGAAGGCTAAAATTTTGCACACATGTATATTTTGCCAGTAGGCAGGTTAAGTTCGTAAATGGGTTATGTAGATCCAAGTTTTCATATAGCCCCCATATAACGGTAACTCTCGATATTCGGTATTTTGATAATTTTAGCGACATTATTCACCGGAATTGTTTCAAATTTGGCATTTGAAGTTCGTAATGGATACTACAGCCTAAGACAGAAAATTATCTGTGCAGGTCCACGTCTTCGTATAGCCCCCTATAACGGTACCCCCCGATATTCGGTATTTTGATGATTTTAGCGACATTATTTAACGGAACCGTTCCAAATTTGGTATTTGAAATTCGTAATGGATACTACATCCTAAGTCAAAAAAGGAGCCATGTAGGTCCACGTCTTCCTATAGCCCCCATATACCGTACCTCCCCCGATATTCGGTATTTTGATGATTTTAGCGACATTATTTAACGGAACCGTTCCAAATTTGGTATTTGAAGTTCGTAATAGATACTGCAGCAGAAAACAGAAAATGGACCATGTAGGTCCACGTCTTCGTATAGGCCCCATATACCGTACCCCCCGATATTCAGTATTTTGATGATTTTAGCGACATTATTTACCGGGATTGTTTTAAATTTCGCATTTGAAGTTCGTAATGGATACTTCAGCCCATGCCAGAAAATTGTCTGTGCAGGTCCACGTCTTCGTATAGCCCCCATATAACGGTACCCCCTATATTCGGTATTTTGGTGATTTTAGCTACATTATAAACAAATTTTTCTTCAAGTTTCGCATTTAAATGTTGTAATAACTTATGACAAAAGTTGCCTATGCAGGTATACGTCGTCGTGTAGACATTCGGTATTTTTAAGATTTTAACAGAATTTTTAAAGGATTTTTTTTTTATTTTATTTATTTATTTATTTATTTATTTTTTTTTTTGGAAATTGCCAAATTTGTACCAAATTGTGGAGGGTATTAAAAGTTCGGCCCGGCCGAACTTACAGCTTTTTTACTTGTTTTTTTATTTATTTATTTATTTTTTTTATTTATCGGTCATAAATTGCGAAATAAGTCAGCGATTCTAAATATTTCTCTAAATATTTCTCTCATTTATGGTTTCACATAAAACTGGATATATATGTTCGATTTTCTTGTAATTTTGCCCATACCAATATTGTTATCTGAATTAGATAAAGTATTAAAATTGAAAACCTCGGTCAACTATGTCTGGTACTTCACGCACATTTTAACATTTTCTAAAAATCTCCACATATCTCACATATAGTGAAGGAAGTAACCAATATAGTCCAATCCAGGCACGTCTCAATATTTATATCATAATTATTTAAGTCCGATACGATATTGACAATATTGGTTCATTCCATCGGAACCTACTCCATTGAGGGTCAATAATTTGAAAAATTCATAACAGAAGTCAAAATATATTTAAATAATCGAACACTGGTTGAGGTTATAAATCTGTTGGCGTAACCGACTGATACTTTTTAACTTCTTTTAACTTCCTTTGACTGAAAACACCACTGTCTTTTCCCGAAATGGTTATTTTTGGAGATCATCTGGAAAAGTTTGGCACATGTCTATTTCTTTTATTTTTTATTTTTTTTTTCTTCTACTTTACCATGCAACGAATGTCAAAACATTAAAATATTATTTGAAATTATGTCTACTGCAAAGAAACTATTCTTACGTGAACCTGTGCCTTTTTTAAGTCACATGAAGTAGATGGTCTTCTTTCTTTTTTCTCTTTTAAGCCATAGAAATATTATAGAGAACTTTGAAAATGCCAGCCAAATGGTGTATATATTAAAAATAGATTTTTTTCTTGTTGGAGATTTGTAAGAATAAAGTGTCGTGACACATGTCAATAATGGCAAATATTTAAAAAAGACCACTTTTTGTAGCATTGTGAAGGGATTAGTTACATGTGGAGTAGATAGGTACATTACAACAAGTTTGAAGGTATCAATGATAAAATTATCAATATATATTTTTTTAATGACAACAAATGTTTTATATAAATATATATAAAATAATACGCTATAATTTGTAATAAAATAAATACAATGTTGCATTTACAATAATATAATCCTAAATTGTAAATAAATATTTACCCGGAGATGTATTTCACATGAAGTGCTATAATAATTTAACGATACATTAGTAACTGCCGGAAGCATAGTGGGTTGTTTCTGTACATGTGTAACACAAAAACCATGCATTTAAATTGACACACACACACAGTCAGGGAGTTACAACATTATATTTTTTGACAACCTGCCCAAATTAAAGGATTTGGCTGCCAGTAACATTGCTTATGCACAATATGCACCGTGAATGATTAAATATGCAAAGTAAATAAAAAAATTATATTATTAGCTTATGTTACATGAGCAAAAGTATTATGTTATTAAATCAACAATGTTCATATGAAAAACCAACCAAATTTTATTATAATGGCATTATAATATTGGTCCTATAATTCATAAAAAAATAAGTTAAAAAATATCATTCGGATTAAATAGCTGTGAAATTGTAAAAAAAATCAATGGCATTTGTTCGGAAATACTATGGAAACTTGCCTGTTCGGAAGATCTTTTATTGTACCCTCCACCTTGAAAAGAAGGGTATATTAGCTTTGTCACTCCATTTCTAATATCTAAATATTATATATACTCATAATCAGCATAAAATTCTGAGTCGATTTAACAATGTCCGTCTAGGTTTCAGGCTGTTGAAACCGCGATACAAAATTTGGCGCAAGAATTTAAAATGAGTCTAGAATGATTGGTATTAAAAATAAAATATATCGGTCCACGTTATAGTGTAGCCCCCATAAAATGGTGCCTCCCAATATTTGAAATTTTGAGGATTCTTGCCATATTTTCCATGGATTTCTCTAAAAACTGATATTTGTAGTTCGTGATGGAACCCAGCTCCGGTGGCGGAACATTATACATACTTATTTTTAATTTTTTTAATCAAAATTTTTAAATTTTGAGGGGGAGGCACACGAATAAATGGATCGACATATTTGGTATTGACATTAGATCTACGGTTGATTGAAATATTTAGAAAAAAAAGAAAATTCCGGACTTGAATTGTAAAATTTATAATAATTCAAAATGTTTACCCTTTATGGGGGAGCTACCAGAAGATTTGGGCCGTTACAACCATTATTCACCTTTGGTTGAAAAATATTGAGATGTATGAAGTTTTAAGGGGATCTTTAGCTTGATTCTTATGTTACAAGGGTTATATACGGCACCTGATGGAGTTGACCTATATTCACACCTAATCTTGTATAAATAGATATATTGGGATGTGCCAAAGATGGAAAATTACAAGTTAAAAATTTGTTGGTTTTGCCGGCAGATGTATACTGTCAGCCAATGTTCGATTATTTAAAAATATTTTGACTTCTGAAATGTTTAACCCCTTGTGGAGTAGGTTCCGATGGAATGGGCCATTTCGTATCGTACATAAATAAATATGATATAAATAATGCGACGTGCCAGGTTTGGACTATATTGGTAACTTCCTTCACTTTACATGAGATATGTGTTATTTTTTAGAAAATGTTAATATGTGAGTGAGATTCCAGGTAATAATATTGGTATGGCCAAAATTATAAGAAAATTGAACATTTATATCCAATTTATTAGAAATCATAAATTCCATATTCATCTCAGTTTTCTGGTTGAGAGACATATATTTAGATATAGCAAGTTGTAAGGAATCGCTGACTTGTTTCACAAGTTCTGAGGAATAAAAGTATTGTAAATTGATAGCCTTTGTGGATGAGGTACTAGGAGGGGTTGGCAGATATATAGGATCTACACAACAGATATTGTATTAGCAAAAATGTTGGTGTGTGTGAAATATGAAGAGAGTAAGATGCTTATTTCGCTTTCTTTGAGCGTTTTGTTTTTCAAAATCTTGAACCCTATGTGGGGCAGGTAGCAACATCTTTTTAGTAGACCTTGTGTTGATGGAAATATTGAGATGTATTAAGTCTGGATAGGAATCGGATGTTGATTTCGCTCTTTATGATATTCAAAATTTTGAGCCTTTGTGGGAGAGGTATCTTCACAACAGATCTTGTGTTAGCAAAAATGTTTGTATGTGTGAAATATAAGGAGAATCTGATGCTTATTTCAGATTTTATAAACGTTTTGGTTATTCAAAACTTTGACCCTTTGTGGAGAAGGTACCAGAAGGAATGATCCGATCTATTCCGTCTTTATAATAGATCCTGTGTTGATATAGATATTGAGATGTGAAAAGTCTAAATGGAATCGGATGCTTATTTTTGGGAGAGGTACTTGATGGATTGGTCCGATATTATCCATTTTTGCACCTGACCTAAAATTGACGCAAACATAATGGAATCGGATTATCGCTTCTCTTTCTGTGCAGAAAATATGTTTTTTTTTTTTTTTTTTTGAAAATTTCGATCTTAATACCAGACATTGGGTATATAAAAATAATGGGATGTGTGAAATTCGAAGACAATCGCATGCTTATTTCAGATTTTATGATCGTATGGATTATTCGAAATTTTGACACTTTGTGGGGGAGATACTTGATGGAGTGTACCTATATTAGCTATTTTTGTATCAGACATAGAACTGATGCAAATACTAGAATTTGCAAAGTTTCGGATTATCGCTTCTCTTTTTTCTTGAAAATTTCGAACTTTTGTGTGGGAAGTACCAGAAAGAGGGGTCCGATATATTTCATCTTAACACCAGACCTTGGGTTAATAAAAGTATTGGGCTGTGTGAAATTTAAAGCTAATTTAATGCTTATTTCAGATTTTATGATCATTTGGATTATTCAAAATTTTGACCCTTTGTGGGGTAGGTAATTGGTGGAGTTATATTATCCATTTTTGCACCTGACCATACTATGTATGGTGAAGGGCATAAGAACTAATAACTGATTGTTGTGTAATTTGAGATCATATCCGAGAGATAAAAATATTCTTCTAACAAAAAAAAAAAAAAAAAAAAAAAATGTGGACATAAAATGAAAATCTCCAATATTCTGACCTATTTTGTGGATGCATTGCAAATATAGGTTTTTTTAAATCCCATATAGAAATTAAAATGTAGTGATGTCAGGAGTAGTAGTTTTAACCAAGAAAAGTGAAGAGAGCGAATGCATACTATAATCTAAACCATTGCACAAATATTATTTAATGGCGTTAGAAAAGCATATAAATATTTTACAGTTCTCACAGTTAATAAACACCGCAACAACAACAACAAAAACGTCTGAATGTGTGTTGACTAACATACATAATAGGCAACTCTTGCATTGTCTGTCATTTATCTACTCGATGTGTGTTGCCAGATATCGGTTTTGTACTCAAGTTGTTTTCCGGGGAATCGAGTGAAGGAATGAATGGCATTATTGAAGTACCAGCCAACATTCCCCATGGAATGGCAATGTAATGTGAGTTGTCAGATGCGTGTTACGCCAATTGTGCTTTGAATTTAATGCATGATACGCGAAACAATACAGTGCATACAATGGCTGGGCTAAAATGCAAAGTGGGATAAGTCATAAAACGGGAAAAAGGGAAACATTTATTAGTGGAGAAAGATGGCAATGTTTATCAGGTGGTAAGGCAGGGAATGCCTAGGAATAGGAAAGAGCCACCAATTCTCATTAGTTCCCTTGTTTTTGGATGGGATATTCTTGTTTCGGGATATTCTCCCCAGGAGTTATTTTAAAAATAACTTCTATGACAAACAACTTTTTTATACAAGTGACGAGATCGTAAGCTCAATAAAAGCGCAATAGAAGAGGTTCCTCTTGATGTAATTTGAAATCTGTTGCATTGTTTTTATACGATTTATTTAAATAGTGTTTCTGATTTAAGGGTTAAATTGGTAATACCAAATATTTCAAATTTCGCACAAATTTCGAATTTGCTACTTATCCCTTTTTACCTTCCTCCGACGAGTGAACCTCTTATTGTCGATACACTCACGTAAGAGGACTGGATAATGGAGTTGCTTAACACGTTTAAACACTTCACACATTAAAAGACAAAATCGACTTTTATCCTTCTGTGTGGCGGGGTGATAACAAAGTGATTTAGTTTAGATTGAAGTAAAGCTCTTGACAATTGTGCATATCATAGACAGAACGCATAACAAACACACACACACACACACACACACATTCATATCGAGGCGTTAAGACACGTGATAAGATTTCAAACACACACTCACACCCCCACGCCGACACACCAAGAAGAATATCTTCATTCTTACACACATCGAAATGTTATGTGATATAAGAGGGTTATGTTTCGCTTAAATAAAGACGTCATCCACATTTACAATATGATTTAGTGTGGCGTATACGTTTTGAAAATATCAAATGGTATGTTACGTATACGACATGAACAGACATTGTGCTACAACTTTCAACGCTTTGTCCATACAGTGAGTATATTTGCAATTTTGTATTTTAAACATAAATTAAAATATGGTATATCATAAAATAAATAAATAAAATAAATACCGGTACTCAGGTATGACTAGTATAAACCAAATTTTGACACCGCTTCATCATAGCATTCCAAACAAGTAGAAAAGCATCCGACGCCATTAAACTTTTGAAAATGTGTGAGTGTTTTTATACCCTCCACCATAGTATTTAGACGCCACAAAGCACATATATTTCTGATCAGCATAAAATTCTATGTCGATTTAACAATGCCCTTCTGTCTGTCAATCTGTAGAAAAAACTTTAGATTCCGAACGGATTAAAGTAGGTTGATAAAATTTGACACAAATGTGTGTTTCATCTGCCGGACTTTTGCTATTGCAAATGCTCTATTTAGGGCCACGTTTAGGTATAGCCCCCATATAACGGTGCCTCCCTATATTTGGGTACTACAGCCTGTGGCAGAAATTTGGCTATGCAGGCCCAGATCTTCCTATAGCTCCCACATATCGGTACCTCCCTACCTACCTACTATTTTGATGATTTTAGCTACACTATTCTCTGGAATTGTTTAAAATTTCGTATTTGGAGATCCTAATAGTTACTATCGTTTGTGACAGAAAATAGCCTTTGCAGGCCCAGATCTCTGTATAGTCCCCATATAAATGTACCGCCCTATATTCGGTATTTCGCTGACATATTCACCGGAATTATTTAAAATTTCTTATAGATAGTTTGCAATGAGTACTACAACCTATGACAGAAAATTGGCTATGCAGGTCCAGGTCTTCGTATAGTCCATATATAACGGTATATCTCTATATATTCGGTATTTTGCTGATTTCAGTGATATTATTTACCAGAATTGTCTCAAATTTCGTATTTGCAGTTCGTAGCAGGTACTACAGCACGTGCTAGAAAATTGTCAATGCAGATCCAGGTCTTCGTATAACCCCATATATTAAACATTTTGCTGATTTCAGTGCCACTATTCACCAGAATTGTCGCAAATTTCGTATTTGAAGTTCCTAATGGGTACAACAGTCTATGACATAAAATTGTCTGTGCAGGTTTACAGGGTGAGATGAAAAAAATGCAACCAACTTTAGACTGCCGTCATTTCTAGGACACTCATCCGACAGCAGTTAAAATTATTCCAGTGACAGCTCATTATATTGATACTAATCCGTTGGACTATTGTATCTGGAGTATTTTGGAAAGCAAGGTTGGCACTAACAAATACCAAAGTGTCGATCGCCTCAAACAAGCGCTCCGCCGGGAATGGGCCAAAATACCGCAGAGCAACATACGAGCAGCGTGTGACGGTTTCATTGGCATTTTGATGGTCGTAATTCGTGCCAAAGGTGACCAATTCGAACAAATGTAAACTTATTCTAAAATTTGATGCTATTTTCATCATTTGTTGCTTTCATTCAATAAAATTAGAAAAAATGTAAAAATTATGGCGTTTGACTTTGTTGCAGTCTTCGCATATCCCCTTAATATCGGTCCCTTCCTATATTTGTTTTTTTATGATCATCATTCTCCGGAATTGTTACAAATTTCATTTTTGCACTTCGTAATGGGTACTACTGCCTGTGACAGAAACCTTCCTATGCCCTTACTCGTCTTCTTATAGACCCAATATAACGGTAACTCCATATATTCGGTATTTTTAAGATCCTAACAGCATTTTTAAGGTATTCTACTTTTTACTTTTTAATTTCCAAATTCGTTCCCAATGGTGGAGGTTATTCAAAGTTTGACGCGGCCAAACATTTCACGACATTTGAAGTCGTTCTATTGCTATGCGTGCGCCCATCTGCCTGGTTGGCTGGTGCCAAGGATAACTCTCGAAGAGATTATCGGATTTGGTCCAAACTTGGCACATTGTAAAATTAAAATTATCAAGTTTAGATCGAGTTCAGAGATGGACACTCCTTCCGCAAAAGGTGAAAATTTTCACAGGATACAATTTACCTTATCGAACGAGAAGTTATCATCAAATTTTCTGCAAACTTTGCAAATCCTGATATTTTTATCACTTCTAAGTTATGTGCGTAAATGGACAAAATCGGCTCTTCTATCAAGTGCATTCCTCACGCAGGATCAAACTTTTGGATAAACATAATTCATATATAATGTGAAATAAGGAATCAGTTGTCTTCACATTTCATTATTTCTATTAACACAATATCTGGGGTGAAGATGGAATATAGCGGACAAACTCAATCTGGAACATCCCCCACAAAGGGTAAACATTTTGAATAAACATAACGCTCATAAAACTGGAAAAGCATCCAATTCCTTTCAAATTTCGCATATCCAAATACATTTTCTAAAAAAAAAACAAGACCTGGGTTATAGTGAACACTCCTTTTGATACCTTCCCCACAAAGGTTAATTTTTTTAATAAACACGAAGCTCATAAAACGCGAAATGAGCATCCAATACCTTTCAAACTTCGCACATCCCAATATTTTAACTAACAAAAAATTTGCTGTTAATATGGAAATAGCAGCTTCCTCCTTCCGGTATCTCCTTCACAAAGGGGTTAGAATTTTGAATAACAAAGGGTTCATAAAATAAGAATTAAACTTCGGATTCTCTTCAAATTTTTTACATACCAGTATTTCTTCCAACACAAGATTAGGTGAGAATATGTTGTGCAATACCTCGCCTTCTAATACCTCACCCAGAAAGGGTCATGATTTTCAATAATTATATCTCTCAAAACTTGTGAAACAATTCAACGATTATTTTCAAACTTGATACATCTAAATGTTTTTCCCAACCAAAGATCCGATGTAAAAGTAGAATTTATCGTTCCACTCCTTCTCTTACATCTCCAAAAAAGTTAAAATTTTGATTAACAATTTTTCGCATAAAATTTAAACTTTTTTTAAATTTTTCAAATCTTAATATTTTTATCAATATTGAATGAACTAAACATAACGCTCATAAAAAACGGAATACATATTTCGACATTTTCCCAAAAATGATCACATACCTCGTAGAAGTAGATGATGTAGTCTTAATCTGACACTAAGTAATATATCTTTCAAACTTAGGTCAGCTACGAAATGGACAATATTGGGCCACTCTTTCGGAAACTCCCCATAATTGATCAAAAGCTTATGAATAATGATAAGGCAAGCCAAAATATATTTTAAAAAAATGGTCCTTGCTGAGAGAAACCTGCTAATTCTTATCCCGTTATTATATAATACAAGTATTTAAAATACTGCTAACTCTTTCTATGAAATTCCCCCTCAACAACTTCCTTTCTCCAATCCTTGTACAAAAATTATATATATATTGGTCATTTACAGAATCATATGTTGAGGTTATGGTTTCAAATATCACCACTGCCGCACACAAAGGGGTGTAAATGTTCAGCTAAGCATAGAAAACGCCATTGCAATGGTTTCCAGCTACACATGTAATACGTTGACAATATATTACAAAAGTTGCTGTGTTTTTTTTCTAATACTTACACATCCATTCTATTACAAAGGCAAACCACTCGATGCTTGAGGTTGGGTTTCTCTCTTTCTTTCTCTTTTGCTAGTTTGCCTCCTCTCGGCGGTATTTGCAAAGGAAAACATTTTCGCTATTGGAGCTCTTATTCATTTCGCCATTGTTTGTTAGCCAGCATTTGTTACTATTATTGTTGCTGCCATTGTTGTTATTCTATAAATAGTTGTTTGTTTGGTTCCACTGGTTGCTGTTGTTGTTTGTGCTGTGTGCAGAACGCTCGTGCAGCATAATAAAAAGCGGATGAATAGCAATGTTGTACAAACATTATTTCCGTTTCTCATTGCCAAACACATCCACATACACAAACATTCTGCTATGCTCTTACCCACAGACTTGGATTAGCTTTCACTTGCAACAAAAGCCCAGAATACATGGAAGAATTGTTAAATGATTAGATTGCTGTATGTGTGCGAGGTTTTTTGTTATTGCTGGATATTGGCGCGTTGGCTAAGAAAGAGAAATGACCAATATTCCAATTTATTGCAAAGGCGCACATGACTATATCATTTTCCATTTTTGGGTGGTCTATATAGCAGCGGTATTAAATTATGTAGAATGTGAAGTCAATGGAATTACAGAGTTTATGGTTGGATGGAATGGGGTTTTTGGAACAAGTAGAAAGTAAATGTTGTAATCATAATTGGGGTGGAGAAAAAATGGGTCAAAAATAATGTTCAAAGTTAATGCAATTTAGTCAAAAAGAGAGTAAAACAGAAATTTGTAGTAACTATAGGACTTACAAAAATGTAACCTACAATAATAATAATAATAATAATAATAATAATCAGATTTACTTTGCGTGAAACGATATTTTTCCAGTGTTCGGAAGAAACCCAAACTATTCCTTGAAAAACTTTAAAAAAAATCGTCCATTTCTAAACAGGATTTTAATGATTGTTTAAATCTCAAATTGTACATACGGGAAGTCCATAAAATATTTTTCAAAAATTCAAACTTTTTTGTCCAGGAAAGCAAAAATACCTTAAAAAAATATATATTCAAAGAAGCTCCGTTTTATATCAGGGAAATGTTTAATAATATATATAAAATGCATGCTTTTTGACAATAATGTCTCAGTTAAGTATTTGCAAAAAAATAGTTTAAATGCGAGCCATGGATCCACTTCCATTTTACCAGTGAAGTGGGTTGCTAAAAGTATTTCCTGCTTCTGTGGTTGTTATCTATTGGAAGCTTAAAATATTAAATTTGTAAAAAATACATTCAAAAATGTTTCTAAAATCATAAAAAAAATCGAAATACTGGGATGTAAATCTATATGAGATTCATCAGAAATTATTGGACTATTCCAGCAGTCATAGAAAGTAGAAACCATTGCCAACTTTATATGTTCAATTGGAAAAAAATCTGTTTAAAAATGTGGCTTAATCCAAAATATGGTGAGGTACCGTTATATGGGGGTTATAAGAAAACGTGGACCTAAATACACAATGTTATGCCACAGAAGGTACAACCCATTACAGACTATAAGTAAACAAGTTCAAACAATTCTGTTAAGAAAAGTGACCTTAATTGACAAAATGCCACATATTTGGAGGCTACACAAAATCGTGGACCAAGATGACCAATTTTTAAACATGAGACACGGACTTCTATTTCAATTATTTCGGAAGTTATTTTCAAATTCCAAGACTTCTGGCAAGATGTTTCTGAAAAGTGTTTTCTTAAAAATACACAATTTTTATACAGCCCTTCAAAAGATCTTTTAAAAAATCCTTTATTCCTGGACAAAAAGCCATTGGAAAATTATTTTAGAAATTTATGAGTTTTGGTCAGTAAGGACTTGAAAAAAGTTTTTTTAATAACATGGTCAGGAAGACCTCAAAATGTATGGTTTGTTGAGAAATCCTTAAAAATATATTTAAATATTTTAAATTTTAAATAATTTTTGACCCCAAAAATTCATGACACTTGACTATCTTAAGAAATTCACGGTTTTTGTCCCGAAAGTCCATAATTCTAAAAAATACAATAAACTAGACTCAGACTTGTCTGGAATTCCTTAAAAAATATTTTTGAAAATCAGCTTCAAAAATATTTCTAGGAATCTTAAAAATATGTTTGGGAGTCTACTATTTTTGACCAGAAAATCAAATTTTATATAATCGGAAAGTCCTTGAAAATATTCAAAAATGAAGGAAAAGTAATAGCTGCCCGAAAGTTGCTCTGAGGTATTTTGACGCTTGCTTTTCAAAATACTCCAGACACAATAATCCAACGGATTGGTATTCGTCTTGGGTGGCACGTGCTGAGTGCGATAGTGATGAGTCCTCTTGGAATGTCCAAGGTCTGCGGCCAAAAAGTTTGCGTGCCCAAGGATTTAATACAGCCTTCAGAATATTTTCGCGATAATATTCGGCGTTTATTCTGATCCCACGGTCGATTGATACGAGCGGAGAGCAACCATCGACTGTTATGGCGGCCCTCACCATCACCATTGCCGGCGCTTGAGTTCTGGTGGCCAACCGAAGCTGCACATTTGAAGGTAAACTAAATTGGTAAGTGTGTACAAAATGTATTTGGGGTTTGTAATAAAAACTGGACGGATGTTAAAAGCCTAGGTTGGGAGGGCCAGTGTGAGATATAGTCATTAAGTCTCTAGTGCAGAGAGCAGTTTCTGAAATTGAGTTAGTTTATACTTTTTATGTTTTTTTTTTTTTTTGTTCAGGTTCAAAAATGGGACTGAGTGGGTTGGAAATGAAAGCTCATCCCAAGTATCCATGAGGTTGGACCGTTGTAGATCTATTTGGGAAGTAAACACGATTAGTTTGTTTGTTGACAAACTGCTGGACAAGGAATGTTTTCTCATCGAAGGAAACCAAATTCGGCAGTTCACCACTTTCGGCCAAGCGAAGCTTTTTTTAATCTATTTTCTTTCTATTGCGGTGCAAATTCTTGCGCTTTTTGGAAATTGAATGGTTTTACCCCGAGCTCATTTTTCAATATTTGCCGAATGGAATATTGCGATATGTCCAGTTCACGAGCCATTTTTCGGCCATTGTGACGCGGGTTCCGATCAAGTCACTTCTTTACTTTTTGAACCATTTCTGCTGATGTTGCTGTTTTCTTTCGTCCACTTCCTTGGCGTCGGGCGCCAACGAGCGGTAGCGAGCGATGATACGAGACTCAAAAGATTTATTCACATCTAAACGCTGGAGTGCTCTAACGATAGCCACTTGTGGTTTTCCAGCCAAATATAAGTAAATCACACTATCAGGCTTGAATTCCATCGCGAATAACTTTTTTTCTGAAAAATTCTCAGCAAAATACGTTTGTACGCTTGTAAATAAATGAGTTGTCACTGGAATAATTTAAACAGCTGTCGGATGAGTGTCTTAGAAATGACAGCAGTAATTTTTAATTTTTTTAATTACGATTTCTTGTTTTCTTTAAAAATATTTTCATGAAGTTATACAGTTTTCTACCAGGAGGTCCTTGGAAAAATATTTTTAAAGAAACCATGTTGTTGAAAAATATTTTTAAAAAATTCATCATTCTTAGTCCACAAATATTCATAAAACTCAACGATTCTGAGCCACAAAAAAATAAAAAAATAAAACTAATAAAGTCCTTTTACAATATTTTAAAAATGGCGAATCTTACTCATAAGGTCCATTCTTGGTCAGGAAGTCCCTGATAAGTATAGTTAAAATCTTCTATAACCTCTAATCATCAATAGGAAGTCCTTGAAAACTATTTTTACAAATCCTCTATTATTATATTAAATAAAAATTAAAGATTCTTCTTTAAATTCTCGATTTTTTTTAAATCTCCATTTTGTATAGAAAGTCCTTGAAAATATTTTTAAAAGATTTACTATATTTTTTATACGCTCGGCCCAATTTTTTTTTCTAAAAATCATATTTCTTGGACAAGAAGTTTTTAAAAAATATTTTGAAAAAATCTTAAATTTATACGCTTGGAAAACCCTTAAATATATTTTTAAAATCCGAAATAATTTTTTAATTAACAGACTTCTTGCCAAGAATCCCTTAATTTTTGTAATTACGATTTCTTGTTGTTTTTTTTTAATTTTTAAGAAATTCACGGTTTCTCACCAGGGGGTCCTTGGAAAAATATTCTTAAAGAAGCCAAATTGTAGAAAAATTGTATCGATTATTCTTAGAAACCAAGTTGTATGGATTATTCTTAGTCCAAAAATATAAATCTCAATGGTTTTAAGCCACAAAGTCCAGGCAGAGAATACCTAGGTTTCGGAAAGAACCACCAAACCTCGTCAGTTACCTTGTTTTTTTTTTTTTGGAATTTTGGATTTGAGTAAAAAGTTTCTCCGCAGGAAGAAACACTTTCGTTATGGTTGGTTCGTGGTTTATGGGCAATGTGAAGTAGTATGTACAACAAGTATTCCTTGTTTTACCGAACATAATTACATCTAAAATAATTAAAGTGTGTTCATGCAGCATTGCCTGAGTTTCAAATCTTTCATCTTTTTGACCCATAATCGGTTATACCAACCGATGACAATTGTCTAACATAATGAATTCACTACTGCCCAGATAGTAAACCAGTCAGACAACATGCCTTTGATTTTTTGTTTAGTTCGTTATTTGGGTTTTGCAGTAACAAAGATTAATTAATCTCATTATTGGAAATAGTGTTCCGGCCGCAAAACCCATTGAACCTCACATTGAACCATTTTGCATGGTCAGCACATCCACTTACATCGATTTTTTCCTCTCTCTCTTTATATCTCATAACTAGGCAAATCAATGGCAATATGTAAGCCGACATTTGATACCGGGGCCAGTTGGAAGCGGCAGTAATGGTTTTGCATGGCATTATAATTTTCAAGCAACACCTGGTCAGCTATTGTAGCTTCATCAGCAGCATCATCATCGTCGTCATTATGGGTAGATTTTAAACTAACAAAATGGATAGGATGTCCAGCCTCACTATTGTTGCTATCACCATTGTTTGGATGTGTGTGTGCGAGTGTGCTAGTGTTTGTGGTAATAGAGCTTTGGAAAAAAACAATCTGACCAAATAAATACAGCAGATACGCAATACGGCACACACGCCCTTTGCATAAAAGGGATCAGAGTTTAGTTGTTGTCATTGTTTGTTTAGGTACGTCAATTACAGGAAAAATATGGCCAGCCGTTTTTGGTATCGTTTAACATTCTACACACACACACACACAGGTTAGACATTATGTTACGGGCTGTCTGTATAGATAGAGAGATACGTCTGTGTGACATACACTATGATTTTTCGATACCACAAAAATTACAATGCAGATAAGCATATTGATCGCCATAGGTTGCCAATAAAATTGTGTTATGTGTTTATCGATGGCCTTTAGCAGAGCAGCACGTCACTTCATATTTCCATAAAGTATGTCATAATTTTCCATAAATAAGGGTAATAATAGCAAATCCCAGTTAGATCACATTGACTGTAAGAAATATTAGAATGAAAGGGATGGAAGAAAAACATAATTTGTATGTCTGTGTAGGCAAAAGAGGGGCAAATATGTAGTATTTCCAGTAGAGTAGATTATGTTTAAAAAACAAAATACAGGTCGCATTTATTAACCCATTGAGATGAAAATTTCCAAAAAAAATTGTTTGGTCCAAAGTGAAGTTGGTGAAAATCGGTTCAAATTTAGATATAGCTCTCATAGATATCTTCAGCCGATTTCGGGTTCATTGTGCACCAAATTGCTAATATCAGTCTAAATGACCTGATTTTTAATACACCCGACCGAATTCAGTCCAAAACCAATTACATCAAATTTTGAAGAAAATCGGTTAGGATATAGCTATAGCTCCCACATATATGTTTCAACCGATTTGGGGCTTATAGTCGCTCACATGCGTAATATGCATTCCACAGGAATGATATTTGGTACCAGATAACTTATGGAGCTCAAATATACATATATCAAAATTTATCGAGATCGGATCATATTAGGATATAGCTCCCATAATTATATCTTTATCCGAAACGGCTAATATCAGTCCAAATGGACTGAATTCATCACAGAAAGAAGTACGTAATATATTTTTACATTTTTTTAATGTCGGAAAGCAAAAAATTTCGAATATAGCATCAAATTTTAAAATAAGTACAGATTTGTTGGAATTGGTCACCTTTAGCAAGAATTATGGCCATCAAACGGCCAATGAAATCAAACTTTAGAATAAGTTTAGATTTATTCGAATTCGTCATTTTTTGGCACGAATTGTAGCCTTCAAACGGCCAATGAAAGCGTCAAACGCTGCTCGAATGTTGCTCTGCGGTATTTTGGCCCATTTCCGGCGAAGCGCTTGCTTAAAGTGATCGACACTTTGGTATATTTTAGTGCCAACTATGCCTTTCAAAATACTCCAGACACAATAGTCCAACGGATTGGTATCCGAAGATTTTGGTTTCCATTTTGCGCTGGAAATGAAACGAGGAACCTCATTTTGTAACCATTCTTGGGTGGCGCGTGCTGAGTCCTGTTGGAATGACCAAGGTCTGCGGCCAAAATGTTTGCGTGCCCAAGGCTTAAATACACCCTTCAGAATATTTTCGCGATAATATTCGGCATTTATTCTGATGCCATGGTCGATTAATACGAGCGGAGAGCGGCCATCAGCTGTTATGGCGGGCCACATAATCACCATGACCGGCGCTTGAGTTCTGCTGCCCAACCGAAGGTGATCATTTTTCAATATTTGCCGAATGGAATATTGCGACGGGTGTTTGAATCAAGTCGCTTCTTTGCTTTTCTTTTTCTGCTGATGATGCTATTTTCTTCCGTCCACTCCCTTGACGTCGGGCTACGCTACCAGTATCATCACTGGAATAATTTTAACATCTGACGATTGGCTTAGAAATGGCAGCCGTCTGAAGTTCGTTGCAGTTTTTTCATCTCACCCTGTATTTTTATACCGCCCACCATACAATGGAGGGTATATTAAATTTGTCATTCCGTTTGTAATATCTCTAAATATTTGTCGGATTGGTATTGAAAATAGGCTATATTGGTCCGCGTTTAGGTATAATCCCTATATAATGGTACCTAAAGTTTTCAGGATTTCGCAGGTTTTTGCCTCTATTTCCAACCAAATCAGCTGAAACATATTATTTGGGGTTCTCGGTAGGTCTTTTCGATTCAAGTCGTTACCTCCAGATTTTCGGTATTTGGAGTCCATAAATTCTCACTATAACCGTTTATTTGTATGGTGGTGTAGAGAATAGAGTATCGTATAGTCGGCTCCACCCGACTTTTGACATTTCGTTACTAGCTTACTCTTAATGGGACAGGTCTCCATTCTGCGCCAAAATCACCTTTTTATCCTAAAATTTTTCTAAATTAGCTGTATATTGTCTTTACTGTGCAGCAGGCAATATACAAAAAAAAGTTTTGGGTTCTTAGGGCAAACTTTGTTTATGCCCTTCATATGGCCTCAACCTTTGGGTTACAACAATTATCAATGCTTTAAAAAAATATTCATGAATGTTTAATTTTTGTTATAACCCCAATGTAAGGATAATCTCCGATTTCATATATATTCTTTTTTTAAATTTTAGTCATATTTTCCACTTTAATTTGTTAATGTATTTCTATTTATTGTTTTTTTTTTTTATTATTGGAGAAACATTTCTTACAGAATAGGTCCACTTTTTCTTGTACTTAACATATGAAGAAATCCCCCTGGTTTTTATATATTTTCTTTGTTTTGGATTTAACTTGTTTTCTCAGGAACTGAAACAGGTCTACGCAATACGTCTTCAGTGCGAGTCCATGTTTTAGGGTAGGGCCTATACATACATGATATTTTGTATAATATGGTATGGTAATATCATGCGATTATTAATTTTTTGTTGACCAAATCCTCCACATTATTCTCATATGGATAAAAGAAATTCCACCTTAAACCAAAATGAACTGCGACTAAATCCTTACTAAACTATATCCTCTCATGACAATTTTCCTTAGCATTTCATATTTTCCCTAAATATTTCCCACTGTTCATTATGTCTAATAAGGAAAATGTCCTTAATAATTATAACATTTGCATTTGCAAAAACTTTAAATTTTCGTTAGCATTTTCCTTCCCCAAGGCCAAAAGCATAAAATATAAAACTGACTAGAAATTGCAATTCATTTGGAATACTTAGTTAATGGTTTCAGATGTGATAACAAAACCAAAAGCAGGAGCAGCAACAACAACGACGACAACAAAAAACAACTTCGAAAAAAACTCCAAATGATAAAAAATTGCCACAATGCACACCAAGCCACAGCTGATAGTGTAGCCAACTACCAGAGAGCAGATAGTAATTGCACATAAGAACTACATTAGGTCGGTGGGAAGGCAGCAAGGTGGGTAGGTAAGCGAGCTAGTTGATGATGTTAAAATTTGACTTTATACACTGAGAATCAGGATAAAAAAAATAAAATTAAAAACGGCTTAAATTCAAAAATTAGGACTTTGTCCCAATTATTTTGTGTCAGTATGAGTTAAATGCGTCAGGATGATGTAGATTGAAAAATTCAAGCAAAAAATGTACCACAGACAATTAAAAAAGCACTAGGTTCACCCGGGCCGAATTTGAATATTTAAAATATCGAATATATCCTTTATATTGGGGTTTATACGAAGACGTGGACCTACAGAGGCAACTTATGTCACAACCCATTACAACGTTCAAATACGAAACTCGAAAAAAACTCCGGTGAATAATGTGGCTAAATTAATCAACATACCTAACATAGGGATGTACCGTTATATCAGGGCTATACGAAGACTTGGACCTGTATAGACAAATTTCTGCCACAGGCTGTAGTAACTTTTAGGAACTTATAATACGAAATTTCAAACAAGTGGACCTATAAACTCTTCCAGAGGGTAAAGTACTCAGAAGCAACTTCTTTTAGGGATTTGCAGACAATTTCATTAAAAAATTGTCTACAATCATATAAAAAAATACCGAATATCGGGGGTACCGTTATATGAGAGCCATACGACATCGTGCATCAATAAAGCCAATCTTCGAACTCGACCTGTCTGCAGACGAAAGACTGATCTGTGCAAAATTTTTGATTCTCATCTTTATTCGTTTAGACTCTAGCGTGATTTCAACAGACGGACCGAAGGACACACGGACAGGGATAAATCGTCTCAGAATTTTACGCTGATCAAGAATATATAACCTTTGATATGTCTGAAATTATTATTTCGATGAGTTACAAACGAAATGACGAACGTAATATGCACTCGACAATACATATGTATGGTGAAGGGTATAAAATTGGCCTTTTGAGGACGAACTCGTATACGTCGACGATCTGGGCCACAAGCTGGTGAATGAGGATGATCTGGGCCACCAGCTGGTCTATGAAGACAATGTGGCCACGAGCTGGTCTGTGAAGACGATCTGGCCAACATCTGATCTATAAAGACAATCTGGCCACCTGTTGGTCTATGAAGGCGTTCTGACCAACAGCTGGTCTATAAAGACAATAAGGCAACCAGCTGGTCTATAAAGACAATATGGCAACCAGTTGGTCTATGAAGACAATCTGGCCACCAGTTGGTCTATGTAGACGATCGGACCACCAGCTGGTCTATGAAGACGTTGTGGCCCCAAGCTGGTCTATGAAGACAATCTGGCCACCAGTTGGTCTATGAAGACGATCTGGGCCACCAGCTGGTCTATGAAGACGATCTGGGCCACCAGCTGGTCTATGAAGACGATCTGGGCCACCAGCTGGTCTATGAAGACGATCTGGGCCACCAGCTGGTCTATGAAGACGATCTGGGCCACCAGCTGGTATATGAAGACGATCTGGGCCACCAGCTTGTCTATGAAGACGATCTGGGCCACCAGCTTGTCTATGAAGACAATCTGCCCACCAGCTGGTCTATGAAGATAATCTAGCCACCAGCTGGTCTATGAAGACAATCTGGCCACCAGCTGGTCTATGAAGACGATCTGGCCACCAGCTGGTATATGAAGACGATCTGGCCACCAGCTGGTCTATTAAGACAATCTGGCCACCAGCTGGTCTATGAAGAAAATCTGGCTACCAGGTGGTCTATGAAGACAATCTGGCCACCAGCTGGTCTATGAGGAAAATCTAGCCTTCAGCTGGTCTATAAAATGTCCTCTGTCTTAAGGATTGTTTTCTAGGCTTTATTTTTCTGTGTAAGGTCCTCCAAGTGTCTACTCTTTAAGATGTCCCCTTTGGAGTTGTCTGTATTTAGAGAGGCTTTAAAATATGTTTTGTTCATAAAAGCCCTTAAAGCGTGAAATTCTCAAATTTGAAAAACCTGTGAAATTTTCAAAAAGTAGAAGACCAATTTTCAATATGCTTTTCAACATCTCTTCAAAATATTTTTTCTCTGTGTTCTTGTACCTCGTTTATCAACTATCTTTATGCTTTAAATGCAAGTAAAGTAAGTAATAAGCAGAAAAAATGCAAACATTGCTAGTTGCAGAAAGGGAATCGCTGTAAAAGATGTAAACAGATAAAGCAAGCCAAAGTTTGTTGTGTCATTCGGTTACAATATCCATTGCAAAATGAAAAAAAACGTACCAAGAGAACATGTTAAAAAGGACAACAGTGGGGGTCATAATTTAATGCATGTGAATAATGTGGGTGCTTCGATTTCAAAATTTCTACTGGCTCCACAATTCTGAATGAAACCTACTGGTTTAAATATTACCTTGTCAGTTTTTTCTTGAAGTTTTGTTGTCATGCCAAATATTTCTACAAAAATGTTCTAGTTCTGTTGTGGCACGAGGGAAAAAAATCTTAATTTATGTTCGTTAAAATAAAAAATCTCAAATGTGCTCTTAACAATTTGGTTTTGTTTTATTTCGGTCTTTACTCTACGACATTTGCTTTGAAGACAACAGACAAGATGGAAAACACAACCAGCATTGATAAAGCATTGCAGGGAGAGAGAAACACAATAATGGTCAATACAAAGAAACAAATTAAAGTTAGCCAAACAAAGATGTTTGCTTTCAAAGTAAAGATATTTTTTTTTCCTTTTTTCGAAAAATATCTGTATCTTAATTGCATGTGAATTGTTTTTTTAAACTGCGAAAGGAAATTGTGTTCTTGAGATTCAAACATATTGTTATTTTGATACATGTCGGATATGGCATTGCCGTTGAAAAAATGAATAATGATTTTTGTACGGAACTGCAAAAGGCATGTAAGTGCACCCATTTAGTTTATGTTTGTTTATTTTTGCATTCGAACCCAGTGACAACATGAAATTTTTTAATAATTACAGAAGAAATCCAGTAAATTATTAAAGTAGAGCTTATAATAGAAACTCATTTATTAACGTTTTGAAATTTTCATCGCAAAGTAGGCTTCCATCTATCGTGCCTCCGGCATAATAATACAAGTACTACTTTGGTGAAAGAAATGGTGAAGCCGGTCACCAAAGGGGCATTTTCGAACTTAAAAAAAAAAAAAAAAAAAAAAATTGAATTCTTGTGTCAATATATTATTTATTACTTATAATCTTAAGGGTGCTTCCCAAGAAGCCAGATAAACAAAGGAGCATGTTCTAATAATCCTATTTTTTTCAAAGCTTTTGTGGGCATTATGGCGATTGAGCGGTGTAACAAACTAGGCCAATTTCTCATTTTTGTATTGTATTTGATAGGATAGTTAGATATATTAAAACAAAAAAATCCAAGACAAGTTAAAAAGCAGTAAGTTCGGCCGGACTTAAATAGAATACCCTCCACCATTTGGAAGGAACTTGCATATTTTCAAAAAAAAAAAGTTAAAAAACAGTAAGTTCGGCCAGGCTGAACTTTGAATATCTTCCACCATTTGAAACTAATTTTGAAATTTTCAAAAAATAAAATCCTTAACAAATTCTGTTAAAATTTTTAAAATACCGAGTATAGCCGTTTTGGGGTCTAAACGACGTGGACCTACATAGGCATGGTTTATCATAAGCCATTACCATATTCAAATTCGAAACTTGAAATAAACGGTTAATAATGCAGCTAAAATCATCAAAATATCGTATATAAGGAGGTACCGTTATTTCGGAGCTGTGCGAAGACCTAGACCAGCATAGACAATTTTCTGTCACAGGTTGTAGCATCCATTATGAACTTCAAATACGACATCTCAAACAATTTCGGTGGGTATTGTACCTAAACTCGTCAAAATAACGGACATAGGGAGGTACTGATATATTGGGCCTATACGAGAACCTGGACCTGCATATACAATTTTCTGTCAAAGACTGTAGTATCCATTACGAACTTTAAATACCAAATATGAAACAATTCCGGTGAATAATATCGCTACAATCGTCAAACTACCAAATATAGGGAGGTACCGTTATATGGGGGCTATACGAAGACGTGGATCTACACAGAAAATTTTCTGTCCTAGGCTGTAGTATCCATTTCGAAATTCAAATACCAAATTTGAAACAATTCCGGTGAATAATGTCGCTAAAATAATCATGTTATGGTGGCCCACCCCATCACCATGGCCGGCGCTTGAGTTCTGGTGGCCAACCGAAGGTGCACATTTTCATGTGACCTCTTTGGAAAGTAAACACAATCATTTTGTTTGTTTACAAACTGCTGGATAACTCATCGGAGAAAACCAAATTCGGCAGTTCACCACTTTCGGCCAAGCGAAGCAACTCTTTAGCTCTTTTGAGTCTATTTTCTTTCTATTGTGGTGTAAGTTCTTGCACTTTTTGGAATTTCAAAGGCTTTACCCCGAGCTAATTTTTCAATTTTTGCCGAATGGAATATTGTGATATGTTCAGCTCACGAGCCATTTTTCGACCACTGCGTCGCGGGTTTCGATCAAGTCGCTTCTTTACTGTTCGAACCATTTCTGCTGATGTTGATGTTTTCTTCCGTCCACTTCCTTGACATCGGGCTAAGCTATCAGTATCACGGTAACGAGCGATGGTACGAGACACAAAAGATTAATTCACATTTAAATGCTGGAGTGCTCTAACGATAGCCACTTATGGTTTTCCAGCCAAATATAAAGAAATCACACTATCACGCTTGAATTCCATCACGAATTACTTTTTTTCTGGAAAATTCTCACGAGAATGCTTTTGTACTCTTGTAAACAATATAATAAGCTGTCATTGGAATAACTTAAACAGCTGTCGGACGAATGGCTTAGAAATGACAGCAGTCTGAAATTGGTTGCAGTTTTTTCATCCCATCCTATACACTACACTTATTGTTCAAATTTACAATTTAGCATTCCAGTAAACTTGGCTATTAGTGCTATTAAAGATAGTTGGTCTATTATAAAGGAACATACACATATACCAATGGATCTTTTTATTGACATTTTGACAACATGTATTAAGGACGCTAGATATTTCGCATATAAGGATAAGATATATGAACAACAAAAAGGCATGCCGATGGGCTCACCTATTTCACCAATCATTGCTGATATAATAATGGAGAAACTTCTTGACGAAACTATGAACAAATTGACTATCAAACCCAGATTCTTGACAAAATATGTGGACGACATATTTTGCATCGTAAAAAAGGAGGAAGTGGAAAATACACTTAAGACGCTGAATATGTACAACAAACAACTACGGTTTACGATGGAGAGTGAATTGAATAATCAGTTACCATATCTAGATAGCTTAGTACAAAGAGAAGGAAAAAAGTTGTTATTAGATTGGTACCAAAAGCCAACAGCCTCGGGTAGATTAATTAATTACCATTCAAAGCATCCGCGACGTATAATAATCAACACGGCCACAAACTTTATCCAAAGGGTCTTGAAAATAAGTGACAGAAAATTCCATGCAAAGAACAAAATCAAAATCATAAAGATTTTAAAAATGAATGACTTCCCTAGTAACATTGTTAATGAATTGATTAAACGCGCCGAGGGTAATAGAGCATACCAAAATACAAAATTAGTGGAAAAGACATATAAAAGATCTACATATATACCAGGGTTTTCGGAAAGATTTTCTTCATCAAACATGTACAACAGTGAGAAGTATCAATTGGCATTCAGAAGCAGTAACACCAACAATAATTTCTTTAGTAGAACTAAAACAAAAATTCCACACGAGGATAAATCTAACGTCGTTTATAAGATTAAATGTAATGGGGACGGGTCCAACGTATGTCAGAAGGCATATGTTGGGACAACAAAATCTAAATTAAAAACTCATATTAGCTCTCATAAATCGGACCAAAAGACAAAAACTAAACCCATAGAGCAAAAAACTGCCCTTGCTGCCCATTGCCAACAAGAAGGACATACGCCCAATTTCAAAGATGTCGACATCTTGGCACAAGAAAATAACTACAAACGTAGGTACATGTTAGAAATGCTACATATTATAAATGTACCTCCTAATAAACGAATGAACTACAAAACTGACACGGAACATTGTGCTCAAATTTATAGAAATGTCATCGAAAAGCATAAGAAAAATTAGTTGGAAAATTCGAGTAAAAAGGAAAGGATGGAAAAGCTGCATCAGAGAACTTAAAAACAGAAGAGTTAAAATCCAATGTAATTATCGTTATAGTGTTTTGTTTTATTTATTTATACTAAATGTTAATTGTTTTTTCAAGTCAAATCCCTGATGATGACTATCGAAGATAGTCGAAATATCGGACAAATAAATTAATATATAAAAAACAAATTCGTCTGTTTTTTAAATTCTGACCTCGAGCCAAACGAAAAACCAGAAGAAAATACAATTAGAACTATGAAATATTGGAAAGACCCCTCAGGTCCAAATCGATCGACTAAAATGGATTTCGTTTTTGAAATAATTCAACTCAACTCGAAAGAGAAAAATATCCACTATTCATCCATAAATGACCTTCGTTTTAATTAAAAAGCACAAATATGCTGTTCATTTTACCCTTTATATTATGCAGCCAAAATCCTAGGCTTTTTCCCTGCCCTAAGTTTTAACGTAATGCGAAAAGACTTGTCGGCGACTGTCAATTAAAGAATATATTCTGTTGTCATTAATTTCAGCATTTAAAAATGTTGCCATCATCTCCAACAACAATAGGTTACTATTCTTGGCCTAGCCCCATCTCTATTTCGTAGGAATCGGGAAAATTACGACCTGTAGCGTGAATACGTACAAACATAGTTAGATCGATTTAGTTAGACGAGATAGGAAGAAATATATATTTCATCGTGAGTCCCGGACCAACACTTCGAGGTGTTAACATTTTTTGGCCCAATAGTTTGATCCTTGAAATATTGGGGATATACTTCAATGTGGACCTATGATAACCCAATTTTGCATGGAGGTCCATTTTACAACTGAACGCATCCCATACCATAACATAGACTCCATTCCCAACCACTGGAAGTTAAAATGGCACCACTCATCCTTTTCTCCCAGCAACTCCCTACTAAGAACAGAACAAATTTATGCCACAAACTCCAAACCAGCATGATGCAACAAACTATTGTTACAAAGTTTAAGAGCGTGTTGCTTGGTTTGTTGGTTCGCCTCGCACTGTAAATAGTTTTGGATCTGCAGTCTATCATTCATTGTACGTTCGTTGGTTCGTTCACTCTCTGCAAATCTTAACCAAGCAATGTTTGTCATTTATTGCTTACGTTAGAACATTTGTATTATCTTGGATTGTATCATCATCGTCATCATCATGCACTTGAGTACTACGTTTTGGAATCGAAGCGAGTGCGATGCAGGTATAGTCAACCATATGTGGAACACACAATTACAAAACGACAAAACTACATGCTGCTGTTGTTGTCGCGTTGTTGCCTGCTGTTGGGGGTTGTGGAAATTGGATAGTGTTCAATGCAAATATTTTACTTGCCACAAATTCATTGCTCAACAGTTCACAAACAGCGGGTGTAATATCCAGATCGATGACACCAAAGTGGTTTGGAACTTTTCAAATACTCTCTGGAGGGAAATTTCGAACAAGTACCGAAAATTTTGTAAACAACTAGGGGAGGAGGAGGAGGAAGAGGGGGATGATGATGATGTTCACGTTCATGTTCATGTTGGTAGTGATGTTTGTTACCATGTGTCCATGATGACAATACGGGCTCTAGGCACCCTGGATTAAAAAAAAGAGAATTGTTTCGTTTATAAATCTAAACATGATTTCTAGACCTTTCTTCCTACATCCGATGCAGCTGGAATAATGTATAAATGTTTGTCTGACTGGGGCTATTATTCATTTGCCCAAAATACAACCGCTAAAAATGTCCTAATAGTTTTAATTATACCCTACACCACAAGGTGGTCAGGGTATTATGTCTTTGTGCATTTGTTTGTAACAGGCAGAAGGAAACGAGATAGACCCATAGTTCCTTTTGATGATCTGCATAGAATCACATTCTGAGTCGATTTATGCATGTCCGTCCGTCCGTCCGTCTGTCCATGTATTTTTGTAAACAAAGTACAGGTCGCATTTATTGCCCGATCCAGATGAAATTTTGCAAAGGTCTTTTGTTTGGCCTAAGGACGAACCCTATTGAAATTGGAGATAATCGGTCAAAATTTGGATATAGCTCCCATATATATCTTCGTCCGATTTGACTTTTATTGTGCACCAAACGTGTAATATCAGCCCGAATTGTATGGAATTTTGCACATACACCCATATTAGGCCTGAAAATATGTATGCCAAATTTGATCGAAATCGGTTCAGATATAGCTATAGCTCCCATATATATTGTTCATCCGATTTGTTATTTTTGTCCACCGCCACCGTAATATGCACTATGCAACAACAATATTTGGGGAAATATATCAAATACAGCTCAGAAATACATTTGCTAAATTTTATCGAGATCGGTTCAGATTTGGATATAGCTCCCATATATAACATCGTCCGATTTACCTTTTATTGTGCACCAAACGTCTAATATTTGTCCAAATGGGATGGAATTTGGCACTTACGACCGAATTGAGTCTAGTAGCTAGTATGTCAAATTTGGTTCAGATCGGTTCAGATATAGTTATAGCTTCCATATATATTATTCATCCGATTTGTTATATTTGGTACCCACAACCGTAATATGCACTCTGTAACAACGATATTCAGGGAAATATATTAAATACAGCTCAGAAATATCGTTGCCAAAGTTTATCGAGATCGGTTCAGATTTGGATTTAACTCCCATATATATCTTTATCCGATTTCAAATTAATTGTGCACCAAATGGGCAATACAATTCCGAATTTAGTCCTTTGAACTTTAAATTATAATTATAATCATAGCGTGTATGATTGAATTCTCCAATAGAAACTTTAATTGTTATGTGGAGCTCTACTTAATTAGCAAAGTGGTGTAGGGTATCATAAAGTCGGCGCCGCCCGACTTTAAGACTTTCTTTACTGGTCATAGATTTGTTAAGGATATTTTTAGGAGATCCTGTATGTACTATTGTCATAGATTTTTTAAAAATCCCTTGAGAGTTGAAAAGATTCCATCAGTTAGATGTCCCATCAGGATATTTAATGATATTTTGTGAGGTTTCATCAGGATTTCAAGGATATTTTAGGATATATAAAGAATTTCCATTTTCAATCAGGACTTTCAAATAATATAATAATTTTCCACCGCGATTCATTACAGCTACAAATTTATATTTTTATACCCTACACCACAAGGTGGTCAGGGTATTATGTCTTTGTGCATTTGTTTGTAACAGGCAAAAGGAAACGAGATAGACCCATAGTTCCTTTTGATGATCTGCATAGAATCACATTCTGAGTCGATTTATGCATGTCCGTCCGTCCGTCTGTCCATGTATTTTTGTAAACAAAGTACAGGTCGCATTTATTGCCCTATCCAGATGAAATTTTGCACAAGTCATTTGTTTGGCCCAAGGACGAACCCTATTGAAATTGGAGATAATCGGACAAAATTTAGATATAGCTCTCATATATATCTTCGTCCGATTTGCTTTTATTGTGCACCAAACGTGTAATATCAGTCCGAATAGTATGGAATTTTGCACGTACGATCAGATTGGACCTCAAAATAAGTATTCCAAATTTGATCGAAATCGGTTCAGATATAGCTATAGCTCCCATATATATTGTTCATCCGATTTGTTATTTTTGTCCTCTGCAGCCGTATTATGCACTCCGTAACAACAATATTTGGGGAAATATATCAAATTCAGCTCAGAAATATATTTGCTAAATTTTATCGAGATCGGTTCAGATTTGGATATAGCTCCCATATATAACTTCTTCCGATTTACTTTGGATTGTGCACCAAACGTCTATTATTTGCCAAAATTGGATGAAATTTGGCACTTACGACCGAATTGAGTCTAGAAGCTAGTATGTCAAATTTGGTGAAGATCGGTTCAGATATAGCTATAGCTCCCATAGTGCATATTACTTTTCATCCGATTTGTCATATTTGTTACCCACAGCCGTAATGTGCCGTCCGTAACCACGATATTCAGGGAAATATATCAAATACAGCTCAGAAATATCTTTGCCAAATTTTATCGAGATGGGTTCCGATTTGGATATAGCTCCCATATATATTTTTATCCGATTTCAAATTAATTGTGCACCAAATGGGCAATACAAGTCCGAATTTAAAAGGTACAAATGCTTCGGCATATTTAGTCCTTTGAACTTTAAATTATAATCATAATCATAGCGTGTATGATTGAATTCTCCCATAAAAAATTTTAATTGTTATGCGGAGCTCTCCTAAATTAGCAAAGTGGTGTAGGGTATCGTAAAGTCGGCCCCGCCTGACTTTAAGACTTTCTTTACTGGTATATATATTTTTATAAATGAATTTTTTGAGAGGTCCCACCATGATTATTAAAGGATATTTTTAGAGGTTCAACCAGGACTTAAAAATTATACTTTGTGAGGTCCGCTTAAATCTTTAAAGCTACAAAGTGGATTGTCCAATTGGGACTTTTAAATGATATTTTAAGATTTCCCACTAGAATTTTGGGAGGTCCCATTAGACCCACAAAGTGAATTGGATTTTAAAGACGGTCCCAAAATGGATTTTAAAGACGGTCCCAAATTGGATTTTAAAGGCTATTCTGAGAAGCTTCATCACAATTTTTAAAGGGTATTTTTACAGCTCACATCAGGGCTCTTTTGTGAGGTCCCTTCAGGATTTCTTAAATATAATTTGGGAGGTCCCATCACCATTGTTAATGTATATTTACAGATTTTTCTATTTTTTAAAGAATATTTTCAAAGGATATTTTGATAAGACCCTTCAAGAATTTTGAGAGGTTATCAAAGCTCCAAAGTGGATTTTTACATGCTTTTCTGTAAAGCCTTATCAGGATTTTTTTGGTATAAAAACATTTTGAGAAGTCATATTAGAACAATAAAGATTGGTTTTAAAGGATATTTTGAAAGGTCCCATCAGAGTGGATTTGTAGAGGATATTTTGAAAAGCCTCAACAGGATTTTTATATGATAATTTAAGAAGCCCCGCTATAAACTTGGATTTTTAAAGGATATTTCGAGAGATCCTATCAGGATTCTTAAAGGACATTTTGAAAGATCCCGTCAGCATTTTTTCAAAAATATTTTAAGACGATCCATCCAAATTTTTAAAGGATATTTTAAGAAGTCGACGTTATGAAGTTATTGTTTTAATTATATTTTATATTAGGATTTCAAAAGGATATCAGAGCTATAATTGTGGATTTTTGTGTTATATTTTTAGAGACCTCATTAAAATTTTTAAAGGTTATTTGGAGACATCCACACTCCGTTTGGATGGTTTTTAAAGGACATCATAATTGTTCTCAACCGCGATAAAATTAAGATACTTATAGGATATTTTGAGAGATTCCATCAGGAGTTTTAAGGGGTCTTTTAAAAGAGCTATACACATAGATTTTTGGAGGATATTTTGAGTGGCCCAATTAGTATATTTGAAGAAAATATTGGACCTTCCATCTGCGCATAAAACGTGGATATTTAAAGGATACTTTAGGAGGTCTGATTAGGATTTACAAAGGATATTTTGAGACGTCCAAGCGAGATATAAACATGGTTTTTAACCCTAGTTAGATAACGTTATTTTTTTTCAGTCAAAAGATAGCGATACGTCTGAACGACGTATGCCCGTTTAAGGACTGAAAAAGGATATTAAGTGAAAGAAAATTGAAAATTTTTTATTGATATCATTTATTTACTTCAGTTCTTTTTATATAAAAGTATCTATACATTAAAATTAATATTAGAAATAAAATAAAAAATAAAATTCAATTTGGCTTCAAAAATAGTTTAAAAATAAGCAGTCTTCTCTGAAGGACCTCTAATTCGGTTCTATAAACTAAAAAATATATATTCTTTTTATTTAAACTTGGTTTTTATATCTCCATTATGTAATGTAAACCAAAAAAAAAAAAATTCGGTAAACATTATATACAACAGTTACAAACTAAATTTTTGTGGTCTCCACATAGAGGTGTATCACATTTGCAACATATCATTTTCGACATACGTCGTATTTTTGATGGACAGAAACCACAGTATCTTCTCTTTTTTGAGACAGGCTGATCTCCACTGCTGCCGCCATCATTGTTGACTTCGTCGGACACTGCATTTTGAATATTGTTGCGCAAGGTTTTCGACAAAGTCGGAATTTCCATTCGTTTTTCCATCCATGGGTTTGTTAAAGAAGCAGAGAATACCTTCATATATTCCTTGCGACTTAAAGGCTTTTTTTAATAGAAATCAAATTGTGGGCATAAATGACGTAGGAGTTTATGAATGCTGCGTTAAGCATTCCATAAAATACTGCCATGGGCCACCTGTTGGTTTTCCTGGAGCATGACATCAACGAACACATTTGGTCGAAAGTATCGACACCACCCTTTGTTTCATTATAGTATAATATTATATCCGGCTTTCCAGTTTTGTCGTCAATCGTACCTTTTTCATTGCAGGAAGACAGCAAATAGAGCATTTTAGATGGCCTTGGTTTGTACGATAAGAGAGTTAAAGGGCCATCATAGCAAAACATGGTAGTTCCAACCTTTCGTGCACGGATGTTTTTCATTTCCTCCGGTATTTCTCGTTTATTAGATCTTATGGTTCCCACTAGAGTCAACTTGTAAGGTTCATTAAGTAGACCCTTTGCTAAAGGAATAGACGTGAACCAATTATCGCAAGTTATATTTCGATATGTGCCATGTATGGGTCGTGATAGTTCCTTTAAAAAACAAACCTAAAGTTGCTCAAAAGATAACCATACGTCTCTCAGACGTACGCTGATTCTATTTGTGTCTTTTTCTAAGAAAATATCGAACTTACCGCAAAAAAACAACCACCACCGCCAAGTTGTTGCTACCGGCTGAGATAACAGAGCATGAGAGGTTTCTCTGTTAATGATCGGCAGAGAGAGAGAGTAAAAAATTCAAAAGGCCAACGTCTCGCAGACGTACGTTATCTAACTAGGGTTAAAGGTTTTCTAGGGATGATTTGAAAGAAATTTCGATGGGTCCAATCAGGATTTTTAAGTGGAATTTTAAGAAACAGCTTTAAACATAGAATTTAAAGGATGTTTTAGGGGGCCCAATTAGAACTCTTGATGGATATTACGAGACTTCACATCAGGGAATAAAATATGGATATTTAAAGGATACTTTATGAAGTCAAATCAGGCTTTTTTGGGCTTTTTTCAAGCGATCCCATCACAGTTATAAACACGGATTTTTAAAGGACATTGTAAAAGGCCCCATCAATATTTAAAATGGAATTTTGGAGAAGTAAGATCAGGGTATAAACTTTAATTTTTAGAATATATTTTGAGAGGCACTATCAGAGCAATTAACGTGGCTTTTTTAAGCATATTTTGAGAGGTCCCACCAGAATTTTAAACAATGAAAAATTTAATCTTATAAATTAAAAAAAAAAATAAACTGTATCAGCTGTTAAAATTATTCCAGTGACAGCTCATTTAAAGGTTTATCGTGGCTACAGAATAAATGACGAATATTATCGCGAAAATATTCTGGAGGGTGTATTAAAACCAGGATGATATATAGTACAAAATAGTCGGCCCCGCCCGAATTTGATCCTTTCCATTTGGTTTTTATTCGGAATATATTCTGCAGACTTTTAGTAGATGAAGAGAATAAAACGATTTCAGCAGCCAATTTTGATTCACTGTTCAGCTTTTAATCATTTGGAATTGATTACTTCAGTACAAAATTCCGGTAAACAGTTTTCTATCTGGCAGCATAATATCATGTACATCAAATCCTGGTAGTTCAAATAAGCCCACAATGAAAATGCTGGCAATGAATGCGATGTACTTCAAAGTAAGGCTGGATTGATGCCGACACAAATGTTGTCTATCTATTTTGTACGACATTTTCCCTGTCGCCATACTAGTGGATTATTTTACACACATTCGGGCAAATAAACAGGTTGCAACAGTTATCGTAGAGTAGACATACCGAACCAAACGCTATGCATAGCTAACCCCAACATACAGGCCAGGCTAATGTTTCCCCCATCGAATATGTTCCTTGCCATTTATAAGACATAGAATGGTAATTATTGTCCTGCCCACCCACCTACAGACAAATGTTAACTGCATTTCATCATGTCAATTGGTTGGTGGTGGTTCGCTAAGGGTATGCATTTCAAAATATTTAATTTTGTAATCGATTCCTTGGACATTGTAGTGGCATGTGTGTGATGTGGTGCGGTCTGTCGGTCGGTCGATTGGTGGCGTGTGTAGTGGTGTGGCGTGGGTCACATGTTTATCACGCAACATATGACGCGACCAAAATGTCATAAAGTACCTAACATCCCCCTCTCTCTCTAGCTAAGTTGGTATGCATTGCACCATTATGTTTGCGTGTCCGGGTCCTACAAACCACAAACGGCAGACCGAACCAAGAACCAGACCACCCAATTCCACTGATGGCCATTGAATTGTGGGAACTTCTTGCAAGAATACGAACTGTTTATTTATTGATTTGTGAATTGTCCGTTTGATTGATTGATACAATGAGTGAATGGTTGAATGAATAGCATGAAATGTACACTTTTAGGTTACCATGTCAGCAAACAGTAGGAGATTTTTTAGTTTTGTTTTTATTTATTTATTTCATTTTTTTTTTTTTTTTTGTTAAAATATTCATCAATCAATTTTGAAATTTTTGAAGAAAAAATACGAGGACCGTCTGTGCCGGCCTTCATATCGTCCATAGAAGCGGTCCTTAGATTAACTTAAAAATCCACCCTTTACTTCTATAGAGACTCCGACTTCCTTTAGCTTGTCTATAGAGACTCCGACTTCCTTTAGCTTGTTGACTTCCTTCTATAAAGACTCCCTGGCCTCCAGCTCGCCTATAGATGACTCCCTGGCCTTCAGCTCGTCTATAGAGACTCAATATTATATTACAGGGACTCCCTGGAGTTCAGCTCGTCTATAGAGACTCCCTGGCGTTCAGCTCGTCTACAGAGACTCCCTGGCCCTCAGCTCGTCTACAGATAGTCCCTGGCCCTCAGCTCGTCTATAGAGACTCCCCGGCCTCCAGCTCGTCTATAGAGACTCCCCGGCCTCCAGCTCGTCTATAGAGACTCCCTGGCCTTCAGCTCGTCTATAGAGACTCCCTGGCGTTCAGCTCGTCTACAGAGACTCCCTGGCCCTCAGCTCGTCTACAGATAGTCCCTGGCCCTCAGCTCGTCTACAGAGACTCCCCGGCCTTCAGCTCGTCTTCAGAGACTCGCTGGCCTTCAGCTCGTCTATAGCGACTCGCTAGCCTTCAGCTCGTCTATAGAGACTCGCTGGCCTTCAGCTCGTCTATAGAGACTCGCTGGCCTTCAGCTCGTCTATAGAGACTCGCTGGCCTTCAGCTCGTCTATAGAGACTCGCTGGCCTTCAGCTCGTCTATAGAGACTCGCTGGCCTTCAGCTCGTCTATAGAGACTCGCTGGCCTTCAGCTCGTCTATAGAGACTCGCTGGCCTTCAGCTCGTCTATAGAGACTCGCTGGCCTTCAGCTCGTCTATAGAGACTCGCTGGCCTTCAGCTCGTCTATAGAGACTCGCTGGCGTTCAGCTCGTCTATAGAGACTCGCTGGCCTTCAGCTCGTCTATAGAGACTCCTTGGCCTTCAGCTCGTCTATAGAAACTCTCTGGCCTTCAGCTCGCCTTTAGAGACTCCCTGGCCTTCAGCTCGTCTATAGATACTCCCCGGCCTCCAGCTCGTCTATAGAGACTCCCTGGCCTTCAGCTCGTCTATAGATACTCCCTGGCCTTCAGCTCGTCTATAGAGACTGCCTGGCCTTCAGCTCGTCTATGGAGACTCGCTGGCCTTCAGCTCGTCTATAGAGACTCGCTGGCCTTCAGCTCGTCTATAGAGACTCGCTGGCCTTCAGCTCGTCTATAGAGACTCGCTGGCCTTCAGCTCGTCTATAGAGACTCGATGGCCTTCAGCTCGTCTATAGAGACTCGTTGGCCTTCAGCTCGTCTATAGAGACTCGTTGGCCTTCAGCTCGTCTATAGAGACTCGCTGGCCTTCAGCTCGTCTATAGATACTCCCTGGTCTTCAACCCGTCTACAGAGACTCCCTGGCCTTCAGCTCGTCTATAGAGACTCGCTGGCCTTCAGCTCGTCTACAGAGACTCCCTGGCCTTCAGCTCGTCTATAGAGACTCGCTGGCCTTCAGCTCGTCTACAGAGACTCGCTGGCCTTCAGCTCGTCTATAGAGACTCGCTGCCCTTCAGCTCGTCTATAGAGACTCGCTGGCCTTCAGCTCGTCTATAGAGACTCGCTGGCCTTCAGCACGTCTATAGAGACCCCCTGGCCTTCAGCTCGTCTATTGATACTCCCTGGTCTTCAACCCGTCTATAGAGACTCCCTGGCCTTCAGCTCGTCTATAGAGGCTCCCTGGCCTTCAGCTCGTCTATAGAGACTCCTTGGGCTTCAGCTCGCCAATAGAGACTCCCTGATTCACAGCTCGCCAATAGTGACTCCCTGATCCACAGCTTGCCTATAGAGTCCCTGACCTACAGCTCGCCAATAGAGGCTCCCTGGCCTTCAGCTTGTCTATAGAGACTCCCCGGCCTTCAGCTCGTCTATAGAGGCTCCCTGGCCTTCAGCTCGCCAATAGAGACTCCCTGTCCTTCAGCTCGTCTATAGAGACTCCCTGTCCTTCAGCTCGTCTATAGAGACTCCCTGGCCTTCAGCTCGTCTATAGAGACTCCCTGGCCTTCAGCTCGTCTATGGAGACTCGCTGGCCTTCAGCTCGTCTATAGAGACTCGCTGGCCTTTAGCTCGTCTATAGAGACTCCCTGGCCTTCAGCTCGTCTATAGAGACTCCCTGGTCTTCAGCTCGTCTATAGAGACTCCCTGGTCTTCAGCTCGTCTATGGAGACTCCGTGGCCTTTAGCTCATCTATAGAGACTTTAGCTCGTCTATAGGGACTCCCTGGCCTTAAGCTCGTCTATAGAGGCTACCGTTCGTATATGGAGACTCCGTGGCCTCCAGCTCGTCTCTAGAGGACTGTCTGACCTTCAGCGCGTCTCTAGAGACCCTCTGGCTTTCACCTCGTCTATAGAGACTCCCTGGGGATTCCATTGCCTTCATCTCGTCTGTAGATGATTCCCTGGCCTACAGCTCGTCTATAGAGACTCCCGGAATATTGGATACGTTCTTCGCTCCTTTTATCCACTTTCAAGTAGTTTCGGCCCCACCATTTTTTTTTTATTTTTTGTAAAATTTCTTATTTCAATTTCCCCCACTGTGTTCCGTTTGCCTTCACCTACATATATTTATAGACAAGTTCCAATTTTTCAGTCAGTTTATTAACAAACGTTTAGAGCAACGGTCAGCTAATAATTTCACAATCGATATAGCAATACAAAAAGCAACAGCAATGGATGAAGGAAATAGAGATAAAGGTATTTTTCTTTTTTGTTTTAAGCTAATCTCTTAAATTTCATAGCAAAATTTTTAAACTAAATCCATGCATTTTCTTTCCTCCCCCTCCCTTTCCATTTAGATGCCAGGAAAACCAGCATCGGTTCCTGTATGGAATGCAAATCAATTTCATCGCCTGACCGCAAGAGTCCACTGGATATGGCCAGTAACGAGAGTGCACCACGGCCAACAGTGACATTTACCACAGAAGCGATGGTGGAAGAGGCTATGAATTCGTTACATGCGTTTGGTCAGGACCAGCATAAAAATGCTACTAGAACTGGTGGCACTAGCAGTCCTGCTACTGCTGCATCTGCAACTGACAACTTATCCGCTGAATTCCAGATCAACACTGAATGTGACAGGGACAATATTACCAACAACAAAAACAGCGGCGACGGCAGCAGCACCACCAACAGCAACAAACATTTGCCAAACACTTGTGGTAACAGCGAATCACCAATCAAGGACTTTTACCGTAACGCCACCATTCTCATCACGGGCGGTACCGGTTTCGTTGGCAAGGTGTTGATACAAAAGCTATTGCGAACCTTTGAAGTGCGTCGAATTTACATGTTAATACGTTGCAAGAATAATATGACGGTGGAGCAGCGTTTGCAGGAATATTTCACCGAAACGGTAAGTTGAGCGGAGCAATGGAAATGGCAAGGGGCAATGTACAGTGATTCTTAAGAAAAAATGGATGGAAGGAAGGTTTTGGAAACCATGTAGGTGAGAAGGAAATTTTTCCAATTGAATGCGTTCTCATTGTACCTTAAAGTATTCCTATTTTGTTAAATGCCACCCCTTAGAAAACCACGTGGAAATTTTCCCATAACAAAAATTGTGTCCTATTTTTATCTATTCAATTGCTCAGGCTATCTGAGTGACATGACAAATTGGAATTTTATAAACAAGCAATGTCCTAATTAAATGTTAGGCTATAAAATACAGGCTTCAAGTTGCAAAGCGGAAAAATAAATGTGGTTGTGGTGGTATAAGAGAAATTAAGTGAAACAAATAACAGGTTGTCCACGAAATCCCAACACTGGTCGGATAGTTTTTTTAAAGGTTACAGACCCGAAATATCAAATAATGAAAATTGTTCAGTTGAAAAAAATGGTATGACCAGGACTTTCAAAATGCGAAGCAAGTTAGAAGTCAAGATATATACCCTTATTATAAGGTTTGACTTCAGTCACTTTTTGTGAAAACTTTTGGATTTTCTACGACTTCATCTATATTCAGTCGAATTGGCTTAAACAAGGATTTTAAAATATTGCATGTGGATCCATGTTGGGGCGCAGGGGAACGATAAAGCTTTTTTTTGGAAATTCGAGCCATAACTTATTTAAAGGTATGCAGGAAATTATACCCATGACTCGCACGTTATTTCGGCAGCGAAAAGACCACCCTAAAATTTTAGATTCATTCGAACAGCTCAAAATGCACAATTTGTTCAGCTCGATAAATTTTTTTTTAATCCAAACTTTATATATCATACCACATTTTTAGCCTTTTAATTTTTTATATATTATTCACGTTTTTTCCTTGCTTCGAAAAGAATAATAGGAAAATGGTTACCTTTTACGCAAAAAAGTCCTCTAAATCTTTGATTTTGAAGTTATCCGAGAAGGATATTAGGAAAATCATAGCACAATGGACCCACATCCAATTTTTCTGTCCAAAACTATTTCAACGTCAAGTAAAACCACACAAACCACAAGTAAACCCTAGAAACAAACAGGGGTCTCAATATCGAATTCCAAAATGTCAGCTCTATCCATTCTATCAAGTGCAAAATTTGGTACAATTTAGTACATTTCGAAAAATAATGGTACGCCTCCATATCAAATTTCATCTACATCCTAAAACCCGATCCCAATTTTTTTTACCGCCAAACCGCCTCTTTCTATCCACCCTAGACAAAAATAATGTCTGCAATACCAAATTCCAGAATTCCATCTCTATCCCAACACTCAACGGCATATCTTGTGGCATTTTACAGGGTGTGATAAAAAACTGCAACAAAGTCAAACGCCATAATTTTTACATTTTTTTTAATTTCATTGAATGAAAGCAAAAAATGTCGAAAATAGCATCTAATTTTAAAATAAGTTTAGATTTGTTCGAATTGGTCACCTTTGGCACGAATAATGGCCTTCAATCGGCCAATAAAACCGTCACACGCTGTCCGAATGTTGCTCTGCGGTATTTTGGCCTATTCTCGGCAAAGCGCTTGCTTGAGGTGATCGACACTTTGCTATTTTTTAGTGCCAACCTTCCTTTCCAAAATACTCCAGACACAATTGTCCAACGGATTGGTAATCGGAGATAATGGTGGCCACTGTGCGCTGGAAATGAAGCGAGGAACCTCATTTTGTAACCATTCTTGGGTGGCGCGTGCTGAGTCCTGTTGGAATGTCCAAGATCCGGAGATTTTGGTGGTCACTGTGCGCTGGAAATGAAGCGAGGAGCCGCATTTTGTAACCATTCTTGGGTGGCGCGTACTGAGTCCTGTTGGATTGTCCAAGGTCTGCGGCCAAAATGTTTGCGTGCCCAAGGCTTTAATACAACCTCCAGAATATTTTCCCAATAATATTCGGCATTTTTTCTGATGATGGTCGATTAATACGAGCGGAGAGCGACCATCGGCTGTTATGGCGGCACACACCATCACCATTGGCGGCGCTTTAGTTCTGGTGGGCAACCGAAGGTGCACATTTTCAGCTGACCTCTTTGGCAAGTAAACACGATCTTTTTGTTTGTTTACAAACTGCAGTTCACCACTTTCGGCCATGCGAAGCAACTCTTTAGCTCTTTTGAGTCCATTTTATATCCCTTGCGGTGTAAGTTATTGCACTTTTTGGAATTTCAATGGCTTTATACCGAACTAATTTTTTAATATTTGCCGAATGGAATATTGCGATATGTTCAGCGCACAAGCACAAGCCATTTTTCGGCCTCTGCGACGCGGTTTCGATCAACCGCTTACTTTTACCTTCCGTACCATTTCTGCTGATGTTGCTGTTTTCTTCTGTCCACTTCCTTGACGTCACGGTAACGAGCGATGGCATGATACACAAAGATTTATTCACATTTAGATGCTAACGCAAGCCACTTGTGGTTTTCCAGCCAAATATAAAGAAATCTCACTATTACGCTTGAATTCCATCACAAACATTTTTTTTCTGGAAAATTCTCACCAAAATGCTTGTGTACGCTTGTTAACAATACAATATGTTATCAGTAGAGTGTAAGTGGCTGACTAACTGACAGATTCAGGCTAAATAGCTGAGGCTAGAATTTTGAAATATTGTATGTCTCTTAATGTCGGGTACCATTGAGTAAGCTTCGTACACACATTCTCTATCCTAAGCCCCAAACCCAAATTTATTACCATAGTTTTCGTACCGTTATGCCTTGTCCAAAATCACCTATATCTCTCCATCCTAGACACAAATAGTGATCTCGGTAGCAAAATTTCAGAATTCTATGTTTATACTTTTCTTGCAATTATGGTACCCATTTCCAAAATCGCCTCCCAATCTCATATAAAGATACCAACAGGAATATGATTCAGGACTTCAGCTCTATTACACCCTATAACAAATTCAGTACTATTTGATACTTTTCATATAATTGTGGTACATATTTCCATCCACCATCTTCATGTCTTAACAACAGACACCAACAGTGACATCCATATTAAATTTCAGGATTCCAGCTCAATCCCATCAGCCAACACCAAATTTAGTACCACTTATTATTTTTCGCACAGAGGTGTGTCGCATTTCCAAACCACCACCAAATCTCAAACACAGATACCATCAGTAATCTAAATATCAAATTTCAGAATTTTATCTCTATCTCTTTACTCAATACCAAATATAGTACCATTCAGTAGTTTTCGTACAATTACAGTACACACTTCCGAAACCACCTTCGTATGTCCAGGATACACATGAAGAGCGTCTCTAATACCAAATTTCAGATTTCAAACACTATATGTTAAACCAAAACCAAATTGTACCAAATATTGTACAATTTAGTGCTTTGCGTGAACTTGTAGTACACATACCCAAAAACAAGCTATTTACTACAAACCTACCACCAACAGGAACCCTAATTTAAAAAATTAAAAATTCCAGCTTCATTAGCGTGACCCACACTTTTCCAAATTTATATACCTATATCTCTCCATTCTAGACACAAATAGTGATCTCGGTAGCAAAATTTCAGAATTCTATGTTTATACTTTTCTTGCAATTATGGTACCCATTTCCAAAATCGCCTCCCAATCTCATATAAAGATACCAACAGGAATATGATTCAGGACTTCAGCTCTATTACACCCTATAACAAATTCACTACTATTTGGTACTATTCGCATAATTATGGTTCATATTTCCATCCACCATCTTCATGTCTCAACAACAGACACCAACAGTTGCATCCATATTAAATTTCAGGATTCCAGCTCAATCCCTTCAGCCAACACCAAATTTAGTACCACTTATTATTTTTCGCACATAGGTATGTAGCATTTCAAAACTACCGCCAAATCTCAAACACATATACCATGAGTACCTTAAATATCAAATATAAGAATTTTATCTCTATCCCTTCATCCAATACCAAATATAGTACCATTCAGTACTTTTTATACAATTACAGTACACACTTCCGAAACCCCCTTCCCATGTCCAGGATACACATGTAGACCGTCTCTAATACTAAGTTTCAGATTTCATACACTATCTGTTAATCCAAAACCAAATTGTACCAAATATAGTACTATTTAGTGCTTTGCGTGAACTTGTAGTACACATTCCCAAAAACCACCTCTTTACTCTAATACTAAGTTTCACCTACCACCAACAGGAACCCCAATAGAAAATTTAAAAATTTCGGCTTCATCAGCGTAACCCACACTGTTCCAAATTAAGTACCACTTAGTACAAATTTTGAAAACCACCTTCATATATCATATTTATTTTCTAACTTTGATTCTCAAACCAAATTTCTATAGCTATTAGCCTTATCCGTTCACATCATGCCAAATTGTACCATTTTAGAAGTTTAGTAAAATTTTGGGACTTTTCGTAACCCTAAAGTTCGGATTTCCAAAAACCCTTTGGTACACCTATACTGCACTTCATCTGTGACTCTTATGCCAAATTTTAGAATTCTAGCTTATTCCGCTTGTCTAACAGAAATTATTAAATTTTTAGTACATTTTTTACTTATCGTACCCTTGTAGTACGAATTTCCAAAAACCCGAATTGTAAGTGTAGTCACAAATTCCGTAGTGCAAATTTTTAAAAAAAAAAAATCGAACAGTGTGGCTTGTTTGTTCGGGATACCGTAGTATTTTGTTGTTGCAAAATGGTCAGGCTTATCCCTTTATTGTTGTTTTTATAAAACAACGTTTGTTTATTAGTGGAGAACGATGGTAATGTTACCAGGGGGTAAGGCAGGGAATACCTAGGTTTCGGAAAGAGCCACCAATCCTCATCAGTTCCCTTGTTTTTGTCTGGGATATTCTCCCCAGAAGTTATTTTAAAAATAACTTCTATGACAAAAAACAACAATAAAGGGATAAGTCTGACCATTTTGCAACAACAAAAAAAAAATCTTAAGAAAAATGTAAAAAATGCAGGATTCCGGCCTCCCCGATCTATGCAAATCTACTCTTTATACGAATTTTACCTTCAGAATTTCGAATAAAGCAGCCGCATCTCACCCCAACATTTACCAATATTCGGATTTAAAAAATACTTTTTTTACCTCTTTGATAAGTATCACAGGACAGCATTTGGTTCTCTCAAGAATGTTTTTAGTTCCAATAGCCGGGCACTTAACTCGTCCTCGTCGGATTTTCAAACCACCAAAGTTTAGAAAAATGAACGCTTTTCAGTCTTCTTTTTATACCCTACACCATAAAGTGGTAAGGGTATTATGTCTTTGTGCATTTGTTTGTAACATGGAGAAGGAAGCGAGATAGACCCATAGTTTCTTTTGAGGATCTCCATAGAATCACTTTCTGAGTTAATTTATGCATGTCAGTCCGTCTGTCCGTCCGTCCGTCTGTCCATGTATTCTTGTGAACAAAATTCAGGTCGCATTTATTATCCGATTGAGATGAAATTTTGCTCAAATCATTTTTTTGGCCCAAGGACGAGCCCTATTGAAATTGGAGATAATCGGTAAAAATTTGGATATAGCTCCCATATATATCTTCGTCCGATTTGCCTTTTTTGTGCACCAAACGTGTAATATCAGCCCGAATAGTATGGAATTTTGCACATACAACCAAATTAGGCCTGAAAATAAGTATGCCAAATTTGATCGAAATCGGTTGAGATATAGCTATAGCTCCCATATATATTGTTCATCCGATTTGTTGTATTTGTTACGCACAGCCGTAATATGCACTCCGTAACAACGATATTCATGGACATACATCAAATACAGCTCAGAAATATCATTGCCAAATTTTATCGAGTCGGTTCAGATTTGGATATAGCTCCCATATATATCTTTATCTGGTTTTAAATTAATTTTGCACCAAAAAGTCCGAATTCAAAAGATACAAATGCTTCGGCATATTTAGTCCTTCGAACTTTAAATTATAATTATAATCATAGCGTGTATGATTGAATTCTCCCATTAAAACTTTTAATTGTTATGTCCGCCCGACTTTAGGACTTTCTTTACTGGTTTAAATTCTCATAAAAAGTCTCTCTCAAATCACTGTGCACCGCATACAAACATGTTCATCAAAACTTTGCTATTTACAACCATCACCACCAACAACTACACATCACACCTGAATGATGTTTACCTTTGACTCTTTTACAGATATTTGATACGATACGTGAACAGAATCCTGAACTCTTCGAGAAGGTGCATCCCATACGTGCAAATTTCAATGCAATCGATCTGGATATTACACCCACAGATCGTGAGCTGTTGAGCAATGAGGTTGCGGTAAGTAAACTGTTTTCCATCGAAAACATTTTCCAATTTCTCAACACAATATACGCCGGCTTACAACATCGGAACACACCTGCAGTTGTAGTGGTTTTCATCGTTGCTCGTGTTTTTTTTTTTTTTTTTTTTGTGTTTTTGCAATGCAATATACGAAATTAAGCCACAAGAGAAGAAGTTTTAACACAAGCCAAAACAACGACCAGCAGCAAGCAATAAACCGTTAGAAACTCCTGGCATTTAAAGTGTTAAGGGAAAAATTCCCCCAAAAAAAATATCAACAATTGCATATTATTGTCATAAAAATACCTTACATGATGGTGAGGGAGCTGACACACCCTCAAACTTTAGATTGCCTTCGAAATTTGACAAAATTAAGTCGTTCTTTTATTTTCTCATCAAAAATTGTTTTCACTAAAAACAGATTTATTCAATACTTTCTGTGCAAAACTAGTTTCGCATAAAAGTTACAACGGCATAAAACTTGTTGCAACACTGAGTAAACGTTTGAAGTTTCTACCGACAGTTTGACATGTTTGTATTTCTGATTGAAATGTAGAATGCCAACCAGCCATCCAGTCAGCCAGCCAGCCAGCATGTTGATGGATAACAAAAACAAACATTTATTCATTTGTTGAATTTGAATGTTTGCTGGAAGCCAACATATCGTAAAATACAACTAACACATAGATACTCACATGTACATGGCATTATCTAGTAGTAGTAGTAGTGGTACAGAACAAATGTAAAGATGTCTGTGGAACAGTTAAAATTGTAAATATATAATGGAATGAAGTCTTCATCAAATACCCTACCCAAATTTGAGAGGATTGCCTGAACGACTGACTGCCAAAACTTTCGATACATTTATAGGAAGTTCGAATAAAACTGTTGGTTCTCCGAAGATTTACATATATTAACGGAAAATATTTAATCTTCACCCTTTATATACCGCAGAAAACAAAAACATATTAGAAAGCTTCAATCGGTGTTTCTACGTATATATATACCTTCAGAATTTGACTACATATTCCAAAAGGGAATTATCCAAAAGGAATTAAGCCTTTCCATTTTCCAACAACAAAATAGTATGGTATCCCGAACAAACAAGCCTGTTCTATTCCAAATGTATATAATTTTTAAATGAGGAATTATTTTGAAATATGCGAAGTTTGAAGCGAAATCGGGATCTTCGATCTAATAGCGTCTAATTTGCATATATAACGTGTGAAGGAAATCTAATTTTTTCATACCCTTCACCAAAGTATGGAGGGTATATTAAGTTTGTCATTGCGTTTGTAACACCTCGATATATAAATTTTAGACCCGCAAAGAATATATATTCTTGATCAGGATAAAATTCTATGTCGATTAAGCGATGTCCGTCCGTCTATCCGTCTGTGGAAATCACTCTAGCTACCGAACAAAATTGAAGTAGATTGATAAAATTTTACTCAAATGCATATTATGTCTGTAGGATTTTTGGTATTGAAAATGGGCCATGTAGGTCCACCTCTTTGTATAGTCCCATACAACGGTAGCTCCGGATATTCGGTTCTTTGTTGATTTAAGCGACATTGTTCACCGGAATTCTTTTAAATTTGGTATTTGAAGTTCGAAATGAATACTACAGACTATGACAGAAAATTGTCTATGCAGGTCCACGTCTTCGTATAACCCCCATATAGCGGTACCTTCCGATATTCGGTATTTTGATGATTTTAGCGACGTTATTCACCGGTATTGTTTCAAATTTGGTATTTGAAGTTCGAAATGGATGCTGCAGCCGGAGACAGAAAATTGTCTGTGCAAGTCAACGACTTCGTATAGCCACTATATAACGATACCTCTCGATATTCGGTTCTTTGTTGATTTTAGCGGCATTGTTCACCCGAATTCTTTCAAATTTGGTATTTGAAGTTCGAAATGAATACTGCAGCCTAAAGCAGAAAATTGTTTGTGCAGGTCCACGTCTTCGTATAGCTCCCATATTACGGTACCTCTCGATATTCGGTATTTTGATGATTTTAGTGACATTATTCACCGGAATTGTTTCAAATTTAGTATTTGAAGTTCACAATGGATGCTACAGCATAAGACAGAAAATTGTCTGTTCTGTTCACGTCTTCGTATAACCCCCATATAACGGTACCTCCCGATATTCGGTGTTTTGATGATTTTTGCGACAATATTCATCGGAATTTTTTCAAATTTGGTATTTTTAGTTCATAAGGGATGCTTCAGCCTAAGACCGGATATTCGGTATTTTGATGATTTTAGCTACATTATTCACCATTTTTTTTTTTTTTTTGTTAATTTTCGCATTTGAATATTGTAATGGCTTCTGACAATGCCTATGCAGGTCCATGTCGTCGTATAGCCCCTAATGTTACAGCTACATTCGGTACTTTTAAGATTTTAACAGAATTTTTAAGGGATTTTATTGTTTTTAAGATTTGCCAAATTTATTCCAAATGGTGGAGGGTATTCAAAGTTCGGCCCCGCCGAACTTACAGCTTTTTTACTTGTTATTATTTATTGTGAAGAAGTAGGCCAATATATGTCATGATCGTTTCTGACCGAACGTTAATATAAATATTAATGCGAATCAAGTTTAGGCTATTCCGGGTACTCGATAACTCGAATAGAGACAAGAATATGGGAATGAGAAAAGTTAATGAAAGGCGAACATTAATTTTTCACACCGTTATTCAAAATTGTGACCTTTTATAGGGAGGTACAGGTAAGAAGTTTGAACTAAGCCAGGTACTCCCGTCGCTCAATGTAAGATTTAATTTTTTTTTGCAAAATATCTTTCTTTTGTAAGAGATGTACCAAAAAGCGTGAACCGATATTGTCCATCTCTGCACTCGATCTGAGCTTCATAAACATACAGGGAGATTTAATAAAATGCAACAAGGACAAATGCCATAATTTTTACTTTTTTAAATTTTATTGAATGAAAGCAAACAATGTCGGAAATAGCATTAGAATAAGTTTAGATTTGTTCGAATCGGTCACCTTTGGCATGAATTACGGCCTTCAAACGGCCAAAGAAACCGTCACACGCTGCCGAACAACGGTCTGCGGTATTTTGGCCCATTCCCGGCGAAGCGCTTAGTGCCAACCATGCTTTCCAAAATACTCCAGGCACAATAGTCCAACGAAGATTTTGGTGGCAATTGTGCCCTGGAAATGAAGCGATGGACTTCATTTTGTAACAATTCTTGGGTGGCGCGAGCTGAGTCCTGTTGGAATGTCCAAGGCCTGCGGCCAAAATGTTTGCTTGCCCAAGGCTTTAATACACCCTCCAGAATATTTTCGCGATAATATTCGGCATTTATTCTGATCCGACCATCGGCTGTTATAGCGGCCCACACCATCACCATGGCCTGCGCTTGAGTTCTGGTGGCCAACCGAAGGTGCACATTTTCAGCTGACCTCTTTGGCAAATAAACACGATCATTTTGTTTGTTACAAACTGCTGGATAACGAATGTTTTCTCGTCGGAGAAAACCAAATTCGGCAGTTCACAACTTTTGGCCAAGCGAAGCAACTATTTAGCTCTTTTGTGTCTATTTTCTTTCTGTTGCGGTGTAAGTTTTTGCATTTTTGGAATTTCAATGGCTTTATCCCGAGTTCATTTCCCAATATTTGCCAAATGGATTGTGGCGGTATGTTCAGCTCACGAGCCATTTTTTGGCATTTATTCACATTTAAATGCTGGAGAGCTCCAACGATAGCCACTTGTGGCTTTCCAGCCAAATATAAAGAAATCACACTATCACTCTAGAATTTCCATTTTTTTTTTTTGGAAAGTTCTCCAGTGCCGTAGAAATGACAGCAGTCTGAAAATTTTCATCTCACCCTGTATTGTTTGGTATCCAAAAATACTCTTCCCATAGTACATTACAATGTCGACTCCGTCGTTTGTTAATCTGTAAAATGATTTGCTATTGAATTTTCTGATTTGAAAACTACAGAACGAACAAAAACAACAACAACAAACAATGTAAATATTCAAATTGATGAATACAAACGCGAATGTTGACAAGTTTTCTGATATGTTCGTAATTGAAATACAAGCATTCTTTGGTAAAACTGCAGCGAACAAATAAATGAATTTCAGAGAGACATTCAGTCAATAAAAGGCATGGCATGGCGTGGATGGTATGAGTGTATGTCGATTGTAACATACATACACATACAAGTGAATACATATGTTTTACTGAAAAAAAACACAAATAAAAAAACAAAAAAAATATACATTATGTTGAGTATTGAGTTTTGTTTTTGTTTCATTTCATTTCACAGATTGTTTTCAATGTTGTCGCCTCGGTGAAGTTCAATGAAAAACTAAGCGATGCCATCGGCATCAATGTGCTGGGAACAAATAAGATTTTGGATCTGGCTATGGAAATGAAACATTTAAAGGTAAATACACGAAAAAAATATTGATAGACATGGTCGAAAATATAAAAAAACAAAACTAATTCCATTCCAGTCATTTGTTCACATTTCAACGCTCTACTGCAACTGCAACCGGAAACACATCAAAGAGAAAGTTTACGAAACGGAAATTGGCTATGAAAAAATAATGCAGGTAATGTTTGTGGAAATGAGAGGGGTCCACTAAATTGTTAACCCAACACATGGTTAAAGTGACGAAATTCAATCCTCAATCCATTTGCAGATTTCTCGCATATTTGATGATGAGACCCTGGAAAAGTTTCGTCCTTGTCTAATTGGAGAGATGCCAAATACCTACACCATGACCAAGAAATGTGCAGAGAATCTGGTTAACCACAAAGCGTTTCATTTGCCAGCCGGAATATTTCGACCACCAATTGGTAAGCTTATGTTAAAGAAAGACTGGCAAACGGTTTTTAATACTCTTAGGACCGGAGTTGGTATGTCCTTGTCTGCCTTCGTTTTAAACGAGAGATGAGGAAAAACTTTAGTTGCTATTTCCCAAAGGCAATTATACACTCTCACACACACACACAGAGATATACATACCCTCAACTTAATAGAACTTTCAAATAGTCAGTTAATGGTTTTAGTTGTGATAACAACAACAACAAAAAAAACAAGTAGAGGATAAAAAAAACGAACACGAATGTTTAAAAGCATCTCGAGTTAATAAAAAATTACCATTTTGCACATTTTTGTAACAGTTGATGTTGCCGTGGTCGTTGTTGTAGTTCTTGCTGTTGTTGTTGTTTTAGCTGTTTGTTTGTCAAATACAAAAGTGCAAAGCAGAGAACCATATAACAAGTGCATTAGTTACTAAACTGGTGTCCCAGTGGCTGATAGTAACATTTGGACAAAACTTTGAAAATTAACACTGGAAGAAAAGTAGGGGCTAGCGTAAATAATAGCACTGTGGGACAAATGTCAATGTTTTTAATAACTTCGAGGAAAGTCCGGCAGATTATGAAAGTGGAATTAACCAATTAAGATAGTATCAGGCAGTTTTGCCGACAGATGTATACCCCCTAGCCTTGAGTTATGATTATTCGAATTGTTAACCCTTAATGAGGGAGAATCCGAAGCAGTTGGCCAATATTAACCATTTCGTATCTGACTAATATTAATATTACAATTTACCAGATTTGGAATATATCGACAACTTTCTATACTTTATATGAGACATGTTAAAATTTTTGGAAAATGTTTAAATATGCGAGAGGTATGAAATATAGCGGAAGGAAGTTTTCCATTTGCATACTTCGTCTAATACAGATAAAATGGTATGTGCGAACTTTGAAGGAAATCAAATATTTAGATCCAATTTTAAGCGAAATTATAAAAGTCCGATAAGTGACAAATTCATCTCAGGTTTCACGTTGAGAAAAATTTTTTGATACAGCAAGTTATGACGGATAAAGATATTTACAAGTAAAAAAGCTGTAAGTTCGGCCGGGCCGAACTTTTAATACCCTCTACCATTTGGTACAAATTTGGCAATTTCAAAAAAAAATTCTGTTAAAATCTTAAAAATACCGAATGCTTATACGACGACCTGGGCCTGCATAGGCAACTTTTGTCATAAGTTATTACAATATTTAAATGCGAAACTTGAAGAAAAATGTGTTTATAATGTAGCTAAAATCATCAAAATACCGAATATGGGGGGTACCGATACATGGGGGCTATACGAAGACGTGGACCGGCACAGACAATTTTCTGGCATGGGCTGAAGTATCCATTACGAACTTCAAATACCAAATTTGAAACAATTCCGGCGAATAATGTCGCTAAAATCATCAAAATACCGAATATTGGGAGATACCGTTATATGGGGCTATATGATAACTTGGACCTACGTGGCCCATTTACGAACTTAGCCTGCCTACTGGCAAAATATATATGTGTGCACAATTTTAGCGTTCTATCTCAATTTGTTTGAATGCTAGCGTGATTACAACAGACAGACAGACGGACATTGCTAAATCGTCTTAGAATTTTACGCTGATCAAGAATATATGTACTTTGTTGGGTCTGACATGAGTATTTCGAGGAGTTACAAACGGAATGACGAAATTAATATACCCTCCATAGTATGGTGGAGGGTATAAAAATTGTGAACCTTTGTGGGTGAGGTACCACAAGGGGTGGACAGATATATGTCATCTTCACAACAGATTCTGCTTTAACAAAAAAATTTGGATGTGTGACATTTCAAGAGAGTTGGATGCTTATTTCGCTTTCTTTAAGAGTTTTGTTTTTCAAAATAATGAACCCTATATGGGGGAGGTACCAGAAGAAATGGACGGATCTCTACTATCTCTATAACAGATCTTGTGTAGATGGAAATATTGAGATGTACTAGGTCTGAATGAAATCGAATGTTAATTTCGCATTTTATGAGCTTCATGGGTAGTCAAAAATTTAACCCTTTGTGGGAGAGGTATCAGAAGGAGTGGATTGATAATTCCCATCTCCACAAAAATATTTTGGTAGTAGAAATAATTGGATATGCGATATGTAGAGACCGGATGCTTAGTTGGGATTTTAAAATCGTTTTGATTATTCAGAACTATGACCCTTTGTTGGTGATGTACCAGAAGGAGTTCGCAGATATATATCATCTTCACAAAAGATCTTGTGTTAGCAAATATGTTAGTATGTGCGAAATTTGAAGAGAATTTAATGCTAATTTCGCTTTCTTTGAGCGTTTTGTTTTTCAAAATCCAGAACTCAATGTTGAGGAGGTACCAGAAGAAACGGATCTCTACCATCTTTCTAACAGATGTTCGGATGATAACTTCGCTTTTCATGAGCTTCATGGATATTTAAAATTTTGACACTTTTTGGGGGAGGTACCGGAAGGAGTGGACCGACATTGCCCATTTTTGCACCTGACATAGCACTGATGCAAATATTAGGATTTGAAAAGTTAAAATCGGGATATCCCCCCCTTCTCTGGGCAGTAAAATATTTTTTGAAAATTTCGATCCTTTTTGGGGGAGATATCAGAAGGATTGGACCAATATTGGCCATCTTTGAACTCGATCTAAATTTGATAATAATATTATGAAGTACCCAGTTTGAACCAAATCGAATATTCCCTTTCAGAGTTATCGTGCGCACCAGCCAGAACGACGGACATCGCTATATCGCCTCCAAATGTCCTACGACGGATTGGATCCTAAGAGGCCCTAGGTCTAAAACCGTTATTTCGATGAGGCACGTTTTGGCCGTATCAAATGATATATACCGTCTCTAGCCACATGTCTTAGGGTATAAAAAGCAATAATTTTTGTTAATAAACTAGTAAGGACTATATGATACCCTACACCTCTATGCATATTTAGTAGAGCTCTCGTAAAAGAAAGGTTTATGTTGGACATTTCTGAGCTCTATGAGATATCTGGTACAAAATATGATTATGGTAGAGTGCATATTCCGAAAGTTGGAGATTTAAACACCAAATCGAATGAAACATATATGGAGCTAGAGCTATATCTGAACCGATTTTCACCAAGTTTTCGCTCGGAATTGCAACTTTTCACTCACTTTGGGCTGAAATTTGCCATTTGGTGGACATGAAACCTTAAATCGGACGAAGATATATAGGGGAGCTATATCCAAATCTGAACCGATCTTGATAAAATTTGAATCATATATTGCTGGGCTGAATCTAATATCTGGTACTAAATATCAGTCTTGTATGTATATGTTACGAATGTAAGGGACTAAAACAACAACATCGGATGAAAATATATATGGGAGCTATATCTAAATTTGGACCGATTTTCAAAAATTTCAATAAGGTTCGTCCTTGAGCCAAATTAATGATATTTAGAAAATTTCATCTCATGCGACCTGCATTTTTTTTTTTGCAAAAGTACAAGGACGGGCGGACAGACGGACGGACATGCATAAATCGACTCAAAATGTGATTCTATGCTGATCACCAAAAGGAACTATGGGTCTATCTCGTTTCCTCCTCCAAGTCACAAACAAATGCACAAAGACATAATACCCTTACCACTATGTGGTGTAGGGTATAATTACCACATGTGGTGTAGGGTATAAACACTTTATTTATTTCTTAAAAATTTAGATTTTTATACCCTCCACCTTGGAAAGGAGGGTATATAACTTTGTCATTCCGTTTGTAACATCCTTAAATATTCATCGTAGACCCCATAAAGTATATATATTCATAATCAGCATTAAATTCTAAGTCAATTTAACGATGTCAGTCTGTCGGTCGGTTCGTCTGTCTATCTGTTGAAATCACGATACAGCCCACATTATTTGACTTAGAGCGCCAAAATTCAGCAGAGTAATTTGTATTGTGTCTAGGATGATTGGTATTGAAAAAGAGATATATCGGTCAACGTTTTGGTAAAGCCCCTATATAACGGTACCTCCCGATATTCGGTATTTTGATGATTTATGCCACAATTTTTCACGGATTTGACTGTAAATTGGTATTTGTAGGTCATAACGGGTCCTAGTTTGTGTGGCGAGATATTGCATGTATAGGTCCACGCTTTGGTATAGCTCCCATATAAAGGTACCTCCCAATATCCGGTATTTTGATTATTTTTGCCACATTTTTTCACGGGTTTGTCTGAAAATTGGTATTTGTAGGTCATAATGGGTTCTAGCTCCTTTGGCGAAATATTGCATTTATTGATCTCCGATTTGGTATAGCACCCATACAACGGTACCTCCCGATATTCGGTATTTTAATGGTTTTTGCCACATTTCTTCGCGGATTTGTCTAGAAATTGGTATTTGTTGGTCTTAATGGGTTCTAGCTCTTCTGGCGAAAAACTGTATGTATAGGTCCACGTTTTTGTATAGCCCCATATAGCCGAATTTCCCGACATTCGGTATTTTGATGACTTTTGGCACATTTTCCCATGAATATGTCTAAAATTTGGTAAATATGCTCTAATGTTTACTTTATCCTAAGGTGGAGTGTATGAAAATTTGGCCCGGCGGAACTTAATGTTTTTTTACTTGTTTTTCTAAATCCCTACAAATTTTCTTATAATTTCACTGAACAATAGCCAGTATGGGTTGTGGAAAATGTCAAGAGTACTTGTTTTTAAATCAAAACCCCAAAGCAAGTCTGTGTTCTTTAGTCAAATTAGGTGAAGGCTCTCTTATAGTTTTCTCCATCTATAATGGTACCCTTGACATATTTTTCGCAGTATTTAGGATAGATCTTTGAAATTTGGTAGGCGGTATTTTGACGATTTCGTATTTGAAGTTCCTAATGTACTACAGTCTATGACAGAAAATTCAATATGCACGTCCATGTCGTCGTATAGCGCCCATATAAGGGTACCTCCCTATATTCGGTTTTTTGATGATTTTAGCGACATTATGTACCGCAATCCTTTCAAGTTTGAATATCGTAATGGTCTATGAAACATATTGGTCCCTATATATCCCTATATAACGGTAACTCCCTAATCGATCTATATTTTTATGACTTTATCAGTATTATTGAAAAGATTTTTTTTTTTTTTTTGAAAATCTCGCTGTCGAACTCTTGTTTATAGTCACCACATTAATAGCTTATACAACTTAAATATTTATATTTATAGAGAGCGTGGTCATTGTATTGTAAAAATCCCTCAAAATTTAGTTTTGGCTTTAGGGAATATTTCCTCAGTGTACGCACACACATATTTTTTCGGTTCAACAAATGTCTTTATACCTAAAATGTAAGTTAGTACAGCAATGGCTAAAAAAATGTGAACTTTGCTATTTAGCAGGAGTGTATAGAGCTAGAGCATGCCGAGGGAGAATCACTGCAAAAGATGTAAATAGATAAACCAAGGCAAAGTTTTTTGTGTCATTTGAATACAAAAAGGAAAAGTAACATCTCTGTTTGAAAATAGAAGAAATGAAGAGGAATATCATGGCTACCACCAATGGATGGTTCTCAACAGTGACCTCCTAAAAAACGAAACCCTGAATCTCCGCTTACAAAAAATATTGAATCCTGGAATTTAGCCCACAATCAATCAATATACCAAAAAAGAAACCCGTTACAGGTTTAATTTCGTTAGTAAATTGTAATTTTTTAAGCTTTTTCTTCAGACATATCTCTCAGTTTAAATTAACTCATATTCGGAAGGCTTAGTAGAAATGGAAATAGCCGAAAACTTTTGTTAAAAAATTATAAATAGTTATTTACAGAAATAATACATTTCAGCGTTTTAAAAGATTACATCGCAAAGTAGCATAAATGGAAGGTGCAAATTCTGCCCCATCCCATGTTTCTTGAAATTTTCGTATTAGGATTCCATGGAATCCATTGATTTTGGGCATATAGTGTTTTAAAATTCTGCAGATAAATTATTTTGTTTGTGGATTCTTTTTGTCGAAAAATGTAGACCGATCATATAACCTATTTTCTGCGTCATTGGTTATAGATGTGATTCAAAGATCTCTATCAAATTTTAAAATGCGATCCTGAATGATGCGAAATATATCTCAAACTAATGGCGTCCCTTTTGTTATGGTAGAAACTACAGGGTGAGATGAAAAAACTGCAACCAACTTCAGACTGCTGTCATTTTTAAGCCACTCGTCCGACATCTGTTAAAATGTTTCCAGTGATAGCTCATTATATTGTTTACAAGCGTACAAAGGCATTTTGATGAGAATTTTCCAGAAAAAAAGTTATTCGTGATAGAATTCAAGCGTGATAGTGCGATTTCTTTATATTTGGCTGGAAAACCACAAGTGGCTATCTTTAGAGCACTCCAGCATATAAATGTGAATAAATATTTTGTGTCTTGGACCATCGCTCGTTACCGTTACCGTGATACTGGTAACGTAGCCTGACGTCAAGGAAGTGAACGAAAGAAAACAGCAATATCAGCAGAAATGGCCGACAAATGGCTCGTGAGCTGAACATATCGCAATATTCCAATTGGCAAGTATTGAAAAATGAGCTCGGGGTAAAGCCATTGGAATTCTAAAAAGTGCAAGAACTTACACCATAAAAGAAAGAAAATAGACACAAAAGAGCTAAAGAGTTGCTTCGCTTGGTGGAAAGTCTAGAACTCTCGAATTTGGTTTTCTCCGATGAGAAAACATTCATTGTCCAGCAGTTTGTAAACAAAAAAAAATGGCGGTGTTTACTTGCCAAAGAGGTCAGCTCAAAATGTGTTCCTTCGGTTGGCCACCAGAACTCAAAAACGCCGGCCATGGTAATGGTGGGGCGGGGCATCAGAATAAATCCCGAATATTATCGCGAAAGTATTCTGGAGGGTGTATTAAAGCCTGGGTACGCAAACATTTGGGCCGCAGACCTTGGACATGTCAACAGGATTCAACACCATCGCACTCAGCACGCACCACCCACGAATGGTTACAAAATAAGGTTGCTCGCTTCATTCCCAGCGCACATTGACCACCAAAATATCCGGATACCAATCCGTTGGACTATTGTGTCTGGAGTATTTTGAAGAGCAAGGTTGGCACAAAAAAATACCAAAGTATCGATCACCTCAAGCAAACGCTTCGTCGGGAATAGGCCAAAATACTGCAGAGCAACATTCGGGCAGCGTGTGACAGTTTCATTGACCGTTTGAGTGCCATAATTCGTGCCAAAGGTGACCAATTCAAACAAATCTAAACTTATTTTAAAAGTTGGTGCTATTTCCCACATTTTTTGCTTTCATTCGACAAAATTTAAAAAAAATGTAAAAATTATGGCGTTTGACTTTGTTACAATTTTTTCTATCTCAACCTGTATATAGATCCCCGTTTCATTACCGTCCGAAATTCTATATTATGAAGATTTTAGCCATATTTTTAATGAAATTGTTTACAATTCTGGCATTTTGATTCTGGTTTAAATTTTATTTATTGATGCACATTGTGGTAACCAAACCATCTGCCAAAAAATTGTCTTATTTTCATACATCGGTACATCCCAATATTCGGTAATTTCAATGTTTTGAACATATTTAAGATTGTTAGAAAGTAAAAGTATTGTTAAATCAAGTAAGCAAAGGCTATAGTCGTGCGGGGCCGACCATGTCATTTACATCTAAATAAAATCCAATGGTCATCCAAAATGCCAGACATCTTCCCTGTCCTTAACTCTCTTCTGATTCGAAATTCCGCGTCGATTAGTTTTCAATTGTGGCCCATAGAGCGACTACAAAATTAAAAAAAAAAAAATTGTTTAGTCCATTTGCACTTCTAAATGTACATCTTAAGAACAATGGGCTTCTATTCTGACCCTAACCCTACCCCCCTGCAAAATTTCGTGAGGATCGGACGATAATTGCGATATGCATATAATGCCCTCAAAACGTGGTTTTGGGGGGTGTAAAAATTTAGAAAAGTTTCAATTCAAAATTGTAAGTCAAATTGAAAAAATTGCATGCGATAAAAAATATGACAACAATTGAAAAAATCGACAAATGATATTCACTCTTTTATTGGTATTTTTTTAGATTTTATCGTTTTGTGGCAAGAGACCATTCCGAATTGATGGGAATTGTGAAAATCGGCCCAGCGGTTCTTGATTTATAAGCAGAATAAATAAGATAAATTCTTTTACATATATATTGTACCCATTCTTCTATATATCCGATTTCTTGACTATGAGCATCACTGTAATGGTCAGAAGTGATATTTTAATGTATTTTTGATTTGGCTGGGATTGAAAATATTCGCGTTTTGGTGGACATTTTCCTATTTTCTTACATAAAAGTTTGGGTCTATTTTACGAGCTAATTTCGGCCCACTTCTAAACTCTAACTCCATATTAATTTTCGCGTCGATTGGTTCATAATTGTGGCCTACACAGCAACTGCAAAATCAGGAAATTTTTCTGTTTTTGGTCCATTTCAACCCCTAGATATCGTGCGATCAATTCCAAAAACAATAGGGTTCTATTCTGACCATAACCCCACCTCCATTTTCAATTTCGTGAGGATCGGTTCATAATTGCGACCTGTAGCTTGATTACAAATTAATATGGACAGACGGACGGACGGACATACATAGCTAGATCGACTCAGCTCGGCGAGATAGGAAGATCCATATACTTTCGTATGTGGGAAATCAATATTTCGTGGTGTTACATAATTTTTGGCCCAATCAAACTTATAATACCCCCAATACATAGTGTTGTAGGGTATAATAATTTGTAACATATATATTTGGAAATATTTTCAAATGCATTATAAGAGGTTATCTTAGTATATATTTTCCATTTTTTAAGTTCCCGTTCTTTTTCACTTTTCAGTCATGTCAACATATCAAGATCCCATACCCGGGTGGACGGATAACCTTTATGGTCCCTCTGGATTGTGCACATGGTCTGCCAGAGGTTTGGTTCGATGTATTTATGGAAATGCCAAATGTAAGGCGAATATGGTACCGGCAGATTATTGTGTCAATGCTATGATATCATGTGCCTGGGATGTTGCCAGGAGGTAGGAAGAAATAAATTGATCTTATAATTACTGAGTAAAAGAAAATATTACTCTTTTGCAGATATGAGTTGTCGAAAATTGACAAAGATCACCGGCGAGAGCTACCTGTTTACAATTACATATTTGAACGCAACAATTTGACATGGGGTCAATATATGCATTTATCACGCAAAGGTTTTCACGAACCATTCGAAAAAGTGTTGTGGTAAGTTTTGATGTTCGCATTTTCTATTCAGATAGGTATTTCTATACCCTCCACCATAGTACGGAGGGTATATTAAGTTTGTCATTCCGTTTGTAAAACCTCAAAACACATTAGACCCCACAAAGTATATACTTCTTGATCAGCATACAATTCTATGTAGATTTATCAATGTCCTTCCGTCTATTCGTATGTTCGCCTGTCCGTCTGTGGAAATCACACTACCTTCCGAACGAAATGAAGTAGATTGATAAAATTTTACTCAAATGTTTATTATGCCTGCAAGACGTTTGATATTTAAAATGGGCCATGTAGGTCCACGTCTTCGTATAGCCCCCATATAACGGTACCTCCCGATATTCGGTATTTTGATGATTTTTGCGACAATATTCACCGGAATAATAGATAATAAGTAATAGATACTACAAATTTGGTATTTGAAGTTCGAAATGGATACTACAGCCTAAGACAGAAAATTGTCTATGAAGGTCCATGTCTTCGTATAGCCCCCTATAGAACGGTACCACCCGATATTCGGTATATTGATCATTTTAGCGACATTATTCACCAGAATTGTTTCAAATTTGGTATTTGAAGATCGTAATAGATACTACAGCCTAAGACAGAAAGTTATCTGTGCAGGTCCACGTCTTCGAAAAGCCCCATATAAAGGCACCTCCCGATATCCAGTATTTTGATGATTTTAGCGACATTATTCATCGGAGTTGTTTCAAATTTGATATTTGAAGTTCGTAATGGATACTGCAATCTTAGGCAGAAACTTGTCTGTGCAGGTCCACATTTAATTATAACCCCCATATAAAAGTACCTCCCTATATTGATGGTTTTAGCTACATTATTCACCGATTTTTTTTTTTCAAGTTTCGCATTTCAATATTTTAATAGCTTATGACAAATGTTGCCTATGCAGGCCCACGTCCCTAACATTATAGCTACATTTGGTATTTTTTAATTTTTTACAGAATACGGGTTTTATTTTATTTTATTTATTTATTTTTTTATACCCTACACCACAAGGTGGTCAGGGTATTATGTCTTTGTGCATTTGTTTGTAACCCATAGTTCCTTTTGATGATCTGCATAGAATCACATTCTGAGTCGATATATGCATGTCCGTCCGTCCGTCTGTCCGTCTGTCCATGTATTTTTGTAAACAAAGTACAGGTCGCATTTATTGCCCGATCCAGATGAAATTTTGCACAGATCATTTGTTTGGCCCAAGGTCAAAATTTAGATATAGCTCCCATATATATCTTCGTCCGATTTGCCTTTTATTGTGCACCAAACGTGTAATATCAGCCCGAATTGTATGGAATTTTGCACATACAACCAAATTAGGCCTGAAAATATTTGTGCCAAATTTGATCGAAATCGGTTCAGATATAGCTATAGCTCCCATATATATTGTTCATCCGATTTGTTATTTTTGTCCACCGCCGCCGTAATATGCATTCTGCAACAACAATATTTAGGGAAATATATCAAATACAGCTCAGGAATACATTTGCAAAATTTTATCGAGATCGGTTCAGATTTGGATATAGCTCCTATATATAACTTCGTCCGATTTACCTTTTATTGTGCACCAAACGTCTAATATTTGTCCAAATGGGATGGAATTTGGCACATACAACCGAATTGAGTCTAGAAGCTAGTATGTCAAATTTGGTGAAGATCGGTTCAGATATAGCTATAGCCTCCATATATATTATTCATCCGATTTGTTATATTTGTTACCCACAACCATAATATGCACTTCGTAACAACAATATTCAGGGAAATATATCAAATAAAGCTCAGAAATATCTTTGCCAAATTTTATCGAGATCGGTTCAGATTTGGATATAGCTCCCATATATATATTTATCCGATTTCAAATTAATTGTGCACCAAATGGTCAATACAAGTCCGAATTTAAAAGATACAAATGCTTCGGCATATATATTCCTTTGAATTTTAAATTATAATTATAATCATAGCGTATATGATTGAATTCTCCTATAAAAACTTTTAATTGTTATGTGGAGCTCTACTAAATTAGCAAAGTGGTGTAGGGTATCATAAAGTCGGCCCCGCCCGACTTTAAGACTTTCTTTACTGTTTTTTTTTTTTTTGAAAATTGCCAAATTCGTTCTAAATGGTGGAGGTAATTCAAAATCCGTCCCGGCCGAACTTACAGCTTTTTTACTTGTTATTTTTTTTTTTACGCCAAATTCCGAATTATGTTTGGTGTGGTTTTAAATTCTCGAAATTTGTAGGTTTTAAAAATTAGGTTTCTTTTAATTACGTCGTTTTAAAGGACGGAGTAACTTCCAAAATTTTAACATTTTTGTCTCCAATTTTTGCAACTCCATTTTGAACAAAACAACAGCCATTTTTATGCTAAATCATCTCTAAACGCTGCCAATAATAACTAACAATGAAAATACTTGGCAAAAGTTGTTGTTCTTTTTTTTTGGCCAGTAATTTTATCTGCAATGTTATATCGATTGAATCTAAAACCGATACATCGTCATTTAGATATTCCGCAAACACTCTCAAAAATGCCAAAAATCAAGCCATAACAAATAATGGTCAGCGATAACATCACACAAACTTTAGGACACACACTCACACACCAATGTACACATGGTGTTTGTGTGTGTGTGTGTGGACCAAAATACACTTATAAACAAACAAAATCCAGAATAGATTTTCATATTTTTGTCGTTGTGAGTTTTAATATGCTATTACTGCTACTACGTGTGCAAGCTTGATCAGCTTATTTGTACCCTACAGTGTGCGAATACATTGGGTGTGAAAACTCCGATGTGCAAGTGGACTCATATTGACAATTTTTGCAAAGAGAAGTTATATATTTAGTAAGTTCGCGAACAAGTTATTTGACTGGGGAAAGCATATAAATTTCCTAAGTTACTGAAAGCGGTAGATGTCATTATATGCTCAACCATATGACTAGAGAGGGCATATATCATTTGATACGGCCAAAACGTACCTCATCAAAATAATCGTTTAAGATCCTAGGTGTCTTTGGACCATATCCGTCTTGGGACATTGGAGTTGATCTAGCGGTGTCCGTCCGTCCGACTGTCTGTCTGTATGTCTGGCTGATGCACACGATAACTCTCGAAGGGAATATCCGATTTAGTCTAAACTTGGTACATCATAATATTATTATGAAACTTAGATCGAGTTCAGAGATGGGTACATCCCCCACAAAAGGTCGAAATTTAAAAAAATACTGTTCGATTATTTAAATTGATTTTGACTTCTGTTATGATTATTCAAACTCTTGACCCTTTATGGAGTGGGTTTTGAAAGAATAATATAAATATAATCGATCGAAATATTCAATTTTCATACTTCATTTAATAAAAATAAAATTTTTGGTATGGGCATATAAAAATTCCACATTAGTCTCATGTTTCTGGTTAAGAGGGATATATTCAAATAGAAATTTGTAAAGAATCGCTGACATGCTTCGCAAGTTATGACAAATAAAATTATTGGAAATTATGCCGCTTTTGTGGGTGAGGTACCAAAAGGGGTTCGAATACATCATCTTCACAACAGATATTGTATCAGCAAAAATCTTTGTATGTGTAAAATTTGTTTTTCCACATCTTGAAACCTATGTGTTGCAGGTAGCAAAAGAAAGGGTCCGATCTTCACCATCTTTATAACATATCTTGTGTTGATGGAAATAATGAGCTAAACCAAGTCTGGAATGGAATCGGATGTTAATTTTGTTTTTATGAGCTTCATGGGGGAGGTATCAGGCTGAGTGGACCGATATATCCCATCTTCACAACAGATCTTGTGTTAGTAGAAATAATGGGCTGTGTGAAATATAAAAATACTTGATGCTTATTTCGGATTTTATAAACGTTTTGGTTAAGAGAATCGGATGTTAATTTCGCGTTTTATGAGCTTAATGGATATTTAAAATTTCGACCTTTTGTGGGGAAAGCACCAGACCTTGGGCTCATAAAACATAAAGATGTGTGAAATTTGAAGACAGTCGGACTCTTACATCACATTTTATAAGAGTTGTAATAATTAATTAATTTGACCCTTTGTGGGGGCGGTATTGTCCATTTTCGCACCTGACGTAGCATTGGCGCAAATATTAGGATTTGCAAAGTTGGAGCAAATTCGGATTGTCGTTGATCTTTCTGTGCAGAAAATATATTTTTTTGAAAATTTCGACCTTTTGTGGGGGAGGTACCAGAAGGAGTGGACCGATATTGCCCATCTCCGAACTCGATCTAAGTTTGGCAAAATCGTTTGAGTACGTAATTGGCAAAAATCCTATGTCTAATGCTGAATTTGGATTGAATTTTTTTTATAACTGTGAGCATACACAATATGGAGGGTATATTTAGTTTGTCATTCCGTTTGTAACTTATCGTTAAATATTTAATTTTAGACCAACCAAAGACGATTTAGCCCTGTCCGTCTGTTGCAATCACGCAAGACTCAAAACGAATTAAGATAGGAAGCTAAACTTTTGCACAGATCAGTCTTTTGTCTGCAGACAGGTCAAGTTTGAAGATGGGCTATATGGGTCAAAGATATCGTATAGCCCCCATGTAACGATACCTCCGATATTCGGTACATTGATGATTTTAGCCACATTTTCCAATGGAATTGTCTAAAAGTAGACACGAGGAGTTCCTTCCGAGTACTTTAACCCATGCACGTCTTCATATAGCCCTCATATAACGGTTTTCCTTTGACCAGTATTTTTCGACAAAATTTTTATGGTAAATTTTCAAAATTCTTTAAAATTGTGGAGGGTTTTAAAAGTTTGTCGTGTTGAAAATGTGTTTTTTTTTAATTTCAAAATTTGTCGAAATTAATTTTAAACGCGGTCAAAACGTAAAATTATGTATGTGGCCTAATCTACATAAGAGCCTTAAGAAACAGAAACTCATTTGGGTTTTTGGTTTCCAAATGAGTACTATCAGGTCTACTTGGACTTTCCCCAACACAGACTGAGATTTTGCAGGAAATTTAGAAAAAGTGCTAAGTTTTGCAAAAAATAACGAAAATTAATATAGGAATTTCTTTGGCTGAGAGACTTATAATAATTCTTCCTTTAACACTCTCTCCAAAAATTATTTTATAAAAGGAGATTTTGATTTGCAGTGAAAACGGGTTAAATTACCAGGGGAAAAATAAAACATTTTTACTTTGAAAGAGAATCATCAATATCGGTCCACGATACCCCTGATATTCGGTACTTTGGTGATTTCACGCAAGTTTTTCAATAGAATTGTCTAAAATCCACAATAGGAGTTCTTTGTGAGCACATTACCCCCTGGAAGAGAATTGTCTATATGGGTACACGGTACACGGTACACGGTACACGGTGTCTATATGGGTACACGGTACACGGTATAACGGTTTCTCCCAATATTCGGGTGATTTTAGCCACATTTTCAACGGAATTATCTGAAAATCCTTACAAGGAGTACTTTTTTCGCTAGAGGAGGAACACGTCTTCGTATAGTCCCCATGTAACCGTTTTCATTTGAGCGGTATTTTCCGACGATTTTTTTTTTTTAAATTGTTTAAGTTTCTTCCAAATGGTGGAGGGTATAAAATCTGGTGGAGGTTCATAATCTGCTGGATTTTTGTGTTACACAGTCTACTAGAGCATTTTGAGACTTGTTCAATTCTTATTGATCATGGACCCTCTATTACCATAACTGTGAGATTTTCTATGAATTTATTTTTTAATTCTCTGAAATACTCAACTAAAAAAGCTACGAATAGTGAACTGCATTGTCACCCATACCCACGTAATTTTGTTTTTAATTTGACATTTTTAAACTCCATTGTTTCCTCTCTCTCTCTCCCTGCTGATGTGGCTGATGATGATGCTGATGCCATTTTTTCGATGACCAGGTGTTTTTCATACATTATAATACCATGGAAGCCATTACACTATGCTGCCTCCATTGTACTGCATCATTTGCCGGCCTACATATTGGATTTAATTGCCCTAGTTACAGGTCAAAAACGCATGTAAGTTTACCAATAGAGTCTGCCATCGAGCCATCCGGCCGGCCAGCCAGTCATTCTGTCAACCATTCAAATTCACTTCAATTGTTCGGCCAGTGGCATCATTTTCTGTCACATAACCAGTTTTACTGCTAACCTATTTTTATCGTTTTCTGCTTTTTCAGATACATAAAGGCCTATGCAAAGATTACCAAAATTATTTATATGATGTCCTGGTTCGGCCTCAAGCATTGGTCATTTGCCAATCGTAATGTCACCGAGTTGGATGAACTATTGACGGGCAAAGAGAAACAATATTTGCAATTCAACATAAGCACCATCAATTGGACGGATTATTTTCGTTCGTATCTGAGCGGCATCCGGCGATATGTCTTCAAGGATAAAGAGAATAAATTGGAAAAGCGCAAAACTTTTTATCGAAGGTAAAATTGTTTTTCATTTCATTTTTTTGTTTTGGATTTGGATTTTAATTACTTTTTAATTGTTATTATTTTATTTTTTTTTTGCACAAGGAGAAAATAATTAATATATGTTGTTTTTAATATGATATGAGTTTTATGTTAAGGACATATATGAGTATACATTAAAAAGGAGATACAACAGTAGGATATTGTTGAGTATAAAATAAAAACGCAGGTTTAAAAACGTAATGAGATTTTGAAAGAGAGCCAACTAAGGCATATGATTCGCAGGTCTCGTGAGTGGGAAAATCAATTCAAAAAACTGGAAACGTTGTTGTTTTTTATTGTTGACCTGTATATTGATTCTTATTAACTTTATTTTGGCTTAAGGTCAATTGAAAAACATCAGTGTTTTATTTTTATTATTTTGATTTTTATTTTCCGATATTTCGACTGTCTTTGACAGTCATCTTCAGGGAAAAATTTTTATTGAGAAAAGCAACAGTCTTGTTTCACCGTCTATGCATATATATTTTTTTTTAATGTAAAAATGCCAATTAAGTAATTTTCCAAAAGTTTTCGGTTAGTATTGTCATGTACCAAAAATGGGAGCTACATTGTTTTTTCTAAGTATCGTAAAACATTTTATTTGAATTATCCTTAGGTGGAGCTATTCCAAAAAATGGATTCTGGATTGATTCTGGATGTGATAAAAGAGGTCTTTGTCAAATTGCAATTCTATATCGTAAATGCAAGAAAATATATCTCAAACTATAAGAGTCCTTTGTATATGGTAAAAACTATACAGGGTGAGATAAAGTCAAACGCCACCATTTTAATTTTTTTTTTTTAAATTTTATAGAGTGAAAGCAGAAAATCGTAATGTCATCAAATGTTAGAATAAGTTTAGATTTGTTGGAATTGGTAACCTTTGGTACGAATTATGCCAATAAAACCGCCACACGCTGACCGAATATTGATCTGCGGTATTTTGCCCCTTTCCCGGCGAAGCGCTTGCTTGAGGTGATCCGCACATTGGAATTTTTTAATGCCAACCTTCCTTTCCAAAATACTCCCGACACAATAGTACAACGGATTTGTATCCGGAGATTTTGGTGGCCATTGTATGCTGGAAATGAAGCGATGAACCCCATTTTGTAACCATTATTGGGTGGCGCGTGCTGAGTGCGATGCTGCTGAGTCCTGTTGGAATGTCTTAGGTCTGCGGCCAAAATGTTCGAGTGACCAAGGCTTTAATACACCCTTCAGAATATTTTCGCTGTAATATTCGGCACTTATTTTGATGCCACGGTCGACAAATACGAGCGGAAAGCGACCACCGGCTGTTATGGCAGCCCACACCATCCCCTTTAGTTCTGGTGGCCAACCGAAGGTTCACATTTCCAGCTGAACTCTTTGGCGAGTACAAACGATCATTTTGCTTGTTTACTAACTGCTGGACAACGAATGTTTTCTCATCGGAGATGGAGAAAAATAAATTCGGCAGTTCACCACTTTCAGCCAAGCGAAGCATCTCTTTAGCTCTTTTGAGTCTATTTTCTTTCTGTTGCGGTGTAAGTTCTTGCACTTTTTGGAATATCAATGGCTTTACCCCGAGCTCATTTTTCAATATTTACCGAATGGAATATTGCGATATGTTCAGCTCATGAGCCATTTTTCGGCCATTGCGACGCGGGTTTCGATCAAGTCGCTTCTTTACTTTTCGTACCATTTCTAGTGATGTTGCTGTTTTTTTCCGTCCACTTCCTTGAAGTCGGGCTACGCTACCAGTAACACGGTAACGAGCGATGGTACGAGACACAAAAAAATTATTCACATTTAAATGCAGGAGTGCTCTAACGATAGCTACTTGTGGTTTTCTAGCCAAATATTCCAGCTATCACTGGAATAATCTTAACAGCTGTCGGATGAGTGACTTAGAGATGACAGCAGTCTGAAGTTGGTTGTAGTTTTTTAATCTCACCCTGTTGTTCGCCATCAACAACCGTGAAATCGTATGAGGATAAATATGGAAGCCATATCCAAAGGATAAATATGGAAGCTATATCCAAAGCTGAACCGATCTCCACGTATTTCTGAGCTGTAAATGATACCCGGTACCAAAAATCACTGTTGTGGGGTCCATATAACGAATGCGAAGGATTTAAACACCAAATCGGATCGAACACATGTATGGGAACTATAGCTATTTTTGACCCGATTTTCAACAAATTTGAAGCACTTGCTTCTAGGCTAGATTAGGCCAGAAGTGCCAAAATTCAAGTCATTAGTCATTTTGTGCCAATAAATCGGATGATATCGGATATAGATATAGCCAAATCTGAACCGATCTCGATTAAATTTGTTCGATGTATTTCTGAGCTGTATCTAATATCCGTTACGAATGTGAGGGACTTAAACACTAAATCAAATAAAACATATATCTGGGAGCTGTAGCTATATCAAAGCCGATGTTCTCCAAATTTAAAGTACTTATTTCTAGGCTGATTTCGGCTGGATGTGCCTTTTTGGGCGAACATTACACATTTGGCGCACAATAAAATTGAAATCGGACATAGATATATATGGGAGCTATATCTAAATTTGAACCGATTCTCATCAACTTCGCTTCGTCTTTCGGCCAAATAGATATTTTTTGGAAAATTTCATCTCAATCGGATAATAATTGCGACCTGCATTTGTTCACAAAAAATTCTTAGACAGACAGAATTTGATTCAAAAGTAGCAATTTGTCTATCTGGTCTCTTCCACCATGTTCCAAACAAATGCACAAAGACATAACGCCCCGACCACAGTTTGGTGTTTTTCATACTTCAATACTTCGCTTCATTCCTCTGATACCTCCCATACATAGGTGGCAATCAAGAACTTATATATCTCATAAAAATGGTGGGAATAGCGAATATGGCCTAAATTTAAAAACTCAACATTGAAGTGGACTATTTCGGAACAATTTTCCGTATTACCTCAAAAAAGTCAAAATTTTTTATAAAAGTACCCAAATCTCCGAACATTGTGCCAAGTGATATTTCTACCAATATTTGAGCGTATGTTAAGATGGGATCTATTGATTCAAAGTCTATGGATTCTCCTTTGAAAGCAGTAATAACTTTGTAAGTTTTGGAATCCCCTGTACCTAACTCTCTTCTGATGCGAAATTCCGTGACGATTAGTTTTCAATTTTTGTCTATAGAGCGACTACAAAATTCGAACCCCTAAATGTAAATCTTAAGAACAATAGGCTTTAATTCTGACCCTAACCCTACCCCCATGCAAAATTTCGGGAGGATCGGACGATAATTGCGACATGTATATATATAATACCCTCAAAACTTAGTGTTGCAGGGTGTAAAAATTTAAAAAAAAATACAATTCAAAATTGTAAGTCAAATGGAAAATATCATGCGATAAAAAATATGACAAAAATTGAAAAAAGGAACAAAAGATATTCACTTTTTTATTTGTTCATCCTAGTCTGGCAAAAGATCTTTCCAATTGATGGGAATTTTGAAAATCGGCCCAGCGGTTTTTGACATATAAGCAGAATAAATAAGACATATTTCTTTTACGTATATATTGTTCCTATTTTGCTATATATCAGATTTCTTGGCTATCAGCATCACTTTAATGGTCAGAAGTGACCTTTTAATGTACTTGTGATTTGGCTGGGATTAAAAATATTCGCGGTTTAGTGGAAATTTTCTATTTCCTTAATAAAAGTTAGAGTCTATTTTACCCGCTAAATATTGTCCGATGGCCACCCAAATTGGTAGGCCTACTAACTCCTAATTCCATGTAAATTTTCGCGTCGATTGGTGCATAATTATGGCTTATAGAGCAACTGCAAAATCAGGAAATTTTTCAGTTTTTGGTTCAGTTCAATTTCGTGAGGATCGGGTCATAATTGCGACCTGTAACTTGATTACAAATTAACATGGGCGGACGGACATACACAGCAAGATCGACCCACCTCGGCGAGATAGGAAGATCCATATATCCATATAAGTGTGAAACAAATATTTCGAGGTGTTACATAATTTTTGGCCCAATCAAACTTATAATACCCCCAACACATAGTGTTGTAGGGTATAAAAATTTATTCACTTTTTACGGGGCAAGGCTCCCCCAATGTTAAAAAAATTTTCAATAGTTATAATTCGCACCAAATGTTTTATTTTAATTATGTGTGTTTGTGTTTCTGTTCTGTTCTGTTCTTTTTTTTTTTTTTTTTTTTTTTGATTTGCTCCAACTTTTCAAAATTTTTGATAATGAAACCCTGCTACTCTCGTTATCTTTTCAGAATACTTTTCTTACACAACCTGCTGAAGACCTCAGTTGGCATTACGCTCATTATGTATCTCGTTAAGTTATATTTCAAGATATTTAAGGTCATACCAAAAATAAAGTTTTAAATATGAGTACCTTTGCTAACTCATATCAATTTTTCAATAGCATCAACATCAGCTACTACCTTGAAAATGCCCAAAACAAACCAAAAAAAAATTCTGTCCCAACCACGAAAATATGTAAAAATTCCAAGACCAACAACGAAGCCACAAACTACATTAAGACCCCCTACACCATCTTAGGACATTCCTAATGATGATAATTATGACACTATGCTCCTGTAATGACCATCATTATTGATAGTCCTGTTGTCCTTGCCTTGCTTCTGAAAATTTCTATCTTCAACAATAAATTATTTGACTTGGTGTTCTGTAATTATGAGAAAAACAAGAATAAATGTGTTTTTAATCTTTGGTAAATTTTCTTGAGTATGCTTTATTAAGATGTACGTACGTAGACACATACATATATATTTGATAAGTATGTTTGTTGGTCTGTCCTTTAAGCATTTGACTATAATTAATGAACTTTTCTAAGTTGCAGAGAAGAAAAAAGACTAGCATGAAAATAGTTTCAATAAATTACATGGTTTATATAAATGATATGGTATGGCTTTTTGCTGGCAAGTCTAGTCGTTTATTGGTTTTACCTGATAAAGTGAGTAGGAAAGAATGACAGATAGATATGTGCTAGATGAAGGGAAAAGGATTTAATGGGATATTTTTATATTTAAGAAGAGTTATTTATGAAAACAAAATACCAAATTTAGCCTACATAGGATTTTTAGAAGGGAAGTAAACTAGGAAAGTCAAAGAAATCTTCACGAAGGTCTAAAATTTCGAATAATCGCAACGTTAATATAATTTGAAAAAGAAACGATTGAAGATGGAATAGAACATACCAATCCTTCCGGTAATTCCCCACGAACATTTTGAATACTTACAGGACCTTGCGTGAAAATGGAATATATCAAACCACTATTTCTGGTACCGATTTTAATTTTTACAAACACAAGATCAGCTTTGAAGATGGGATATATCGGTCCAATCCTCCTGGTAAGTCCCCCACCTATTTTTTAAATCACTTGCAAAAAATAGAAAAAAATATTATGCTCTACTTATTTCCATCCCTTTTTATTGTTGGTAATACAGAGTGAGATGAAAAAAAAAACTGCAACCAACTTCAGATTGCTGACATTTCTAAGCCACTCGTCCGACAGCTGTTAAAATGATTCTCGTGACAGCACATTTTGGTGAATTTTGCAGAAAATAAGTTATTCGTGATGGAATTCAAGTGCGACAGTGTGATTTCTTGATATTTGGCTAGAAAACCACAAGTGGTTATCTTTAGAGCACTCCAGCAATTAAATGCGAATAAATCTTTTGAGTCTCTTGCCATCGCTCGTTACAGTGGTACTGGTAGCATAGCCCGATGTCAAGGAAGTGGACGGAAGAAAACAGCAACATCAGCTGAAATTGTACGAAAAGTGAAGAAGCGACTTGATCGAAACCTGCGTCGCACTGGCCGAAAAATGATTCGTGAGTTGAACATATCGCAATATTCCATTCGACAAATATTGAAAATTGAGCTCGGGGTAAAGCCATTGAAATTCCAAAAAGTCCAAGAACTTGCACCGCAACAGAAAGAAACTAGACTCAAAAGAGCTAAAGAGTTGCTTCGCTTGGCCGAATGTGGTAAACTGTCGAATTTGGTTTTCTCCGATGAGAAAACATTTGTTGTCCAGCAGTTTATAAACAAACAAAATGATCGTGTTTACTTGCCAAGGAGGTCAGCTGACAATGTGCACCTTCATATGGCCAACAGAACTCAAGCGCCTGCCAAGGTGATGGCATGGGCCGTCATAACAGCCGATGGTCGCTCTTCGCTCGTATTAATCGACGTTGGCATCAGAATATATATTGAAAATATTTTGAAGGGTGCATTAAAACCTTGGGCACGCAGACATTTTGTCCGCAGATCTTGGACATTGCAACAGGACTCAACACCATCGCACTCAGCACGCCCCACCCAAGAGAGGTTACAAAATGAGCTTCCCCGATTCATTTCCAGCGCACAATTGCCTCTAAAATCTCCGGATACCAATCCGTTGGACTATTGTGCCTGAAGTATTTTGGAAAGCAAGGTTGGTACTAAAAAATACCAAAGTGTCGATCACCTCAAGCAAGCGCTTCGCCGGGAATGGGCCAAAATACCGCAGAGCAACATTCGGGCAGCGTGTTACGGTTTCATTGGCCGTTTGAAGGCCATAATTCGTGCCAAAGTTGACCAATTCGAACCAATCGAAACGTATTCTTAAATTTGATGCTATTTCCGACATTTTTTGCTTTCATTCAATAAAATTTAAAAAAAGTAAAAATTATGGCATTTGTTTCTTTTTTTACAGTTTTTTTATCTTATATTTAAAAAATACATTACTACACTTATTTCCATACCTTTTTGTAGTTGGTTATATTGTCATAATATGTTATCCCTTTTGTTTGGATAAACCATAATTTTTTTGCCATTGTGAGCTGTAAGAAAAACTTGCATTGAACATGGAAAAGGCGGAAGTACTACAATGTTTAACTGTCAAGCCATACTGTTACTGCACCCACATCTTCCTCTAAGCACATATTTACACATTTCGCATGAATTGCTGCTGACTTGCCTATTAGTTTACTCAAAAAAAGCTATTTAAAATGCCATCGTGTATGCGTGTCAGGAGGTGTGTAGATTGCCCTTGTTCAACAAATTTATTAGTCAATGGCAAAATTTTAAATGCATTGGACAATTAGGTGGACAATCACAGTGAAAAAAATTTCAGCATTGGATAATTTTGTCAAAATTTTTAAGTATATAATTTGATATATTGATACAGGGTTATAATTGCAAATATTCGAGCTTTGAATACCCTCCACCATTTGGCAATTCTCAAAAACAATAAAATCCGTTAAAAAAATCTGTAAAAATCTTAAAAATACAGAATGTAGCTGTTATATTAGGGTCTATACGACGACATGAACCTGCATAGGTAACATTTGTCATAAGCCATTACAATATTCAAATGCCAAAATTAAAAAAAATAAAGTCGATAAAATAAAAATACCGAATATCGGGAGGTACCGTTATATGGGGGCTATACGAAGACGTGGACCTGCACAAATAATTTTCTGCCTTAGGCTGTAGTATCCATTACGAACTTCAAATACCAAATTTGAAACAATTCTGACAAAATACCGAATATCGGGAGGTTCCGTTATATGGGGGCTCTACGAAGTCGTGAACCTGCATGGCTCATTTTCAATACCAAAAGTCCTGCAGACATAACATACATTTGAGTAAAATTTTATCAATCTACTGCAATTCGTTCGGAAGCTAGAGTGATTTCCACAGACGAATAGACGGACGGACATTTTATGCTGATATAGAATATATATACTTTGTGGGGTCTACCCATTACGAACTTTAAATACGAAATTTGTTACAATTACGGTGAATAATGTCGCAAAAATCAGGAAAATACCGAGTATCGGAAGGTACCGTTATATTTTCGAAAGAAAATGTGATTATGACAGACAGACGGACATCGCTAGATCATCTTAGAATTTTATGCTGATTCAGAATATATATAATTTTTATGGTCTATTATGAATATTTCGAGGAGTTACACATGGAATGACAATGCTAATATACCCTCCATTAAATGGTGCATCCTCTCCATATAGTAGATGTTAATTACTTTTACAAGGATGTGGTCAAGCACATCGATCAAAATTTTTATTTGTTATATTTCTCTTGAGTTTTTTTTTACAAAATATTCGTTTATATTACAAAAAAATTAAACAAATATTATATTTGTTTTAAATCCAGAGACTCCATTCTCCCCTCAAGAAAACGTAGCCATCATGACGTATACGTAACCCAATATCTGCAGTCACATAACGCATACGCCACACACACATATTTCATATGAAATATTCTTAGTAGCTACATATCATTGCTTCTCTTTGTCATTCGTTTTACATAAGCTAGCCATAAATTTCCTAATCAGATCTCCTTCTTGTGTGTGTGTGTGTGTGTGTGAGAGTTCCACTTTGGTGTCTGTTGGTGAAAGACGTGTAGGTGTAAATTCAAAAATGGCAAATGTACGATTGTCAAACGATTTTCTTCAAATCCAACTACACGACGTTGTTAACACCCCTCCATAAAGATAACAGACAACGACGACGACGATGCTGCTGCTGCTGCCATTTAATGTGTGAAGTGTTTAAACGTGTTAAGCCACTGCACATACACTTAGTGCGCGACGTGATTCAGCAACAGTGGTTAAATTGTCGGTGTGGTGGGGTGAAATGCAAAATGGACTATATATATTAAAAATCATATAGTCCGTTTCTGCAGGCATACAAAATACGACACTTTTTACATAAATATTTAAGAGATAGTATAAAATATAATTATTCATGGAGATCACATTTACATTGAATTTTTTAATATTTAATAGATGTTATGGGTCTTATACTAAAGATTTCCCGATATCGGTGAAAGAAGATTTAGTTCATGCTAGGAAAATAAAATTTTTTCCAAATATCTGATAACAACATTTTTTTTTTAAAATAACATTTTTTTAAATTTTATTGAATGAAATCAAAAGATGTCGGAAATAGCATCAAATTTGAGAATACGTTAAGATTTGTTCGAATTGGTCACCTTTGGCAAGAATTATAACATTTAAACGGCCAATGAAACCGTCACACGCTACCCCAATGTAGCTCTGCGGTATTTTTGGTCCATTCCCGGCGAAGTGCTTGCTTGAGGTGATCGACACTTTGGTATTTTTTAATGCCAACCTTGCATTCCAAAATACTCCAGACATAATAGTCAAACGCATTGGTATCCGGAGATTTTGGTTGCCACTGGACGCTGGAAATGAAGCGAGGAACCTAATTTTGTAACCATTCTTTGGTGGCGCGTGCTGAGTCCTGTTGGTCTGCAGACAAAATGTTTGCGTTCCCAAGGCTTTAATAAACCCTCCAGAATATTTTCGCGATAATATTCGGCATTTATTCTGATGCCAAGGTCGATTAATACGAGCGGAGAGCGACCATCGGCTTTTATGGTGGCCCACACCATCACAATGGGCGGCTCTTGAGTTGAGGTGGTCAACCGAAGGTGCACATTTTCAGCTGAACTCTTTGGCAAGTAAACACGAGCATTTTCTTTCTTTACAAACTGCTGGACAACGAATGTTTTCTCATCGGAAAAAACCAAATTCCGCAGTTCACCACTTTCGGCCAAGCGAAGCAACTCTTTAGCTCTCTTGAGTCTATTTTCTTTCTGTTGCGGTGTAAGTTCTTGCCCTTTTTTGTAATTTCAATGGCTTTGCCCCGAGCTCATTTTTCAATATTTGCCGAATGGAATATTGCGATATGTTCAGCTCACGAGCCATTTTTCGGCCACCGCGATGCGGGTTTCGATAAAGTCGCTTCTTTACATTTTGAACCATTTCTACTGATGTTGCCGATTTCTTTCTTTCACTTCCTTAGCATCGACGTCGGGCTACGCTATCAGTATCACAGTAACGAGCGACTATACGAGATTGAAGCAATTTATTCACATTTAAATGCTGGTGTGCTCTAACGGTAGCCACTTGTGGTTTTCCAGTCAAATATAAAGAAATCACACCATCACGCTTGAATTCCATCAGGAATCACTTTTTTCTGGAAAATTCTCACTAAAATGCTTTTGTACGCTTGTAAGGAATATAATGGGCTCTCACTAGAATAATTTTAATAGATATCGAACGAGTGGCTTAGAAATGATAGCAGTCTGAAGTTGGTTGCAGTTTTTTCATCTCATCCTGTATATTTTTTTTTGGGGCGATATATTTTATTTTCGCACTTGATTCAATATCGGTAAAATATAGTTTTGTGCCATAATTGAGGACATTGATTTTATGATTTTTTTTTTATTTTGGGAGGATAAGTATTACATATGTTTGCACCTGAGAGAAATCTGATACAAATATATTCATGTTCCTTTTCCATTTTTTAATGTATACCTTTAAAAACTTATATATTTTGAGCGGGTGGCACCAGATGAATCTTCCCGATATTGTCCATTTTCGAACTTGATTTGAGATAAAAATATTTTTCTGTAAAAAGTTTGGAAAGTATCAAATACACCCTTAGTAAGATTCTCGTCTGCACAATCCAGTTAGATAAAGAGAGACATACGGACATCAATATATCGACTATTAATGTTCGGAAATGGATTTTCTACAAAACATATTTTTTGAGGCACATTTCGCTATAACAAAGAATTATATCCCTTGTCGCCATTAGGCTTACAAAACAACGTGTACTTCCTCGTTGAATATATTTAAATATTTAATAGAGTTTTAAATATTTAACAGATAGTGTGCATCCCCTCTCCCCATAACTCAAAAGATTTACTAACCTTCACATCAATGCATCAATTATTTATTCCCAAACTTAGCTCATTTTGTAATTCAGCACACCACCACCCCCCCCCCCCCCCCCCCCCCCTAATGTATGTGCCGGTTTGTTTTTGTGTCGCGTGTTACACGCATTTTATTCAAAGCACAATTTTCGCAACACTCATCTGGCAACTCTTATTATATTTCCATTCCTTGGGGACTTTTGTCGTTATTTCAACAATCCAATTGACAATTCCATTGAAAAGGGCCTCCGTACGTAGTATCTGATGACAGGAAAAAGCCATCAAATCCAGAAATACACAGACAATGCCTTGGAAAAAAAAGTTTTCTTTATTTTCATTGCCAGTGAAGTGATCAGAGTTTTGTTTTGCTTGTCTGTTCTTAATTACAATACTCAGTGCTGTATAAACATAAAATAGAGGCAATCTGCATGTGAAGTGATACACAATTTTTTGATGGAATAGAAAGGACTATTTATTCTAATAACAAAAATCTGGAAATTGGGGAAGTTAAAGACTAGGTTTTTGGGAGTTTCCTTCAATTTTCCATAATCTCTTTCTAGTTGCAATTGTTTGGAATTTACAATTCTAAATACATTTTTTAATTTTCCAGTTTTTATTTTGCAGTTTTCTCCTCAATAGTATGGAGGGCATATTAAATATATATTTTAGAGACCACCAAAAAAATATATATCATTTTTTGATCGACATAAATTTATGTGTCTGTCCGTCTGTTGAAATTACTCTAGTTTCCGCACGAAACTAAGTAGGTACATAGGTATTTTGACGATTTTTACCGAAAATGCTTCAAATTTGAAATATGTGGTTGCTAATGGGTACTACATACAGAATATTTCTTATACATGAACACGTTTTCGTATAGACTCCATACAAAGGCACCTCCCTACAGGGTGAAATAAAAAAAACTGCAACAAAGTCATATTTACATTTTTCTTAAATTTTATTGAATGAAAACGAAAAATGTCGGAAATAGCATGACATTTTAGAACAAGTTTAGATTTGTTCGAATTGGTCAACTTTGGCACGAATTGTGGCCTTCAAACGGCCAAGAAAACCGTCACACGCTGCCCGAATGTTGCTCTGCGGTATTTTGGCCCATTCCCGGCGAAGCGCTTGCTTGAGGTGATCGACACTTTGGTATTTTTTAGTGCCAACCTTGCTTTCCAAAATACTCCAGACACAAAAATTAAACGGATTGGTAACCGGAGATTTTGGTGGCCATTTTGCGCTAAAAATGAAACGAGGAACCTCATTTTGTAACCATTCTTGGGTGGCGCGAGCGATGGTGCTGAGTCCTTTTGCAATGTCCAAGGTCTGCGGCCAAAATCTATGCGTGCCCAAGGCTTTAATACACCCTCCAGAATATTTTCGCGATAATATTCGGCATTTTTCTTATGCCATGGTCGATTTATGCCAGCGGAGAGCGACCATCGGCTGTTATGGCGGCCCATACCATCACCATGGTCGGCGCTTGAGTTCTGGTGGCCAACCGAACCGGGCACATTTTCAGCTGACCTCTTTGGCAAGTAAACACGATCATTTTGTTTGTTTACAAACTGCTGGACAACGAATGTTTTCTTATGGGAGAAAACCAAATTCGGCAGTTCACCACTCGGCAGTTCGGCCAAGGGTAGCAACGCTTTAGCTCTTCTGAGTCTATTTTCTATCTGTTGTGGTGTAAGTTCTTCCACTTTTTGGAAGTTCAATGGCTTCACCCCGAGCTCATTTTTCAATATTTGCCGAATAGAAAATTGCAATTTGTTCAGCTCACGAGCCATTTTTCGGCCACTACGACGCGGGTTTCGCTTCTTTGCTTTTCGAACCATTTCTGCTGATGTTGCTATTTTCTTCCATCCACGTCCTTGGCGTCGGGCTACGCTACCAGTATCACGGTAACGAGCGATGGCATAAGACACAAAAGATTTATTCACATTTAAATGCTGGAGTGCTCTAACGATAGCCACTTGTGGTTTTCCAGGCAAATATAAAGAAATCACACTATCACGCTTGAATTCCGTCACGAATAACTTTTTTCCTGGAAAATTCTCACCATAATGCTTTTGTACGTTTGTGAACAATATAATGAGCTGTCACTGGAATAATCTGAACAACTGTCGGACGAGTGGCTTAGAAACGGCAGCAGTTTTAAATCGATTGCAGTTTTTTATGTCACTCTGTATATGTAATATCCAAACAAATTGTGTAGATCTTATCATATTCAACCGATTTTTTTTCATTTGGTGAAATTCGGTCCGATATTTATATTGCTCCAATAAATATTTTTAAATATATTCCTTATCGAAGTGATATTACGCCCTATTCAGAAATGTTATACTGGCGTAGGATATCATATAGTCAGCTCCGCCCGACTTTTGGCCTTCCTTACTTGTTTTGTCTAAAATTGCGCTTCACAAATTTTGCATCTTCCGCTAACCCAGTTCCTATTTATTTCCTATGCATTCTACAATAAAAATATATTGTTGGAAATGTCCCTTAAGATTTCGAGACCGATATATATTTTATCGATTTTATGTTCACTCCCCTAAAATATATGCAAACATATGTCAATTACCACCATTGCCCGAAGTCTTCTCATCATAAAATTCCTAATGCAAAAAATATTTAAACTAAAATGGTTTGAACGAAGAAGAAAAAAAAAAATAATCAATGATACGTGTGTACACATTTACCTGCACATGAACCTTTGTGGAATCTCTCCGTGTGGTTATGTACCTTTGCTATTTTTCCGCCAAACGTGCCATTGAAGTATTTCCAAAACACATCACGTGCAACATAATTTTTCCAAGTGAGTTACGATGAATACACATTTCTCGAAACAAACGTACACAAACACACATATACAAAGAACATCTCCGTATACACTCAATGCCATGTGTCGTCCACAGCAAATAATAAAAGCATAGAATTGTAGATTTATAGAAGAAAAAAAAAAACCAAGCGAAACAAAATAATATTAAAGTTATATCCATGTGCATACAGATGGATATTTGAAATGTCAAAATAATGACGGAGCTATTAAATGCTTTAACGGTGAATGGTAACGTGATGCAATTCTCCGCAATGCGTGTAAAGACGATGGAGAACGTGACAAAAAATCATCCGTTTGTGAATGACATAAATAGGAAATATTGTTTTTTTCTCTTTTATTCAAAAATTGGTTTCAATATTGTAACCCCCAAATGAACACATGAGATGTACTTAGCTTGCCTTCATTTAAACTTCGAACCATACCACAGCAACAATTGTGTCCACGTAGCCATGGCAAACTTATCAGACAGTCTGTTGTACATTAGCAGCATAAATATGTACGTCAAACGGCTCCTTAATGTCTGACTTGCACTAACCCTTGCAGGTCTTCGGGTTATTTACACTTAATGTAAAGTTCATGGCCAGAGGCTATTCATTAAACTTTAAAATAAAATACTTAAACAGTTTAATGGTGGAAGTTTTATCCACACGGTGTGGGTTGAGTTAAAGTGTTTTGTAAACATATGAAATAAACGATAAATTTAGGATATACATGTGTTGATACTGATGCCTGTGCAAAAATATCATAAAAAAATCGGCAAGACACGATGTTTTTATATAACACCGTTTAGATTTAATATTTTGGATTAGAGTAGTTATTTTATTGGTGCAAAATGGGCAGACTTAATGAAATTTTTGCTGTTATTATAAAACCAACGTTTATTTACCAGTGGCGAAAAATATAAATTCACCAGAGGCAGATTTTTTTTTTTTTTTTTTTTTTTGGAAAAAGCCAAACATTAGTCTTCTGTTTCCTCGACTTTTTAAGGATATTAATTTAATTTATTTTTTTTTTCTGAAAAATCAGAAGGTGGCCTTATATAAGGAATGGATTAAATGCAGACCCATATTTAGTGGGTTTCCAATACCATGCCAATTAAATGGAAAATGTGAGAGAAACGTAACAAAAACTTGGAATGGTTCATCCTTATGCAGGGTGAGATGAAAAACCTGGAACCAAGTTCAGACTGCTGTCATTTCTAAGCCACTCGTCCGACAGCTGTTAAAATTATTCCTGTGTCAGTTCATTATATTGTTTACAAGCGTACACAAGCATTTTGGTGAGACTTTTCTAGAAAAAAAGTTATGCGTGATGGAATTCAAACGTGATAGTGTGATTTCTTTATATTTGGCTGGAGAACCACAAGTGGCTATCGTTAGATCACTCCTGCATTTAAACGTGAACAAATCGTTTGTGTCTCTTACCATCGCTCGTTACCGTGGTACTGGTAGCGTAGCCCGACATCAAGGAAGTGGACGGAGTAAAACAGCAACATCAGCAGAAATGGTTCGAAAAGTAAAGAAGCGACTTGATCGAAAAATGACTCGTGAGCTGAATATATCCTAATGTTCTATTCGGCAAATATTGAAAAATCGGCTCGAGTAAAGCCGTTGAAATTCCAAAAAAAAAAAATGATCGCGTTTACTTGCCAAAGAGGTCGGCTAAAAATATGCACCTTCGGTTAGCTACCAGAACTCAAGCGCCGGCCATGGTGATGGTGTGGGCCGCCATAAGAGACGATGGTTGCTCTCCGCTCGTATTAATCGACCGTGGCATAAGAATAAATGCCCAATATTATCGCGAAAATATCCTGGAGGGTGTATTAAAGCCTTGGACACGCAAATATTTTGGTCGCAGACCTTAGACATTCCAACAGGACTCAGCACCACCGCACTCAGCACACGCCACCCAAGAATGGTTACAAAATGAGGTTTCTTGCTTAATTTCCAGCGCACAATGGCCACCAAGATCTCCGGAAACCAATCCGTTGGACTATTGTGTCTGGAGTACTTTGGGAAGCAAGGATGGCACTAAAAAATACCAATGTGTCGATCGCCTCAAGCAAGCGCTTCGCCGGAAATAGGCCAAATACCACAAAGCAACATTCGAGCAGCGTGTGACGGTTTCATTGATATATTGACGGTTTCATATTTCATTGATGATATTTCTGACATTTTCGGCTTTCATTCCATAAAATTTAAAAAAGTAGTGTTGTCTTCAGTTCTGGAATTCTATGGAAGCAATAATTAGAAGTGGATATAGCGCAGTTAGAATACAATTTTAAATTTCGTATACATGTTTCAAACCGCTTTTTTGAAACTTGAATTAAATAAGTTTTCCACCCCAGGATCAGTTAAAATGTGACAAGGGCCTTCAAAATTATTGGGAGATTTGGGCTTTTACATCCAACATTTTTTCGATGATGTGTTCTATGTCCTATTGACAATATCAAATTGTAGTCCTGTCTGCAAAAAGAGTTTTTATCCTCCAAGATCAAAACGCGCCAAATTACAACTCATTTGGCCGCTAAATCATAAAATGTCATAGTTAACCTTTACTGAACTTTTTTTGCACAAGTCGATACATACTGAAAAAAAAAAAATTATAATTATATACCGATTTGCAAACTGGACTTACATGCGTAGCTGACTTGATTACAATCAAAAATATCAGCTAGTCTTTGGATCACATGCAAATATTTCGACGTGTTGCATGTAGAATAAAAAAGATGGCTGGTACAAAACTGTATATGCACAATGACTATGATTACATTGCTCCTACTTTGTGTTCCAATAAACGAATAATGGCCAAGAACAAATAAATGATAAACAAGTAAGCAAAGGCTATAGCCGTGCGGGGCTGACCATGTGATACCCTACAACACTACAATATGTTAGAAGTCCCCTTATGTCCAAATCCATTTTGGAAAATTTCGCCATTGAAATTATGTGATAGATCACTGCCCAGATATTACCCTTAGCTTCTTGACCAGGGACATTTGCCCAATATTTACGCACTCCCTCGTGCTGTTAGTTGTTGTTGAACATTTTAACGCTAAATAGAATCCAATGCTAATCTAAAATGCAAGACTTCTTCCCTGTCCTTAACTCTCTTCTCGTATAAAATTCCGTGTCGATTGGTATCAATTGTGTGATCAGGAAAATGTTTCTCTTTTTGGTATATTTGAACCCCTAAATATTTTGCTATCATCTTCAAATTCAAGAGGCCCTTCTGTATTTCCAAATTTTGACTAAACTATATGATTTGCTTGTCTACGATATTTGGCTATATTCGGCAATGAAATCAGCATAAAAATCAGAAGTCTGCCATTTTTTTATTTTGGGTATCGCCTGTAAGCTATTTTTTAAGCGTTTTGGTAGAATGGAAGCATTGGATTTTTTTCACACAAAAGTAGTGATATATTCTACTCGCTGTCCTAAACTCTAATTTCATGCGTGATGACGTGTCCTTTTGCTTCTATTTGTGACCTTTATAACGGCTGCAAAATCAGGAAAATTTTTAGTATTGGTCCATTCCAACCCTTCAATATCTAGCGGAAGTCTTTAAAAAACCCTTCTGAAAATTTTCGTGAGGATCGGACGTTAATTGCTACCTTAATATAACAACCCCAACCTGTGTTATAAGTTTAAAAAATATAATTTAAAAAAAATATGCACTTCAGTATTATACGTCAAATTAAAAAAATCTCATGCGATAAAAATATGAAAAAAAATTATTTTTATTTAACACAAATGTTATGGTCTATTTTACCCACTATTTATAAGACTCCTGCCCAGCCCTGAGCTCTACTCATATGCTAACTTCCTCGTCGAATTTCGACCTGTAGAGCAACTGCAAAATCATGACATTTTTCTGTTATTGGTCCATTTCAACCCCCAAATATTATGCGATCATCTTCAAAAGCAATTCTGACCATAACCCCACCTCCATGCAAAATTTCGTGAGGATCAGGCCATAATTGCGACCTGTAGAGTAATTACAAATTAACATGGACAGACGGATGGACATAAATAGCTATATCGACTCAGCTCGGGGGAGATAGGAAGATCCATATATACTTTCCTATGTGGGAAAACAATATTTCGAGTTGTTACATAATTTTTTGCCCACTCAAACTTATAATACCCCAAACACAAAGTGTTGTAGGTGTTAGTGTAGTGTTAAAATTCGGATTATTTATTTTCAGCTTTTTAGAAATTTGAAGACTATTAATTTCATTATTCTACATACATTGGTTAACATTTTGTTGCTACATAATCCTACTTCCATTACATTGCGAACAACAAAAACAATCAACTGAAACACAAACCTTACATTCGCTCTCGACAACAAGTCAATCAACAAAGCCTATCCTTGAGTTAGGTCAGTTATGTTAACAGCAACCAGTGATTCCCAAATATGATTATTGTATTTCAACCCTGAGTAGCGTTACATTTGACACACTCTCTCTCTCTCTCTCTCATTTTTTTTACATTTTATGAAGAGCAAAGAAGTATACATTCTCTGCTCTCATTGAATTTAACGAATGTTTCTCACACTTGCAACAACCAATAAAAAATGACACGATTTTAAACGACCATATACGACGTAGGACTTGCTGTTTTCGAATTATCCTGATGTAACCGTCTCTGATAAATATTTAGTTTGAATGAAGCGTGCGCTGGATGAGGACGTTTTTCAGGGTTGGTAATTGAGTGCTAGTGGATTTTTCAACGGAATATTCGAACCGTCCATGTTAATATATTTGTATATTTTACTATGCCAATATTTAACAATATTGAAAAAATAAAATTTAAATATTTTGGATATGGATGTTTGTAATCGAAGAGATCGACATTCGCTTATTTAATCACTGATTTATTCAGTGTAATGTGAAATGCATTGCATATTCCACGTTCAAGTAAAGTTTATGTATTTCAGATGATATTTTTTCTAGACAACACTAAAAAAATATATGATTGAACTCCCAGTTTCAGCTTCCGTTTATATGCACTGCTACAATAAAATACATACAGTGGAGGTCGATTATAAATACTAGCATTTCGAATCACGGTTTTTATGATTATTCTCTAACTAAATAAAATATTTTGCAAAATTCCGATCAAAAGTAGTCCAAGTGAATGATAGGGCAGTGTTTTTGCTAAAATTAGTTCCATTTAATTAAAAATAATAATGTTTTGCACATATTATCAAACATCTTCATTATAGCCATACTTGACTGTAATGTGCATTGGGGCATTGTCAATGATTGTGCCATTATTATGTTTGTTGTTAACCTTTGCATGCAGCTCATATTGCTTTTGGTAGTTCTCCTCCTTTTTTCCTTGTCTCCTTTGTGTGTTTATCTTTGGTGTTACTGGGGAATATTGGCTCTTGGTAAACTCATGGTTTTAACGCTAAGAAGTGCACATTACCGAGCGAGCGGCAACAATGCACGTCCACTACTACCGATGCACTATAATATTCAGTCAATGAATAGTTTATTTTTATGAGTTTCATTTTCCACGACTGCCACCATTTTCCCCACATTTTGAGAGCGCTGCATGAATTCTCTTTTTCTCCCAAAGGAAACTTCATTTTTAATTAAAATTGAAAATTGTTGAGAACAAAATGTGCAGCAGCAGTGTACATGGCAAACAATACGGTCTACGACGAGCCGGTGGATTTGCAAAAAAAAAAAAAAAAAAAAACGAAAAAACGTTATTAAAATATTCGTTATTGCAAATGCACAAGGGATTTTGTTGTGCCCTTACTGTCATTTTATGCGAAGCCTTGTCCACTCAATGAACGGTTCAATGCTAAATATTTAATAATGGATAAAAGGAAAAAATGTATTTTGACTGGCTAATAACCTTTTGTTCGAAACAAAATGAAAATGGTCTCCAGCTGGACAAGTAAAAACTAGAATAAAATCGTAAAAATAAACTCTAGTTTCTGTGAAAGTTGATATCTAAAATATTGTGGAGAGAAAGGAATAATAATTGTATTTAAAATAAGGTGGCCATAATTACATTAAAAATTTTAATATAGAAGTTGTTATTTGCCCTTAAACGGAGATATCTTATATAAGGTTAGGATTGAAGTATATTATACTTTTCGTTCCATTTTTAGTACCTCCACTTTCGAGAAAAGTTTCAAGGGTCCCATAGCGTGAAAATCGTGAACTATTTTAGGAAAATATTTCTTGAGACTTTATAATCGAAAACTTTGAATTTTTAAGAAAAAAATTAAAAGGACCTCATAATCGGCTTTTCGATTCAAAAATCCTTTTATAAAAAAAATAAAAACTTCTGCTGCCAAAAATGTGAGTTTTTTTAAAATTAGTTTTCAAAGATTTCTGAAAAATTATGGATTGAAATTTTTAATTTTAATTTTTATTAATTTTTTAAGGAATTGAGAACCCAAATTTGTATAGATTTCATCGTTATTTTTTATGAATTTTTAAGGAGTTGAGGACCCAGTATATATCTATGATTAAGACACATATTAAATCCAAAACGTGAGGGATTTTAATCATTAAGTTTTTAAAATTAAATTTTATTTTTTCTGTGAAAAATACAAGGTGAGATACAAAAACTGCAACAAAATCAAACACCATAATTTTTAATTTTTTTTTTAATTTTATTGAATTATAGCACGAATTATGGGCCTTCAGAAGGCCAATGAAACCGTCGCACCCTGCCCGGATGTTGCTCTGCGGTATTTTTTCCAAAAGTACTCCAGATACATTGTGCGCTGGAAATGATGCAAGGAACCTCATTTTATAATCATTCTTGGGTGGCGGATCCCACCCTTTCTGAATCCTGCAGAAATATTTAAGGTCTGCGTCCTAAATGTTTAAGTGCCCAAGTATTTAATAATATTTATTTTTGGCATTTATTTTGATGCCACGGTCGATTAATACGAGCGGAGAGCGACCATCGGTTGTTATGACGGCCGATGGTCGCTCAGTTTTCAAACGAACGAATGTTTTCTCATCGGAGAAAACCAAATTCGGCAGTTCACCCCATTCGGCCAAGCGAAGCAACTCTTTAGCTCCTTTGAGTCTATTTTCTTGTTGCGGTGTAAGTTCTTGCACTTTTTGGAATTTCAATGGCTTTACCCCGAGCTCATTTTTCAATATTTGCCGAATGGAAATATTGCGATATGTTCAGCTCACGAGCCATTTTTCGGCCACTGCGACGCGGTTTTCGATCAAGTCGATTCTCTACATTTCGAACCATTTCCGCTGATGCTGCTGTTTTCTTCCTTCCACTATCTGGCTACGTCGGGCTACACTACCAGTAGCACGGTAACGAGCGATGTAACGAGACAAAAAAAATTTATTCACATTTAAATTCTGGTGTGCTCTAACGATAGCCACTTCTGGGCTTCCAGCCAAATATAAAGAAATCACACTTGATTTCCATCACGAATAACATTTTTTCTGAAAAATACTCACCAAAATGCTTCTGTACGCTTGTAAACAATATAATGAGCCTTCACAGGAGTTAACAGCTGCCGGACGAGAGGCTTAGAAATTACAGGAGTCTGAATTTTGTTGCAGTTTTTTCATCTCACCCTGCATTTTTCGTCGAAATCTGTAATTCATTCAGTTAATTTTTCTTTTGGCTTACATAGTCATTGGATAATGATATACATATACCGACGGGTATGACGAGAACTTCATATCTTTATTTTAACTTTTTTGCCTGGTGCAGGGTATTATAAATTCGGCTTCTCTGAAAAACAATAGTTCTTCGCAACTTTTTACTTATTTCAGTAGATATACATATGCAGAACTATTTTCCTTTTTTATTTTTAGTAATCCTCGTCTTCTCCTCTCCAGGTTTTTTAAATAGTTGTTAATCCCAACATTTGCCAGAAAAGCACAAACATTTCGAAATAACAAAATGTGTTGCTTAAAATATCTCGTATGTTTAAATGTTTGTATGGGAATTCCCATTACTTTTGCTATATGCAATTTCCCAAGATTGCTACATATGTATGTGTGTTTATATAACTTACAAACATGCACGTATGTGCATGCAAGGTGATGCATTTGTTAATTTGGCCATTGAAGTTTGAACGAAGCACCACTCACTGCTTATTCCAAATTTTACTGCCGTCGTACTGGAGCAGATTTCATTCATTTCTGTTATCGTCTATTTCGTAGTGTGTGCGTACCTAGATTCCTTGCACAGCTATATGTGTGAATGCACATATATGTGTGTATCTGCTGTAACTCCAGTCCACTGTCAGAGAACAGATAATGTGCAACAGCATCTGAAAATCATGGCATGCAATGGCAAATGGCTTAATGCGACATTTTGCATCTGTAGTGTGACGCGCACTGACATTAATAGTGTGCTGCTTGAACAATATGCACGTATGTATGTGCGGATGTGTGGATATGTACACATTTCATTTTCAGTGTTCACTCCATTCATATGCCACATGGACTGATTGACTGACTTATGAGTTGTTATCCAGCAGCTTCGTCTCATGCAGCATATGATAAATGTTGTGTTGTTGCTGCAGTTTGAACTTATGTCACCAAATTCATTATTAAGCGGCAGGGATGTGATATTTTCGTTTCCGTATAGCAGTTGAATTTTGAGAAGATACTTTTTCGAGAAGATATTTTTTTCGGGTTCGAGGACAAATTGAAAAAAATTACAATGAGTTTCCAAAAAAAAGTAAACAAAAAACATGAACAAAATAATTGACAAAATAATTTCTAGATCGATGCCTCCTTTGGAGTATCCTTGATGTCGCGTACATGCTACGGATTTGAAGAAGAATTTTTCAATTCTTCAATATTTGATCGATATACATTTAAGCTATAAATTATAATGCGCTGAATATATTTTTCAATATAAAAATGAACCCATTACGATCTACATATACGAAACTCCGCTGAAAATGTCGCTAAAATCGTCAATATATCGAATAAAAGGAAGTAACGTTACATGGGGGCTATACGAAAACGAAGACCGACATAGTTCCTAGTTGCCTGGCTACTGGCAAAATAGGAATGAGTGAACATTAAAGCTTTCGGAAAACGGAAAGAAAAATATAATATACCATTCAGAGTATGGTGGAGGGTACAACATTTGGATCACAGACCCTATAAATGGGAAATATTTAGTATAAAATCTGAAAAATACCGACAACGTTTTGTTTATAGATATTTCTGAGATGTATTTGTTTTCTACAAACAAAAAAAAAAAATCGGGTGAAAAATGTATACGGGAGCTATCTGAACCGATTTTTGAAACAAATAACTTTTGCGAAATTTCACCTCGGTTAGTCAATATGCTTACATTGACTCAGATTGCGGTTCTACACAGGTCATCAAAAGGAACTATGAATGCGATATAGATTCGTCTTTTTGGGATATAGACTGCGTCTTCTTCTTATTAAAAATGAACGAAGGCATAATACCCTGAGCACAGTGTGATGTAGGGTATAAAAATATAATCCTCGTCATGTTTACCACCTCTTCCGAATTTCCTGTAAATATTTTTAAAATAGTAATTTGAGTGTGGGCGAAATCCCAAGTGGATTTTTTTTGTATTAGAGTACAGATTAGTACTCTTTATACATAACCCTCATCCTACATAAAGGGATCCGAATATTTTCATATATATTTAAAAAGATTTAACTTAGAGCTTTGGAATTGGAATGTGTAAAAAATTGTTTAATATCGGACCATCTTTGTACATTTGTATACCGGATGTATGAAAGTAATCCATGATTTTAAGTATATTAACGTTATAGTCATAGCTTTAAATTTATTTAATTTCGCCAAATTTTCTTAAATTGAGCTCGTAATAGTGGTTTGTAAAAATGTGTTCATATTTGTTTTGGTATAGACTTCATGTAATATCACCCCTTGATTTTAACTATTTCGAGGTTCTGACTATATGTTCACTGGATTTTGACTGACATAACGTATTTTGGAGCAAAAAAATTTCCTTAAAAAATATATATAATTTTTCAAACCTAACGATACCAAGCCAGTGAAATGTCTTGAAATTTAGTCTACAAATGTTTTTGTTGTAATAAATTCCTGAGCTCTAAGTGATTTCAACAGTGGACATAACTGTATTAATATACAATTTTACGCTGACAATCTATATCTATAAAAGAGAAAAATTTTTGTATGTTTGTTTGTTATTTATGGACTCGAAAACCGCTGCGCAGATTTTCCTGAAAATTTCCAATTATACTACAACATTGCCTGATGGTAACATAGTAACAAATTTTTGAAATTCCACTTGAAACTGAAGATATAGCATAAGAATAGGAGGTACCTCCCAAAAATTTAGATATTAGATGCACATATCTATTGATCAATTACAGATGCAGTCTCCAAATTTGGAATGCGTAAGGGAATTTGGTACAAAAATAAATTTGTCAAATTATATTCAAATTGGTTCGGATTTGGGTAGAGCTCCATTATACCTTTTCGGCCGATTTCATGTATTTGATGCACCAAATACGCTAGTATCTCTAATTTCAACGAAATTTGGAATGTGTAACGGAATTTAAAACGAACATACATTTGCCAAATTATATTGAAACCGGTTTAGATTTGGATATAGCTACCATATATATTTTCGACCGATTTCGTTTATTTGATATACCACACACGATATGTATGTCCGAGTCCAATTAAATTCGGCATGAGTGACGGCATTTGATCAGAAAATAAATTTGTCAAATTATATTGAAATCGGTTCAGAGTTGGATATAGCTCCCATATATATATATATATATATATATATATATATATATATATATATATATATATATATATATATATATATATATATATATATATATATATATATATATATATATATATATATTTTCAGCCAATTACACATATTTTATGGAACAAACGATACGTATGTCCGATTTCACTTCGGCAAGAGTGACTAAATTTGGTACCAAAAAAAAATTACAAATTATTTGAAATCGGTTGAGGTTTAGCTCTCATATATATCTTTCGATCGATTTCATGTATGTTACGCACCAAACACGATATGTAGTTCGATTCAAATGAAATTCAGAATGTGTGGCGGAATTTGGTTACAATAGTAAATTTGAGAAATTAATTAGAAATCGATTAAAAGTTGAATATAGCCCACATATATTCTCGGCCGATTTCACATACTTGATGCACTAAACACGGTATGAACCTCCAATCAATGTAATATGGAAGGTGTGACGGAATTTGGTGTAAAGTAAGTTTTGTCAAATTTTATTGGAATCGGTTCAGATTGTGATATGATTTTATTAAGAAGCATTAACACACAACACCTTTGCAATGGTATTAAGCTAACAGTAAAAAACTACACAAAAATGTAATTGAGGATACGATTATTATGGGGAAGTATGTAGCTACCTCGAATTCTCTAATTGCAACACAAATGCCACTCAACTACAAAAGATTGCATTTTCTTGTATGTTTGGTATTTGCTAGGAAATTAATAAATCCGAAGGACAAACCCTTCGTCTATGCGGACTAAATTTGGCATGGTCCTGCTTCTCTTATGGTCAGTGTTCCTGACTCGTTACGCTTGGTAGACCGAGCTATTTGTATGTTTACGCATTAAAGTATTACAATAATTACGTTTTCTAAATTTTTGAATTTGTTTGATTCGTTTTTCAAACCAAAAAATATCATATCAAATGGGTAGCGAAGCTTACAGGGTTCAGGTAGTGGATGTATAAACTGTACATACTGGTGAAACAGAACGAGAATTGAAAATACCACAATTTTTTGGTGGAGAATTAAAAAAAAATATATATATATATTTCCACTATTTTTTGCTTAAAATAACTTAAGTAATACCTAAAAAATATGCATTACTTATACGTTATGAGTGTACATATATTTGAGTTGTTAAATTCTGAATACCAAGTTTTCGGCTCTTAAGTCATTTGAATACAAAATGCCAATGATTCACTTGAAGAATTTTTTGTTTCAATTTTCACTTACATATACTCTCAAACTTAAGATACTTTAAAATACAGAACTTGCAATTTTATTTTTTTATTTTTCACTATCTGCATAAACACAATGTTTCAGTGGCATACTTTTAATGTGTGTTTTATTGTTTTTATCGCTTCAATGCCAATAAAGTTCAATTGGATTAGATAGAAAGGTAGAACGGAGTGTTTGAAAACTTTTATAACTTTTTGTAATCTTTTCACAGATTATTACGGAATACTGGTTGCTTGGACGATTTGCTTTCTGGTTGTGATACAAATCTATGCAAATAGTACGGTTGAACTTTCAAGACTTTAATCCCCAAGGAAAACGGGGGAACGTAATTTGTGTGCAAGAGGAGATGAGGCAATTCTATTTGTATTCGGTTAACTTAAGTTACTAAGAAGTGCAGGCAACAATTTTAGAATGTATTTGGTTTATTCTTGAATAAATAAACCAAATATTTAAAAAACATATATGTAGTGGTGGTTTATCAAATTTCAACCACAGAAACGAATTGAATATATGCTCTCATATTTTTATAACCTCCACCATACTATAGAAGGTATATTAAGTTTGTCATTCTTTTTGTAACTCTTCGAAATTAACCTTTCTAGAGCTCGCCTGTCCGTCTGTGTTGATAAGATGTTGTTGAGATGTATTTTAGGTCCATAGAAATTGTAGTACTGAAAATGGGCTATATAAATCCATAATTTGACAGAAGCCCCATATAACTGTTCCGTCAGATTTAAGTTGTTTTAGCAGTTTAAGTCATATTTTTCAACAAAATTTGCAAGATCCATCTTTGCAAAGAACTGAACCATATAGATCCAGGTATCGTTATTGCCTCTATATAAATGTGCCCCCTATATTCGCCTTTTTTGATTTGTGTCACAAATTTCTTTCAGAATTACATCAAATTTTGTATTTTGAGTTAATAATAGATGCCACCTTTAATTACAGATAATTTCTTATACAACGTCACATTTTCATATAACCCCTTTATTACCTTACATCCCTACATTCAGTATTTTAAGTATTATAGCTTATTTTTTAACAAAATTATCTCAAACATGGCTACAGAGGCTACACGTTATCGTAAAGCCCCATACAGGGGTACCACCTATATTTTTTCAATTTTGCAAGGTCCTTCCAAATGGGGAAAGGTAATTAAAGTTCGGCCCGACCGAACTAAGCCTCATTTTTATTTGTTCATATTTACTCTATAACCGACTTGGATACTAAAAATTTCGGAATGGATTAGTAAAGATTACCTAGAACTATATTCAACCACTTCAAAGCTATTTTTGTAAATCTGACTTCTGCCAGTTTATGACAGCCTTTGAAATGTTTCATTTGTTTACCATTTGAAATGTTCCAAATTCAAATTCCAAATCAATTTCCAAACCACTTCAATAGATTTGCCTCTACCACATACTTCAAAATAATGGTTTACAATTGCATTTTTTTTTTTTTTTTTTGCTGACCTCACCATGCATTTGACAGTTCGAATGACATGTTGAATAAATAGCATAAAGAGGCGTCTGGGTTAGTTCAATTGTGATTGACATTTCGACACTTTAAAATATTAGATATGGCTTATAGTCAAAGGGCAAGTCGAGTTTGCATTAGTCTGTAGTTGAAAGTGAAATAACTGCCAATATGACAATGTGTGAACATTTCTTTTCTTCTTACTCTAAGCTTATTGTAGTCGTAGTAGTCTTTTAGTATGACTACCTTTATTCAAAAATAAAAAAAAATTCTAAACAGTCTTCCGAGAGATATGTGTCCTTATAATATGACCGTCAATTATATAAGGTAATAACTATATACCTTTTTTATACCCTTCAACCTTTCTTATACCCTGGAAGGAAGTGTATATTAACACCTCTAAATTTATGTCGCGGGCCCCATAAAGTAGAAGTATTTCTGTGTGTCTATTGAAGTCACCATATCTCTCGATATTCGGTATTTGTTATTCGACGAAATTGTTCTAAATTCGCTGAGAATTGTCCCCTTTGCTATAGCACCCATATAACGATTTTTTCGGATATTCGATATCATGACGATTTAAACCATATTTTCTAACGATTTTTTTTAATTTGTTATATGTAGTTCATAATGGGTTCTTCAGCCGTTGTCAAAATTGGTCCACGGTTTCCAGACAACAGGTCCCGCCTATATTCGGTATTTTAATGATCCTTGCCACATATTTCCAACTAATGTTTTCAATGTACAAACTGTCTTGATATGGTGTTGGTTTTGAAAACTTAAGTTACGTTCTCCAACCGATATCACTGGTTTTGTGGTTAAAAGTAGATGTTTATTTGGTCCATATTTGGGAGTATTTGATTTAATCCAAGCTTGTAGTTTTACGATGCTTAAACCGATTTCTGAGATGGACAAAAAACGATGTATCCAAAAAGAGTCATTGATTGGTGCGGATTTTAGCACAGATGGATAATTGGCCAACTTACAGTGAACAAGGAGTGGCCTTTACCTTTAGCCATGCTGAATGAATTTTTGTTCACAAACACTGAAGAGGAGGATATTGACAACATTTATTTTCAACAGGACAGCGCTACGTTTCACACAGCCTTAGCTACACTCGATGTTTTGCGACCTGTTTTTGTTGGCCACTTCGAAGCTGCAATTTGACACCTCTGGAAATATTATAAGTTAGGTGCCGTCAAAGGTTAGTTTTACGCCGACAAGTCACAAACAATTGATGCTTTAAATGACTATTTGCATGAAGCTATTGCTGAAATACAGCTGCACACAATCGATAATGTGCCTAAAAATGGGACCGATCGTGCAGGATACTACATGGACAGCCGAAGCAGCTATTTGAATTAAGTCATTTTACGTTATTAACCAGAAGGATTTTACTTTCAAATAAGAAGAAGTAAAAAAAGCAGCAAAATTCGACCGGACTGACCCTTGAATACCCTCCAGAGTTTGAAAAGAACTTGCCAAAGTTTAAAATAAAATCGTTCAAAAATAACGTTATAATTTAAAAAAATTCCGATTATCAGGTGTTACAGTTATATGACGCTATACGAAAACCTGGACCTCCACAGCCAATTATTTGATGTAGAACTGCAAAAACTAAGTTTAACATAATTCTCATAAAAAATCATCACAATACCGAAAATTGAGAGATTCCGTTATATGGGGCCTATACGAGGGCGTGAATTTGTGAATGCAATTTTCTGTCATAGGAATTAGTACCCATTGCGAACTCCGAGCTTGAAATAATTCCTGTGAAAAGTGTAGCTATATGGTAAAAAGACCGAATATTGATAGGGATTGGTGTTAGGGGCCTATTCGATGACGTGAATTGGTATAGGAAAATGTCTGTCATAGAGGATAGTACCCTTTACATACTCCAAATTCCAAATTTGAAAGAATTCCGGTGAAAATTGAAGCACAAATCATCTAAATACCAAATATCTAAAGGTACAGTTATATGAGGCCTTCTGCATATAACCTATTACGAACCTCAAATACCAAATTCGAGATAATTCGTAGCTAAAATCCTTTAAATACGATTAATGGGAGCTACCGTTGAATGGGGGCTTTACGAAGGCTTTGATCCGTACAGGACATTTTCTGTCACAGGAGTTAGAGAAAAGTGTAACAATGTTCAAAATATCGAATATTTGAAGGAACAGTTATATGAGAACTATACCAAAAATTAGACCTATATGAAATGTTCTATGCAAGGAGATTTCCAACAAACTGGAAAAAAAACTCAATTTACAGCAAATTCGGTCTAAAATTGTGACTCAACAAAAAAAATCGTCGGGCCAGTTATATGGGGCCTATACCAAAATGTGGATATTTTCTCAATACCAAAAGTGCTGCAGACCTAAAACTCATCTGAGTAAAACTTAATCAACCTACTTCACATCGTTCGGTGCTTAGAGTTATTTCCACAGACGGACAGAAAGAGGGAATGACGAATTTAGCTAAATCAAAACAGAGTAATACGCCGATCAATAATTTATACTTTGAGGGTCTAAAATTAATATTTCAAGGTGTTAGTGTACAAGATACTGTAGTTAGAGTTCAGCCACTCTTTATGAAAACGCAGCGTATGAGTGATATGAAATATATGCAATGAAATCACGTATACGTTTCGGGCAATATGCCCTCGGAAACTGATGCACTTAAAACTCTTTAATCCATACCACGATTTTTTATACCCTCCACCATACTATGGAGGGTATATTAACTTTGTCATTCCGTTTGTAACTCCTCGAAATACTCATGTCAGACCCAACAAAGTATATATTATAATTTTACGCTGATCAAGAATATATATATATATATATATATATATATATATATATATATATATATATATATATATATATATATATATATATATATATATATATATATATATATATATATATATATATATATATATATTTGCACTCGTATTTATTTTTCCAGTAGGCAGTTTAAGTTCATAAATGGGCCATGTAGGTCCACGTTTTCATATAGCCCCCATATAACGGTACCTCCCGATATTCGGTATTTTGATGATTTTAACGACATTATTCGCCGGAATTGTTTCAATTTTGGTATTTGAAGTTCGAATTGGATACTACAGCCTTAAACAGAAAACTGTCTGTGCAGGTCAATGTCTTCGTATAGCCCCCATATGACGGTACCTCCCTATATTCCGTATTTTGATGATTTTTGCGTCATTATTCACCGCAATTATTTCAAATTACGTATTTAGAGTTCGTAATGGGAACTACTGTGTATTGTGTATGCAGGTCCAGGTCTTCGTGTAAGCCCCACATACCAGTACCTCCCTATATTCGGTATTTTGAGGAGTTTAGGTACAATACCCTCCGAAATTGTTTGAGATATCGTATTTGACGTTAGTAATGGATGCAATAGCCTGTGACAGAAAATTGTCTATGCTGGTCCAGGTCTTCGCACAGCTCCGCTATAATGGTACCTCCCTATATACGATATTTTGATGATTTTAGCTGCATTATTCACCGTTTATTTCAAGTTTCGAATTTGAATTACCATATTCTAGTGGCATACAATGCCTATGTAGGTCCACGTCGTGTAGATCCCAATATAACGGCAATATTCGATATTTTTAAAATGTAACAGCATTTTTTAAGGATTTTATTTTTTTAATTTGTTTTTCACTTAAAGTTCACAAATGGCCGAGAAGAACAACAATTTATGTGACACATGCACGGACACACTCACACAAACACAAAGCCAAATAGTCATAAAAATGTTTCGACTTCGATTTCATGCCACATGGCAAAAACAAGCAATAAGTGAACGATGTTAAAAAGGACAAACAATTGGACAATTTCATCATCTATCTTCGGTGAATGGCGAACAGTGCAGCAGCAGAACACAACAACAAAACGAAACGATACAAACGTAAAAATGGCAACAAAAAACAACAATTCAATGATCCCAAATTCAATTCGAATTGGATGAAATCTCTCTCTTCACAAGCGAATGAATGTTGCAAGGCAACTCAAAAAAAAAAAAATCAAAAAAATACAAAACGCAATCGTTGGGAAAAAAGGCAAACGAACGACAATCAATTTTGAACATGCAGTTGTTCATGTTTCATTTTGTCCATCAATAGATTGAACTTGCTGCAAGTACTGCCATCAATTTTAGATTAATTACACGTGAGAAGAAATTTAGAAATGCAACAACGCACTATGGGTAAAAAGCATGATTTTTTGGCATAAAGTCTTTTTTTTTTGGTTTCATATTTTGAAATTTAACTGATTTCCTAAATGTAGATACCCATATTAGAAAAAAAATGTTTAATATCAATACGGGTGGCAAACCTTTTTTGCTGGCGAGCTTTTAAAGTCAGCTGTATGAAAGTCACTTTGTTTTGGTACAACTGGCGGTAAAGATCAGCTAAGTTCAAGTGCTTCTGATTTGACAAAATTGAAAAAAATAAAATGTGTAATTATGGAAAACGTTAGTGCAGGTATGTAAAATTAAGACGAGGTGCCCTTTTTGTCATAATTGTCTGTTGTTGTAATACTGTGAATTGTTTCGTTTATGTATAGCTTTATATAAAATCTATAACTTGTAGTTGTATTCCGTGGAGTGTAACTTGTGAATGGCAAAGCATTGCAAAAAAGTATAAATGCCAAGTTATTAACAAAAGTGTGTTAATTAATGAGTAACTAGCCTTTTTTGTTCTATTTTGTGCCAACACGTGTTTTGTAGATAAACATGTGATAAACATGTGTTTGTCCATGCAGCGCTTATTGAAATTTGGAGAAGCAACAATCGCTCAGAAGATGCACTTGTGAAATATGTGTTACAGAATATCAATAATATCAGTTTAAATGAAGACCAAATATCAAAACAAGTGAAAGATTTTGATAATTGTATAAAAAAGCATTTGCCAAAGTGCATCCGTAAACTAGAGCGATTTAAAACTAAACATTCAAAATGGCTTAGCAAAAGTATAATTATTGTAATGAATGAGCAGTATGTTTCTCCAAATCATCATAGCCGATCGGCAAGATCGGCTTTATAGCAGCTACATGAAATAGTGCCCCAAATCATATGAAAATTCGTAGGTCATCTTGGGGGCATAAAAATGAATACAAATCAAATATCACTTCAACAGCTTCATAAATAAAAAAGTTGGGTCAAATAGGCCAGACCGGCTATATAGCAGCTACATAAGAAATAGTGCCCCAAATCATATGAAAATTCGTAAGTCATCTTGAGGGGGCTTAAAAAATGAATACAAACCAAATTTCACTTCAATAGCTTCATAAACAAAAAAGTTGGGTCAAATCGGCTATATAGCAGCTATATGAAATAGTTCCCCAAATCATATGAAAACTCGTAGGTCATCTTGGGGGCATAAAAAATGAATACAAACCAAATTTCACTTCAATAGCTTCATAAACAAAAAAGTTGGGTCAAATCGGTCAAATCGGCCAAATCGGCTATATAGCAGCTATATGAAATAGAGCCCCAAATCATATGAAAATTCGTAAGTCATCTTTGGGGTATAAAAAATTAATTCAAACCAAATTTCACTTCAATAGCTTCATAAACAAAAAAGTTGGGTCAAATCGGCCAGATCCGCTATATAGCAGCTATATGAAATAGTGCCCCAAATCATATGAAAATTGGTAGGTCATCTTGGAAGCATAAAAAATGCATACAAACCAAATTTCAATTCAATAGCATTGAAATTAGAGTTTATGCCAAAATAAACGTAAAAAAACCCATAGTGCAACGGCTGGCTGTTAAATAACATTTGTATCATGGCATGTGCGGTATACATACACATGTACATTCAGTCGAATTCGAATAGTAATCAATTTCATACAATTGACTTTAATCTATACATATGTATACTCAACTATAGAATTTTTTTACATCTGTCAGATGGAATCTTACATGGATTTGTTTTCAATTCATTTTATTGCATACACTTGAGATGTGTGAGTGTAATACGGGAACAGTAGGGGAGTTTTGATGCGTGTATATTTTTTTATTGTTTTAGAAAATGCTTATCTCAAGACCTTCAAAATACAAATATATGGGATATGACGTTTTATAGGATCTTTTCAAAACTTGAATATACATTGAACATTTTTAAGAATTTTTTTTACTTTTTACGAGTCTAAAATACAACTAAAATTAAAGAAAAGAAAACAAAATAGCCCGGACAAGAGAATATTGAAGATCATATTAAAATACGGAATGGGGATTTTATTATATTTAAAATATACAACCATGAAAAATAAATGTATTTTTTAAGGAAAAATTAAGGAAGGAATATATTTTCGAATTTAGTCTTATCCGGAAATATACACAGTACAAATCAGATTACTAGCGTATTATATGAAACCAAATATTTGTGGCCAAACTGTTTCGACTGACATATGTTTATTTAAATAATGAATTGATTTTTTTTTTTTTTTTGTAATAGAGAATGACCCATTTCGCATCAGATTTGAAATATTCTTAAAGTTTAATCGGACTTGACAATAATTTACCTCTTCTCATAATCCCAATGTAAAAAATGTATCCTTTCATATTCTAAGTGTTTTAAACTTTTCGGGAATTGGCCAAATCCGCTGTATAAGATTAAAGTAACCCAAATTTTTCGAAAAAAAAATTGTACTAGTTCATAGTGGGACATACCCGAAAACCTTCTTACGAAATTGAGGTAAAGTAAAAAATAGTTACTTAGTTCTTAGCGTGAAAAAAAATTGTATTTCAGTTCACTGTTACTCATGATGAATGAATCCTTAGAGCAAATACGGCATTTGGTGAAACTTCGTTAGCACATATCTAATTTCTATAAATTGTAAAATTCCATCATATGGGGCTACACATATCGAATATTTTTATACCCTCAGCCATATGGGTACAGGAGGTATAAACGTACCTGATCGAAATAACTGTTTCAGACCCTAGACCTATTTGGACCAAATCCATTTCAGAACATTTGAAGTCGATCTAGGGGGGGTCCATCCGTCTGGCAATCTGGCTTGTGCTCACAATGACTCCCGAAGAAAGTATCCCAAATATAATATCTGATTTGGTTCAAAAATCGTAATATTATCATCAAACGTATACCGTATACAATCTCGTACCTCCCCCATAAAAATTAAAAATTTTCAAAGAAAATAACTTACACCGTGGAACAAGAAAAAATCATACGATTTTGTTCAAACTTTGCAAAACTATTGGTCGTGCTGGGTCAACTGTAAAAAAGGACAATATCGCCTCACTCCTTCTGACACCTCCCCACAAATTCTTACAAAATGTGAAGTAAGAGTCCTAATGTATTTAAATTTTGCGCATCTCAATACTTTTACCTACACAAGATCTCATATAAAGACTACTTCTGGTACCTCCCCCACGACGGATCAAAATTCTGAATAATTACATCTTTCATTAAATTCAAAATAAGCCAACAAGATTTGGTGTAAACGTGGAGATATCGGCTCACTCCTTTTGGTACCTCCCCCACAAGGGGTCTCAATTTTGAAAAATTATATCTCTCATAAAATGCGAAAAAACATCTGATTCTTTCTAAACTTCCCAAATTCCAATATTTCCTCTTACTCAAGATCTGGTGTGAAAATGTGATGTATCGATCTACCGCTTCTGGTACCTCTCACACAGACGGTCACAATTTTGAGCACTAATATCTTGCGAAACAAAGCAGCGATTTTTTTCTAACTTGGTACAACTAATCTAATCTATCTTTGTCAACCAGAGATCCGATAGGAATATGGAGTGTATCAGCCCACACTTTCTCGTAGCTCGCCTACAATAGGTTAAAATTTATATCAGCCATTATTAGCAGAAAATTGGAAATAGACGTTCGATTTTCTTTAAATTTTGTGCATCCCAATATTTTTACAAGTTTTAGATGGTATCTGGTATCTCAGCGCTTTTCAACTTTTTTCACAGATTATCACATATCTAATACAAAGTAAGGAAAGTAGTCAATATTGTCAGAATTTGCCACATTATATTATTGATATAAGACTAAGGTCACATAAGAAATGGAGAAATTGGCCCACTCTCTCGGAATTTTCCCCATAAAAGGTCAACAGTTGGAATAATCACAACACAAGGCTGAGGGTAAACTTCTGTCGGCAATACCGACTGATACTTTTTATACCCCACACCACAGGATGTAGGGTATATTAAGTTTGTCATTTCGTTTGTAACACCTCGAAATATACATTTTAGACCCCACAAAGAATATATTCTTGATCAGCATAAATTCTATGTCGATTTAGCGATGTTCGTTCAACTGTCCGTCTGTGGAAATCACTCTAGCTTCCGAACGAAATGAAGTGGGTTGATAAAATCATCAATCAAATGTATATTACATCTGCAGGACGTAGGTCTATCAGACATTGATATAGCCCCCATGTAATGGTACCTCCCTTTTTTCGGTATTTTGGTGACCGGAAATGTTTCAAATTTGGTATTTGAAGTTCGTAATGGGTACTAAAGCCTATGACACAAAATTGTCTGTGCACGTCCACGTCTTCGTATAGCCCCCACATTAGGGTACCTCCCGATATTCGGTACTTTGATGATATTATCTATATTATTCAACGATTTTTTTCAAGTTTCGCATTATTGTATTGGAATATAGTATTCGCTTTTGATAAAGGTTGCCTATGCAGGTCCTCGTCGTCGTATGGACCCCAATATAACGGCTACATTCGGCATTTTTACGATTTTAACTTTTTTCAAAACTGCCAAGTTCGTTCCAAATAGTGGAGGATATTCAAATTAGTGTAACTACAAAGAACCTAAGGTATCCAATTTTAGCAGCTTTAGTTGGGTCGAAACCTTCAAAATACATAAAAACCTATATATTAAAAAGAGGATCTACATTAATGACGAACTTGACCCATCAATATGTACTATATGGGTCAACTATTATTATGTTCTATTAATGGACCATAAATACATGTCTCGACCTTCGATAAATATTGAAAACCATAGACAAATAAACAAAGTCTAGGCAAGACAATAGAATCTAAATGTCTGATGAGCCGCTTAGCCAATGGCAAACAGGCATATTCTTATGTCTATAATAGCTCGCCTCAAAAGAGAAATTTTCGAAAAGACTTATATTTTTCAGTTGAACTTTTGTTGACTTTTATATGTTGACTTTAAGTATATATTATATACTTTTTATAGAAGCTTTTCTCTTAATTATATATTTTTCATTTAGCAGCGTTATAAAATATTTTTGCCAAAATATTCTATAGACACTGTAAAACCTGAATACACAAAATCCCCGGTGACGTAGGAGTTCGTATAATCAGCATGCACATCTTGCATCCATTTTCTTCGTCCATGCCTTACCATTCGATTTTAACTCGTAATATATGCTATTAATCGATGAGGATACCATTATTTGTTATGGCCTCTTTTTGTGCTGGTTAATACTGCGCTCGATTCGTAAATTTACCCACGCACAATCGTGACCGCAATGGTCACATAAGCATCATTGGTTTTCAAAAAACAAAAAAAAAAAAGGAATTGGAAAAATGGGAAATTCATGAAGCGTGCTAAATAGTACATGGCTGAGAGACACAAGCATTTGTATAGATAGCATTAAAATGGAGGTCAGTGACTACTCGAACAAGATTGCTAGCCAACATTTGTCCGTATATACACGTGTATATATGGTGTATGTAAAATAAAATAAAAAGATAAATATCTCCATGAAGCATTAAATTGTAGTGATAACTCAAGGTAATGGGGATAGTATTCTCTAAATAATCCGCATATGTAACTACATACTAATCATTTAGTTCTGTCAAAATATTGCCAAATAAATTGCCACAAATAAATCTAAGAAAATTTAATAATTATAATGCAAATATATAATAAGAAGGAAAAGAATAATACTTTAAGAAATCTTGTATACAAATATTCTAATTTTTTTCCAACTTTTACTAAATTACTCGCAAGTCCAAAATGTCCTCTGAACCTCATGGTCACTTCGACGGAACAGAAAAAAACCTTCAGCTGTTCTCAGAACCGAAAACAGTCACACCGACCGACCCATCTCAAAATATGACTTTCTTGTTCTACGAACTTACACGCCTTTCACTTTTTTCAAACGGAGAACAACAGAAAAACTATCTGTTGATGAAGCATCCCAAAACAACAAATTAAAACGGAGTGAAGTACGGAAGAAAAGTAAAACCCATTGCAATTCATAGACGAAAAGAAAAAACTTACGTCAACCGAAGAAAAAAGTTTTGATTGTCAAACAAAAGCAGCTGAGACCAAAGCTATCAGAAATGAAATGAAGTTGACTGAAGCTCCTTTGTTGTGTACTTTTATATGCGAATGTTTTTAGCATTTCTCTAGACATTCTCGGATGTGAGAAGGTTTTTTGTTTTGCGTTCATCTGTTCTGGTAGCATATTTCACTTGAATTTTAAGTTTACGACTATTTCAGTATCGTTAACTGGAGGTAAAAATGTGTTTTATTTTTAAATACAACAAGTGAAAGTTGAATATTATATTCGAAACTGAAATGTTTTATAACAACTCAAAAACTATCAGTCATTTTGCCAACACATATCTACCCTTGACCTACGACCATGTATATACGAACATATATAATAACACACGATTTTTTTCCAGGATGTTCGTAAAAAATGAAAAATATCAGTTTTTATCCAAGAATCTCTTGAATAATTGCTGCCTCTTTATTTTGTGTTAGAGACCCCAAGCCTCTTATCATCACTCCGGAATTTATTCCAGTATTACTTTATGTATTGTCTTAAAAAGTTTATAATTTTTGACAATAGAGTCATTAAGATAATCCACAACTTTTGACCAGATCCTTAAAAAGATTGACCAGATCCTTAAAAGCTAACAAGATTTTTTGTCAGGAGCATCTTATCTTACAAGCATGATTGCAGGCTAAGATATCTTGGATTTTTTTCATAAACATAATTTTTGCACAACGAAATAAATTTTTTCTTCAAAAATAAACGCTTATAGGCAAAATGACTATTTTGGTAGGATTATATTTTGAAATCTTTTATATAAATATCCACGAATTGTGGCATGAAAAGCTAGAAAACATTTTTTATACCCTCCACCTTGAAATGGAAGGTATATTAACTTTGCCATTCCGTTTGTAACATCCTTAAATATTCGTTGTAGACCCCGTAAAGTATATACATTCATAATCATCATAAAATTTAAGTCGATTTAACGGTGTCCGTCTGTCAGTTGAAATCACGATACAACCCACATTATTTAACGCAGAACTTAAAAATTTGCCAGAACAATTTGTATTGTGTCTAGGATGGTTGATAATGAAATGAGATATATAGATTTACATCTTGGAATGGCCACCCTATAACGTTACCGCCCGATAATCGTTATTTAGATGGTTTTTGCCAAATTTTTTCACTAATTTGTCTAAAAATTATATAAAGTTCGGAACTGTTACTACAGCCTATGGAACAAATTATTTATGCATTTGAGCTGTATTTTTCAAAGGATTTTTTTGAACATTTTCAAGTTTCTTCCAAATGGTGGAGGGTATAAGTTCGGTCCGGCCGAACATAGCTGCTTTTTTACTTGTTTAAATTTGGAGCCCTGTGAGAATTAATTGATTTTTGGTCACGTGATCCTTATTTTTTTCCAAAAATTTACAATTGACCTCAAAGGTCCAAAAATCTTTTCGATTCCTGCTCAGGAAATTTTTAAAAACCCAAGTCTTTTGGCAAGGATATTATATAATTTTTTCCTTAATAGATTATATTGTACGAGAAAGTCATTTTTTTAATCCACAATTTTTGGCCAGAACGTCCTTCAAATTGTTTTTATGTGTCAACAATTTTTTCCTTAAAAATTATTGCCTGATAAATATGAAGTGGAAAGTCTTTAATTTTTTAATGCACAGTCTTTCTCGAGAGTTCCTTAAACAGCTTGTGTTAGATACTCATTTTATCAACAGATTCTTGAAAAATTTTTATTATTCCAAAATATTTGGACACAATATACTATTTTTTAATAGAAGTTCGTGATTTCTAGTCAAGGTATCCCTTTGTTTTTCTTAAAAACTTCCCCCCTTTTGGTCATAAAGTTCTTGGGATATTTTAATAAAACGTCCACAATTTTTCGTGACGATGTACTCATTTCCTGTCGTCAAATTCCAATATTTTTGGTCGCGATGCCATTTTTTTCCACAATTTTAAGAAGAAAATTCACGGACAAGGAGGTCCTTGATAGCTATTTCTTTAGAATTTAGAGCTTTTGCGTATTAGGTCCTGGAATATTGTTATTGAAGTATTTTCGATTTTTTGCACGGAAACCAATTGAAAATTGTTACTGAAAAGATCAGAATGTTCCTCAAAATATGATAAAAAAAACTATACATTTGCATCGAGAACTTCGCAAGAATTTTTATTTGAATATTTATCCTTTTGGGGCTAGGAGGTTCTTAAATGTTTTTAAAAAATTGGGTTGAAACACCAAGACCTTTCATCGGCATATTCAAGAAAAAATAATGCTTTATAACTCCACAATTTCTAGTCAGGATATCTTCAAATTGGTTTTTACAACTACAGGTTTTTAATAAGGGTAAACGAAAAAAATTGTTTTGTTGTTTGATTCCCAACTTGCGAAATATGTTCAATTTTCGACACTTTTTTAATTTATGGTCAGTAGTTTCAAAAAAAAAAAAAAATAAAATAAAATTGGAGAATTTACAGTTTTTGTTCAACAGATTTTAAAACATTTTTGCTTATAGTTCCAATATAATTTAGTCCACTCATTTTGGTGAGGAGGTTCTTCGAAACATTTTTCAAAAGGCAAAAAATGAGTGTGATTCTCATTCACATGTGAATGATCGACATTTATAGAGTTTGCTTTTCACCAAAAGTTTTCATATCAAAAAGCTGAAAAAGCCAAGTGACCATTCCCTTCGCCAATCAACAAATACATACTTTACATACTACTTTTTTTAGCATGTCCTCAAAATTTTCCCCTAAAAATCCACGATTTTACTTTTAAGATGTTCTTTAAATGTTAAAAATTTTGGTCAGGAAGTTTTTAATAAAAAACGGTCTGGAAGTTGTTTACATATCCACGATTTTGGTCAGAGATATTAAAAAATGTTTCGAATTAAAGTTAAGGATTTGTGGCCACTTTGTCCACACAATTCAGGAATGTTTATCCGGAGGTCTTAAAAAGTAAACTCTTGGTTTTTGGCCAGAAGCACTTATAAATTGGATTATTTGCAAACATAAATGTTAAAAAAACTTAAGAGATTCTGGATTTTTGGCCAGAAATCAATAATAAGAACATAAACGTAATCGAATTAGAAGGACGCAATATTTAACAAAAAATTCTCAATTGATTTGAAAAAATCCATACCGCTATTTCTTGGGAGTTCGATTCAAGGCGAATCTGTCTTTTGGGTTTCTTCAATGCCAAGCAAGACCTTTCATCGTCTAGGCAAGACTTTTCATTTTCCAGGAAAGACCTTTCATTTTCCCTCAGCAGACGATGTTTCAAAAGGTAACGCAGAGACTATGTACTCTCTTCAGTCAAAAGACCTTTTTCTATGTTTACAATATTTTTTAATCCACTTCCCACATCCCATTTAGAATGTTCCTTCGGACATTGTCTCTATCGTTGTTGTGGTTGCATGAAAGCTATCTAATTTTACTCTAACAAAATTTGTCTGTCACAATAAATTGTCATGACAAGATTTATCTTGGCTAATATGCAAACGTTTGCTCAAAATGGACATGGCATCCATCACAGTTAAGGATGAGTCTCCAACGGTTGAGTTGCACTCCCAACAACCTTTTTCACTCCCAACAAATGTTTTGCTTTCGTTCGGCCATCACTTTTTTGCAGATATGACATTAGAAGAGAACATGGAAAGACAAAGTAACAAGGTGGAAAATAAATATATACACAAATTTTGGAAGCCAGGAAAATAAACCTCACATATTGGAAGAAAGAAGGATGTTTTTTTATTTTCTTAAAAATTACATTAAAATATTTTCGAGTCACATTTTAAAAGATTATTTTCTAAAATTGCAAGATACAAGTTCTAGGAAATTTTCATTTATTTTATTTTTTTTAATGCAGAATTAAGACATTAAATAATTGGAAAAATAACAAAAAACAAAATACATGGGTCATTCGAAACTTATAAAGACCTTCGTTCAAACAAGTTTTATAATCTTTTGTCATTATGCAACCAATTTCCAATTTGCAGACTTTATATTCAAATATTTTTTTCTCGCAACACATGTAGATTTGTTTTGCAAATGCCAAATATCGATTTTGTTCTTTTGAATCTAAAAATAAAATCGTTTGCAATAACATTTAATATATTTGATGACTGTGCATTATTTGCAGATGTTCACAGATTGTATTTTAATGCGTTTGAAACATGGCCAATTTAAAGTTCGATGGCTTATTTAAAAACAAAGTTATGGCAAATGGAAGTTGGACAAAGTAAGTTATGAATTTTATTTCGTAGAATAACATATTTTTATAATGCCATTTCATGGATAACAAATTAAGAAAAGCTAAGTAAAAAAGATGTAAGGTCGGACGGGCCGAACTTTGAAGACCCTCAATCATTTGGCACTTTTGGCAATTCTCAAAAACAATAAAATTCGTTAAAAATTTAGTAAAATCATAAAAATACCAAATGTAGCTGTTATATTAGGGTCTATAGGACGAAATGGACCTGCATAGGTAACTTTTGTCATGAGCCATTACAATATTCAAATGTGAAACTTAAAAAACAAAATTGTGAATAATAAATCATCAAAATACCGAATATCGTGAGTTACCGTTATATGGGACCAAACGAAGAAGTGGAACTGCAAAGACAATTTTCTGTCTTAGGCTGTAGTATCCATTACGAAGTTCAAATACCAAATTTGAAATAATTCCGGTGAATAAAGACGATAAAATCATCAAAGTACCGAATATCGGGAGGTACCGTTATATAGGGGCTATAAGAAGACATGGACCTGCACAGACAATCCCTTGTCATAGGCTGTAGTTCCCATTACGAACACTAAATACGTAATTTGAAAGAATTCCGGTGAATAATGTCGCTAAATCATCAAAATACCGAATATCGTGAGGTACCGTTATATGGGGGCTATACCAAAACGTGGAACTGGACACACAATTTTCTGTCTTAGACTGTAGTATCTATTGCGAACTTCAAATACCAAATTTGACACAATTTCGGTGAATAATGTCGCTAAAATCATCAAAATACCGAATATCGTAAGGTACCGTTATAGGGGGGCTATACCAAAACGTGGACCTACATGGCCCATTTGCAATGTCAAAAGTCCTGCAGACATAATATACATTTGAGTAAAATGTATCAATAAACATCAATTCGTTTGTAAGCTACAGTGATTTCCATAGAGAGACAGACGGATAGAAGGACAGAGGGATAGACGGAAGGACATCGCTAAATCGACATAGAATTTTATACTGATCAAAAATATATATACTTCGGGGGGTCTGAGATGTTTTTTTTTTTTGTTTGTTTTTGCTTTTGATTCTATTTAAGTTCCATAGAATTTGCTTTGTGAAACTAAATTGCAAAACAAATATTTATCCTCTGAAGTCCTGAATTTACAACCCGTACTGAAGGTTTTTCACACATTCCTTCCCTCATGCAACAAAACACAAAACTCTTTGCAATTTTCAATGTTATTTTCATTGTCGCGATGGCGCATGTAACGCGTAATCCTTTAAAACGTTTAAAACTAATCCTGTTTGTCGTGTTTCATGTAAAACAATATCCACAAATTCCCCCAGCCGCTTATAGCCCGTCACATATGTTGATGTGTGTGTGTGTGTGTAAACCAAATCCTTCCCAACATACCAAATTGACTTGAGAATAATATTTTAATAAGCTTACAAACATAAGCCTAAAGCTTGAGAAAATCTTGAGAATGTATTGAGAAATGTTTGTTTAACAATTATAGAATAATCGAAAAGGAACCCTTATTCATAAGCTTATTCTTGTAATTGCAGAATAAGCTTACGAAAGTAATATTTTATAAAGCTTATTTTTTCAATGGTAAAAAATATTTATTTATTCATTTTTTAATTATTTTACACATTTCATTCATTGATTGCCATCCCAGCTGTCACTGCATCCTGTTGCCTTGATACCTAGATGCTTTCTTTCCCCTTATTTGAGCTTCTGTATCTCCTCCACTTATTCTTCACTTCTGTTGAATTCCTGCAACTTTTTGACGCCTCCATTCTGAAATGAGATTGAAATAATTTATACTACAGATTCCCAGATTTATTATTCATCATTACCTTAGAGTTTCGTCCGGAAATGGGTCCTAAATTCGCGTGATTTTGATTTAACCAAAGAAAATAATTTTTTGTTGACAATTTTCACAAAAAAAAATCAAACAAATTTGTCAACAAAGGACAGATTTGAGAAAAGTTTGTGCAAAAAAGTGTTTCTCAAGCATTGTTGAAAAATTCTTATGATAACTATTTTCATAATATTATTCTCAGCTGTATTGTATTTTTGGTATGTTGGGTTTGCTTCTATTTGAGCACATACACATGTATACATGTACATACGTTCAAGGTATTATGAACGTATGTTGTTGTTGTTGTCGTTTTTATGTGAGCATTTGCACTTTACTTTGAATTCTTAACGTCTGGCGGATTTATTTCTAATTTCATTTTATATTTCTTGACAATTGGTGACATAAACATGGATTTATTTTTTGTTTGTTTTATTTGCTTTTCTTTAGATGGCGTTGTGAAGCCATGCAAGATCAAATAACATAAATTTTGCACAAAGAGGCATGGTAGTAAAACAGGTATTTAGATGATCGCAGGAAATTGAGCAGAATGTTTTCGACCGGTTTATTCCGACCAGAAAAACGATCGTTTTTCTGCAGCAATCACTGCCCGGTGATCTTCGAGGCTTCTATTCAATTGGGTTAATTTTTTGCCTTTAAAAATTCCACCTGAACTAGAAGCTCATTTTTATACCTTCAGTCATATGGTCATATGGCTAGAGAGGGTACATATCATTTGATACGACCAAAACGTACCTCATCCAAATCCGTTTGTAGTCGATCTATGGCTATTCGTCCGTCTGTCTGGCTGGCTGGTGCGCACGATAACTCTCGTAAAACTATTGTCAAACTTAAAAAGTTTGGAGCACCCCTTCTCCCCCCACACACAAAAGGTCATATTTTCAAAGGAAAGGATTTTGCGATTTTGCGTAAAACTATACAAATCCCAGTATTTTGCCGTCGTCCCAGTATAAGTCGCGTACGAAAATGGACAATATCGAACCACTGCTTCTGGTACCTCCCCATAAAGAATAAACATTTGGAACAATTAAAACTCTTATAAAATGAGAAATAAAAGTCAGATTGTCTTTAAATTTAACACATTTCATATTTTTATCAACACAAGATCCGGTGTAAATACGGGATAGGTCGGTCTACACATTTTGGTACCTCCCACACATCGGGTCAAATTTTAAATATCCATGAAGTTCATAAAACTCAAAATGACCATTCGATTCGTTTCAAACTCGGCATATCTTAATGTTTCTCTTCTTCTGGTACTTCCCCCACAACGGGTCAACATTTTAATAACTGTATTCCTAATAAAGTAGAAATAAGCTTCCGATTCTTTTGAAATGTGACTCATCCTAAAGTTTTTAATAATAAAGATCTGTAATGAATATGGTAGATATTGGACCTCTCTTCTGGCACCACGACCACAAAGGCTCAAAATTTCGATTAATTATAGCTCTTATAAAATGTGAATTAGATTCCGATTATTTTGAAATTGCACTAAGCAAGATCTGATATGAAGTACAGACTGAACGGATCCCTGCTTCTAGTACCACTCCCACATGGGTCAAAATTTGGAAGATGAACAATTCAAAATTTAAACTTCTGGTCCCTCCCACACATAGCTTACAAATTTCATATAAACTAAATTTTTATAAAATGCACTCCCACAATGGGTCAAAATTTGGAAGATGACAATTCAAAATTTAAACTTCTGGTCCCTCCCACACATAGCTTACAAATTTCATATAAACTAATTTTTATAAAATGCAAATTGAATTGCAGATTTAGATAGGTACCAAAAGGAGGTAGCTATCATCTTTCCAACAGAACTTGTGTTGATAGAAATATTGAAATGTGCCGAGTTTGAAAGGAATTGATGGAGCTTCATAGCTATTCAAAGGAGCTTAATGCTATTCAAAATATTGACCCGTTGTGGGAGAGGTACCAGAAGTAGTTGACCAGTGTCAATAGGAATATTGGGATATCTAAGACAATATGACCCTTATTCCACATTTATAAGGGTTTAAACGTATTCCAAATTTTTACCCTTTGTGAGGGAGATATTTGAAGGAGTGTGCCGATATTGAACATTTTCGCCCCTAACCTAGCACTGACAAAGAATTGGGACTTGAAAAGTTTTTACAAAAATCGGATGATTTTTTCGCAATGCATAAAGTAAATATTTTTTTACAAATTTTGAGCTTTTGTTGGTGAGGTACCAAAGAAGTGGACTGGTATTATCCATTTCCGAATTCGATGTAAATTTGATATTAATATTACATTGTACCAAGTTTGCACCAAATCGAATATGCCCTTCGAGAGTTATCGTGCACATCAGCCAGCCAGACGGATGACGAACAACCCTAGGACGGACAACCCAATGTCCTAAATAAGATTTGGTTCAAAGCGACTTAGAATCTAAACCGTTTTGTCGCTGAGGCACGTTCTGGCCGCCTCTGAAGCCAAATGGATAGGGCTTAGCTTATTGGAAAATACAGATAAACACCAACAAATAAAGAAGCTGGCCGAAGTTTGTAAACTCTCCACCGCTTGAAAAGTTACCCACGTAAATACATGTCTACAAATGCCGATATTCCACTATTAGAGGGCTATGCTCACTTCTATTGTTAGTAACATCCAATCCAAATTTCAAACAATTCTGTAAAATAGCTGGCACCAGTCATCAAAATACCAACTATCGGCAGGATAAGGGTTGTAGAAAAACGTTGACTTAACAGAAGTTGCTCAATATCAATTAATATCTTCCTTCGAAAATGTGGCTTAGATCGTCAATATACCGAATAACAGAAAAACTTTTTTTATGGGGGCTATAAGAAAACGTGGACCTATGTAGACAATGTTCTGTTGCAGGATATAGAATCCAATATGAACTCCATACATATCAAAATCATCGAAATTCCGAATATCGGGATGATATCGGAGACCGATATACCTCATTTTCAATAGCAACCATCCTAAATACAATACAAATTGTTCTGCCAAATTTTGAAGCTCTACGTTAAATAATGTGGGCTGTATCGTGATTTCAACAGACAGACGGACAGATAGACAGACAGTGTTAATCGACTTAGAATTTTGCTGATCATGAATATATGTATTTTATGGGGTCTATGACGAATATTTAGGGATGTTACAAGCAGAAGGACAAAGTTAATATACCCTTCTTTCAGGTGGAGGGTATACAAATATGGATAAATGCTCGAAATACCGAATATGACGAGGTACAATTATATGAGGGTATACGAAAACGTTAACCGATATACCTCATCTACGAACCTGATCTGACTACAGACGAAAGAGAAAACTATGTAAAATTTTAACTTCCTATCACAAGTCGTGTAGTCTCTAGCGTGATTAAAACCGAAAGACGGACATGACTGAATCGACATAGAATTTTACGCTGATCAAAATATATATATTATGTTGGGTCTAAAATTACTATATTGATGAGTTACAAGCGGAATGACAAACTTAGTATACCCTCCATACTATGTTTGTGGAAGGAACAAAACATAAAAGTAAAGTCAGTTTCGAAATCCTATCTCTTTCTTAATCTATCTCAAGAGAAAATCTAAAAATTAATTTCGTTTAGGTCTCTTTCATTAACATCTGATTAATAAAAAATTCTCTTTACATTAACAAGTGGAGCCACACTTAACAGTCCAAATCCTTACAACCCCCCAATTACGTTTGCCTTCAGACAGTTTTGCATTGCACGTAACTGGAACTGTCGCAACTCATTCTCCTCTTTGTTACGTATTTGTCTACCATCTTGAGTTCAATTTACAATCAACTGATTATAGGTCAGTCTGTGAACTGCAACAGCATGAGCAGATAATGAGATTTACGTGACAGAATCTCACTTTCATACACACAAATCATAGGCTGTGTTCTAGACCTGAAGTGAGGGGTTAACTATAAGGGCATAAAGCTTGGACCTCACACACCGGCAAATTACATAACAGAGTGTTCTTTTTAGATAACGTCATCTTTCTTTTTGGTCTAGATGAGAATATTTTATGAAAACTACACATATCCTGAAACATACGTACGTGTGTCGTGTTTATATTATATGCTTGGATATCGGGTCACGTATATAAGTAATTTATTATTTACACCGTCGTCTTATACATCAAGAAGGGGCGAAATACGAAGCAGTTTATAACAGACTCTTGTGGAATTTAAGTTTGTGTTAAGCGATTAAACAGAACCAACACAAGGCGTAATCTTTAGGCACAGGAAAAACCAAATTATATTAACATTTGTGTTATTATACAGGGTGAGTTAAAAAATGCAACAGAGTCAAAACACCATAATTTCTACACTTTTTTAAATTTTTATTGAATTAAAGCAAAAAATTTCGGAAAGAGCATCAAATTTTAGATTAAGTTTAGATTTGTTCGAATTGATTAACTTGGCACGAATTATGGCCTTCAAACGGCCAATGAACCTGTACCAGGCTGCCCGAATGTTGCTCTGCTCTTGCGGTGATCGAAACGTTGGTATATTTTAGTACCAACCTTGCTTTCCCAATACTCCAGACACAATAGTCCACGGATTGGTATCCGGATATTTTTGTGGGCATTGTGCGCTGGAAATAAAGCGAGGAACCCCATTTGGTAACCATTCTTGGGTGGCGCGTGCTGAGTGCAATGGTGCTGAGTTCTGTTTGAATGTATAAGGTTTGCGGCCAAATGTTTGCGTTCCCAACGCATTTATAAACACCCTTCAGAATATTGTCGCAATAACATTCCGCATTTATTCTGATGCCACGGTCGGTTAATAAGAGCGGAGAGCGACCATCGGCTGTTATGGCGGCCCACGCCATCACCATGGTCGGCGCTTGAGTTCTGGTGGCCAACTAAAAGGTGCACATTTGCAGCAGACCTCTTTGGCAGTAAACGCGATCATTTAGTTTGTTTAAAAACTGCTGGGCAAACGCATATTTTCTCATCGGAGAAAATCAAATTCGACAGTTCACCATTTTCGGCCAGGCGAAGCAACTCTTTAGCTCTTTTGATTCTATTTTCTTGCTGTAGCGGTGTAAGTTCTTGCACTTTTTGGAATTTCAATGGCTTTACCCGAGCTATTACCCCGAGTATATTTGCCGGAGGGAATATTGTGATATGTTCAGCTCACGATCCATTTTTCGGCCACTGCGACGCGGGTTTCGATCAAGTCGCTTCTTTACTTTTCGAACTATTTCTGCTGATGTTGCTTTTTTTTTCCGTCCATTCCTTAACATCGGGCTACGCTACAGGTAACGAGCGATGGTACGAGGCACAAAAGATTTATTTACATTTAATGCTGGAGTGCTCCAACGATAGCCAAATCACACTGTTAAGCTTGATCCATTACGAATACCTTTTTTTCTGGAAATTCTCACCAAATGCTTTTGTACGCTTGTAAATCTATAATGAGCTGTCACTGGAATAATTTTAACAGCTGTCGGATGAGTGGCTTAGAATGACAGCAGTCTGAAGTGTTTGCAGTTTTTTCATCAAACCCTGTATTTGTGTGTTTGGTGCTGTTAATGCTATTTAATACATCTTTTTGAATTTCATCCAGCCCCAATTTCCCCCTTTTTCGGAAAACTACTATTACAAATAATGTTCAAAATTAAAGATTTACTTTCAATCCACACATATATTTATGTTCGACAAAGATTATCACCACCATCATTCAGATACAACTGTTCCAATATCCAATTTTTCTATTTTGTCATTTGTGGCGTTTCGCTCAACCAACACTTGATCACGTAGTTTGTGTCGACATATGTTTGCGTTTCATGTATCGAAGCATCGCATGCGCGCGTTGCGCTCCATAGATTATTGGCACCAACAAAAAGAAGAAGAGAAAAAAAACAGCGACTACAAAATGTCATAATTTAGATTATTAACTTTTGCCAAAAATTGCCATTCAATGAAGCATAGCCAAATTATGGTTTATGAGTTACGTTGTTGCTCTTTATCCAGTCGTCGAACAAAGTTTGATGCTGCTCAGTTCGCAGTTTGAAAATCCAATAACCGACCGAAAAATAATAGAAAGAGTTGGAAAACAGTATTTAAGATTGGTTATGGTGCGGAAAAATAAGTATGAACGATATTTGAGTTGTAGGAAAAAAATGTTGAAATAGAATAATTTCGCATTTTGAACAGGGACATTTGCCCAATATTTACGAACTATGTCGTGTTGTTAGTTGTTGTGCAAAAATGCTAGAATTCTTCCCTGTCCTTATCGAATGGTTTCAATTGTGTATCAGGTTTTTTCAGTTTTTGGGTCTTTGACCCGTCTCCAAAACAAGAGGCCCCTCTGAATTTCCAAATTTAGACTCATCTATATGATTATCTTGTCTACGATATTTGGCTATTGTCAGATATCGCCTGTAAGTAATGCTGGTATTATTTACACAAAGTAGTGGTCCTTCTACCCAGAGTCCTTAACTCTAACATCATGCAGATTGATGTTATCGTTTGGTTTCTATTTGTATTGTTACGGCTGCAAAATCAGGAATATGTTTTGTTGGTCAATTTCACAACCCAAAATATACTGTGGGCATCTTTGAAAACAATAGGCCTAGCCATTCTGAGCCTAACCCTACCCTTTCGTGAGGATCGATGATAATTGCAATATATATATATTATATTAATATATATATATATATATATATATATATAATATATATATATATAAGATAGATATTATATATATAATATATATATATATCTAATATATATATATTATATATATATATAATATAAAAATATATAACTTTAATATTATAAGTCAATTAAAAAAAATCGCATGCAATAAAAATATGAAAATTGAAATATGTCACAAATACTAAAAATCTATATATACACATCATTATTGGCATATTTTTATGCGATTTTTTTAGATTTTATTCTTTTATGCCAAAAGGTCATTCTGAATTGACAACATTTGTCAAAATCGGTCCAGCCATACTTGATCTATAGAATGCATTCTAGCCAACATCCCTTTTTCTTGTGTACATCACATTGTATATATTTCGCTATATATATCCGAATATTTACTATCGGCATCTACGTAACGTTAGAATGACCTGTTCGTCTATTTGTGATTTCGTCGGGATAAAAATATTCGCGGTTTAATGGAAATTTGATTTATTTAACTCAAATGTCATAGACTTTTTCACCCACTAAATATAACCTGATGGCCATCAAAATTGGAAGGCTTCTGTCCAGGCCTAAGCTCTAGCCCCATGCTAACTGCCGCGTCGATTGGTTTATAATTGCGACCTGTAGAGCAACTGCAAAATCAGGATTTTTTTAGTTTTAGCTCCATTTTAACCCCTAAATATTATGCGATCATCTCCAAAAGAAATAGGTTTCTATTCTGACCCTATCCCCACCTTCATTCTGAACTTCGT